>NW_027206068.1:52523274-53723274 GCF_024711535.1 Dipodomys merriami
GTATGTCTCCAGGAAAGAAAAACACATAGGAAATTTTGTGGTATCTACTAGCCAGTTAGAATTAACCTGGAGGTACTGACATGAACTGCTCATATAGGGTAGGGGTAAGGCACATGCATAGTGTTTGTCAACCTATAATCTGTTTATTATCTCAGGATTGGTCAGAAGGGACCTTTTCATATTAAGAATAAGAAATATATTGTTGAGGATGGGCAGATTTGACTCTTGTTTATCCTTTTGTCCTATCCTTCTGTAATTCATGGTGGGACTTCGGAAGGGAGAGATGTAGGAAGAAAAATGTCTGAGGCAAATGTACAATTAGAGAGGGCAAGATGGAATTAATTAGGCTAATGACCAGTTGTTCTTCAATACCACTGAGATAAAGAATACTGGGAAGACTTGATATGACTTTGGTGGCACTTGAATTCAGTTTAAAATTTCACTTCACTAAGTCTCCAAGTTATAGTTTGTTAGAAATATACTCAATTTAATGTATTAGATATCTTTGCCATGGTATGTTAGTACAGTTGTATTCTATTCTTAAAATATGGGGCTAGATGGAAAGGTAGGTGACTGTTTTAATGTATCACTGTAAATGTCCATAGGGTTTTCAGGTTAAACATCATTTCCGTGTGTGTATGCGGAAGTTTTGCTGGACAAGATTAGCATTTGAATCCAATTGCTTGGCCCAGTAAATAGTAAAGTTGATTGCTTTCCCCAATAAGGCAGGCATTATCCAGTCAATTGGGGGCCTGGATAATGCTAAAGGTAGGATAAGGAAAAAAATGGACCCTTTCTTTCCTGCTTCACTGCTGGAGCTAGGACATTTTTTTTTCCAGTCCTGAAGCTTGAACTCAGGGCTTGGACCTTGTTTCTGTCTCTGAGGTTTTTGTGCTGAAAGCTAGAGCTCTACCATTTGAGCCAGAGCTCCACTTTTGGCTTTTTCTGAGTAGTTTATTAGAGATAAGAGTCATATGGACTTCCCTGGGCAGGGCTGGCTTCAAACCATGAGCTTCACATCTCAGCTTCCTGAGTAGCTAGGATTACAGGAATGAGCTACTGGCACCCAGCACTGAGCTGGGACTTTTCATCTTTTCTAAACTTTGAACTCAGATTTATATCATTACTTCCCTTGGTCTCATGCCCTCAGACTTTGACTGGATTACACCACTTTTCTGTGTCTCCAGCTTATAGATGGCAGATTACAGGACTTTCTGCACCTCCCAATCATATGAGCCAATGACTGTTACTAAATGTTTCTCTGAAGAACCTAAGTACAAGATCTAGGCATCTGGTTTGAGGAGTAGTGCACCTACTTAACCATCAGAAGGCTCTGAGCTCAAATCCCAATATCTCTTCCCCAAGAGGTACATTATGGAAAAGTAGGGATTCCAGTGGCCTTTTGAAAAAAATAATCTGAGGATATAACAAGGCCTAAGAAAAATATTTGCCACCTTCTGACATGAGGGTGGTATGAAGTTTATGAAATAAGTGCTTCATTTTTAAGGCTAGGGAAGATCTGATAGAATCCTGGTGATCAAATGAGCTACTCAGAAATCTTGGCTCTGAAGAGATGCAACACAGTATTTGAGATTTTTTAATGATTACATTAAACTCTACTACCAAAATGTTAAAGAAGAGAAGCCTATGATTTAAAGGATTCAGAAATATTGAACCTCCATGATACCCTGTGTAAACATCCAGTAGTTTGGCTTTATTAAAAAAAAATACAAGTAAACAAATAACAGGTATTCTATAAACTACTTACTGTTTTCCCAGAGATACTCTTTGTGTGTATGTATCTGTGTGTATGTGTGTGTGTGTGTATGTGTGTGAAATGAGGTCTGATAACACTACTCCTCGAGGTCCTTCATTGTTCTAGTACTCAACCTTGGCCATTATTAGTCATCCAAAGTATGACTTTCAAAATGTAGGAGCTTAGGTTACATTACCGAAGAACTAAATTGGAATCTCTTGGGGGTGGGACCCTCATATTAGTATTTTTAAAGTTTTTTGTCATCTTTGCTTAATGAAATTGCATTCATCTTTCAAGCCCCAGCTCTAGTGTCTGTACTTTCAGAAAGCCCTTCCTGATTGATCCTCCAGTGTGATAATTTTAAACATTTCCAAAACATCTTTGATACTAGTCCCAGAGAGGATGGAATCTAATTATCTTCCTTTTAATATGGGCTGGCCTTAGTGAATTGATTCTAATGAAAGAATGTGGCAGAACGGACTTTCAAGTAAGGCTATGTTAAAAAAGTCCCTACAGCTCTCCCCTCTTTCCCCCTCCCCTCTTCCCTCCCCTCCCCCACTCTTTGTCAAGAAGGGGCCAAGCTGAAAGACCAGGTGGAGAGGCCACAGAAAGACAGTGAGATGCCTGAGGAACCACAGCTGGTCCAGCCACCAGCCCACTGAGGTGAATCAGAGTTGACTGCCAGATTTGCAAACAAGTGAAGCTTCAGAGGATTCCAGCCATCAGACTTTGAGTCATCCAGCTGAGGCCCTGACACCACGTCCTGCTGTATCCTGTCCCAGTTCCTCAGTTAGTGAACAGTAAGTGACTATCAAACATCACTTAGTCTTGGGATAACTTATTTTACACCCCCGATAATGGAGACTTTTAGTATTCTAGCTCATTTTTATCTTGGCCTCGGATATGGTGCTTAAGATATTCTTCTATGTTGATGGTAAAGATGGTATATCTTTACCTTGATAGCAGAACCTGTGCTCTAGTGATTTCTGGATTTCTATGTGTTCCAGAATGCCCTATCTGAACATGTGCTGCAAATGTGGATGAATTCTTTTAACATCCAGCCAAGATAAAATTAGCTCCAAAAAGACATCATCCTCCTTTGTCTGGCTCCAAATTCTTGGTTAGGTCAACTGTATTCACCTGGTTTAACTGAATTAAAGGTATTGTGTTACATCAGTACAATACAAAGACCACAGCAGGAAATGGTGAGACTAAGTGAATTCACAGGAATGAATGATGTTGACATATGATTGATAAAATGCAATTATATATTAAAAATCATATAATATGTCTTATAAATCTAGACTCAATGTTTCTAATTGTTGTTCTCTTAACTGTTGGAATTCATTTTTCTATAGCTAAAAAGAATGTTTCATTTATGATTTCTGGTCTCTTTTCTTTACCTGTTGTTGGACAGGTATTCCTATACATAGTCATCCATGTCCTACTTCTCCTGTTAATTCATTGTAATTTTTTTCAAATGAAAGGAACCATCTGCTTTAAAAAGCAGGGTAACATGGTAGAAAAAGGCTTCAATATTTTTGTGTTGGCTGATCAGCCTTGAGCAAAAGCTATCACATCTAGAACACTCAGGTTCTATGACTACAAAGAGGGAGGGAAATTCCTAGTTTAAAACCTGTTAGGAGAAACAAATGAGATTAAATCAGTACGGTGAACAGGCAGTGACTAGCACAGAAACCATTTGAAGGCATCTGGTATTAACTCCTTAAAATTATTAAGGAAATGCTATTTTCACTGTAAGATTCTTGTTAACTTTAAGTATAATGAAGATTTCATATTTACAATTCAGTCTAAAGAAGGATAGCTGTAGCTGGGATTTGGGCAGTTCTGTCATTGATCTCTCTCGCTCTCTCTCTGTCATCAACTCTGTCTTTCTCCTTATCTGCTGTCTTATAGTAACCTGAACTAAAAATATTATTTCCATTCCTGATACATTGGTATAGAGAGAGAAATTTTGAGGTAATAAGAATGCTAGCCTATAGAGTAGACATATTTTGGCTCCATGATATTTTTATGTTGCAATTTCAAACATTCTTCTGGCTCGAGTCTTTGGAGCAGAGTTATGCAACAATATCATTACTTCTGTTAATAGATAACATAAAAACAGGTGAGGAAAACAGTATCAGCTATTTTCCTAACCCGTTTTCTTATTTGGAAACATTATCTGTTCTATCCTCTTGTCTTCACAAAGACTATCAACCATTCCAGTGAATTAACCCTCTAATTTTCCAATTTTTCTTAGTCTTACTACCATATCAAAACATAGCTTAGATCAGTGAATCTCAAATTTTAATATGAATTTTAAACACTAGATGAATTTATTAATATATAGAACCTGATGGAGGAGTAGATCTGAATATGGCACAAGAGTCTCCATTTTTAGCAAGTTCCTGTGTCACTCAGATGACAGTACTGGTCCAGGATTACATTTTGGTAGCTAACATGTGTATTATGGTGATAACCTCATTCCTGAGCTCTTTGCCCCTACTCATTCTAGCATAAGTATCTTACTAAACTAAGAAATTTCAAATGCAATTTTGATCACTTTTTTCCTATCTATGCTTCCAGTTCTTTTCACACTAGCATTCTTTCCAATAGACCCTCCCACAACTATTAAGATTTCATTCCTGCTTGCTCTCGAAACTTCTTTCTCTTTAGTCCATATATATATACATATATATATTTGTATATATATATATTTGTATATATATATATATATATATATATATATATATATATATCCCTACTGTTCTAAGGGTCAGCCACAAGAAAAGAGTTTGCAATGTCTCAGGAAATCTTTCTTGTTTAACTTATCAGATGTTCTCTCTGTTTTGAGCATCAACAAACCTCCTCTGATACTTTGTACCAACATGGACAGTTATTGAGAGAAGAGATCATGACATATATATAGAGAGAGATATATACATATATGTATAACATCTGTAGTAGTACCAAGGAAGCTCATTAATATTTGTGGAACACATAAATGAATGTATAAAAGAATAAATTAAAAGATGACTTTGATGGCTAATCTTGATTGTCAGCTTTATTGACTTGGGAAGCACCAGTGAAATCAGTAAAGTACATCTCTAGGTGTGTCTGCAAGGACATTTCTGGAGAGATTAACTATGAGAGAAAACCCTTGTTGGAGGTGGGTAGCACCATCCCATAGGCTAGAAACCTGGATGTAATAAAAATATGAAAAGGAGAATGCCAGCTAGTTCAGATATTCTCTTTCTCTGTGTTTCCTGCCCACCATGATATAAGCTGCTCTATTCTACCAATCCATGCCATGATGGATCCTGCCACAATAAACAAAACATGTGAAACCATGAGCAAAGTAAATTGTTCCTCATTGTAGTCATTTATGCTAAGCATTTTGTCATAGCAAAATCTTACTAACATAGTATCCCAATATTATAGATATAAAGAATGTCTAAAGTGGAAAAAAAAAAGACTTGCAAGATTATAAGTATGGAAAATATACTGAAGTGGGCTTTGATCCTTAAACAAAGAACAAAACTAGATAGTAAGGAACCAGAAACTGGTATGATGTAAACCAAGGAGAAGACAGTTTTCAGAAAAATAGACGTAATAAATAGTTTCAAATTCTGCATTTTCAAAGTATTAACTATGAAAATTACTTCTTAAAATTCACCACTTAGAATTCAGAAAGAATTCTCAAGTCTTGAAAATTATGGAATGTGAAGTTTTACATACAAAGTAAAGTATAAATAAAGGGAATAGCTAGGAAAATAGCTTAACTAATGTGAGTGTACCTCTTAAAAATAATGAGGCCAGTTTAACTTTTAAGCCAGTTTTCTCCTTGTGAAGTTCCAGTCCTCAAAGTTTCCGTAGAATTTCCTGCAGATAAAGAAACTCTTCATGGCCTTGTGAGTTTCCTGTCTTCCTACATGGAGGAGAGAGGAGGCAGTAGCTTTTGAAGAGCAGGTAATGGCATCAATAGTGGCTCATTGTTTCCTTGGGACTCCTTTTTCTTAATCTACATTCTTTCATAAGACGCTGAGGCTCTCAATGTTTTTATCATATTGCATTATGTTAAGAACGATTTTTTTATCTTTTGAGTTATTTTAAAATTTCTAAGGCAATTTCTTCATGAGTAAATTTAATCATTTTCATATTGTCTGACACAGTGAATCCTGAGAAAAAGATTCAAATGAGCTGGCTAGTTGGAGGGAAAAAAAAGTTGGAGAGGAAAGAAGAGGAGAGAGGTGAAGGGGAGAAGAGGAACAGAAAAGGGGGGAAGAAAGGTGAATAGAAGAAAGGAGAGAAATGGAAAAGAAAGAAAAAGAGGAGGAGAGGAGTGGAGAGGTAAAGAGAGGAGGAGAGAAGAGATAGGAGAAAGAAACAAAAGAAAAATGCTCACTCTGTGTAAATGAATTAGCTTCTTTCTGTTGATTATACAAGGAAGGCATATTAGAACTAAAAATGTGTTTGTATTCCCATCCCCAGCCCATCCCCATCCCCACACCAGCCACAGTCAAGAAAGGGATTATCTTTGATTCGTACTCCTAATGCCCTTTATGAGGATCATCCCTCCTCCTGCTGCTAAGGCATTGCTTTATTTTTCTCTCAGTGAAGCTCTAGCATTAGGTTAATTGGAAGTGATTTTATTTAATGGCTTATTTTCTATGCAGGCAGCATTCTTCTTGGCAAACTGCCTAATACAATTCAACATTGCTCAATCACTGAATCAACTCTTCTACTTATATTGGTAGAATTAACTCTGCACACATTTAGTTTCCATTAATATTACCATGAGAATGAATGACAGCTTGTATCATAGTATATGCTGACCAGTGTAATGTCTACTTTACTACTGGATTTTATTCTTAAATCTTAAAAATTTAAATCAAATAACTTTTAAGCTTCACAGATTCACATATGCCAGTTATCATTATTTAGAATACACATTCTCTATTTTTTTCTCATAAAAGTCTGATTATCATGGAGCAATTTCATAAGTCTTCATGGATAGCTAAATCTTCCAGTTAGAGAAGGTGCTATTCCTTTTAAACAATGTATTTTATTCTAGACACTTTAGTATAAAAGTTGAAAAAGAATTTTTTCAATGTCTATCTTCTTGGATTAGATGTAATATGGTGACAGTGTACCAGTAAAACTCAGCTTATTGACATGAAACTATTTATCCCCATGCTAACCAGCCTGACACTAATGTGCATTTAATGTTATTAGATGTATTTTTCACTGTACTTCCACAGTTTGCTTGTTTTCATGCTATCAGCCTCCTTCCTTTCTCATTGTCATATGGCTACCCCAGCTCTATTCATCCCTATTTGCTATCTCAGGAGCTTAGGTTACCAATCTTAATAGAATTGTGTGGGCATTAAATGTACATAGGTGTTGTAAAAAATAATTTAAAAATAGAAATATACAGACTTGGATGCATAGAGAGTGTAGTGTTGAGGCTGATTGCTCAGAAGCTGTTTGGCTCTCCTCCTGTGCCATGTTGGGTTTCTACAGGAAACGGAGCAGAAAGGGTGCATTGTTTTTCTTCTTTGGCTCCTGCTATGTTACACAGACAGTCTTGTTCCCTTCACCTCCCTTCCTCCCACTCACTCCACACTTGTAATTTCAGAAAGCCTGCTGTCTTTATGTAAATCCAATCAAGCCTTTTGAATTATTCTCAACTACGGTAGCCAACATTAGAAACACAAAACATTAACAGGGAATCTGTGATTTGTAGGCCGTTGAATCAGTGGGCTCATGTTCCACTGGGTCATTCTTTCGGCATACACCAAAGACACACTGGCTTAAAAATCACTGCTATGTTTGCAGATCAGTAGCAGTGGTCCACTGAGTTATTCTGAATGTGGAGAAAATCACCCTCATCAAGGCCAATGTGCCATTGCTTTTTTTTAGTGTTGCTTTTTTGACAAGCAGGATCTCATGAGAGCTTATATTTGCAGCTTACACCATTTTTCTTAATGGCTAAGCTATTTTTGATCAGGGAGAAATTACCAAAAGAATGAATAAAAGAAAGAATCGTCTCTGTTGGAACTGTACTTACTGACAGGGAGCCTTTAGGGCTGGTCCAGGCAATGTTGGGAAATTGGTAAAAGATGTAGCTCTCAACTAGTCTCTCCTCTTAAAAGGTGCTCTCCCTCTTTCCCAACTCAGAGGCATCTATTCCTATTCCCTGGGCTTTCTCCAGCTTCCTTGCAAAGCTTCTTTACATGTCAATTCAAGTGCCAAGGTGGTATATTTAAAACAGCATTTGATGAACTATCAGCTGAGACCTAGTCTGGAACTCATCATTGACTTAGAGTAAATAATTCCACTCTGACCATGAACCGCCTCACCTATAAAGTATGAATCGCTTCCTAAACTACTTCACAAACTTGTTTTGTAGAGTCAAGTAGGAACCTGCACAGGTATACTCCATGAAATCTAAGCATTGTACAAACGTAAGGCATAAGTGATTTTTGATTGATTGTCTTGTGCATGATGCTCAGAGGTTACAGAACAGTCAGTAAGTGAAAGCATCGTTTCCTTGACAAATGCTATCATTCCAAGGGAGACTGAAGTCTCATAAAGGGTAAACCTGACATATTTAGAAAGAGAAACATAATCACTCTAGTTATTCTTTGTGCAGTCATTCAAATAACAAAATTTGATTATTAAAAGCCCATAATTCATAAGCCTTATGCACCACCTTAAACTGTCGATCAATTAGTTATAATGGCAATGATGCTAAGGATACCATCATTCAATGATCCCTACCACCTATGGGTTCTATTCCTTGACAGAGATACTAGAAAGCAGAACTAAAACAACAAATTACATTTCTGGGATCCCTTTGAAATTGGGTAATTGTACAATGCAATTGTCAATCAGAGGGAACTTGTAAGAAGGTTCAGATATAGAAGCAGTGGCATGAAGGAATGGATACTTGCCATATGGCAGAGTTCCAGCATCCAGTACCTCGGTTTATTTGAATTTAAACCTTAAAATGTCTGTGCAATCACCTTGGTAGAGTCTACCAAAAAAAAACTTCTTCTGTCTTCTTTTGTTAGGAAAATGAGAAATATGAATCATATATTGAAACAACTATGAAAATTAAAGCAGTAGTTTTGATCCACAGAGCTTGTGAAAATCCTACTTGTTATATCACCTTATTTTGAATATGGCTCTGAAACAATGCATGGGGTTTGATCACATCCTTTAGCTGGCTGCATAATGTACATAGATTTATTTTTTACTTAGATGTCTCCATTTATCATTAAAAACTTGGAAAGATCACATTTAGTAGTTGCACAAGATTTCACTGTATGTATACACTGTGATTTATGAATCTATAGCTCCATTTCTACACATTTCTTTAACACATTTTTTGCCATACTAAAAATACTTTTGACATTTTAAATTATTTCCTACAAAATATTCAGAGTCAAGTTTTATGTTAATACTTGTAGTAATTTCCACATTCTACAAGATTTCAATTTCTTTTTTAAAAAATCTTTCCAAAGAATGTTTTTTATATTAACAATCTGCAGAAGAGAAAGTAGAAATTAAGTATTCTGCCTTTATATTATCCTATGAGCTGGAAATTCTGTAATAGTTTGTATTTGTATTTATAATTTTCCAAACAGCATTTTATTTCCCACTTGGTTAAGTTCACTGTGAACTTAGAACAAACAAATTTTTATACACCTGCCATATTGGATGCTAAGACTAGAGTGGGACCCCTGCCTTTTGGACATAGAGTCTACTCTGTAGTTCTTGCTTCTAGGTGTGTAGCTTTATTAGCTTTGTATCAGTGTGACAAAGTACCTGCTATGATGACCTTAGAGGAGGAGAGGCTTATTTACATCATGGTTTCAGAGTTTTCCATTCATGGTTGGTCAGCTCCATTGCTCTTGGACTTATGGTGAAGCAGCACATGACAAAGCTGAGCAGCTCACATTAGAGCACATGAAGACAGGTGTGTGAGGGAGTGGGAGAGGAAAAGAGAAAGAGAAAAAGGAGAGAAAGGAGAGAAAGAATGTTTTATTCCTGATTCCAAAGCTTATGTCCATGTCCCATGTCATAATACAAAATGCATTCAGTCATCTCCCAGAGTCCCCAGAATCTTGAGTTCCAGCACTGTTCAAAAACCTAGGTCCAAAGACTTTTCTGACAATCTCTTGATTGTTGACAAACTCTTAATTGTAGCCCCTATACAGATTACAGAATAACATGTAACATTCTACAGCATAAATAGTCTCATTCTAAAAGGGAGCAATAGAAAAACAGCAAGGAGGCAATGGACCAAAACAAGAGCAAAACCAGTAAAACAATCATTAAATCCTTTACCTTCAAACCCAGCATGTAGGATACATGATAATGGGATATGGCCCCAAAGAGTTTGGACAGCTATACTTCCTGTAGCCTTTCTGGCTGTTACCTACAATTGTGAGTTTGCTTGCACAAGTGTTCCCAGTTTCTGGCATCTCTGTGCTTCCTGGCCACCAGAAGGTGAGAGCTTGCCCTCCCACACACCACCCACCATGATGTGCACCTTGTCACCATTCCTATGGTGGGCCAAGCAATCATGGATAGAAACCTCTGAAAGTGTGAACCAAAATTAATCTTCCTTCCTTTAAAGTGATTTCTCAGGCATTTTGTTATAGTGATAGAAAGTCTGCTAACATTGCCAACACAACCATCTAATCATTCTCAGAGAATCCAATCCTGAATTAGGGTGTGTGTGTGTGTGCTTGTGTGTGGGTGTGAATTAGACTATTGAGGATGGAAGGAATCTTAAGGAGAGAGAAAGAAAGAGAGGACTAATTAGAGAAGAGAAAAATGAAGAAACAAGAGAGAACACAATGAGAAGATTGACAGAGAGGAAAGGACTGAGTAGAAAATGTGACAATTTAGAAATAAGTGGCAACCAAATATGGTACTCAGATATTATTTGATAAGTTTAAGGATATTTAAAATTAATTTCCAAAGGTTTTTGTTTCATTGTTTGGCTAGTTAATTTTTGTGTCATATCCATTCATTTTAAGAGTTGTTAAATTTCCTTTTGTTATGAGGACTGTTTCTTTTTTCCTTTCCCTCCCTCCCTCCCTCCCTCCCTCCTTCCCTCCCTTCCTTCCTTCCATCCTTCCTTCCTTCCTTCTTTCCTTCCTTCCTTCCTTCCTTCCTTTTTTTTTTTTGTCGGTCGTGGGGCTTGAACTCTGGGCCTGAGCTCTGTCCCTCAGCGCTTCAGCTCAAGGCTAGTGCTCTGCCACTTGAGACACAGCACCATTTGGGGCTTTTTCTGCTTATGTGGTGCTGACAAATCGAACCCAGGGCCTTATGCATGCAAGACAAGCACTCTGCCACTAAGCCACCTTCCCAGCCTATTTCTTTCTTTCTTCTTTCTTTCTTTTCTTTCTTTCTTTCTTTCCTTCCTTCTTTCTTTTCTTTCTTTCTTTCTTTTTTGTTTCTGGTGGTGGTGGGGCTTGAAGTCAGGGCCTCAGAGCTGTCTCTAAGCTCTTTTGCCCAAGGCTAGTGCTCTACCACTTTGAGCCACTTCACTTCTGGTTTTTGAGTGGTTAATTGGAGATAAAGAGTCTTATAGGGATTTTTCTGTCTTGGCTGGTTTCAAATAGTGATCCTCAGATCTTAGATCCTAAGCAGCTAGTGTTACAGATGTGAACCACCAGTGCCTGGCTACTACTATCTTTTTATTGAGAACAAACTGCAAATGTTCTTTCAGATAAGCCATTGCTGCTCCTCCTCACCTTCTTTGGTTTCCCCGTGTGTAGGTGGAGTAGCCATCAGCTGTGGCTGGACTCATGTCAGCATGGTTAATGCTCTCATTTGACACATATCTGACAGCATAGAAAAGCTGTCAGACTGTCCAATACTAACTGACTCCAAGGGTGTTAACTCTTAGGTGATGTTTACTTTAAAATAGCATAAAATTAAATATATATATATATATATATATATATATATATATATATATATATATATTTCAACAGCTGGAGTCCTTTTATTCTGGTAGCATAGGGTTAGGAAGTTAAGGCATTTATAATATCAGGGAGAACATTTGGGTAAATGCCCAAAAGTGGGATTGCTGGGTCATAGGGGAGCTCTATGTGGAGTCTTTTGAGGAACCTCCATACTACTTTCCAAAGTGGTTGAACAAGTTTACTTACACTCCCACCAACAATGCAGTAAGGTCCACATCCCCTCCAGCATCTGTTATTAGAGTTCTTGATTATAGCTATTTAACTGGGGTGAGGTGGTATCTCAATGTCCCTCCCCCATGGTATAACCCCTGGTTTCACTGTATTTGATGTTGGTATAATTTGTGGAGGGGAAAAGAAAAAACAAATCATTTAAATAGAGATACAGGTGGACCCATTGCAAGAATGAGATGTACAAATTGTTGTGTTGAAAAATGAACTTTACAACTTTGGGGGGGGTGGGTGTGGGAGTGGGTGTGGGGGGGAGATGGGAAGGGATGGAAAGGGGAAACAAAGGAGGAGGCAACAATGTTTGATAAGGAATGTACTCATTATCTTGCCCATTTAATTGTAACCCCTCTGTACGGTATTTTCACAGTGAAAAAAAGAAGACAAACAAAAGTAAAAAAAAATATCAGGGAGAGAGGAAAAATGGTAGGAGAAAGGATAGAGACCTGTCCTATACTACCCTCAGAAGCCCAGATTTAGTCACTTCTTTCAAAAGCAGAATATGCTGATTCAATGAAATGGATTCAGGAGCCATTGTCAAGCATTTAATGTTTCAGAGCATAGATGTACTTCCATATGAAACTTTCATGCCTCACGTGGCAAAATGCTGTTATTTGTTTTCTGATAGGAAATCTTTTAGCAGGCCATTGTTACAGATGCCAAGAAATTTTATTTTATTTATGTTTTAGTTTGATAAAACTTCAACTTCTAATAAGCATTAAAATATCATGAAGAAAGGTATAAATGCCTTGTCAATAAAATATTAGGAAGTTTGAATTATGTAATGTTGAGGACATATAAAATATTAAATGTTCAAAAGAAACTAGTTTCCAATGCACCAAAAAAGAGCTGGGTATGGTGGCATATACATGCCATGGAATAAGGCAGGCGAATTACAAGTTCAAGGCTAGTCTTAGCAATATAATAAGGCTCTGTTTCAAAAAATAAACAAAGTGAAATAAAGATAAATAATTGCCCAAGGGAGAAGTATTCATAGATTAGGTAATAAAGATGGGTTTCAACATTTTTTATTGTGAAAATACTGTACAGAGGGGTTACAATTACATGGGCAAGATAATGAGTACATTTCTTATCAAGCATTATAGCCTCCTCCTTTGTTTCCCCTTCCCATCCCTTCCCATCCTCCCCTCCCCCGCCCCCACAACCCAATCCTCAACTTTTAAGGTGATAAAAATGGTGAAATAAAGTTCCTACCAATGTGATTTGCACCTGAGATTCTTTTTCTACTGTGATATAAAACATCTAATATTTTGCTTACTTCTTGAATGTTAGTTCATGAATGTGATGTTCTTAACCCTTGGTATACACCCTCAGAGCTCTGACAAATGTTTGGGAAGCATTACCCTCCTTTAGAATCAAGATCCTGACAGCTTGCTCTCGCACTCCCAATCTGCTGCATGTGAAGGAGATTTGATTCTTTCCGCTTTGCTAGTCTGAAATGTTTATTTTCATAAATGGTCTTTTTACATAACAATTCTCTGCAAATTTTCTGCCATATTTGTAACTATTAATAGACTTCTTAAAAAATGTCTCCATTTTCTAATTTTTTCTCACCATGATATCATTTCTAAAATTCTTTTCTCATTTTTATTACTGCACATATTTTGAAAAGGAGGCTTGGGGGAGTGGAAAAAATCAGTGGGTGGAATGTTAAAAGATCTTCCCAGAATTTTTCATTCTATACAAGCTCTGTGACCGCTGTCAGAGAACCACTTAGTCTTTGATCATTTCTTCCACTGCTTTGTATAACGTAGATATAACTGTAATTACTTCATAAATATTTTTAAGGAGTAAGGTAAGCTAGAACACATCATAAACTATAAGGTGATTTTGAATTATTTGTGAGGGCTCCCCAATTTGGAGCCTTCCCTCAGATCTTATCTCAAATTTTCTATGCTAATGACAAAAATCTCAAGCTCTTGTCCTGACCTTTCTTCCTAGCTTCAGTCAATCTCTAGCTGACTAGACATTATAAAATCCTCAATGTCATGAGACTGTTTTCTATATCTTTGCATGTCTGAAATCAGCCACACAAAATGAGACAGGCTATATTTGCTTGCTCAGTTAAAACTTCAATTGAACATGTAAGATTTAGCTATTTCTCTTCAAACTTTGATTTCTTTCTAATCATGCTGATTTTTCACAAATGTTATCAATGCTCTGGAGAGTTATCATTGTTCCTTTCTTACCACTTACCAAGAATTTTTTCATTTGCTTTGATTCTTGGCAGATTTGGGCTTTAAGCTCAAGGCCTCCTTCTTTTGAGTCTAGAGGTCTATTACTTGAGGCACACCTTCAGTCCTTTTTGCTACTTATTTTGGAGATGGAGTGTTGTAGATTTCTCTGCCCAGGCTGGCTTCAAATCTCCATTGTGCAGAAGCTAGGATTACAGGTGTGAGCCACTGGCACCTGAACCAAATGTTTTTGCTTCTGCTCTTCTGTTTCTTATGTGTCTATCTCCATTCTGTCTTTCTTATATTCCCTTTTATTATTTTCTTTCAAGACTACTAGAATGGTTCCTTAGATTATTTCCTTGACCACAGCCTTCTTAAAAATCCGTGCAGAACATTGCTGCCAGATTCTGTGCTGGAAAAAATGTAAACCAAGTGTCTAAGAGTGAGTAAACTTACATGTGTCTTAATTTGCCTGATCATTGCACAAGGAACTGGAAATCTTTAAAGGCACTGTCTCCTGAAAAAGAAGGGAAAATCTCAACAGTTTAGTAGAAGCTTCTAATATTTTGTTAGGCTCCAGTGGACTCCCCTTCTTAGTGTTCATTTAATCTGTAAATGTAAGATGGTCCTACTTTCTTTCTTCTTCAACAAGTAGAATATAGCAAAAGTAATGTTAGTTTACAAAAAATGCAAAACTAACATTGTAATTTGCTCACTCTCTCCCTTTCTTGCTCTGGGAAAGGTCAGCTGCTGTGTAGTGAGCTAGCTTATGATGGTCAAATAATCCAAGGCCCTAGTGTCTGTGATCAGTAGAAAATCAGTCCCTCAACCACCCAGGAATGAGCTTGAAAGCAGACCTCCCAATGACCTTCTCCCCTAAAGCTACAGCTATTTCTACAGAAGAAGAGAGGAACAAATCATGACAAAGTGAACATTTATCCCCAACATGATCAGTTAATCTGAAAGAATCAAGTTTTCAAAAATAAAGTTATCTATAATTAGAATAGTTAGGTTCTTACACCTACTCCCAATCCCTTCAGTCTTTGCTCCCTCTCCTCATTAAGGAGCCAAGGACCTCAGAGAACGTTACGATTTAAATAATGAAGATCACACAGTGCCATCATTCCAGTTTTTCCAGTCTGAATCATAAAAACACTTCCTATAATTGTCTCTTCCCTTACAAATACACTTGGAAGACAATTAGCAATATGAATACTCGTTAAGTTTTAGCATGTAGTTCTAAAGCACAGTTTAGTAATGCAGTAGAAGCCTACTATACACTTTAAGAGATATTCCAAAGCTCAGTTGAAAAGCATATGGGGCAAAAGTTTCCTACATCAATGAAGTGAGGGCTGGACAATCACCTTCGATACAAATTTTTACCTTATCCAAATTCAGCATAGTATAAGGAGTTTGGTTCCTTGACACTGTCTACTTTTTTTCATTATGAAATTGCCAAGGTAAAGACTACACTTTTTGTATGAGTTTCCTTTCTTTCTTCTTTTTCATTTACTTTTTACTTTTTTATTGTAAAAATGCTGTACAGAGAGGTTAGAGTTACATGAGTAAGGTAATGAGCATATTTCCTATTGGGCATTGTTGCCTCCTGCTCAACCATCCCTTTCCTCCCACCTCCACAACTACCCCTCCCCCACCACCAAAGTTGTAAAGTTCGTTTTCAACATAGTGTTTTGTACATCTCATTGTTACAATGGGTCAACCTGAATCCTTATTTAAGCATTTTGTTTTTTCCCTTCCCCTCCCTGAATTAGAGAAGTGTATATACAAGATGCAGGGCACCGACATCAAATACAGTGAAAATAGGGGTTATACCATGGGGGAGGAACATACAAAGCAACAAAAAAATCACATGGTACATTATAAGTATGTTAGAAACAATAGCAAGAAAGAAAAAAAATTATGTCCCTATCTTGGGGTTCATTTCTCTTAACATCATCTTATACAGTCATATGTACATGGCTTTTGGCATTTTCTGCTTGTCTACACATGTACTAGTTATTGCAAATAAGGGAAACCATAGGACCAATGTTTCTTTGGGCCTGGCTTACTTCATTTAATATAATTTTTTGCAAGTCTTTCTATTTCCTAACAAATGGGCCACTGTCATTCTTTCTGATGGAGGCATAGAATTCCATTGTATATCTATCTTTATCTATCTATCTATATATATATATACATATCATATACATATATGTATATATATTATGTATATATGTATATATACATATATGTATATGTATATATATATATATATATATATATATATACTACATTTTCTTGATCCATTCATCTACTGAGGGGTATCTGGTTCCATATCTTAGCTACAGTAAATAATGCTGTAATAAACATAGTTGTGCTGGTAGCCTTAGTATGGCCTTGTTTGTGATAGTTTGGGTAAATGCCCAAAAGTGGGGTTGCTGGGTCATAGGGGAGCTCTAAAATTAGTAATCTTTCTTTTTAAAATCAAAGAGGTGTGCAGACCACCAACAGACTATTAACCTTCATTTAGGTGTATCTTTTTATTTAAGATACAATAGTACCTACTTTTTTTTATCATTGGACTGTATTAATACAGTTAATTTATAAACTCAATAGCAAATTGATAGCTACTCCTAAAGTTTTAGTGAGCCATGTTTTCCATCTATGCTGATCAGGCTGTTTGGGGAAAATTACTATGAAAAGTTCAAGAAATGGTTAAAAAGAGTCCATAGGTACAGGGCTAACATGAAAAATCTACTACAAAATCTTAGATTTAACTCATTTTCTTTAGTCCCTTACCCCAAAAATAACTTAACCTGAATTAATTAATTAACTAATTAATTCTTTTTTTAGGGAGTGTTACTATGGCTTGAAATCAGGACCTCCTTCATTTGAGCCACTCAACGAGGCCCTTTTCATGTTGACTAGCTTTGAGCAGGATCTCACATTGTATCTAGTCTAGCTTAGACTGTGATCCTCCTTTAACAGCTTCCACTTGTCACTGAGGTACATGCCACTATTGTTAATTGTGTTAGAGTCTCTTGAACTTTTCTGCCCCATTTGACTTCTAACTGCCATTCTCTGATCTTTTCAAATTCTCCCCATTTCAAATTATTTTATTCTTAAAATTTGATCAAAATAAAATCTGTCCTATTTTATAGACTTTAGGAATAGAAAATGTAGGATTTTTAAAATTTATTTTTAGCACTCAACCTATTCTCACTGCTGACTCAGGGACTAGTATCTACAGGAACTTTCTCTGTGAGTGGCAATAAGTTTGCTCTGCCTTCAACTGCATAGAATTTTCAAGAAAATCACTTCTATTTGAGTTGTCACAATTGTATCCACTTCTCTCAAACAAATGAGTCCTTATAGTGCTGATGACAGCCTTCCCCATCCTATCAAATCCAATGTGGGAAAAATGAACAGATTGGCTGATGGAAAATGACTTACATCAGCATTTCAAACTTTGTCTGAATATTTCAATCCTGATGAAGACAGAATGCTTTAGAGGAATTTCCAAGACATGTCCTATGGTGCTCTCAAAATCCCATTAATATACTGCCTTTGGTCTTTGACAATCAGATTCCCCCTGACGGTGTATTACTATGAACTACAATAGTCTCTAGAAGAAACTCTTAGGAAGCAGCAGCCATAACAATGATCAACACTGTCAGGTAATAGAAATACTACAGAGAAAGTTTAAGTTCACTGCTGTTGAGGAAAAAAAATAACATGTCTAAGAAGAATTACAATTTTATTCATCATGAATCAATTGACACTTGCTTCACAGCCTTATAACTTTTTAATTAATATTCACATGATATAAAGAAAAGTTATTTTAGCTATTGGTAAAACAAACAAGCAAACACGAAATACCCACTCCTTGTCTTCAGAGTATTGTAATTATCACTGTTAAACAGATCACTAAAACATACAAGAAAGCACAAATAAAAGGATGAGCAAGTAGAGCCACAGCAACAGTTATTCTTCTCACAAAAAGGCTGAATTGTAAAAATTGAAATTCTATGAGTGAATTTTATCTGACATTTTCCAACCGTAAAGTCAGAGCCAAAAAGAGAAAAAATACTGCATGTCAAGCAAAGGAGTTCCCCCTGAATGGATATTGTGGATTAGGTCATATAACCTCTGAAGAAGCTCTTTATTGTGGGTTTATGGTTATTTATCCTCTATTTTGGTGACACAGGATACATTTAAGACATTCTTATTAATTCTTTAATTAATTAAGTTTGCTAGTACTTTTCTGTTTGCCTGGTAATGGGAAGTTAGGAAGAGTGTTCCCACTAGAATAGTCTGTTCAGTACATTTGAAGAGACCTATCCAGGCCAAAATTTTGTGAGCACATGTGTTATTTGGGGACCAGACATTCTTTTCTTCTCTGCACTTCTGCCAGTATTTAAAATAAAAGAGCACACATGTTTCTAACTCATTTGTACTTAAATGTTAATAATATTCAGTAACAGTTGATGTCTAAAATAGTTTTCATGTTAATGCCGTAGAACTACAGACTTAAATTGGCCCATTGTAAATTATTTTGAGCTCTATTTCTCTCTCCATCCCAGCAAATGTTTGAGTCACTTTACTCAAAATAAGATGTTTTCATAGGCTTACTTTTCCTTTTTTTCTTTTCAACCACATCTTGCTATGTAGCTCAGGATAAATTGCTTTGTAGCCCAGGTGAATTTGTAATTCACGTTCCTAATGTTAGGATTACTATCACAGCTGGCTTAATATTACCTTTTAATACATCTGTGGTGGTTTCACATGTCCAACCAAGATAGGCTATGAATTTAGGAAAAAAAACAAAGAAACTAATCAACTGCAATATGGAGAAAATTATAAGATTTAATAAGAATGAATGTGATTTTTGATGACAAGTTTTGGAGTGGCATCTAAATGACATTTGTGAAATGGCTTCAAGCCAATGTTACTTACTAATCTTAGTGTCTCAATGTTACTTAATAATCTGTTTCTACTTTTTGTAATATCAAAGAAAAGTGTATTTTATGTGGCTATATGAAGAACTAGATGATCTAACAATCATTCTTCAATTTTTGAGAACCTCTGTCCAGTTTAAACTGTTTTCAGGTTCCTAGCTACCAGAGTTTTCTAGCTGCTTTATATTCCCTGAAACTCATGGACAATCTTATTATTAGTTCTTATACTATCACTCACCACACTCAAAATCTTTCAGGACACATCAGATTCCCCCTCCCCCACCCCCAGAAATCCTATGTATCAATTCAAATGTTTTATTGTCAAATCTTGCTGGCCATGGCATGTGAGAACAATCAAACAAATAAACACAACCATTTTGATGAGGCATCATACAGGAAGAAAAGTTTTCCAACGATGATTCTCAACTGACATTATTCATTTAAATGCTTGCATTTCAAAAGCACCTCTGGGATAGTTAAAGCAGAATTTCTGGGGTGAGTCCTAAGCATGGGTACTTTTTGAAAGCATTCTAAATGGTTCTTGTGAATTTAAAAATCACTGACAGAAATGAAAAAAATAAAACTGAAGCTGAAAAGGCTTACAATTAATTTGAGTTTTCACAAAGCTCTGGTCACAGGCTCGAGTGTTTGGGTGGTAGCATAAAAAATACCTGCAGCACTAAGTGCTACTACTATTCTTTTTTGTTATTCTTTTCCTTTTCTTCCTCTTCATTTTTATTTTTCTCCTTCCCCTTCTCTTACTCCTCCTTTTTATCTTCATCATTTTTCTTCTTCCTTCTTCTCTCTCCCCCTCAACCTCCAACATTTTAAAGACTGTCTTGTGTAGCACAAGCTGACTTGGAATGTAACAATCTTCCAGCTCAGTCTCCTGAGTACTGGCATTAGAGGTGTGAACCACTGTGCCTGGTGCCAAGTTTTTTCTTAAAACACATAACTAGAATAATCATTTCTTGTTTTGTTATTTGTTTTATCTAACAAATATTTGTTGTGTTTTAGGAAGTCTGCTGGGCACAATGTGACTTAATCAGGAAAAGCCCACCTAAATTGCATCAATCAATTTTGATTTATAGAATACATTGATAATAGTGATCACATGGAATCATTTAATCAGTTTTTGACCTCTACAGTAGTAATAGTACTATTATTCACTATTCTTACGGTGACCATTTCTGTTACCTACATAGGGTCTTCCCTTGGTAGCTCTAGGGAATTAGTTCTAGGACCCTTGATGGATACGAAAATTTGTTCTGCATGACCCTCTGTAAAAGGGTATAGTACTTATGCATTTTATCCCATATATTTTAAATCATCTGTAGAATACCAATTATATCTAACTGTACATTTCATGTAAATAATTGCTATACTGTATTGCTTAGGGAATAATAAAAAATAACTATGTATGTTCAGGATAGACAGCATCTTTTTGATAATATTGATCTCCAGTTGGTTGAGGCAGCAGATGTGGTTGACAGTATATGCAAAATTTTAGGACAGCTGGAGCCAAGGGCCAGTGGTTCACGCCTATAATCCTGGCTACTCAGGAACCTGAGCTCTGAGGATCAAAGTTCAAAACCAGCATGGACAGGAAAATCCTTGAAACTCTTATCTTCAATTAACCACCAAAAAGCCAGAAGTGGAGTTCTGACTCAAGTGGTAGAGTGTTAGCCTTCAGCAAAAAAAAAAAAAAAAAGAAAAAAGTTCAGGGGCAGTGCCCAGGCCCTGACTTCAAGCCCCAGGACTGACACTAAATAAACATGTTAATTAATTAATTAACTAAAAGGACAGCTGGGAGTTTAGTTCCAGAAAGAAATGTTTGAGTTTGAGAGCTATATAAACAGTAACAAAATCATCAGAAATTTCACATAACCACTCATAGAAGCAAATAAATTAGTCATAGATAAGGCCAATTTTCAGGACAAAAATCTGGAAAACAAAGAAACTTTTAAGTTCTTAACTGCATAATAAATTCTATCTTGTGGACTCTTTGGTGGAGGAGCAATTTAATCCACTGAAAAGTGTCCTTTCATGATTGTAATTATTGTAAAGCTTTTTTTGTTTGATTGGATTTTCCCTTAGAGACCACATAAAATTAAAAAAAAAGAACTCCTCCTGGATTGAGGTGTACGATGAGGAAAGTCTTAAGAAAAGAGGTGTTAATTGAGCTGAGTTTTAGTAGAAAAATAACATTTAGCCAAGAAAAACAAAACATATAGGTGAAGAGCAGGGAGTTTCAAGGCCAAGACAACAGCTAATATGAAGACTCCGAGGTAGACACAAACAGGGTTGCTTGGGAATATCCAAGTAGTTTGCTATGGCTGATACATAGAAAGTATGGAGGGAGGGCTTGGTTCACAGTAGGAAAGACAGATTTAAGATGCACTGGATAGGCATTTGTAATCTATCACACCATCTGTGAATTTTTGAGGTCTCTTAAATTTTAAGGAAATCACAAAAGCTTATACTGCAGATTTAAAGAGTTATTTTGGAAGTTCTAGGGATGAAGAAGTAAAAGGGGCAGGGTTAGGAGATGAGCAAGGAGTACAGACAGTGTCAGAAGGAGGCTGTTGGAAATGAGATGAATGAAGGACTCAGGAATAGAGGCTTCTGAGAAGAGAAAACATTGCAAAAAAATGTGTCCATAGGATATCATCTCAGCCATAGGGCCTGAATAAGTAGGAGAAAGGCTACATCTAGATTTCTAAATTGAACAATGGATAAAACATTTTATGGAAACAGGATATAGATGGGAATTAGATCTTGTGAAGTGGAAAATGAATGCAATTTTAGATGCAGTTTTAAGTTAATTCGAGAATAAAATGATCTTTAACAAAAATGTTTCAAGAACCTATACTTAAGAGTATTCTACAAAAATAGCTGGTCTAAACACATCAAAATGCCAGGGTTATAATAGGCAACGAAAGATTCTTCTACATTAAACATTCTGAGGAGAGCTTACAGGCACACAACTTGAATTCCAAGAAAAGAATTTCTTGAAAAAGGACTTTACTGGGATGTGGACATTTTATTTTTTTAAATTTAATTTTAGTTTTTGATCATGGGGTCTGAACTCTGGGCCTGGGCACTGTCCCTTGAGCTCTTCAGCTCAAGACTAGTGCTCTACCACCTGATCCACAGAGCAACTTCCAGCTTGTTCTGCTTATGTGGTGATGAGGAATCAAATCCAGAGCCTCATGCATGCAAGACAAGCACTCTACCAGTGAGCCACCTTCCCAACCCCAGATGTGGACATTTTAATATTGTCTGTTGAATAGCATCTATCATTTTATTAGTGTATTATTAATGTTAATTTTCTGATTTTTGTTTATTGTATTGGTGTTATATAAGAGAATACCCTTGATATTTAGGAAATATACACTGAGATGAAACTTTTGCAATGATCTTCCTCAGCTCCTTTCTAGTAGGGGCAACAGTCACTGTCTGGTGCCCTTCTGAGTTAATATAGAAGTCTAGAAGTTGAGAGACTTGATCAGAATTGAAATCTGAGATACACACATGAAGAATACACCATACTTCTCTGGACTTTGAGAATATTAGCTTTCTTCAGGTATCATTATACTTTAAGTCAATTAATCTTAGTTTTCTTGGTAAACATAACAAAGGAGAATTGAAGGAAGGAATTCTAAGACCAGGCATTAAATCAAAACTTTGTAAGCACTGGGGGGAAAAATAAATAAACCCTGATAGGTCATGAAAAAGTGCAAAATCCTCCTCTTGTCAGTATAAATCCTCTGTCATGGGGTAATGACTTCTCTTTCTACAATTTTTTTCAGTAAAATAAGATAGGATTCTCGTCTTCATTTCAAGTGTCTTCTCTATCAGGTCTTACAGTTCTAAAAAATTAAAATTATTTCTTAGTAGATTTTATGCTCCTGCATGGAAAAAAAGAAAAAAAGCATTGTTGTTGAATGCTATGTCTTTTTACTAAGGAAAAACATGGCTAGAGCCAGGTGCTGGTGGCTCATGCCCATGAGTCTAGCTACTCAGGAGGCTGAGATCTGAGAATTGTAGTTCAAAGCCAGCTGGGGAAGGAAAGCGAGACCTTTATCTCCAATTAATCCCCAGAAAACCATAAGTGGATCTGTGTCTCATAGTGGTAGGTAGAGTGCCAGTGAGAAAGCTCAGGGACTGTGATCAGGAACTGAGTGTAAGCCCCATAACCAACCAAAAAAATGGCTAAAGGAAAGAGAAAAAGATCATGAAAACTTACATAAAAATAATGAGGGAAAAAGTCATTCAGAAACCCAAAAGAACTTCTGCTGAATTGCTCTCTTTCTGATGGAAAACAATTATACAAATGGGATCATCTGAAATATTTGACATGCCACATATATCTGTATATACATAGTGTACTAGAGATTGTAACACAGGATGTTCAGAACCCAATGGAGTCTAACTTTCAGGAATTTACATTCCCAAATATTTTATGAGGTCATTAAAAATTAAGGACTCTCCCAGTAAAATTGTGACAATTGTATTATTTGCATGTGTGCTTATATAAAGATTGATCTGAGGAGATGTTCAGATAAATAGAACTATTGATTTCTCAGTGGAGGCATTTTATATGATTTTCAAAACTTTCTCCATATGTGATTTCAAAAATGCTCTCCCATATATTTTTGCACATTTTAATATCTTATAGCATTATTTGATAATCAAGAAAATAATGAAGAGCAGCCCTTGAAAACATTCAAACAAATTATTTCTCAGAGTTGAGGTTATATCAGAAAAAATGAATGTATTTCAATGCAAATTAGTTTTAACATAAAGTAGCATTGAAATTTTTATTACAATATAATATTGAACTTAAAAAATATCGATTGTGAAATTCTTGACATTAAATTCAACTTTGTGTGCCAGCCTAGTTGCAGTAGTGATAGTATCATGTACTTGCATTTGAAAGTTGTGTATTATCGATTCATAACTTCCCATTAACTAACTCCCTTATAAAAATGGTTTTGATTACATGCTATGAGTCCCAAAGGACTTTCCATTTCTCTCTCAATCAAAGGCAGTGAAATTAAATCCTCAGTGCTCTTAGGAGTAGAAACTAGACAGATTTCAGCCCCCGTTCTCTCCCACCTACCATCTGGACTTCCTTGCAACTATGGGAGCAGCAGGAGAAGGCCGGAAGGAGCACCACCCCCAGCCCATTATGGCTGCAACCACTAGAAGCAGGATCCAGCAAAAGAAGCCCCAAAGTCATGATTTTCCATCAATGTTTCACTGACTTGACACTAACTTTAGGAGATCCTTTAAGACTTTTTCAAGTCTTGAATGTACAAATAACTAGCATGGAAAAAAATCCCTAGACTTTCAAGCATAGTGTGAATACTTTCTTACCAACATTGGGAGTTTGATTCTGGTCAACTTTGTAATGGACGATGTAGGAATTAATTGCCATTGTTCAGCTCTACTCCATATACCTTCTCTATTTTAAACGGTCAGAAAAACATTTTTCCATGGTTACCTTAATGGTACCTCATCATTTGGTAAAGTAATGGCCTTCTCTGGGCTTAAATTCATTGACTATTTTCTGTCTCCAATTCTGTCTCTCTCTTTTATAATCATTTCATTTCATTGACTAATAATTCCTGTTCACAAGTAAATTTAGCTCTTTCTATACTAAAAAGAATATTTATCAGTATTTTCCATTTCAATCACATCCTCATTTTTCCCTTTATTACTCCCATCTATAGCTTGATTCCACTTACCATGGAGTGTTTTCTTCTCCTTCCTGTTGGAACTATTGTCATAGCTAGCCAAAAACTAAACCAACACTCACCTTACTGTTCCTTGATGTGTCACTTTATTGTGTTCATTCTTTCTTTACTAAAATTCACTTCTATCAGGATCCTGCACTTATTGTATCAGGTTTCCCCATTCCATTAGATTCTTGATTTCTTGTCTTTTTTTAAATTTTTAAAAAAAATTTTATTGTGAAAATACTGTACAGAGGGGTTACAATTACATGACCAAGATAATGAGTACATTTCTTATCAAGCATTGTAGCCTCCTCCTTTGTTTCCCCTTCCCATCCCATCCTCCCCCTGCCCCCACAACCCTCCTCCCCCCACCACCAAAGTTGTAAAGTTCATTTTCGACAAAACGACTTGTACATCTCATTGTTGCAATGGGTCCACCTGTATCCCTACTTAAATGATTTGTTTTTCCCTTCCTCTCCACAAATTATACCAACATCAAATACAGTGAAAGCAGGGGTTATACCATGGGGGAGGGACATACAAAGCAACAAAGAAATAACCTTATAAATGTGTTAGAAACAATCACATGAAAGAAAACATTTGAATACATATCTTAGGGTTCATTTCCTAACATCAACTTATCTGACCTTTTCTGCTTGTCTCAGACATATACTAGTTATTGCAAATAAGGTAAACCATGGGACCTATGTTTCTTTGGGCCTGGCTTACTTCACTTAATATAATGTTTCCAAGTCTTTCCATTTCCTAACAAATGGGGCAATGTCATTATTTCTGATGGAGGCATAGAATTCCATTGTGTATATATATATCACATTTTCTGATCCATTCATCTACTGAGGGGCATCTGGGTTGTTTCCATATCTTAGCAATGGTAAATAAGGCTGCAATAAACATAGTCATGCTGATAGCTTTAGTGTGGTCTTGTTTGTGAACATTTGGGTAAATGCCCAAAAGAGGGATTGCTGGGTCATTACAGAACTTAGAAAGTGGCAAAAACTCCCAGGCTCCAGATTGGAAACATCAACATCGTGAAAATGGCAATATTTCCCAAGGCTATCTACAAATTCAATGCAATACCTATCAATATTCCAACCTCATTCTTCAAGGAAATAGAAGAGGCAATCCAAAAATTCATATGGAACAATAAAAGACCCCGAATAGCAAAAACGATACTCAACAGAAAGAACAGTGCTGGAGGAATATCAATACCAAATTTCAAACTCTACTATAAAGCCATAGTAATCAAAACAGCTTGGTACTGGCACAAGAACAGACCTCCTCAGGACCAATGGAATAGAATTGAAAACCCAGAAATGAACCTACAGACCTATAGCCATCTAATCTTCAATAAGGGTGCTAAAAAAATAGAATGGAAGAAAGACAGCCTCTTCAGTAAATGGTGCTGGCAAAATTGGTTAACTACTTGTAGAAAACTAAAGCTAGATCTTTATATATAACCCTGCACCAGAATCAACTCCAAATGGATTAAAAACCTCAAAGTCAAAGCAGACACTCTGAAAACATTACAGATGGAATAGGAGAAACCCTAGGGCTCCTTGGCACAGGCTGAAATTTTCTTACTAGAGACCCAGAAACACAACAAATCAAAGAAAAGTTGGACAAATGGGATTGCATGAAGTTGCAGAGCTTCTGCATGGCAAAGGACATAGCTACCAAGATCAATAGAAAGCCCACAGATTGGGAGAAGATCTTCACTAGCCATACAATGGACAAGGGTCTCATATCTAAAATATACCTGGAACTCAAAAAATTAAACCCCCCAACAACAAATCTTCAAAGAACTGCCCAATAAAAAAGTGGGCTAAAAACTTAAAGAGAAACTTCTGTGAAGAGGAAAGAAGGATGGCCAATAGACACATGAAGAAATGCTCAACCTCTCTAGCCATAAAAGAAATGCAACTCAAAACAACATTGAAGATACCACCTCACCCCAGTTAGAATGGCTATAATCAAGAATTCTAACAACAACAGATGCTGGAGGGTATGTGGACAGAAGGGAACCTTACTGCATTGTTGGTGGGAGTGTAAACTTGTACAACCACTTTGGAAAGTAGTATGGAGGTTCCTCGAGCTACTTCTTGTCTTTTGCTAACCTCTCAATATTGGTTTTTAAAACACTACTGTTTTCTTCCTCTCCCTAGGGATTTCAGCCAACTGAAGTTGGCTGTGTCCATCTCTCTTCTGAGCTTTAATTCTATATTTTTAAATTTTTAGTGGTAATTTACTTTTTCTTCAAACATCTACTGATTCTATATACTGCACCTAATAAGAAACACAAGTAATTGATTGAATTACTGTTCATTTTCACTCATATTCTCCTTTCCTATTTATTGTTGCTTAAGAATATAATTCTTAACATTCTACCTTATTCATTGAAATATTCATTCTCCCTAATGCCTAAATGATAAAATCCAAAAGGCCAAATCCTAGCTTGCAAGTTCTTTTTTTCTAGACTACCTCTATTTTCATTTTCATTCTATTTATATTGTTACAAAACTTACCAAGCAACTGTACATAAATATACTTCCTGGCCATATAATCTTCATGCATGAGGCTGGGTCTTGTCATGTGTTCTCCTTGGGTAGCATGCTATCCCCCAATACCTTCTTCAAATGCTACTTCCTGAATTACAGTTTCCTGGTTCTACATCCCCAAGTCCTCTCCTATATAGATTTGTAAAACACTTTTACTCTATGGCAAATCCCAGAGAAACAAGGAACTGCATTTCCTATGTCTAATTCCTATGTCTAACACAATTCCTGATATACAGTAAAATACTTCAAATATATGAATGGAATAAGTGAACTAATTATAAGTATACAATGGATAAAATTTGGGGTAACAGAAAAATGAGAAAGTTTAGAGTTCAAGTTCTTTAATATTCATTTTATATTAATTAGATTCATTTCCATGAGTGGCTCATAACAAGTATGATTAATTAACATTTGTCATAACGCTTTATCCTCTCCTCAGCCCAACTGTTTTTAGATGAACAAGTATGCCTATGATAACTTCTTCCTCCTCCAACATTCCCTAGCTTGATATTCTTCCCACTGTGAAAAATATATCTGATAGCCAGTATTGTACTTAACTAGGTACATACGTAATTCAGCTGACCAAATTAAAACAGATTTCCTTCATATTTTTATGTTTTTGCAGACTAATAATAGGGGAGTAGGTAACTAATTACTCCAGCTTCTATTCATTTCTTCATTTACTTTTCCTCAGCAATTATAAGATAATGTATGTTTTAAAATGCATGAAAAATTTATTGGAATAATAGAAATACAATTAAATATTTATAGAAACACTGATTTCTATATTGATTTATCTTAGCACAAAACTTGAAATATGGTTTCTAAATCTTTTCTCTCACTTATATTCAGTACCAAGATTACATGGAATATAGTCTAGGTTGTGATATCCAGAAAGAGAAAGAGCAAGGAGAAAATGAAAAACGGAATATTATCACTGTACATTATACATATGTATAAAAAGAGCATAATAAAACTAAAACTTTCAAAAGTGGAAGAGAGAAAAAGGGAATATTAAGTGAAAGTAATGCAGAAAGGGTGAATTTTATCAAAATATATGCATTTATGTAAATATTGCAATCCTTTGTATAATTAATTTATACTAACAAAATTAAAATAACATAGACCTCGAGTCTGAGTAACAGGAGAATACAAACTATAACTAATATTTTAATGCAATTCTTTAGGGATGCTGATACAACAAAGGCTAATATTCAAAATTATTATGGCTTTGTATATAGGGAAAGCAGGTTTAAAAGAAACAAAGTATAACCTTATAGAGAATAGAAAATATTCTAGAGATCATCAGAAGGTTTTATGGAAGAATGACAGAGAAAAATTTCATTCCTAAATGATGGTGGAAATATGTCTTGGGTTGTTTAAACATTTATGAAATCTAGACTTTGTGGCCCTCATTGGTGAAATCATCTTACTCCTTCCTTTCTATCATCTACTGAATCACTGCCCACTCATCTGCAGAGACACTGGACAAAATCATCCTGTTTTGTGGATAATAAAAGTTGTCTGTTACCTAAATAGCTAGAGAAGATTTCTGATGGATGGATACTTAGGTTGTACTCATTAGCTTTGTATCTCAGTTGAAAGTAACATGGCTACATTAATTATGTATAACATGAAAAGCGCAATTCCTTACTATTAAGATGCTGTAAATTGAAAGAATAAGGAACAAATGTGCTAGTTCAAAATATTTACTTCTTCTAAAGTCAACATTATTTTTCTTCCAAATGTCAGCTGCTGCAAAGATAGCATAGCTACTGTGTATTTGCTTTTATTATCCTTACTGAAACATCTCTGAGAAATAAATAATTTACACGGTTGAATTTCTAGGGCAACTCAGTTACTGTTGCTCTGGAAACTCGTTCTTCTGTGTATATCTATGGACTTAGCTGATAATTGAACCATCATTTTTTAAATATCAAAAATAATTCTGATATTTCCTGAATTTCCATTTTCCATTTATGGATTGAGTAAAGTTCTTGAAATTGCATAAATAAGTAGCTGCTATTGGGCACTGGTGACTCATGCCTGTAATCTTAGCTACTCAGGAGGCTGAAATCTGAGGATCATGTTTCAAAGCCAAGCAGGAAATTCCATGAGACCCTTATCTCCAATTAACCATCAGAAAACCAGAAGTGGTAGAATGCTACTCTTGAGTAAAAGAACTCAGGGTCAGTACCCAGGCCCTAAGATCAAGCCACATGACTGAAAAAAAGGCAAACAGTAGCTGCTCAATAGTAACATCTAACCCATACTTTCTACTCAGAGTCCTTGGGAAATGATGTACCAGAAATTTTACGTTTAATCATGGGAGTTTGGGTTAAATCCTAGATTCTTTTATTTCTTATGGCATTGATCCTTTTCTCAAGCAAGAAAGTAAACAATGTTTTCTGATTCTCTGAAACTCTATTTTGAAAATTCAATGAAATATTTACATGCATAGTTGCTATTAATAGCAGTATTTTGTCTAAAATATTTAACAAGATTGGAGTTGCAGATGCACTACCTCATTCCACTATAATTTTATATTTGAAAATAATTATTGTAGGGCTGAGGATGAGACTTAATGGTAGAGCACTTACCTAGCACGTGCAAGGTCCTGGGTTTATTTCCCAACACTGCAAAATGTTTAAAAAAAATGTGATTCAAGAACAAAATCACTTAACGTAGAACTTAAGAAATGGAAAAACCTCCCATGCTCCTGGATTGGGAGGATTAACATCATGAAAATGGCAATACTTCCAAAGACAAATTCAATGTGATACCTATCAACATTCCAACCTCATTTTTCAATTAAATAGAAGAAGCAATCCAAAATTTCATATGGAACAATAAAAGACCCCAAACAGCAAAAACGATCCTTACCAGAAAGAACAGTGCTGGAGGAATATCAATACCAAATTTCAGACTCTACTACTAAGCCATAGTAATCAAAACAGGTTGGTACTGGAACAAGAACAGACCTCAGGAACAATGGAATAGAATTGAAAACCCAAAAATGAACCTACAGACCTATAGCTACCTAATCTTTGATAAGGGAGCTAAAAAATAGAATGGAAGAAAGACAGCCTCTCAGTAAATGGTGCTGAGAAAATTGGTTAAATACCTGTAGAAAACTAAAGCTAGATCCTTATATATCAACTTGCACCAGAATCAACTCCAAATGGATCAAAGACCTCAAAGTCAAAGCAGACACCCTGAAAACATTACAGGAAGGAATCGGAAAACCTCTAGGGCTCCTTGGCACAGGCAGACATTTTCTTAATAGAGACCCAGAAACACAATAAATCAAAGAAAGGTAGGACAAATTGGGATTGCATTAAACTGCAGAGCTTCTGCATGACAAAGGAAATAGCTAGCAAGATCAATAGAAAGCCCAGGGATTGGGAGAAGACCTTCACTAGCCACTAGCCATACAACAGACAAGGGTTTCATATCTAAAATACATTTAGAACTCCAAAAATTAAATTCCCCACAAACAAATCCTCAAAGAAACAACCACACCATTAATAAATGGACTAAAGACTTAAAGAGAAACTTTTCTGAGGAGGAAATAAGAATGGCCAATAGACACATGAAGAAATGCTCAACCTCTCTAGCCATAAAAGAAATGCAAATCAAAACAACATTGAGATTCTACCTCACCCCATTTAGAAATCAAGAAATCTAATAATAACTGCCGGAAGGGATGTGGCCAAAGGGAACCCTACTGCAACTGTTGCTGGGAGTGTAAACTTGTTCAACCACTTTGGAAAGCAGTATGGAGGTTCCTCAAAAGACTTCACATAAAGCTCCCTTATGAAGCAGCAATCCCACTTTGAGGCATTTACTCAAATGATCACAAACAAGACCATACTAAAGTTACCAGCACAACTATGTTTATCATACCATTATTTACCATAGCTAAGATATGGATCCAACCCAGATGCCCTTCAGTAGATGAATGGATCAAGAAAATGTGATATATACATACAATGGAATTGTAGGCCTCCATCAGAAAGAATGATATTGCCCATTTGTTTGGAAATGGGAAGATTTGGAAAAAATATTTTTTTCTTTTTTAATGTTTTTATTTTAAAAATAGTGTACAGGGGGTTACAGTTACATGAGTAAAGTGTTGAGTATATTTCCAATTGAGTGTTGTTAACTCCTCCTTTGTTTATCCCCTACCATCCCTTCCCTCTCTACCTCTCCAACTCCTCGCTCTCCCCCCCGACCCCCAGCAAATTATAAAGTTTGTGGAAAAAATTATATTAAGTGAAGTAAGCCAGGCCCAAAGAAACACAGGTCCCATAGTTTCCCTTATTTGCAATAACTAGTATACGTTTAGGACAAGCAGAAAAGGTCAAAAGCTATGTACATATGACCATATAAAGTGATGTTAAGCGAAATGAACATTAAGACAGGCACACAAGTGGTTTTTTTCTTTCTTGCTATTTTTTAACATATGTATAATGTACTATATGATTTTTTTTGTTTCTTTGGTATGTTCCTCCCCCACAGTATAACCTGTTTTCACTGTATTTGATGTCAGTGCCTTGCATCTTGTATATACATTTTTCTAATTTGGGGAGGGTAAGAGAAAAAACAAAATGTTTAAATAGGGATACAGGTTGACCCATTGTAACAATGAGGTGTACCAGACACTACGTTGAAAATGAACTCTACAACTTCAGGAGTGGGGAGGGTGGAGTGGTGTGGGGGGGAGGAGCTGGGGAGGTGGGGAGGGAAAGGATAGTAGGGGAAAAACAAAGGAGGGGGTAACCATGTTTGATAGGAAATGTACTCATTACCTTACTCATGTACCTGTATCCCTCTGTATAGTATCTTTGTAATAAAAATATATGTTAAAAAAGAACAAAATCACAAATAAATATAGATTAAAGCTATCTCTCAGGACATCTTTTAGCCCTATGTTTCTAATGATTAAAAACAAAAATGATATAATCTTGATGTGAGACAAACTGGATGTCTTCTAAGAGTACAGACATGAGCATACCAACCTAATGAGAATGAAAATGAACGGGGGCTCCATGTGTTGATATATGACTGCAATTCCAGCTACTCAGGAGACTGAGATCGAAGGACTGTAATTCAAGGCCAGCCACAGTAAAGTTAGCACTATACCTCATCTCAAACCCATCCATATCGGGAATCCCAGCTACTTAGGAAGTGGTAAAACTCATCATAGTCCAAGATAAACTGGGGAGAAGAGTGAAACCACATCTGAAAAACAAACTAAAATTCAAAGAACTGGGAACAAGGCTCGAGTAACAGAATGTTTACTTAGCAAGTCTCAGGCCCTGTGTTCCATCCCCAATATTGCAAAGAAAAAGAAAAATGATGCTGTGGTACAAGAACCATTGTTTGGAACTATGAGGAAATAGGTATGGAAAATATTGCCAAAGGCTGATCAGAAGGCTGTTACAAAAATAAACAAAAAAAAGCATGACAGAAATCTAAACTGACATTATGCTAAAAGTCAATGTATCTGCTTTGCACAAAATTTTCATTTTCCTGAATTTAGAGAAAGCAATAAAGGCTCCTCTAAACTTGATTATGAATCATGCAGAAATTTTATAAGGGAAATTGACAGGGACCATGGGACCATGCCATTCTGTAATGTATAATTTCCAAGGAAGTATGTTATAAGCATATACAATGAAGTCACTGGTCTTTGAACATGTAAACAGTTAAAACTTTAAAGAGATCAAACTGACGCTCATTGTCATCTATGATCATTTTAAGGAGTGTAAGGAAAGTACAAATTCCTTAGTAGAGAAAGGAGGGGAAAGTCTCTGAAGTGATCTCTGTGTCTACATAGAGAATTTTCTGCTGAGTTGATTTTTTAGTTTGTCATTTTAAAGGGCAGGTAGGTTTGGATCTATAAAGATAATGTAAATACAGCAGAAACCATTCAGAATGAGTTTAAGCATTGAGGGAAACATTGAGAAGTAAAAGAGAACTGAGATGAGGGACCTTAGAGAAAAAAAAGCAGGATAGACCTGATGATCAGAAGACCCAACTAGAAATCCTGGTTTTGAGCATCGCTAGCACAGGATCTTATTCCTACCCGATTTGGACCTTAGTTTCCTCATCTATGAAGTGGTTATTTTACTCTTCAATATTCTGATAAATATAAAATAAAGTTGGAAAATCAGAAGCACCATGACTGATACATTATTACCAACCACTTGTACCTAAACTCTAGGAAACAACAATGGAAGAAATATTGAACTCTGGTTTTTATAACTCATAATATTACCTATCATTTAACTTTTAATTTCATTTGCCCACCTGAATACATGATAAGTTTTACTTCATTCATTCATTAAAGTACATCATGAGCATATTGATAAGACTGGCCAGGAATAGAATTTTTCCTCCTCGGATTGATAGCAAATGAATAATCCACATACTGCTGTTCTTCAAAGTCTCTTTCAGCTTACCTAGTCAACATTGGTTACTTCTTTCTCCATACTCTCACAGAATTTTGTTCTCATGTGTTTTAAACATGTACAAACTCTTTTTTGGATTTTTCCTTTCTTCAAAATCATTGCTCTTTTCTTTGCTTTTTGAGTACAAATCCTAACCCTGAAGTAGAATAGTTGATCATTATTAAGAATTGGACTATGTCTCCCCAAAAAAGATACAGTGAGATCTTAACTCATAGTAGCTTGTGGATACCAACACCTGGAGGAAACTAGTATGATGAGTGAATTAATTTGGAATCATAAATTAATGGATTTTTTCTGAATGACCCTAAGTGGTAAAAATACAGAACCAGTGGATGGGTTTTAGAAAGAAATAATTCTTTTGTTTTGTTTTCCAAGTGTCCTTTTTGTTTGATTTCCAATGATTGGAACAAAGTTGCTATGTTTATTTTGAATGGTTTCTGTGTTTCTAGAAAGAATATAAATTTGGATCCTCTAGTCTTATCCTTCAAAAACTGAAAATACTACTATTCCAGTTTAAAAATAATGAAATTATCTAAAGAGATGATTCTTGCTCCTTATTAGGAAGAAATTTCTTACAGCTAAAATAGTTTATAGGTAGGATTACCTCTGGAGGTAATGAATAACTGTAGCAAAGACTATATATCTTCACTGAATAAATATTTAGTAGAGTTGTACCAAAAAATCAAGTCACAGGTAGTTATTTGAACACAATTATAAAATCCATGATTCTCAAATATGAAAAAATAGCTAATAACTATTTACAATTTAATCTTTGCAATGATCCATTGAAATGAGTATAAAGCCAGTTATTATGATTTTAATGAGGTCAGATCGTATTAGCACCATGTACTAGCATACAAAAAATGGTATGCTTTTCTTAATTACTTGTGCCAAGTTTCTTGAAACAGTACATAAAAGATATTCAATAGAAGTTAGAGGTTTTCCTTCCTAGAAAAAAAATGATAAAATTATATTTAATCCCCAACCCAAATAACTCCTGGGGAATGAGTATGTTGGTGCCTTGTGGCACGGTTGGTCATCTTTTCAACATCTTTTAAAAAAACAGTCATCAAGAGATATGTACATGTGACCATATAAGATAATGCTAAGTGAAATGAACTTCAAGCATGGACACAAGAGGTTTTGCTCTGTTGTTGTTTTTAATGTACTATGTGATTTTTTGTTTCTTTTGCATGTTCTTCCCCCTATGGTATATCCCCTGTTGTCACTATATTTGATTTTGGTACCTTGGTATTGTATGTACATTTATTTGAATTAGGGAAGGGTAGGGCAACAACAGAATGGTGAGACAAAGGACAAGAGGGGAACCAATGCAACAGTGATATACACAAGACAATATGTTGGAAATGATCTGTACAATTTGGGGGGGTGTTGTAGGAGAGGGAAAGTAGGAGAAAAATGAGGGAAGGGGTAACAAGTTTGACAAGAAATGTACTTATTACCTTATTTATGTAACTGTGGCCCCTCTGTACATCATCTTGACAATTAACAAAAAGAATAGTGACTACTAAATTTTTATTTAAAATATGCCACTATCCAGACAGGAATATTGAAATGTTAGGTCTCCTTCAGAAACATTCATCCCAATTCAAACATCATTCAGAGTACATATGCATAGAGATATTGGCTGAAGTAATTTCTTCAACAGGGCTGTATAGAACCTTTCTATGGTGTTTAAACAAAAATATTTTGACAAGTTTGCTCATGAAACACTGAAACTAATTCAGTAAGATAATTCTGAGCCAGTGGGTGGCTAATATCAGGAGGCTGAGATCAGAGTACCAAGTTTCGGAGTCAGTCTGGGCAGAAAAGTCCATGAGGCTCATTTCTAATTATGCATAAAAAGCTAGAAGTGGAGCTGTGCCTCAAGTGTAAAGCTCTTGTCTTGGGCAAAAGGGTCAGGGACGGTGCTTAGGCCCTGAATTCAAACCCCAGGAATGGCATCAAGGAACAAAAAGAACACATAAACCCTTGCCCAGCTTTATGTTTGATTTCCTTTTTGAAATTTTTTCTAGTGAAGTCTCCTATACTGTATCAACTAATATGAAAATGCCTAAAAACTGCACAGTAAACTGCAAGTTAAAACAAATTTTTAAAAGGTTTGAAATATCAATTAGGGTGTGTGGATGGGTGAAAGTGATTGCATTGAAGTATTTCATAACTTGAAACTTTCAAGAGCATAATCACCTGAAATTCTTCACCAGAGTATCTGGGGGCAGAGCCCCGCATATTGCTAGGGTCAGCATGCCATGTGTACTCATATGGAAAACACAGTGTGGGTAATTTAAGCCTCCGAAATTTCCAGTCAGCTTATAGGTGTTTCAGTAGAATGCTGGGTGGTGTCAACATCAGAAGACTGCTGAGAAAAACGAAGAAAGCATGCTGGTTGTTATCACAGGTTCATTCTTCCAATCCAAGGGCTTTCACAAGTCTGATATTCATTCAACAAATACTAGTTAAACACAACTTGGTGCCATTCTGCATAGCAAGTTTTATCCAAGATCTTCGTTACCTGGTTTTGGTTATTGAATTGTGTATTAATTGGCTCACAAGCCAAAGCCATAGACTCAAATTGGTGGAACCGCAGTTAGTAAAATTAAGAACAATAATATTAAGACTATTTAGGTAAATATAAGAGAATATCTATGAAGCAGAATAGGACCAATACATGTTCAATCAAAAAATTCTTTAGTTATAATTCACAGACTGAACAGTACTTTCTGCCAGTCATTGGAAGAATATTAGTTGTTGTTTTAGCACTCCCACTCTCTTCTTAGTACTCTAAAACTTTTCTTAGTTTCTGTTCTATACTGCCAGAGAAAAATGAGAAAAAATATATCTACATTTCTGTACTTCTGTGTTGTCAACATGAAAGCTTTACAGATGTATGTTTTCCAAGTGGAAATAAGAAATTTTCTATGTTACTTTCAAAATCAGAAGGTTACTTTTTCCTGAAAGCAATCACAGATTCTAGATAGCCACAGTTCAAATTTAAACATGAAAATATTTGTTTCTAATATTATTACAGAAAATTACAAGTTTACAAACTGATTTCTGATGCAAGTAGCTTCTAGAAATACTCATTTTTGTTTAAGAGCATAAGTATTAATAATAATAGTCAATAACATATAACAAGTTATTTAAGTACAATTTATTCCTACTTCTGTGATGAGAAATATTGGTCCCAGAGCAATTACTTTTCTCAGTGGTACAGAGTTAGGAGGCAGGGTCTCAACCTATCTTTTATTTCAAAACTCATATACTTGGCCACAAAGGTCTTATTTTGAATACAGATTTAAAACATTATTTGCTTGTTATTTTTAAACATATTATTTTATATGTAACAAAATATCAGTAATGAAAGGAAATGAGCACCAACAAGACACCACAGGATTATGATTTAGTTTCATTATCTTTATTACCATCAAAGAAAAAAAATCAAGCTCTTTTATATGAAGAGCAGGAAGAATCTTCTCTAGTAATTGAGAAAACATGGAAAAATGTAATTACTACTACTTTTCTGTGTTTTGAAGATGGAAAATCTTGACAGCTGAATCCATTGTGTGCCCTTCCACATGTAAAGGTGGATACATGTAATATTTTACTTTGATGATTCTTAAATTTATTCTTGAATCCATGTGTTTCAAAGTGGATGCTTATTTTTCCTTAAAACATTTTCTTATGAGTATGAAGTATCCCTTGGTCTTCTTCCAAATAGTCATTCAATAGTTAACCAAATTTCCACTATTAGTTAAAATTTTAGAAAAAGAGGGTTCTTCTGTAATGCTTAGTAGTAAAATGCTATTATTCCAAAACTATACACAGACACATCAAAAGAGAATTGTAGCCCATTCTCTTTGATGATCATCCGTGAAAACTTTCTCAATAAAATCCTTACAGAATTCAACAACTAATTGGAAAATATTTTATAGCACAATCAAGGGGGTTTTATCCCAATTGTTCAAAGCTGATTCAAAATATGATAATCAATAAATATATAAAACCTAAATATAATCAAGAATAAGGATCACACAATCATCCTTATTCATAAAAGGCCTTTGATAAACTTCAACATCTATTTGGTCTAGGATGCAATTTAATTCTTCCCCTTTTTTCTCTTCTACTTATGTTTTTATATTCATTGTGGAAACTAGGGCTTAGAGATCCTTACTTTTATTGTATTGCAATCTTTTTTTTGGGGGGGGGGCTGGTCATGGGGCCTGAACTCTGGGCCTGGACACTGGCCCTCAGCTCTTCAGCTCAAGGATAGTAGTGCTCTAACACTTGAGTCACAGCGCCACTTTCGGCTTTTTTCTTTTTGCTTATGTGATGCTGAGGAATTGAACCCAAGGCCTCAGGTATACAAGGCAAGCGCTCTACCACTGAGCCACTTTCCCAGCCTCTACAATCATTGGTTTATTAATATTTTCTTGATATAATTGAGTGCTCCAAATTTTGATATCTATTTTAATATTTACCATCATCATTATATAAACCCCAGTACACAGTCTCTCACTTGGCTCCCATACTGTGTAATAGCTGTACAAATTGACGTGTCTGATGGGAGACAATTATTGTTGGAGGAATGTTTTGACTGTTGTTTTGCTCTGTCTCCAAAATTGACTTGTGTGTGTGTGTGTGTGTGTGTGTGTGTGTGTGTGTGTGTGTGTGTGTGTGTGTGTGTGTGTGTGTGTGTGTGTGTGTGTGTGTGTGTGTGTGTGTGTGTGTGTGTGTGTGTGTGTGTGTGTGTGAGATGGTCCTGGAGCTTAATTTCAAGGTGTGGACACTGTCCCTGAGTTTTTTTGCTCACGATTAGTGGTGTAACACTTGAGCTACTTCTCCACTTCTAGCTTTTTGGTGTTTAATTGAAATAAGAGTCTCATGGAGATTTTTTTGCCTGGGCTGTCTTTGAATCTCAATCCTGAGAGCTCAGCCTCCTGAGAGGCTAGAATTACAGGCATAAGCCATTGGTACCCAGAGAAAACTGCCTTTTTTTAAATAATGAATTTCTATCATTTAGATTATCACATTTCCCCATAATGTAGGAACAGTGACTTTGTAGTACCTAACATTTTTAATACTTATAAGAACACAATATAGTTATGGAATCAATTTGCATTTTGTTATCTATAAAACAGCTATTGTCCTTTTAAAACTGTAAGATTTTCATTTTCAAAGTACTTTTATTGTTTAGTATGAAAAGGGTCAACTCATCATCTATGAACTTAATTTCACTTCCTACTTTTCTTTTTTCCCTTCTCTTCCAACCTCTCACTTATCCACATTTGTTTATAACATTTCCCCCCATATTACACATTTGGAAAAGCTACAATTGTATTTCTGTGTTCCAAGTCCTATTTTCAGTTTCAGTACTTCTTATTATGATGCACAGCATAGTGAAGATTTCTAGATAATGCATATGTTCCTTTAATAGTAAAGATAATTTGGCCTTAGTATTACATTCAAATTCACTTTTTAAAAAGTTTCTTTTATCAACTTGGGATTCTTGTTTTTTTTCTTTAGCAGCTCCTGTGAACTTTCCAACTTTGAAACCTATGCACAAAAATACATCTATTTTTATCATCTGTCTATCTCACATTGTATTATTAGGAAAGAACTTTCAGTATGAATTTCATGAGATTGAGCGGGTGACTAATTCCCATCACATGGCTGAAGGGTGAGTTTTTCTTTTAACATTTTTCCTGATTTCTGAAGATACTGTTTGCTCAGTGATTTGTAGCTGTACCTAAGTGCTTTGTGGCAAAGCTTTAATACAAAATAATTTAAAAATAAATACTTTCATGAAGCCACTTCTGGAGTGCAGAAATACTTCTCAGAAGTACTTCTGGGTTTTGTTTCTTAATGTAGGTGCTGATTGCATATAAAATTTTGGGTACTTGGCAAACACTTATCTAACTCAACACTTATGATTTGTATACTTTTATTCAATGAAATTACACTAGAAAATATGGCAAAATCCATTTTTATCTAAGCTCAATTATATTTTGCCTGTTTTTCCACTGAACAGTTTATCAGTTTTGTAGGAACTCTTCCAATAACATATTACTAGATTCATTCTTGACTCTTCTTTCTCTAATCTGTAGTTCAGTGATGACACCAAAACATCTTCTCTAGATCCCTTGGCAAAACAGGGACTGAAATTAAGATATACCAAGGCATACTTGGAGCAGGGCTCTGTAATATCATGTATATCTCTCTCCCTGTCACTAGCTGTCTACTTGGACCTATCGCTTATATCTGTAACCTGAAGATGTATAACTGAAGTGTTGTCTTTCCCTGGCTGCTCATGGCACATAACAAATCACTTTTCTTTGCCCTTCACCATATCTTTTTAATTGGTATTCAATGAAGTGACCAGACTTGATATATAGAACTTCTAGAGTTTGGGCCTAGAGTCTAAATCTCCATTTTCACTTATAATCAGAAATGACAACTCTGTAGATTCATGAAAAGAATCTGAGTATACCTCTGGTCCTAAGAACTAAAGGGATTGCTGACGTATATAGCCTATGTAGTCATGAAGCTATATTAAAAAAAAAAAACTTAAAGATTTGTTTACTATTACATACTGTCTTACCATGACTTAATTGTTCCACACAAACCTTCCCCTGGAAGATAAAGTTGCTAATGCCTTTAACTTTGTTAATTATTTTATTATTATAATTTTTATTTATTTTCAAAATAATTTTCTTAAAGTCTACTCACCTAAATATTCAATCATTAGCTTTGCCCTCAGCAGTGTAGTAGGTCTTTCAGTGGTCTCACCAAAGACTATTGTTCAAGGGCAACTTGTTTTGTGGATCCAGCAACCCAAAACTACCATTTCATAAAGTATGCTCAATCTCAACCAGGACTCCTGCCACTATTAACTGGATTCCAACCTTTACAAATATTCTATATTTCATGCTTCTTTCCAAGATAATACCAAGCACTATGAATATAGTTACCACACTTAGTAGAATAAGCATTATACTTCGTTCTGAATTCCTTCATTATAAGGAGAAATCACTATTCAATATATCATTAACTTCAAAAATATTAGAGAATCCTATAGATGTTGTTTTGTTTGACATCTTAGCACCGCATGAAAGATTTTAGTTAGAACTTCAGACTAAAAGGCTATTGGTCAAAGAATCGAACTATTGCTGGAATCAAACTCTCCCAGTTCTATAACCAATTAGCTTGAAGGTTGGTTCCTATATTAGTTTGTTGAGGATACCATAATAAAGTTCTCTCACACTGGGTAGCTTAAACAACGGAAATGTATTTTCACAAAGTTTTGAAGGCTACAAATCTGATGTAAAGGTGTCAGAAGAAACCAATCCTTCTGCCTCTAGGAATTCAGGCCTAACCATCACCTGGGAGGTAGGAATTCCCTGCCTCCACCATGAAGCAAATGGTACCAATTAAACCCAATACCCTATTGTTGTAAAGTGAATTATCAGGGAAGTCCCATTTTGGAAGATAGTATATTAGAGTCTTTATTACACAATTAGCATGCTGCAGGCAGCCAGTTGTTACAAAGACCTGCAGCCCCCAAATACACATAACATGCTTAGAAAGCAGGCCAGAGAGGAAAGAAAGAACATAAACAATACCAACAAAGCAATTCCACTGCGATGGAAAGCTGAATTGGGACGCCATGATGACGGAGATGAGCCAGCAGAAGGACAAGGATAGCATCCCGGAGACACATGTAGCATGACCTAATGGCACCTGTGCTGGTCCCGGCATTCCCTTCACCTGGAAGGCAAGGGTGTTTCCTTCCCCCAGCATGAAGATAAGATGCCAGACCCTGCCATCCACCATGTAGCTAATACGGTGCCAGCCAGACCTGACTTCCCTACTCCACTATCATCCACCACATGGCCAAGATGCTGTGGGTTAAATTAAGCAACCCTTCTTCAATTTTAACTTAGCCATCTCTTTAAACATCGTATGTCTAAATAAAGTCACCTTCTGAGGTATTGTAGGCTATGACTAAAACTAGGTTTTTAGACTCCAGGACCAAAGTTCAGGACTCCTGAATTAGATGTGGTCACTCCCAACCCATCTATGCCAAATAAAGAGAAATGAAGAAGGGCAGAGAAAGGAGATTTACTATATGGCAGCCACAGAAGACAACACTTCAGCCCATCTTCCCATCTTCCACCATCATGCAAGATAAATGGAAGGTTAAATAGGGAGATTTGGCATCTACGGGGAGAAAAGTATGCACAGTTGAAACAGTCCCAAATCACAGATGTGGTATCAATGACTATTATTTCAGTTTTTGTTTCTGGAGGAATTCTGGATAAGTGATTATCACTTTATTACTGGAACTGAACAGAAACAAGGTGGTCTTCTGAAATTTCAGCTTTTTTTTTTTAAAGGCTATAAGAAGGCATTGCCTGGGGCTGGGAAGGTGGCTCAGTGGTAGAGTGCTTGCCTTGCATGCATGAGGCCCTGGGTTCGATTCCTCAGCACCACATAAGCAGAAAAAGCCAGAAGTGGTGGTAGAGCACTAGCCTTGTGCTGAAGAGCTGAGGGACAGTGTCCAAGCCCAGAGTTCAGGCCCCAGGACCAACCAAAAAAAAAACAAACAAAAAAACAAAACAAAAATGGCATTGCCTCTTTGAATACTTTGACTTCCACAAGATGCTTGTCACTGAATCTTCTCTTTGTAACAATTGGCTGCCTGTAGACTGCTTATACCCTAATAAAGACTACAATTTTTCAAAATATAGCTTCTCTGAATTCTCACCTTACAACATTGGAATGAGGTGTAGATGACCATTTTTGTTATGTCTAGATAACTATATGAGGTCAGTTTATTAGGTATTTGTCTCGATCATTTCTGCTTGAAGGCCTTTGTGGTGCTATAATTGAACTGGAAACCAAGGTGATTGCAAAGGTACTGCAGCAGAGAATAACTCACATGAAGAACACAGATACTAAGTTGAGGACTTTAATTCACAGGGCCCAGCTAAAGCATATTTTAGGTTACCTCTTACATGACTTTAACATGTGAATTTGAGTATAAATAATCATTGTTTGGGTATAAATTATTTTTGTTTCTTCTTTGTTTCTATGTCTTGCCACTTCTGTGACTTACATATAATTTACAGATTATCAATTACACTTCATGAGCCACAAAGTTACTTGAGCAATATAAAACTCAAGAAAACTAATATTCATCAATAGGAATGTCTGACATCATGATTCCATTATAATGTTAATGAAGACTACAGATGGGAAATGTTCATTTGAAATTTAAATAGTTGCAGCTTTTCAAATGCAGTAAACTAAATCTAACAACATTTGCATAGCAGGAAATGTGTATGTAATTTTTTTTATTCCAATAGGACTCAGCAGGACATTCTAAATATCTTTGAAATTGTCCACTGATTGATGCTAAAGACCAAAGGCTTTTTATAGAGACTACAAAAATTAGTTAATGCTATAATATCATGATGTATGATTTGAAGATAGATATTTGTATTTGCAAATCAAATTAATATTTTCTGTGATGATTTTACAGCTAAGTGTATATAACATGATTTTTTTCTCAAAGTTTGGCTTTCTTATTAACCTAGCAGAGGATAAACCATTGTTTCTGCTTTTCTGAAAACTCTGGGGCAAAACCACCTAAACCTTCTCCATGACCCATAAACTCTTAAGATGCATTTTGGTCAATTATAGCACCACAAAGCTTTCAAGCAGAAATGATTGGGACAAATACCTAATAAACTGATCTCAGTTATCTAGACATATCAAAAGTGATCATCTACACCTCATCCCAATTTTGTGATAATTCAGAGAAGGCACATTTTGAAAGATTGAATCTTGGAGTCTTTATTAGAGCGCAAGCAGTCTACAGGCAGCCAATTGTTACAAAGGTTTGAACCCCACAAATACATTTAACATTGTTAGGAAACAGGCCAGAGAGGAAAGAAAGAATAAAACAATACCAACAAACCCATTCAGCTCCAAGGGAGAGTTGAATAGGGATTCCATGGAGACTGGAAAAGAGCCACAAGACAAGACACAGACATGGAAGCACATGGTATGGCTTAATAACTAAGCTGTGCTCTTCCTCACCTAAATAGGGTCAGGGTCACAAGAAATCTCAGTCTTAGGCACTGGACAAACAGATCCAGCAACCTAGCAGCCAAGTGCCCACCCTGCTTTCAGGGATTCAGGCATGCCCATCACCTATGGTGGGGGAGGTGTCACCTTCCCCATGCATGAGGACAAAATGCTAGACCCTATCATTCACCATGTGGCCAATATGGCACCTGTCAGACCTGACTTTCCTCCTTCACCTACACAATGATTTTATATAACTAGGATAGTGTCCAAGTATCATTTTTCACAGCTACCATGAAAGATTTTGATGTGACTGGTCTGTGTTTGGCAGTTGCTGAGAGAATCCTGGATCTTACAAGCCTTGTGAGATTTGACTTTACCTATGAATTCATTACTTCCTGGAGCATAAGGATATTTAGTTTTAATGTTTAGTTTAATCTCATTATTTCCAGAGACACTTTGTATCCACAAGTCAAGAATGACCTGTGAGAAAACAGTAGCATATTCTGAAGGTATGGATATATATATATATATGTATATATATATATGTATATATATATATATATATCTGAAATGCTATATCAGGCTCAGGAAATCTCATACTTTAAAAATCAAGCAACTGGAGTCCCCAATGAAGTTTATAAAGTATGTATGTATATGCATATGTAATTATAGAAATGGAGGTAAATGGGAGTGGGAATGTGGCTTAGTGGTAGAGTGCTTGCCTAGCTTTCATGAAGCCCTGGGTTCAATTCCTCAGTACCACATAAACAGGAAAAGCTGGAAGTGGTGCTGTGAATCAAATGGCAGAGTGCTAGCCTTAAGCAAAAGAAGCTCAGGTCCAGTGTCCAGGTCCTTAGTTCAAGCCCCAGGGGGAAAAAAAAAAGAAATGGAGCTAAGTGAAAATTGATAGTAATGAGAATAATTTCTGTCCAAAGAAAGACAGATGTCTTCAGAATAATGTGATTTTCCATGTCTAGTGGATACTGGCCAGTTTTGCTAGTTTTGTATTTGTAAATGTCATTTATTTGACCATAATGTCAGTAGGAGCTTTCATATAAATGGTACATAATGTCTTATTTGTTCTCTGATTTGACTAATCAGCTAAATGAAAGTTATAACAGCTGTCCATTTATTTAATAAACTTAACATTTATCTTCTGTCCTATTTACATATTAAATCAGTATTTATTGAGCTTGTAATGTAGTAGGTACCATAGTAGGTACCCTAAGCATCTTAGTACTAGCATTTACATTCTGTGTCATCCCTTCTTTTTCAGTATGATTCAGATTTGTTAATGTCTCTTGAGAGGCATAGGATAGGAAGAATAGAACAATATAGTAGAATAGGATAGAAAAAATCAAATAGAAAAACTGAATCAAATAGAAAAATGACTAGACTAGACTAGAATAGAATGAAACAAAATAGGAGTAGAACAGAACAGAATGGATGGAAACTGAACAGAATGGAATGGAAGAAAAATGATGGGATGTCACTACCAGGATTAGATTACAGAAAGTTATAAATTATCTGTTAGGTACCCTTCTTCGTCTACTTGTTAACTTGCTTCCACAGAAAGTCCCATGTCTTCAGATAACAGCCAAATGAGTTTGAAAATGGATTCTCCCTCATTCAAGCCATGCAATGACTAGAACCTCAGACAAGCCATTAATGTAGACTTTTGGGAAACCTTGAGCAAGAGACACTTTGATTTCTAACAGTGTAAAAATCTTTGTTGTTTTAAGCCATTGAGTTTTAAAATAAACTGGCTATGCAGCAGCAGATAGATCATTTTACTTTTATTTTTGAATTAGCATACTTTAATAACATGAAGGGGTATCAGTGCGATGATTCTATACATGCATACATTGTACTTGAACAAGTTCACTCCTCCATATATTTCCATTTTCCCTCCAGTCTCCCCTCTTTCCAGACAGCTTGATGGGTTTCATTATGTACTTTACTCATCTTCAAACCCACCTGTCTGTATCTTATCAAACTCTGAAATATTCTATCCCTGGTATCCTATCAGTTATCACAAAGCTAAGGGTGAATGTGAAAATCTTGCATCCAAAATATGTTTTTGAGTTGTCTAGATTTTAGCCCAAGATGTCTTTGAATCATAATCTTCTCAGCTTTTCTTTTTGCACAGCTGGAAATCCAGTATCTTTGAGAGGATAGTTAGAACTTTGGCTTTAATTCTGATTGAGAATGGAATTCACTGGCAAGTTTGAATAGAGGGGATGGTATTCTGTGAGTACTCTGTATTAAAAGCATACTGGGAGGAAGGGGATAAGAAGAAAATATTCAAGAAAACAAACCAAGAGATCACTGCAAAGGAATGTGTTCAGATCATACCACTATCAGATATAACAGAAAGTAGAGCTGGACAAGAGTATTTGCTGACAAATCGTACATGAAGTGTGACATGGCTTTTATAAGTATGATAAAATATATAGAGAAAGCCTAATTGTCCTGTAATCAGTTTCATGGTACTCAGGTCTAGATGAATCACACTGAAAACTAGACAAATAAAACAACAAACATTCAGAAGGAGAAGGGAAAAGCATGCTTCTTTATTAAATTTTATTTTATTGTAAAGATGCTGAACAGAAAGGTTATAGTTACATAAGTAAGGTAATGCATACATTTCTTGTCTAGAATTGTTACTCCCTCCTTTGTTGTTCTCCCACTATCCCTTCCCTCCTTCACCTCCCTTACTCCTCCCCCCAAATGTTGTAAAGTTCACTTTTAATATATTGTCTTGTGAGTATCATTGTTAAAATGGGTCATCCTGTGTCCTTGTTTCAGCATTTTGTTATTCCCTTTCCCCTCCCCAAATTGGACAAATGTGTATACATGATACAGGGTACCAATAGCAAGTACAGTGACAACAGGGGATATACCATAGGGGGAAGAACATACAAAGGAAACAAAACAATCTCATAGTACATTAAAAACAACAACAAAGAAGAACTGCTTGTGTTTACATCTTGGGGTTCGTTTCGCTTAGCAACATCTTATATGGTATATGTACACAGCTATTGAGCTTTTCTGCTCATGCGATAAATTTATCCTAGATGTATACTAATTATTGCGAATGAGGGAAACGATGGCAGGGGGAACAACAGAGAAAAAGAATGAACTGGGGAGGAGGGTTGGGTGGGGGGCGGGGGAGGATGGGCTGGGAAGGGGAAACAAAGGAGGAGGCTACAATGTTGAAAAATAAAATAAAATTAAATTAAAAAAAAAGAAATGTACTCATTATCTTGCCCATGTAATTGTAACCCCTCTGTACAGTATTTTCAAAATAAAATAAAATAAAATAAAATAAAAAAAGAATGAACTGTATAGAGGGTCTAATGAGAGCCTCTTTTTTCTGAAAGTTGGAGTTCATGCTAATATGCTTCATTATATATTGACCTTTTCACTAAGCATTTGGGATCTTGAGATCCCCTATTTAGAGTGTCTTCTACATACTCTAGTTCTTACAGAGATCACCAGCATTATTTACCATAGCCAAGATATGGAACCAACCCAAATGTCCCTCAGTAGATGAATGGATCAAGAAAATTTGGTACATATACACAATGGAATTCTATGCTTCCATCAGAAAGAATAACATTGTTCCATTCATAAGGAAATGGAAAGACTTGGAAAAAATTATATTAAATGAAGTAAGCCAGACCCAAAGGAAAGCAGGTCACATGATCTCCCGCATCTGTAAGAAAACCATGCTTCTTACATAGAGGTACAAGTGTTTTAGTATGACAAAAAGTATGACATATGCAAAATAAAAGATTATATTATATATATGCTTTATATATCAGACACAACTCCTTTAAATATGACCCAAGATATTTTGCATAATCTAGTTTTTATTAAATTCAGTGGTCTCTTCTCATATGTTTCCTATAGAGGTTCCATGTTGTTTTTTTTTATTTCATGTCCATCCCCATTCAAGAGGATATGCTTCAGACTTTGATACTCTTACTTCTGTCTCCTGAATAAGCTGGAATTGTAAGTGTAAATTATCATGCCCAATTTGTCATTTCTTTATGGTGAGTACATTAAAATTTCTTACAACTCTTTTGAGATATGTAACGTATTATTGTTAACATATTCACTAAAATGCTAAGAATACTTCACTCAAATAAAAACATTGTTTTTGTTAACATCTCCTCTTTTTCCTTCTCCCTATTCTCTTGGACTGCTAACCACCTTTCTGTTCTTAAATTCTATCAGATTAATTAAAACTGTATTATGCTTTTGAAAATCGTAAAAATAGTAGATTTAAAATTTTCTCACCACACACATATGCTCACATATACACACACCAAGTATGTGGGTAGTACATATGCTAATTAGCTTGAGTTAGTCATTTCACAATGTATATGGATTTAGAAACAACATGTTGGACATAAATATACACATTTTTTTCTGTTTTAAAGGAAGAAACATCATAGTTTAGTGTAAGAAGTAAGCCTACTAATTTTGAAACTGGAAATGCTTAGGACTGAATTCTTGCTATGACTAACCATAGCACTTTGGATAAATCAGAATCTTTAAATAGCTATGTCACTGTGTTGCTGGATTTGAACTTCAAATTTTGAAGTAATGCATTAAAAAATCTAGTATGCAGTAGACACTAAACAACAGTTATCAATATTCACTATCTCATTTCTCCCCTTAGGGCTAGTCTTATGTCAACCTGCAACATTTTATTTAAAATCCCATTGCTGAGCTCCATTTAATAGTAGAAGACAATCCAGATTTCACTCATTTATCTGCCTTAGTCTCTAGAAAAACCTATATCAGTGTACAAAGCACTGAAACAAAAGCATCTCAGTAAAAAGCACACATCCAAGTGTGCTCTATTTCTCGCACCTATTATCCTGGCTACACAGGAGACTGAACTCTGAGGATTATGATTCAAAGCCAGACCAAGCTGGAAAGTCCATAAGACTCATGTCTAATTAATCACCAAAAAGAGCCAGAAGTTGAGCTATGGCTCAAGTGGCAGAATGCTGGCCTTGAGCAAAAAAGTTCAGGCTCAGTGCCCAGGCCTCCTAAGTTCAAGTCCTAGGACTAGGACCAAGACAACACACACACACACACACACACACACACACCCACAAGCACACAAGCACACCATGGAAGTATTACTTCTGTACAGAGGGGTTACAGTTACATGAGTAAGGCAATGAGTACATTTCCTGTCAATCATTGTTATCCCTTCCTTTCCTTGTTACTGTGCCACTAACCTTACCCTCCCACACTCCTCCCACACTCCCCCTTCCCTGCCCAAAGTTGTAAAGTTCATTTCCAATATACTGTCCTGTGGGTATCCTTGTTGCAATGGGTCATCCTGTGTCCTTGTTTCAGCATTTTTTATTCCCTTTCCCCTCCCCAGATTAGACATATGTATATACTAGATACAGGGTACCAAAATTAAGTACAGTGACAACAGGGGATATGCCATAGGGGAAAGAACATACAAAGGAAACAACAACAACAAAAAAATAACATTGAGATTCTACTTTACCCCAGTTAGAATGGCTATAATCAAGAACTCTAATAACAACAGATGCTGGAGGAAACATGGCCAAAAGGGAACCCTACTGCACTATTGGTGGGAGGGTAAACTTGTCCAACCACTCTGAAAATCAGTGTGGGGTTCCTCATAGAACTCCCCTATGAGTCAGCAATCCGACATCTGGGCATTTACCCAAATGACCACTAACAAGGCCATACTAAAGCTACCAGCATAACTATGTTTATTGAAGCATTATTCACCACAGCTAAGATATGGAACCAACCCAGATGCCTCTCAGTAGATGAGTGGATCAAGAAAACATGGCATCTATATCTATCTATCTATCTATCTATCTATCTATCTATCTATCTATCTATCTATCTATCTGTCTATCTATCTGTCTATCTATCTATACACATATATATGTATATATATATATATATATATACATATATATATAGAAGTTTTATGTTTCTATCAGAAAGAACAACACTGCCCCATTTGTTAGGAAATGGAAGATGTGGAAAATTTCATATTAAGCAAAGTAACCTAGTCCCAAAGAAATTTAGGTCCCATGGTTTCACTTATTTGCAATAATTAATATACATATAGGATAACCTTATCAGATGAGCTGAAAAGCTCAAAAGCCATGTGCATATGACCAGATAAGATGATGGTAAGTGAAATGAACCCCAAGATATGGACACTAGAGGTCTGTCTTTATTGTTATTTTTTAAAGTAACTAATTTTTAACTAAATTAGTTTGTAGCTAAATTTTCCTCCTAAATAGGAAAAACTAGAGAATCATATTGGTAGTTTTGATTTTTGTATAGATATGCATATATTACTATTCAAACAGTAATTAATTAAACTGCATCAACTTCGAATAACATGGCCCAATTAATATTTCTCTTTATCCCTAACATATTTTCATCCATCTAGCAGAACACACTAACCAAAACATTTTCTTTAAAAAGTAATACAAATATGATAATCAACCAAAATGATAGTCAACCCACAATGTGTTTTTTCTTGTACTTTAATTAAGCATTTAAAACAGTTTTGTTCATCTGTGGCTGCAAAAGAGTTCACATCTCTGTTGGGCCAATCCCCGGGGAGAGAAAACAAAACTTCCTGCCATCTTTCAAGCCAACTCTTATTAACTACAACCTTAAACAGTTCATCCCAGGTCTGAGCCCTGGACACATCTGGATGTACTAAGCTAAAGTTCTCATTCTCTTCTTTGCACCTCCAAGATTGGTAGATTTCTGGGGTGTGAATTACATTGTTATTTTGTCTTGTTTCATGGAATGCCTTAACATTATCTCATCAATTAAGAGTCAGAATTAGACAAGGAGGAAAATAAAACTAGCGCAGATTAACAATACAAAGGCTGTTATATTTGTCCTGAAAAACACAAGTAATCTATTCAGTGAATTTGGGGTTCTTATTGTTACTGGATTAACAAACAAACCAAAGGCTTTCTGTCTTTCAGAGAAAACACAATTTGTGCCTGAACACATAAAAGGTACAGTATTTATGCAATAGAGATGTTTGTTTATCTAAGAAAATCTGCTACTGTTCTCAGTGTAAATATCAATCAGATACAGATTCTCAAGAAACAAAAAAGAAAGAACAAAGAAAGAAGGAAAACAAAAAGAATTATTTGCATTGAAATGGCAATATGCATGCCATGGTAACCTATGAGCATATTCAGTGCAGTTGAAGCGTGGGGAAATTTTTAACAGCAAAATGGGAATTACATAAGATATTTTGAAACAATAATCCTTAGTCACAAGGTTTAATAACAAGGGTGGTGCCAGTCACTTGTGTCAACCTTGCAAAATAAATAAATAGACCTGGTAAATTATGAAGGGAGAGTTCTAACACAACACTACTTGGCAATAACAAAATATTTCCATAGACACAACCATGTACAGTGGTTGGAGGTGAGGGGAGGGTTAAGTGAAGAGGAAGGCATGTGTGTTCCCTTACCCCACCCTGCTCACTTTTCCACAGAAGTGGAAAGGTCCTCTGCTTCTGATGTTGGAAAGGCCCACCCAGCTCCAGATCCCTTCAGAGACTTCCTTCTTCTTTGTTGTTCTTACTTCCCACCCCACCCTCATAGTTTTCATAATTCTTGACTGTTCATTGAACACAAATTAACTCTCATGCGTTCACTTCCATTTTTAACACAGTTTTTCTCAATAGGTAGGTTTTTCATTACTTTGCTAGTTGGATTTCTGCACTTAACATATCAGTGACTGGGAAAAATTCCTTTTCTTTCAGGGCCTTCCTTTCCTAGGTATAAAATGGTGATGGTTATGGTTCTGCCTGATAAGGTATGGAGAGGGTTAAAGGAGCTAGGAGAGACACTCTATTAGACCAGGGCCTGATATGAAGGAAGCACCGTATAGAACAAGTACTACTATTTTTAAGGGGAAAAATGTATTTAATTTTCCATTATTCTATTTTTAACTTTTAGCTTAGTCTCAAGTTTTAATGTTATAATTATTCTTCTCTATTTGGAGGGTCATTTATAACTTTGAATCAATTATGTTTAATTTAGTCTGATTTTACTGTTTGAATTTTCCAGTAATTTAATTACTAGCTTCGGATCTTTCAGTTGGGTTTTATTGATCCTTTTGTTTTCCCTCTCCCTCCCACCCATCCCATTGGATTGTAAAGTAGTGGGCTGTGGACTGTTTATAGTAGTAGTGAAATAATGACTTGCCTTCATTCTCTGAGCCTGACTTACTTCATTTTACAGATTTTCCCAGGCCTTTCTATTTCTCTGCAAATGATGCAATATCATTCTTTCTAATGAATGGGATATATATATATATATATATAGGTATATATATATATATATATATATACATATATGTGTATAGAATATTTTCTTGGTCCATTAGTCCATTGAAGGGCATCTAGGCTGATTCCATACCTTTGCTATGGTGACTAATGCACCAGAAGAATTTTAAACAGCTGTTTTTCACAGTTAACTTAAAATGAAAAAGAAAACACAAATCTCCTTTGCTGAGGATAATTTGTTCTGCTACAAGCATTTCTGAAATGTGATTTAGTTCATACACAATGATTAAACAGGGCAGTGATATCAGGTTAGCATATGTACTCAATTTTTCCTTTATCAAAGGAAAGTAGAATAATCATAACCTGCAGGATGGCAGCACTTGCGATTTTAGTAGTAGTGCACTGATATCTACACAGTTAGAGTACGATGGCAGCACTTGCGATTTTAGTAGTAATGCACTGATATCTACACAGTTAGAGAGGTATCCTGGGCTGTGGCCAGCCCTTGATTCATGGCAGGATGTGTTGCCTCACGTGTTCACCTTAATAGGAGCTTAGACTTCTGCCCATGCGCCTCAGCACTCAGCTGAGTTACTAAATATGGTTTCAGTAGGTTCAGAATCTTGAAGAAATGGAGGACTGGAAGCTCCCTTATCCTTAACTCTATAGATGTAGATTCTGGCAGAAGCAAAGCTCAAGTTAAACCTCCTGTTCTGGGCACTCATGAAGAATACCACTAGAACAATCACTGCTATAAAAATGAAGGGAAACTGGAGAGTGATTATGGATTTTTACTTGCTCTTACATAGGTACTTAACAAATCACCTCATTTAATCCTCCAAATACTATGAGTGTTTTATCAGAAAAACGGTCATATGATTTAGCTAAAGTCATCACTCTTAAAATGTCACAACCTAGAGAAGCAGTGAAGTTCCAGTGTTGGAATGACTTCTTCAGTTGGTGTCAAGTGGATTGTAGGATCAATCCAGATAAACTAAAATTTGGAAGAACTAAAGGTTCATAAATTTTTTCCAGGGACTTTCCAGATAATTGACAGATTGTTAAATATACTATTTTCTTAAAAAAATAAAAACACAACAAATTGAATCAAGCTATTTTTCAATTAGAACAGTAACTCAGGACAATACTTCTATTTATCAAAAGTGGCCTTCTGAAAGAAGAGTCAAAAGTATCCCAAAAGGATAAAGTAATATTACAACTGCCATAATTGTTTATATGTTTTTAATGACCATGTCACTTTCAAATGAGTTGAACACAGACCAAAACAGAGCAGAAAGATAAATACTGGTAATATCAATGCATTACTTTGAATTATGAAAGACCTAAATAAACTGACTTTGCAAGCTTAGTATTGCCCCAAAACTAAGTTACAAATCAACATCTCGAATGTAGAAATAATTGCTCTTAGAGGTTGTCCCAGTGCTTTTACATTGTTTATAAATAACAAGCCAATAAAACAAGTTATCTCAATTAGTTATCTTGGTGAACATTTAACAAATAGGGCATCTCCTTGGAGAATATGTGAGAAAGTAGGGCTGCCTGCTCAAAGTTATGTAATCTTTGGGTACTAAAAGAGAAGTTTTCAAAAATGTGTTCTTGTAGTTGTTTTTCTGAATAGAGCATCTGCTTATAACCACTTTAAATTGTTTACAAGTTAAATCAGTCATTGCTGTGCTACTTAGAGCAGAAGTTTGGGATTCTATTTTACATTCATCTGCATGCTATAATTAACCCAAAATTATATTTTACAGAGAACTTTGGCTCTCCAGTTATTTTCCTTGCTCACTCGAGGCGTAGAAAATATGACAAAGGCCAGCACAGCAATAGAACTGGATACATGTCTGTGTTGTACCACAACTTTATTATTCTTCAATTTTACTCTAGTTCTAATATATCTCACCTAGTTATATCTTATGTACTAATCTTAGTACATGGTAGTCACTTTCTTGAGATAATAGAGTATAAGCTGCGAAAGAAGCTAAACATTCTAATGTGCTATTTCAAATATATTCATATGTTTTTCAAATATAAATTCAACTAGTGGTGTATACACATTGAAAACCTCCCAAAATGTGTATAAGAACTTGTTCTACCAGTTAAACAACTGATTTACTGAATCTAAGATGTCAACCTTTGATTATAAACCACATTTAACACCTAGAGTACTATTTTATTTTCTTAAATGTGCAGATATCATCTTCCTTAAGAAGACAGTATTTTCATTTCATAGGGTTAATTTTAATTATCTTTAGAAAAGGAAAGTTACATGCACAATCAGTCCATGATTTCTAAATAAGCTGTTCTTTGCAGGAACAGCTAACACAGAATGAGTCATCCTTCTAGTTGGTTTTCCAATTGAACAAAGACTAAAATCTCACTCTCACTTCTGTGAACTTGATACACTGAATTACACCTCAAGCTCTCAGACCATAGGCTCCTTTACTGAAATTTAAGAGTAGACTTTATAGTCAGAAGTCCCCATCATTTCCCACGCATTATAACATTACTGGAATCTAAGGTTCATCTGGCTCCTTGCTTTGCTGAAAAACCAGGAACTGAAGTTAGTAGAAGGAAGCTGGACATTATGATGTAGACTTGTAATCCCATCTACTCAGGAGGGTGTGGTAGAGAGATCTCAAAGTACAGGCCCAACCCAGACAAAACAAAACAAAATACAAAAGAAAGGGCTGGGAAATGGCTCAGGTGGTAGAGCACAGATTCTGGGTCCAATCCCTTGTACACAAAAACAAACTAGTTAAGGAATTTAATATACTGGCCTCGGATGTTTAAACCCCTACAAAAAAGGAAAAGAAAAAGAAATTAATGGAAGAAAATATTTTTTCAAGGTCAACCTTGAAAATAGTGAAGAATTTTCTCTCAAGTGTCTATCTTCAGAGAGGGTTGGAGATATGGTTTTTCATGGGCTCCTATGGTTACAATGAGATAAGTGGAAAATCTCAAGCTGAGTGGAGTCTTGATCATCCGGAAGTGGCTTTCCTGTTCTCTGTCAAGAACCACCCAATAGACTTAGCTCTCCTGAGGTTAGTCAACCAGAATGCCAAGGATTTCTTTTCAAGACAAAGAATTAGGAAGGGACAATTTCTCATGAAATTGTTCAACTAACTTTAGGCTTCATTCTCTAAATTGAATGTTAAAGTGTTTTTATCTCATTACTTCACAAAATACCTCCCTAAGTTTGTCTTTCTCCAAAAGTGTCAGAGAGACTTTAGGGTGGCACAGTAGGACACAGAAGTAAGGATGGGGGAAAATGAATTGTGAAGCTACAACCAGCCAATATAAGGGAATATTAAAAATCTTTTCATTGTGGGCAAAAGGAATGAAATCCACCAAGAGCTACGCAGCAGCACTCACATACTTCCCAAAATCTAATTCCAAAAGAACAAAGGACTTGAGACAGAGATATTTACCAGCAAGCTTCTGTTTCCCTTAAGATTGTCCTGTGCTTTTAGCTATTCTAATACATGCCATAGGGAGAGAAAGCAGAAAAAATATAGCTCTCACATGAAGTAGTAAATAGGACAAGTACAAGTGTGTATGGAAGTATATTCCATGGCTATACCTGAAATGAGAGATGAGGAAGAAACAAGATATTGTGGCTTAGAGGTATATAATAAAACTAAGCATGATCCAGGAACTGGTGGTTATGCTTTAAATACCAGGAGGCTGAGATCTGAGGATCATGGCTGAAAGCCAGTGCAGATAGAAAAGTCCCTGTGAGACTCTTATCTCCAATTAACCACTCAAACACTGGAAGTGGAGCTGTGGCTCAAAGTAATAGAGTACTAGCCTTGAGCAAAAGAGATCAGGGACATAGCCTAGGCTCTGAGTTCAAACCCCATGACCAATGAAAACTAAATAACGAAATAAAATAACACAAAAATTTAAAAAGTATGTAAACATTGTGGCAGATGGTGAATATGGTAACCCACATGAACCACACCTCTTCAAAGTCACCATTTCACTGTGGCTGGACTGAGGTTGTGACTGTCCTGCTGGATAGGATAGAAGAGAACTAATGTTTTAGTTTTCATTGGCCAAACACTCAACTGACCTAGCAGCTTCTAATTCCTATTTCTTGGAATATTTGCTCTTGGAATACAGTCTCTATGACTATCTGGCTAAGAGAGTAAATCAAGCCTGGAGAAGCTCATGTCCCAATGTCCTTAATCAATAAATACCTCATAAGGCAGAAAAACTGTGTGACCCACAAAATTACAAGCCATCAAAACTATATTTAATGTAATCTGTTTTGGGGGTACATGTTTTTATTGGTACATATTAAATTGTACAACGGGAGATGGAAGGCAGCCCTGTCTTCCCTAATCATAGGAAAGTGAGGTTTTCTAGATTTATCCCTCACCAACCTACTTGGCAGCATTTACCTTATTCTTGCTCATCAGCTATGGCTCTGAAAGATGCAGAGTAATTGTAATGTTTAGAGTGTAAACATTTCATTTTCTGTTGTCACATTACTTAGCCTGAGATTGTTATGAAAACAATTTTATGAGTGTTGTACCATTTTTCCTCAATATAGATGGTCATAGAGTTCCAGATTCATTCAATATTCATTCAGCAAATGAATATTTAAGATTAATTGAACAAACCTTACTGAACATTTACTATGTGGCAGGAATCACTGTTAGGTACAAACATCAGAATAGTTAACACAATAGACAAAAATCCTAATCTTTTCAGAGACTGACAATAAACAGAATAAAGACAAAATATAAGTTTTTAGAGAGTACAGGTTTTTAAACTAAAGTAGAGAGGGGAAGGAGATAAAATATTAAAGGGTAGTTATTTTAGTCTAAGTGGCCAAATGTGGCTTCACTGAGGTTATGGTAGCTGAGTGATGGTCTTGAGGACAAGGAGGAGGGATCTACAAGGAAATCTAGGGGAAAACCAGAGAGAAAAAGTTTAAGGATCATGATAAAAGACTGTTTATAAAGTGAGTTGCTCACTGTGGCTACATCAGAGTGACCAAGGCACTGGTAGTACTATTTTTGAACTTGGAGCTTTGTGTTTGCTAAGCAACAGCTGTACCACTTGAGCTGTGTTCCCAGAGTTTATTGCTTTAGTTAACTTTAAGACAGGGTCTCACTCTTTTTACCTAGGGCTGACCTTCCATGTAAGCAGGGATCACCAGCATATGCGTCCATACCTGGTTCATTTTTGAGATAGTGTCTTTTTTTCCCCCCAGGACATCCTTCAACCATAAACTTCCCATGTTTGTTTTTTGTATGGCTGTGAATCCAGATGTGTGTCATCAATCTCTCAACATAGTATCTTTTAACTATAGTTAGAACTTTGGCTTTAATTCTGATTGAGAATGAAAGTCATTGGAAAGTTGAAGCAGAGAGTGATATGGTGTGACTATTCTGTATTTTAAAAAAAAGATTGGGGTCCCAGGACTCCTCTCAAAAATATGAAACCCAACCAAAAATTATAGCAAAACTTCAGGTAAGAGGAAAATAAATGGCTTGTGTCAGAATGATAACAACACTGAAGAGAAGGGTGGCAAGATTTAACCAGTATTGTATACAACTGAAAATAGAGCCCAACAAGATTATGTCTGACAGATCATATGTGAAGTGTGACAAAACAGAAGACAGGGTTATGTCAGCAAGATGGCAGAATAGGATACCATATTCCCCAAACATAAAGCATTTTCATCTATCCACAGACCAAAGTCTATGCTGGGAAAGATTCAGTTGTGTGGGTGCCTGAGAAGCAGAGAACTGGATTAACTGGGTCATGTTTGGCTAATCACAGCAGTGTACTGGGCTCCCTCCACCTTCCTCGCCTACTCATGGAAATAACCAGCTATCTTGTCCCAACCAGAAAAGAATGTTGTTCAGAGATATTGGTGATAACTGTCTCAGCTTTTCAACAGTTCTCCCAATAACTTGGGAGAGTTTTGATTGTGTTTTGACATCATTCACTTTTTGCTTCCCACCCTACACTTCAATATTATATGATATAGTTTGTACTTTAATCTTCCAAAAGATTAGTTAAATCTTATGCATATAAATGCATAAAGATATCCCTGGAAGGGAAGGTATAATTAGGAATCTAGCTCAATAATGTTAAATCATTTATCAAATACTTTTTAATGTTTTAGATATTTCTAAATCCTTTCTCCTCTTCTCAAGGATCAGATTCAGAAAATAAGCTGAGCTAGATCAACTCAGAATATAAAATGAGCTTCTCAGCTATCCCAAAGATAACATCCAGCTTCTTTCCTGTATGCCGACTGGCAATCACTCAGCCCCAAATCCATACTCTTTAGCCCTTGTGTGCCAAAGTAAAATCAAGATTTTCTTGTTCAGATCCAACTGTCAAATATGTTATATGGGCTACTCCAAATATCCTTAATGTAAGGTGCCTGTTCTAGCTTTTGTTTTTCAAACACTATCTCATCTGCTTCTTGCAAAAACATAAATTTTAATTTTCATTATGGAATCCCAGCTTATTCCTAAGCATTGAACTTTCACCAGTGTTCTTTTACCTATGCATTCTACGTCATTTTGTAGCACTTGACCTCTTCCCATTAGATTCCAGTAGCTCCCTTTCCTCAGGACAAACTGAAATGTTTCTAGCCACTCCTAAGTGAGGCAAAGTCATCCTTGGTTGAAAAACAATGGAATAGAAGGAAATTTTTATTTATAAAAACTTTCTCAAAATTTCATATTGATATGTTTCACGTGGTAATTAAAAGTTATCTTGATAATTTTGGCTTAGAACCTTATTGATGATGTTAGGGATTGGACCCCAGGCCTCCTGTATGCTAAGCACATACTGGACAAGCGAGTCAAACTCCAGCCTGAGATTTCAGAAAGAATTACCACCTTCTTTTTCTTCCTCCTCCTCTTCCTCCTTCCTTCCTTCCTCCCTCTCTCCCCCTCCCTGCTCCTCCTCTTTTTCCTTCTCCATTTAATCTTCTTAATTTCCTTTTCCTCTTCTGTCTTCTCATCTTTTCTGGTTGTACTAGGGTTTGAGCTTGGGGCTGCATACTTGCTAGGCAGGTATGGCACCACCGGAGCCATGCCTGCAGCCTATTTTGCTGATGTTATTTCTTTTCCACATTTTCAATATAATTAGTTGTAAAAGGGAGTTTCATTTTGACATGTTCATATATGCATACAACATTCTTAGATCAGACTCAGTCACTGTCCCTTCTCCTTCTACTCTTCACAAATTTTAACAGGCTTCATTGTTGTTCCATTTTAACACATGTTCAAAATATTTTGATTATATTTGCCTTTCTTTGCCCTCCCCTTTCACCCTCCTCTCTCCAACTAGTATCCACAAGATGTATTAAATTTCAGTTATTCTTTCATTTTTGGTGTATGCTATTTGTTCAAAGAGGTTTCCCCATGGTAGGTAGTTCACCCATGAATATACAGTATTTTAGTCATATCAACCCCAACCTCACTGACCCATGTTAGTCAACAGCATTTAGTTTTATTTTGATATCTTCATTCTCAGATGCAATGTATTTCAGTATTGTTCATCCTCTAACAATCTTTTCCTCTCATCTTCTCAAACAGTCCCACAGTTAACAAATATATGCATACACACATATGTGTAATTTATTCATCACAATTGACTACAATATTAATTTAAAAATTCTTATTTCTGCTTTCACAACCAGTATCCATTCTAGTGACCAAGGTCATGCAATATCCTTTATTACACCTCCAGAACTTACAAAAATCCTAGCACACAGTGTTCATGTTGTACTTCTACATTGTCAGAAGGAATTGCATGTTGTCTTCTTAATTATTTCTGCTCTCAGAATACTTACTTGTGTCTGTGCTTTTTTCATATCAAAGCCCTGCCATCTAGTGGCAGACCACAGACCAATTACTCAAACCATATCTACTATATATATTGTATATATAAGCAGTATAAAATTACATTTGTTATCACTATATTTGTGCACACAAATACATTTTTTGGGGGGGTCTGGTTGTGGGGCCTGAACTCTGGGCCTGGGCGGTGTCCCTCAGCATTTCAGCTCAAGGCTAGCGCTCTACCACTTGGGCCACAGAGCCACTTCCGGCTTTTTTCTTTTTGCTTATGTGATGCTGAGGAATCAAACCCAGAGCCTCTTGCATGCAAGGCAATCGCTCTACCACTGAGCCAACTTCCCAGCCCGAAAATACAGGGTTTTTTTTGGGGGGGGGTTCTTCTGGTTGTGAGGCCTAAACTCTGGGCCAGGGCGCTGTCCCTCAGCTCTTCAGCTCAAGGCTAGCACTCTACCACTTGAGCCACAGCACCACTTCCGGCTTTTTTCTTTTTGCTTATGTGGTGCTGAGGAATCGAACCCAGGGCCTCAGGCATGCAAGGCAAGTGCTCTACCACTGAGTCACCTTCCCAGCCCCCACAAATACATTTTTGAACTACAGAAATAACCAAAATTCTTTCTGCCTAAGTAGTGAAATTAGTTAATTATGTACAGGGTTTTAGTTCTTTTTTAAAAATTTTATTGTTGATATGATATACAGAGGGGTTACAGTTACATAAGTAAGGTAGTGAGTAGATTCTTGTTGAACTTGTTACCTCCTCCCTCATTTTTCTCCCACTTTCCCTTCCCCCAGATCCCCTCTAAGTTTTACAGTTCATTTCCAACATATTGTCTTGTGAGTATCACTGTTGCATTGGTTCCCCTTTTTCCTTTGTCTCACCATTTTGTTTTTCTCCATCCCTTCCCTAATTCAGATAAATGTATATACAGTATCCAGACTATCAATATCAAATGCAATGACAACAGGGGATAACCATAGGGGAAAAATACCAAAGGAAAAAAAGACATCACAAACTATATTAAAAACAACAACAAGAAAAGCCTATTGTGTCCATGTCTTGGAGTTCATTTCACTTAGCATCATCTTATATGGTTACATGTACATAGCTACTGAGCTACTGTGATCCACTGTTTGGACTATCCTAGACATATAGTAATTATTACAAATGAGGGAAAACACGTGACCTATATTTCTTTGGGTCTGGCTTACTTCACTTAACCACTTTTTTCCATTTCCTCACAAAGGCCTCAAGGTAAAAGCAGATACCCTGAAAGCATTACAGGAATAGGAGAAACTCTGGGGCTTCTTGGCACAGGCTGAAATTTTTTAATAAAGACCCAGAAACACAACAAATCAAAGAGAGGTTGGACAAATGGGATTGAGTGAAACTGCAGAGCTTCTGCGTGGCAAAGGACATTGCTAGCAAGATCAATAGAAAGCCCACGGATTGGGAGAAGATCTTCACTAGCTATACAACAGACAAGGAACTCATATCTAAAATATACTTAGAACTCAAAAAATTAAATCCCCCCCAAAACAAATCCTCAAAGAGACAACCACCCACATTAATAAGTGGGCTAAAGACTTAAAGAGACTTCTCTAAAGAGGAAATAAGAATGGCCAATAGACACATGAAGAAATGCTCAACTTCTCTAGCCATAAAAGAAATGCAAATCCAAACAACATTGAGATTCCACCTCACCCCAGTCAGAATGGCTATAATCAAGAAACCTAATTACAACAGATGATGGAGGAGATGTGGCCAAAAGGGAACCCTACTGCACTGTTGTTGGGAGTGTAAACTTGCTCAACTCCTGGAAAGCAGTATGGAAGTTCCTCAAAAGACTACACATAGAGCTCTCCTATGACCCAGTAATCCCACTTTTGGGCATTTACCCAAATGACCACAAACAAGGCCATACGAAAGCTACCAGCACAACTATGTTTATCACAGCATTATTCACCATAGCTAAGATTTGGAACCAACTGAGAAATTCCTCCGTAGATGAATGGATCAAGAAAATATGGTACACACACACACACACACACACACACACACACACACACACACACACACACACACACACACATACACACACAGTAATTTTATGCTTCCATCAGAAAGAATGATACTACTCCATTTGTTAGTTCCTATTTTATACAGCATTTTTATTTGAAAACAAGTGAATATGTACTGAATATGTAATATCCACATTACTCCTATCCCTTGATATTACATAATAGATTAGTTTCTTGTATTCTCCTCAGAGAACTCTAAGCCATCAACAAAGCATCTGCCAGGATACTGAACACAGAGAAATATGAAGATAGCAAAACAAGATCAGTTAGAAGGTCTCATTTTCCTATTAGACCAGTTATTTCACTATTTGGAATAAGCCATTTTAAGAGGCGAAGGTTATAGCTCACAGGTTCCATGTTTGCCTATGTTGGTATGAGACGGTCTAGGTTCAAATCTCAAGCACCACCCCAAAACAAACAAAACTCCAAACTGAAATAAACAGTTTTTATCAGTAGGCTATTAATGTGCTTGTAGCACTGGATGAATTAATCCATCAATAAATGGCAAATTATCAATTGAATGAACCTCACTAAATGCCTCACCAATTAAAATTATATAATTTCAAGTAAGTCATTTATTAATAATTCTACTTCATAATAACAATGTAATTATTAATACAGAGTATGTAAAGGGCAAAAGAATGTCAGAAGGGTGAGAAATAAACTTGTAAGTCAATTTCATCCTTATTATTTGGCATTTGAGACTATAAATCTATAACTAATACATAGTTATTGGCTACAAAATGTGTTTTTTTAGCAGGAATGCATAACCAAATGTCTCTAAAATGTGCTGAATTGTTCTGTGATATTTCAGTTTTGTGCAGATCATTAACATTCTTTGAAGCCAAATGTAGCAGATGTATAAATTCTCAGATATTTCACATTTTTCCTTATATTAGTGATGAATATGTATTTCTAATACTGCCAACTTACCAATATTAGGACATCATTTTTTGTTCTCAGATATTAAAAATACATGAAGGCATTAAGATATTATTTAGACCAATTCCTCATTGTGCAGTCAGAGAGAGAGTGAGGTTTAAAGATACTTAACACTCTATCCAAGGAAGAGATGCTCATTGTTGAAAGTGATTCCATAACTCTCAGGTGCTGAAAGAGTAGCTATCAGCCTAGCCACACTATAATTTACTGTCACCAAAAAGGTGATATTGGCCACGAGAGACTCAGATCCAGGTCTGAGACTTGGTGCTTTTTATTCCTGAGTTATCTCCCTTATCTTCAGGAATTCCAATCTAAGGTCTTAAACTCTTAACCTTAACCTTCAAGCTATTGTCCTGACCACTTCCCTCCCTTCCCAATCAAACTCTTCTTTGGTTGTCCTGTAACTCCAGGCAGTGATCAACACTCTCCTTTCCTTCAAATTCTCCTCAGACATCCTTGCCTTAAGAAAACTTATCTGGACCCTGAGCAATAAGCAAGTCCAGGAATTAAGGTGGGTCTGTCCTGTTTCTTCCTATTGCTATTGCCAAATTATCCCCCTTTCTCTCCTGCAAGTCACTGGTGTGTATGTGTGTGTGTGTGTGTGTGTGTGTGTGTGAGAGAGAGAGAGAGAGAGACAGACAGACAGACAGACAGACAGACAGACAGACAGACAGACAGACAGACAGACAGGAGAGAGGAGAGAATTAAAAGGAGGGGGGGAGCAGGGAGACAGAGAGAGAGATTTGATTCTTGGCTTATTTTCCTATTTCAGCTGTTTACTCTATGCTACCTCCTAGACAATTTCAACTCTTAAAAAAGTTGAAACCCTTTCAATATGTCCAAACAAAAACCTCTAACTTTCCTTGGGCATAGGTTCCTATGCCCAAGGTTTACTGGTGCCAGAATTTTCATATAAGTGAATAGCACTTCATTGGTATAAGAATATCCCAGAGTCCTTTCATTTCCCCATTTTCTTCTTTATCTATCTGCCTCCTCTTGCCACTACTTTCCATGTTGGTCAGTACAGATTCCATCACCATCAATCTAGTCTTCCTTTCAATTACCACTTCCTTCCAACTACCACTTCCTTCCTGACTCACTTAAATTCATTGTACAGAATCCCAATGTATGGATGAACTCAAACAAGAAATTGTAACAAAAATCACATAATCAAGTGACTAATGTTTTCTTAAAACCATAATGTTTAGAAAAAATTTGAATCTTGGTATGACCCCGAAGTCTTACTACATTTTTTTCAATTGAAGTGTGTTTTATTCTTAAATCAGAACATCTAAAGAAGTGCTGCTTAATATACAAGAGAGATACTTTAATATCCATGTTTATAGCATCACTACTTGTCATAGATAAGACTAGAATCAACCTCAATGCTTAACAGCTAATGAGTAGAGAAAATGCAACAATATACACAATGGAATAAGTAATTCATAAATAAAAATGAAATTATGTTGTACTCAGGAAAATGGATGGAATTGTATCATCATATTAAAGGATATAAGGCAAGTAAAGAACTACAAATAGCACATGCTTTCACTTACATGAAGATTCTAGACCTAAAAAAACAAAAATAATATGACAGATGTAAAAGGAGGATTATGCTTGGTAGGGGAACCAGTATAGGCGAGGGAGGGTGACTATGCTGAGGGGGTAGACAGTATAGAACTATATTAAATATATGTATGAACATAGCATAATGTAACCCACCAAAATTTATTAAAATGGATTAAAGAAGAGGAAGATGAATTAGTATAGAGAAATATATAGATGGGATGAATTTTATTATAATCACACACATACACATGCACACACACATATACAATGTGCTTTCTCCTCAATATCAGAGTACAATATTCTTAAAGCTAGAATGACCCCTTCCTATTATCTGACTACCCTATTTTCTCCAATGAGTGTCTTGCATATAGAATAAAGTACGTTATATGCAGATTGTAGATATCACAAAGTACCCCTTTACTTAATGTATTTACCCTAATAAATTTTTTTCTAAAAAAAAAAGAGTTGTTTAAATCAGACTGGTTTCTGCTATGCCCCTTCCATTTCTAATTTATTGTTCTTCAGTGGCATTACTTAGAAAAATGGCTCTCTCCCTTTGGGTCCTTTTCTTTATTTAATTTCCCAATCAGTTATAATTCTCCTTTAAATCTTTACTGAGATTCGAATTCCACCTTTCCTTTGTCTTCCTACATTTCTCTAAGTGCTTTCCTGCTCACTAGCATAACACACTGATCATAGGTTCCTTACTCTGTCTTCTGCTCCTACCTATTTTTCAGCCTGTGTCTTTGTTGCATACAGTATGGAGAGTATGAGCTTATCGAATGGAAGCTCTCCCCTCCTTCCATGAAAAAGTCACCAAGTCTACCTCCTGCTTGGATGGATTAAAACCTTCCTCCAGGAAAGGCAACTCCTCCATACTGGTCTCAAACCTCTTATCTTGACAGCTTCTCAAGGAGATTTGGTCCTTCTAACTTTTCTCATTCTTTAGCAAATTACCCCTAATATTTACATAATAAAAATAACTATTGCCTTGGTCTTATATCTTCTCTTTAGTAGCAAAACTAATTTTTTATTTGCTTATTGACTCTCTCTCCTGATTAAAATTATTATTCTAGTCTCACAGTAAACTTATTTCTAAGGCATGCATAAAGATAGCTATTTCAATATCTGGTACATTCTTGGTAGTGTTCAAACTTTTCTAATAAAAGGAATAAAAATGTTTGTATGGGGCTGGGAAGTTGGCTCAGCACCACATAAACAGAAAAAAGCCAGAAGTGGCACTGAGGCTCAAATGTGGCTCAAGACTAGCCTTGAGCAGAAGAGCTGAGGGATAGAGGCCAGGCCCAGAGTTCAGCTCCCACGACTGACCAAAAAAAGTCTGTATGATATTATAGCATTAAATAGATATCAGGTCTATTTGCCTTTTAATGGTGATTCATTAACAAATGAAACTTCCTCAAAGCCTAAAATATTTACTATTTATCCCTTTACAGATCTTTGCCAACATATGTTTTAGGAAGAGAACTTGGATAGAAAAGATGAAGGATAAATATATGGACATATTAGACACACAGATATAATTGAAAGGAGACTGTTAGGATTGGGTAAGAATGATAAAGACCAAGTCGAGGTAATGGTAGTATGTTTGGAAAAGAGGAAAATTTAAGAACCATTGTATATATAGAAACAAAAAATTCTGTAATTAAATATGATAAAATTGGTTTTTAAATGACTAAATTTTTATTTTTAGTGGTTTTACAAATCGTAATTTGGAAAGAGAAGGAAAAATTTTTCCAGGAGCAATGAACTCCATATTGGGTAAATTCAATATCTCCAAGGCATATGTGTGAAAGGTGTCTAGTTTATCCCTTAATTGGCCTGGAAAGTCTAGTGGTGTCACTGTATTTATTGGTGAATAAAAAATCAATATGGAAATATCAGTAGCTGGTGAATGAGAAATACAAAGAGCTCCTCTAAACCTATATGCTGTCATTACTTCATGTAACATCTGATTAGAGATGTTAAAATAAATTAACTCAGGCTACATAGTCTAAATAAAGATGCTAAAATGTTTTTAACTACATCTACATAGTCTAAATAGATCAAAGTAACTTTTTTGTTGTTGTTGTTGGTCATGGGGCTTGAACTCTGGGCTTGGGCGCTGTCCCTGCACTCTTCAGCTCAAGGTGAGCGCTATACCGCTACAGCCACAGCGCCACTTCTGGTTTTCAAATGGTTTATTGGAGATAAGAGTCTCTTGGACTTTCCTGGCTGGGCTGGCTTTGAACCGCGATCCTCAGATCTCAGCCTCCTGAGTAGTTAGGATTACAGGCATCAGCCACTGGCACCAGGCTCAAAATAGATAACTTTTGAATGCATAATGACAAGTTCTTAAAATTCAAGCTGCTACAATGTGATACTTCATATATTAAAAAGAAACGACTTGTAGAAACATGTTACTAAAAAAAAAACTAATGTAGAAATGAGAGTGCAACATCAGAGGAGTAGGAAGAGAAATCAGCTTGATTTATCATATTGCATTTCTTTTTGTAAAAATTTGAAGTAAATGACACCAAAGGAAAGAGAGGCATAAATTGTCAGGAAGAAAACTAAGACATGGGATTGAATGTTATATAAGAGAAAATAGTTTCAAATGCAGAGCATCACATATACCACTCAACTTTGCCGACAAGTCAGAATTATGATTAAGAAGCTGTGCTTATTATCTGTCAGAAAAAAAAAAAATGTTTCAGCAGGATAATGAGGGTGGGAGCCAGATGGTGGAGGGTGGAGAAAAGAGGGTTGGCACTAAAGAAGTGGAGGCAATGACAGCACACATATCAGCCCAAAAGGTTGACAGGGAAGAAGGAAAGTGAAGAGGAAGCCCTATGGCTAACATCTTAAATGTTCTCTAAGAACCATGTATTGAAGGGTGGTGTCCGCCACCTATGGAAAGATTGGGAAAAAGGAGAACCATTTTGTGAAAAAATGTTTTTATATTAACAGAACTAAATAGTAGACAAATGTCCACCGTCTTTAAGCAATATCTCCAATAGGTGAATATGATATTTAGAGCTTGGTTTAAATCGCAAATAAAATGGTCATTGCAGAAGTGTGACCCATCAGATATAAAGGTTTTCCAGGGGTGCTCTTTAGATCCCCACAAAGTGGTTTGCATTTTCAGGCAGTCACCCAATCCAGTGTCTGTCAACCAGTCAGACTCAGAAACTTAATGCCATCAGTGAGAACATAATTAAGAGCACTCAGAAAGCCAATTAATTATCTAACAAAATTCATCAGGCTAATGTTTAAGCCATTTTACCCATTTAAAATAGTTTGATTGCGGTGCTGTCTAAATTCATCAGCCTGACCAGTGAGTCAAATTGTCTTTAGGGTATTTGAGACTCCTATAAACAGAACCAAGAGTTATATTATTGAAATCTTTAATGACATATGGCTTGGAAATTGTCACAAATCTCTGAAATAGTGATACTCTTGTTTAGTAGCTTCTTGAATCAGCTCAGTAGTGCATTACTTCTACAGGTGAAGATATACTATTAGAAATTCCCTTTCTGATATTTTTTTCCTGCCCTGGGGCTTGAACTCAAGCCCTGGTGGTGGTCTCTGAGCTAGCACACTTGATTCTCACCACCACTTAGAGATAGGAATCTCAAGACTTTTTGACTTTTGTGCTCAGCTGGCTTTGAACTTCCATCCTCAGATCTTACACCTCCTGAGTATATAGGATTATAAGCATAAGATACTAGTGCACAGCAGCATCTTTCTTTTTATACATCCTTTTGAAATTCATTTTCATTTCTTACAAATGTTAATACCTTTCTACCAAGCAGCAGACTTTTTTCTCTGCACTGAATGCTTTATGCAGGCTACTGTGTAACTTTCAAAATTTCAGTGAAATGCTCCTTTATGAACTTGCTTTTGCTACAGCTGGCATGACTGTTAAATTAGGTTGTCTATAGGTCCAGTTGTTTTACAATACCCATATTACAAGTCAAAGCCTGAGGTCTTAATCTACGACTCACTGCAAGAAGCTCAGGGAAAAATGTGACTGATATATTGAGCTGCCACTATCAACAAAATTAGAATTTTCAAGATATAAAAGGAGTGTTCAATGATTAATGCTCTCTACAAACAGCTGTCTTTAATTGAAATTATCTTTTTGTTTAAGAAACAAAAACTCTTCTGAACATTTGCTTCAATCCAAATGTGAATTATGACAATTTGTGACTTTTAATTTGGTTTTCTGGTACATAAGTTAAAATGCAGACCACTCTTTTCTATCATGCTCATGTATGAAAACTTCCATTTATATCATTCTATGAATTATCACATGAGGCAATGATTAAGACCCAACAATAGGAAGATAATAAATTGAATCATTACTTTTCTATTTCTCTTAGAATAAATGACCAAAAACATATATATATATATATAACTTTGTTTCTTATAGGGCTAAAGGTCACAAGTCTAGTGTACATCTGAGTGTACTAAGCTCAATGTTGTAGAATGTATACCTTTTGAGAGACTGTAGGGGAGAAAACATTTTTGCCTCTCTTATACTGTCTGTAGAATTCAATTCCTTTCCTTTGTTAGACTACTGCTTGTAAAGTAAAATCATCAATCAGGTTCTAAATCTGTCTACAGGACTCATAGCTCCTTCCTCAAACTTTAAAATCACTAACAGGGAAATCACTTTCTATGTGTCAAACCCATACTCCTTCCTTTTCCAATTTTAGGACTCTTATGATTTTCCTGGGTCCACTCTTATAATCCAGGAGCTTCCTTTCCCTAAGGGTCCTTAACTTTAATTACACCTAAAATTTCCATTTTGTGTGTAAGCTAACATGATCACAGGTGACAAGATAGATGCTTTTGGGGAAGGCATTATTTGTTTTTTTCTTTTCTTTTCTTTTCTTTCTTTCTTTTTTTTTTTTTTTTTTGGTGCCAGGCCTGCGGCTTGAACTCAGGATCTGGGCACTGTCCCTAAGCTCTGGCTCAAAGCTAGCACTCTACCACTTGAACCACAGCGCGTCTCCCAGCCTTTTTTGAGTAATTTATTGGAGATAAGAGTCTCACAGTCTTTCTTGCCTGGGCTGGCTTCAAACAATCCTTAGGACTCAGCCTCCTGAGTAGCTAGGATTACAGGTGTGAGCCAGCAGCGCCTAGCTTTCTATTCTTATTCTTACTGATAGCTGAAAAGTGCCAATGTGTCTTGCAGTAATTAGATAACAATTCCTTCTCATGTGTGAAAAATCTACCTACAAAAGCAGAAAATGAGATAATAATGAATGCTGATTATCTATAAGACTCAAAAATTAGTATCTTGCGAAATACTGTTGTGGCGGGGGCGGGGGGAGGGAATACTGGGGTTTGTACTCTGCACCTGTGCTCTTACTTAGATTTTTTTTTTTTTTTTTGGTTGAAGGCTGGTGCTCTACCAACTTGAGCTACACCCTCACTTCTGGCTTTTTATTATCAATCACTGTTAAAAAAAAAAAAACCGCTAAAAACAAAAACTAGAAACCCATAGGTCATTACAGATTCATATGATGAAAAAGGTCACTGAGATTCTTTGTTAATTCACAGAATAAATAATGTGGGCTTCAAATCCCTAACTTCCTTTTTCTAACTATTTATGACCCTTGGTCCAAAAGCAAAAAAGGTAAAAGTGGGAGGCTAATTCTATTTAATTTATAGAAATAATACAACAGCCTCCTCCTTGAGGCTGCAATGCGTGGTAAGAAATGTACGCATTATTCTGCCCATGTAATTGTAACCCCTCTGTACAGTATGTTCACAAATAAAATTAAATTAAATTAAAAAAAGAAATAATACAACAAAACTTATATGAAGGGAACTTATTAAAAATAGAAAAAGAAAAGTTATTTTTTCCATTTTCTGCCTCATATATATTAGTGTAGTTTCAGGTATTTTTCTTTCCATTAGTGTCTCAAGGTTATTTGTGCTTAACTTTTCTTAATATAATTTTCATATTTCATTCTCATAACTCCATCTATTTGTCTCACATTATTCAGCCCTCATAACATAACCTTGGTTTTCCCTAGAAATCAAAACACCAACCTTGCTCTCACCAGCGAATGTCTTCAACAAGCCCAACTCAATCTACACTCGATTTCATGTTGCTATAACAAAGTATCTGATACTTCACTATGAAAAAAGATTATTTGGTTCAGTTTTTGGAGTTCAAATCCAAACAAGGTGGCTTCCAATGAAGGGGTTGGATAGCAGCTACAGGAGCACACAGTTGGCAGGAAGAGTGGCATTGAGAGACAGGAAGAGAGAGGAGACTGCAGTACTAGTCTCCTTTCAGGGCATGGCCTTAGTGTGAGGTGGGAAATATACAGACTATGGGTCATATAAAACCTATAAAATCATTTGATACATGATGGGACAGACATATATGCTTCTTGTCATGTGTCTACAGCAGTCTGTCTGTACTGAGAATTTTGTATGGCTTGAGAATGTTATAATTACCCAAATGGTGCTTGACAGAAAGAAAATTCTCCATCCCTGTTAGGTTCTACCACCTTCCAATAACACCATGCTAGGAAGCAAGCCTTTAATACATAGACTTCTGGGGGCACATTACCCATATTCAAACTATAGCACTACCTATTATATTTCTCGAAAATTGGTTGAAGACTTGAGATCTAAGTTAATTTCTACCATCAATATTATTTTGGATGAGATATTGTGGTAAACATATTCAATCCAAGATTGAAGACGCTGATGCAGAAGAATAATGAGTTCTAGGCCAGTCAAGGCTATATAATGAGCTCAAGACCAGACCAGTACAGGTAAATAGTGAGGTGTGTGTGTGTGTGTGTGTGTGTGTGTGTGTGTGTGTGTGTGTGTGTGTGTGTGTGTGTGTGTGTGTGTGTGTGTGTGTGTGTGTGTGCCATATATGTGCACTAAATTCTCATATATATTATTTTGGCATGTATGCCAAAATCAGAGTGGAAAAAGTAATATAATTTCCCTGTGTTGTTGTCAAGGAAAACAAAAAAACACAAGTAAATATACAAGTAAATGCCTTCAACTGAAAATAATGTTCCTTAATCTGCTTTGTTATCATGGTAACACACACTTGGTAAGATTTCAAAAGACTAAAAATGTTCAGCTCTGGTACTTCATTTGGATGAATCATATTCTTTATGTGCTATTTAAAAAACCTGCCCCAAGTCATGAAACCAAGTTTCTTCTAAGGAAAAGTCAGATACGTATTAAATGCCCACCCCCAAAATTACCTTGTGCTGAGAGGATGAATTAAAGAGAAGATAAATACAATAGGGCAAGTTACATGTATTTAAAGCTCAGATTTTTAGTAGAGTATTAATAGTCTGTTGTGCCGGAGCAGATTTTATAATATATATTAGCTCACAAGTTAGTATTAACTAGTGGAATAACAGTAGATGGGGGGGGGGGTTCATACTTAGTTTTTTGTAGCATTTTAATGTTTTGTGCTAGGAAGACATAAAAGCTGAAAGGGAGAGGAATTTAGTTGGTTGTATGATTTTACTAGGCCTCAAATAATGTCATTTCACTGTACAGTCTTCACTCTTCCAGTAGTTTTGAAGGTTTCTTAGATCTTTGTTTTAAAAGCATCATAATGAATCAAAGCATACAACTCTAGTAACTTAGTATTTTCTGCAAAGTCCTTAATTGCTTCTCTACTTGTATCTTCTGATGTTCTCCTGCCCCTGTTTTCATCATCTTCAAGTCTACTCTTTAATGCTGCTATTCTTTCTGTGCTTATGCCAGTCCAGGGGCTTGAACTCAGGGCCTGGGAGCTGTCCCTGAACTATTCTGGCTCAAGGCTAGCACTCTACCACTTGAACTTGATTTTGCTGATTAGTTTATTCGAGAAGAAAGTTTCACAGACTTTTTTTGAACCCTGATGCTCAGATCTCAGCCTCTTGAGTAGCTAGAATTGTAGGCATGAGTCATCAGCACCCAGTTATACTATCATTCTTTAAGTTCAATCTTTTTTTAAGGTGGTAACATTTCTTTGTGAGGAATTTTACATACATGTTCTTTAACTAGAGCTTATATATTTTTTTCTTTGGATCAGTTTCTATCAATGCTATAGTTCACTGACTACTGAATGTTGCTATAGGCATTTAGAGAGGTTTTAGAGGCTAGTCTCTCACCACATACCCTGTAACTAAGAATATTTGTGTATAAAAGCCAAGCACTAGCAGTTTTTAACTATTTCTAGGTGAGCAGGAGTAGGAGGGGTATGTTAAACGAACAGAAAGAAGCATATAGTAGAAAGGGTGACTTGTTCAAAGTGCACTGCCTGCATCTATGTAATTATTCCAATTAATCCCCCCATCGTACTCTTAATATATGCAAAACAAGATGCCAGGTGATACCAAAGTTTGGCAATCTTCACTCAGTTTACTTTTTAAACAATCATTCCCACAAAACTTAAGCTCTGTTATTCAATTAAGACCTACTTTTCTGCATGTAATGATTTTCAGGAATGTAATATACATTTTAAATAAAATACTTAATGTGTTCGATTTGTTGTAGTGCGAAGGCTGGTGTGTTCCTAAAACTCCTTATTTTACACTCTTCCTGAATCAGTCCTTTCACAGTGACACAGTGGCTTTCATTAACTAATTTTACCTTGAGGAAAGGTAGACTCAGTGGGAAAGTAACGGCTGTAAATCTACTTCCTATGGGAATTTTACACATTTTACCTGCCTGGGCCTGTGGTTTCTTAAAGAAAAGCCCAAGGCCTCCATTTTGGAGCAGTTTTAGGATCAAGTGTGGAATATACAAACGTAATATTCACGGGTGGGTTCTCCAGCGATGTGTGTGCATTGAATGGTTATAACATGTACAACTCTACCCTGAGCCACTTGGCTTTATTAAGATTTCATCCTGTGCTGAGGAAAACTAGGGATTCCTTTCCCTCCGTCTGTGTATCCTTCAGAAAGAACATCTCCCTTCGCCTTCCTCCTCCTCCCTCCTCCTCGCCTTCCTCGTCTTTTTTTTTAATATGTGGTCCCGATAGCTACCAGCTCCTACTTCCCGCTGCTAGAAAACTTACTCTGCCATCTCCGCCCTCCTTCCGCACCTTTAAAAAGCCACAACCTCGCTTCCGCCACCTCCCGGGCAAGCCTTTGTCTGTCTCGGCTTCCGTAGCACCACCCGGAAGTGGATGATGCGCACGCGCACCAAAGGTCTTCCGGGGGTTCCGGCTTGGTGAGCGAGCCCGTTTCAACTTCTGACTCCAGGCTGGGACGCTGAGCTCTGTCAAGTCTCGCGGTACTTGCTGCCGTCAGCGGGCGCGAATCCCGTTCGTTTGTGGCGGGCGCTTTTAGGTCTCCTAGTCGCCGGTACCGCTCGGTGGCCCGGAGGGTCCGGGCCGAGCACCATGACATCCGCGCTGGAGAACTACATCAACAGTATCCTCGAAATGGTGCCCCGAGGGCCGGGGCCGGGCGCCCCCGAGGTCGCGGTGCTGCGGGCGCCCGGGGGCGGGTGTGGGAGCGGGGGACCGCGGGGCCGGGGCTGAGCCGCGCCTCCCGGGCCGGGGCCCTGCCGCCCTCCGAGGCCTCTGGGGGACCCGAGGCATCATTTCGTGTTAATCTTAAAAAGAACAAATGCGAGTGCAGCTATTGAGAACCAGGACTGCGCCTCGTGTAAGGATCCTCTCCGCCCCTTGACTGTGTTTCCTCGCTCTTAAATGTACAAGTTTGGGATGGACAGCTTCCCCCCCTGGCGATGATGGTTTTGTGAATTCTGTTTGGTTCATTCACGTACTGTTAACGTGCTTGATTTGGTCATTGTTTCAGGATTGTAAAAAAAAAAAAAAGTGTACAGGTGGTCTACAAATTGAATTTTTGCTCTCTGGTCACTTGAAGTGTATCAGTTGATTGGTCGAGTAGAGATGATTGGTTGCGATTGTAATGGGTCATAGTGATGATGGCCAAGTTATGCTCCTCGGGTTTTAATACCCCTTACAAAGTGTGCTGTTTAAAAATCTCGGGGCCAAAACGTCACTCATACAAATAAGGACACGTTAACGTAGTGAACACTTAAGATGCAAGCTTTATTGGTGTCTTCTGGCCGTAATTACCTGCTTTTCTTTTGTAAGCCAATTGTCCGAACATCCCTAAAGTCGTTCAACGGTGATTTATTTAACACTTATCCAACTTTACTTTGGAAATGAAGAAACAGGCTTAAGAAAGGTAGGAAGTGCCTTGCCCACAGTTATGGATTGGCCACCATCTCAGGATGTACTGATCCCCAAAGCAGAATGTAAAGAAGTTAAAATGTTTGCAAGTTTCTCCATAGTGTACATAAGAGCTGTATTGAATAGTTGAGGTCTGAAATCTTATTTTTTAAATTGAAGTAGTTAAAACCATTATCAGAATCTTGTTGTCACTTTGTATTCTCCAAGAAATGTTTTCCTTAATGCAAATATCAGGAACTGTTGCTGTTATTACTTCTGATGGGAGAATGATTGTGGTAAGTCCTTGGCCTTTTTATTCTTTCTTGTAGGTATACTGGTAGAGATTTTGATGTCTAATATCTACATGCCACTATAAACTTTTAGTTTTATTCCACTCATTTAATTTGATTCCACTCATTTCTACTGGTCCTTCATTCAAAAGCCTTGAGTGTATGATACATACAAGGCTTCTGGATGACAGAATCATAGATTGCCCTGTTTGAGAGCTCCTGGTCTAATCTGAAAAAAATCGGTATTTTTGTTTTCCTCTTCCATTTTTATTCTTGTCCCCTAAAATGCTCTGACATTTGCCACATGAGTCACAAGTTTTGAAACTTTTTGTATGTATATACAGTCATATATTGGTGAAGAAATTCAGTTTGGGCAGGAAGTCATCATGTGATTTCACTTGTGCAAGCATGGATGTGTGCAGAGAAACTTAGGAAGCTGTGACATCTCTCCAGAATTGAATCCTGTGGGGACTATTGTATTCATGGTCTATCCTGACCAAGACATTTGTTACATGACTAATTAAATCTCATATTTTTTTCATTCTGAAGTTTGGCTTTTGTTTCTTTGTTTTCCTTTTAGTCCTCAGTGAGTACTGACTAATATAAATTCTGTACTCTGTTATTTACTAAATGTGTATCATAAGCCAGACGTGTTGTATTATTTAGGCTTGTGTTACATTATTTAATCTTCAGTAAAACTTTGTGAAAGTTTATGTCTGTATTCTAGGTTAGTGAATATTAGTGCAGAACAAAATCATGATTTAAACTAGGTTTTATTCCAAAACCAAGGTTGTCTTCTTCTGTAACTAAGAAAGTAAGTATGTCTTCTAGGTACCTTCTATTCATTGTATTTTAGCAACTATAGGCAGTTAGAAATATTTTTAATATGTGTTTTTATTGTAAAGATACTGTACAGAGGGGTTACAGTTACATAAGCAAGGTAATGAATCCATTTCCTATTGAGCATTTGTTACCCCTCCTTTGTTTTGTTTTTCCCCTACTGTCTCTTTCCTCCATCTCAAATTTTGAAGATGTCCATCACTGTTGGCATTTATTTGCAAACATTTTTATTTTGAAAAGATATGTAAAAAGTATGTCAGTACTAGAATTCAATAGTTCTGTATTTATTTGACTTAATAGAATAGCTGTATGTAAAATGAGACAGATTATATTATATATGAGTATTTATGTAACCATTTGCTAATGTGTATAGTAAATACTGTATATTTTGTCTCATTTCCCAAATCTGGGTAGCAGTTTCTTTTTATGTTATTCTGATTCTGTGTATTTTGATTTTCAGAATATGAAACAGTTTAAAAATGAGCTGGCTAGGTTAACCAACCAAATCCAATGTACAATACTGGGATATTTCTCCAGCAACTTGAATATCATTTAAGCTGCTGTGTTTTATTAGATAAATGTTTTCTTTATTACAACTAAATTACTTTCATACAAGTTTCTTTGATTATTTTCCTCAAGTTCTAGTTTTAATTAGTCATATCTACATTATGGGATTAAAGGAATAAATTAATAATAATGAGAGACAGCATACTGGCAACAAGAAATTTTGCATTGCTGTCACTACCTTTTGAAGCTTATATTTAGTTATACTTATGGGATAAATTTGTGTCTCTGAAAAAGGTCACCTATTTTTTTCCTTTTTGTAGTTTTTTTAAAATTTTATTTTCAAGGTGATGTACAGAGGAGTTATAGTTACATAGGTAAGGTAGTTAGTATATGTCTTGTCGAACGTTGTTACCGCCTCTATTTTCCAATAGTATAATGTAGTTATTTAGTGATATGGCTCTAAGAGATAGTTTTCTTTTGAGATATTAGGATCCAGGATCTGATGCCTACTATTTATTTATTTATTAATAAATATTCAGTTCTCTGGGCCACAAAATGGAAATAATTACAGTTTTACCTCCGTAGGTAGAGATTAATAATTTTTGAGAATCTCTTATTTTAGTTTGTGTTCTTAGAATGATAGGTCCTGGGTGACATGGGCTTTATATTACTTGGAAATACTGTGGTATGTAGGTGTCCTTTGCAACTCCTCAACAGTTCTGCATACTAGTGAGGTGTATAGTACAGAAATTTTTTTCCTATCTTAAGCAACCAATAAATTTTGTGTCCTGAAATATGACTGGTTATTTTAAAAAGTCATTTTATTTGACAGTGAAGTTACATTTAAGGTAGGTAGTTAACTAATAGTTAAAATGGTTATGCGTGAATTAACATCTATAAGTAAATAAGAATATTTGCCTTTCTCCTGAATACTTTCTTTTCAGGGAACATTAAAGGGCTTTGACCAGACCATTAATCTGATTTTGGATGAAAGCCATGAACGCGTATTCAGCTCTTCACAGGGAGTAGAACAGGTGGTGTTAGGATTATACATCGTCAGAGGTGACAATGTGTAAGTGAAAGTGAGGTTACAGTGTACTTCCTTGCTTTATGGAGATGAAGAGATTTTCTCACAAATATCATACCATATTATCCATACATAGATAATAGAATGAATACATTCCTTTGTTTTATAATCTAACAAATCAGTATATTTGTGTGTGTGTGTGTGTGTGTGTATATATATATATATATATATATATATATATATATATATATATATATGTATGTGTGTGATGTTCATGTTCACTTGTGTGCTGATGCTGGGGCTTGAACTCTGGGCCTCTAGTTCATATATCTTACTCAGTCAAGGTTGAGGCTCTGCAACTTGAGCCATACTTCCACTTCCAGGATTTTGCTGGTTAATTGAAGACAAGAGACATGGATTTACCATCCTGGGCTGCCCGTGAACCTCAGTCCACAAATCTTACTCTCTTGAGTAGCTAGAATTATAAGTGTGACCACTGGTGCCCAGCTATAAATATATACATTTTACAATAAGATTTTTCAGGAGTTAACCTAAGGGATTGCTACAGATGAAACTTTTGCCTGATGAGATTTGTTCCTATTTGTGGTAACAGCCTGGATAAAGTCTTAAGTAGAACACTGGTGAGCACCAAGTACTTCATTGGAGTGACTTATGACAATATTCTTTGAGGCTGCCTCAATTTCAGTGGAACATCTAAGGTTCAGTGCTAGCGTTTGCAATATATCTTTGGAATTTCCTGGTTGAGCAACTTTAAATAGCTCATTCACAGTTTGTTAATAAATAACGCTTAAGATAATGTGTGATTGATGTACTTAAGATGAGGCTCAGATCCCCTGAATAATATAAACCATCCAGTTTATATTGGGATTGTGTGTAATACATTGTGAGTTTCTCTAAACAATTTAAAACTTTACCCTTGACCTAATGGTATGCTAGAGCTCCTGATTATTGTATTTCTGAGAATTTTCATTGAAGTCTTGTTAGCCTATGGATGATATTAGTAAATGCAAAACAAAATTAGTGTAAATATAAATTGTTTTATTCTATATTTCTTTTCTGTGTTCTTTCAGTTCTACATGTTCAGGAAGCATGAGTAATTTCTATAATTTGATAAGATTTGAAGTGTGCATGTACATTTATTTAAAATTTTTGTTTTAATTGGACTTTTTTCATAAATTACAGGGCAGTCATTGGAGAAATTGATGAAGAGACAGATTCTGCACTTGACTTGGGGAATATTCGAGCAGAACCTCTAAACTCTGTAGCACACTGAGGAAAAACATGTTAGACATCTGTAAATCTTGTACAGAAACTAGTTACTCTAAAGATGATTTTCAGAATTTTTATGTATGTGTAATTGTGGACTCCGACTTCATATTGATTCGCTATCAGGTGTAAATTAAAATATTTCTACATTTTTATTGGAAAATCTTTGTTGGCCTAAATTAAGTGTAGTGGCTTGGTTTTATTTTTCTATTAAATAATGTGAAAATCTAATGGTCATTGTGCAAACTTAAAATTAACATTTTGTGATACTATGTCCAAAAGAGTACTTTTTGTATAAGTGATACCAGTACTGCAAGATACTTATGTTTCTCTGATATTTGAGAAAGTCACCAGAAAACATCCTGCCTTCTGCAAGTATCTGAGTCACAGGTATTTGTTCCACTGCACTAAAGGTAGCTTGTCAGCATTTAAAGTAGTTCCTGGCACCTAGAAGTGTAGACAAAAGTGTGTTGGTGAAATAAAGGGAAAAGATACTAAACTAAGTTTTAATAAATTGCGCCTCAAGTTTGGACTTGAATATTAAGCATATAGAAAAGATAGGTTTGGTCAAATCTTTATACCTAGTAAGCTAGGTATAAAGAATGAACACATTAGGTAATGAACACATTAATATTGAATTCTGTAAAATTCAGTGTATGAAATGCTTCCATGTAATCTTAAAAACCTTTGTGGCTTTCACTTTTAAAAATTGGGAATGTGCTGGGTGCCTGTGGCTCACGCCTGTAATCCTAGCTACTCAAAGCTGAGATCTTAGCATAGCAGTTCAAAGCCAGCCTGGGCAGGAAAGTCCGTGAAACTCATCTCCAGTAAACCACCAGAAAACTGGAAGTGGCGCTGTAGCTCAAGTGGTAGAGTGCTAGCAAGTGTGGGTAAGTAAGCCTTTACTTTGGAGCAGTGCTTGCTGTTGCAAATAACCACCTTGACTCACTGGTTCTGTAAATCTGATTTCAGAAACAAACAAACTCTGTTTTTAAAAATATATAGAAACAATATTGTAAATAGTATTTTTTGTAATTAGTCTAGTCCATAAAAGCTCTTAATTCATTTTATATGTAGTCAGAAATGTGTATCTTTGTGATAAAGGAATAGAAAAATATTTACATCCCTTTAGTTTTTTTTAATTGCATGCTTAAAAAAAAGGGGGATTGACAAACTTTCCATGAAGCTTTCTACAGTAAAAATTTGAGGCTTTCAGGGCCAGATGGCCTCCATCATGGTTAACTGTGCTATAGTAACACAGTAGCAGCCATAGATAATATAAATTGTGGATGTCTTCAAATAAAACTCATGTACAAAAGTAGATAGCCTGGATTTGGTCTGAAGGTCACAGTTCTTTACTCTTGCCTAAGCAATAAAAGTTCAAAAAGAAGAGATGATGACCAGTTTCTATAAATTCATAAAGAGCTTCTGGAGTGCATTTCTTTCAGAACATTTACAAGTGAGATTTTTTTTCACAGTTTTTTAAAATAAAATTCTTAGTTATAGTTGAGGTTAAAAATAAAATGGAAGCAAGCCTAGTATAGAGAGATGTTGGTGATTTTTTTAATTGGCCACTAAGCATGATTATCCTAGAGTAATTTGATTTATCAGTCTGGGAGGATTAGAGAGAGATTTGTATTGCTATTAGTATTTTATATGGACTTCACTTTTCTAATGCAAGGTTTTAGAATGAATAACAAAATGAAAATGACTAGTTAAAGCATTCAAGTTTAAAGAGTCAAATACTCAAACTAATAAGAATAGTAAAACATTTTCTTGTTTAAGAATTTTTTTTTTTTTTTTTTGTCGTGGGGCTTGAACTCTGGGCCTAAGTGCTGTCCTTCAGCTCAAGGCTAGCACTCTATCACTTGAGCTACAGTGCCATTTCTTGTTAAGAAAATCTTAATTGTACAAGTAGTAAAGTCCAGATTAGATCTTTTCTCAAATTTCTTGACATGCCAACACAAATTACACCTAGGTAAACATAAACCATAGTACTCTTCACGTGTCCTCTTTAAAAATCCTTTAGAAAATGTTTTGTGGTACGTGATTAAAAAAAAAAAAAACAACAACCCTCAATCCATGTGTTTTTATGATTTATGGAAGAAGTGAATGAAAATAGACCATAAAGTATAGCTAAGTTTTTATTCCTAGGTGTATCTGGCAAGCGTTTTATGCTCACAATTCAAGTTGAATTTCCTTTTGTATGAGAATTGTAAGGAAACCATACCATCAGTGAAAATACAATATCAATTTTTAAAAATATTCTTTAGTTAAACTAATTAAAGAGGCTCAAATCAGTCTTATTACTATTGTTGTTTGTGACTCAGATACAAAGTACATCCTAAAACTAGCTTCATAAGTAAATTGAAAATAGTTTTTGGTAAGGTAGTTTCATTAAACTTAAAAAGGACATTAACTTTAAAAAAGAGTTATCTTTTTAACTGAAAAGATTCTATTTAAAATAATGGCTTAAAATTATATTGTTTTAAGGTTAAAGTATTTGATAATTTAAATGGCCTCATGCTTGATGCCAACAATAAGATGTTTAATATTTACCTAAATGTCCTGTGTAATATAAAATCATCTTGAACTTTTAAGCTAATTAAAATATTGCAAATAAAGAATAATGCCCAAAAAGATTCACCATAATCAGTCAGAAAGTAAGCAGTTCCATATAATAGTGTGCAAATCTGCGTAGTAACCTAAAGCAAATGTTAAATGGCACTATCATAAATACTCAACTTCAAAATAATTAGCATTTTGTATTTATTGAGTACATATAATTTACCAGTCATGATGGCAGAATCATATAACATTGGTCATTTTGTATGGGGGGAAATTGAAATCTAGCAGAGTGACTTATAAGAAGTAATCAGTAGGGTATTTATTCAATCACATTATGCTTTACTTGTCACTAGAATGTACATTTTAGATATATTAATCATTTTTTTTCTGTTGTTATCTAAAGTTACTAAGTGTGTAGGTTTTATACTGTTACGGATGAATGCCAAATATAGCTAGTGGAATTTTACATCATTAGTGGTGTTCCATTTGTTGCCCACGTGTACCATTTGTGAGATGGAGAAACAACTGGATTTAAGATACCTGTCAAAGATTAGAAGATTTAGCATGAAAGAAATTTGTAAGTTTTGTCTTTTTTCCTTTTTTCTTCTTTTTTATGTATTAATTATTTTACAGAGTATTACTTGCCAAAAGTAATACTGAACAAGTATTGCTGTAACTAGCCCCAAAGTCCCATTCTATTACTTCTATGTTATGTCAGCTTTATAACATGGCTTCCCTGTTCTCATTAGGGCAGAACTCAGTTATACTGTAAACAGTTTGATTTTAGTTATCTCTGCACTGGCTTTATAAATACTATGTAATGAAAAGTTACCAATTGTTACTTTGTTTAAGATATATTAAAAGACTAATCCAGGAGTGGGATTTGGAATGTGGGAGATAAGGTCTCATGTGTCAGTTAAAAACGTGTGTGGTGTGAGTATGTAGAAACAGGAAAGGAAATAATGTTTCTGTTTTATATCTGGAAATATGCACAGGATACATGTTTAACTTAATTGCCTCATATCAGGGAAATGTAAATTTTCATTTGTTTTAAAAGTTACTTTATATCAAAAAAATAGATCTCTCAACCTGATGAGCATACTTAATATTATTATGTAGGAGTGGACCAGAGTCTTGAATTCAAACATAGGAACAATTTTTTTTAAGTTGTTAATTTTAGGCAACTGGAAGGTACAGGCTTTGTAATGTGATGTGGCTTCTAGTGCTAGCATGTTACTTGCCATGTCTTGATTGCTCCTGTGAAGTAGCTTGCTTAATGTGTTGTGAAGTTTAAGGAGCACTTAGACTATAGGAGCATACTAATTTGTTAAACTTTGATCTTATGCTCCAATGTATTTAATACGATCTATAAAATACTTAAAAGAGCATTCCCAGGTTAATTTCCTTGATTGGGGGGAAGAAGGTGGGAGCTAACAGAATTTTGAAAGATTTGGAAGTTTATTGGAAATGAAAATGTCCTTCCTTTGTGGCAAAGTAATGTGACAGCTTGATCATATTTCAGATAAACCTGTCAGCAATTTTTTTGTACTTTCACACTTTCAGTATAAATATGGTTTCTACCTGAAGCGTTAGTGTTCATCTTTGTAGTCAAGAAACTCTGCCTTAGGATAAGGCTACTCTGATGATGAACTGATGAACACTGATAAAATAAAGATATCCATTAGATGATCGATGCCCTTAAGGGAGACACCAAGAAGACAAGATCAACACTATTGGACTAATTGGTAAATAGGTTTGTGTAGCAATTTTAATTATAATAATACCCACATTACTGTCAGTGTAGACATATCTGTAGTACAGGGAAAATGATAAGTGCTCAACAAAAGATGTTATTTAAGTTTGACATCAGCCTCCACATTATAGATTGGAGAATTAATGATCTGCCATATACAAAGCAATGATCTGTAAATGCCAACAGATAGGTAATGAGAGCTTAATAGCTTATATGAGCCTATCCATATTAATGCTTTCAAGGTACACATCTTTCTGGGTGCCAAAATAATCTAAACATGTTGAGTCATTGTAAACAAAGAAGTACAATAGCCACAGAAGTGGTTCTGAGTACTCAGGAGCACTATATTCACTTTATATAGTTATTGAGTAATAACTGAATCAGTAGTGTAGAGTAAATCGGGCTGCTCACTAGCTCTCAAGAGGCAGAATTTCCTCAAGTGAAGAAACAATCAGGCCTCCATTGCGTCTTTGAAGTGGCTTTGATTTTGAATATATTCGTATTGAAACCAGTGTTTTAGACCCTCAAGTCCAAAGTCCAGGAGTTTCATTTTTCAACATTTGCCCTTACATACTGGGTGGAAAATGGAAAGATGCTTGTTACATGGCATGCAAGGGAATACAGCACTTAAATATATCTTAGCTATCTTTGGCTTCAGGTTAAAAAAGAAGAATTGGAGGCAGGCCTTAGTAATAAAAATAGCAACATAGAATAATTCCACCTTATTTGCCATGCATCTATTCCAAAGATTCCAGTGTATTTCTAAAGTTAGATGTTGCTAAACTCTATATGTACTATGTTTTATTCCTCTTTGAGATTCATCTTGAATTTTATTGTAACAATGCTGGACAGAGAGGTTACATGAGTATTGAGTACACTTCCTACCCAACGTTGTTACCCCCCTCCTTTTTCTCCTACCATCCCTTCCTTCCCCAAGTCCTCCAACCCCCCCCCCCCAACCGAAATTTTAAAGTTCTGTATCATTGCTGCAATATGGTTCATCCTGTATCTGTGTTTCAACATTTTGTTATTTTCGTTCCCATCCCCAAATTAGATAAATGTATATACTAGATGCAGGCTACCAAAATCAAATACAGTGAAAACAAGGGATATACCATAGAAGGAAGAACATACAAAAGAGAAACAAAAAAAAAAATCACATAGTACATTAAAAACAACAAAGAAAAACCTCCTGTGGGATTCATTTACTTAGCATCATCTTTTTTTAAATAAGTTTTTGTGAAAATACTGTACAGAGGGATTACAGTTACATGAACAAGATTATCCTAATCTGATAAGATTATCCTAGATATATACTAATTACTGCAAATAAGGGAAATCATGGGACCTATATTTCTTTGAGTCTGGCTTACTTCACTTAATTTTATTAAAAAATTATTAAATAGTTGTTCCAAGGCATTTCAATACAACATGTCAGTTTAGGTTTATAATGCATCTTGATCAGTGTCATTCTTCCATTATTTTCCCTTTCTCCCATCTATCTCAACCTGTGTGTCCCTTCTAGTTTCTTAGTATGTATGTATATTGAGTTTTATGACCATATTCACCCCCATTCATCGCACCTATGTTAAATGCTACTTTATTAGTTAGAAAAACTCAAAAAACTCAATCATGTGAAGCAAGATATGTATAGTCTTGCTTTGAAGTTGGAGAGAGTAGCAAACTCATAGGAATTATTTGAGAACAGAAAAGTTTGTATAAAATGGGAAATTGAGTAAAGGTTGCAGGGTGATATTTGTTCCATTTTCTTTTTCTTTGTGTGTGAAATGAGAGGTATTCTAGCATTTATTTATTTATTTATTTTTGTTTTGTTTTGTTTTGTTTTTGGGTCCGGTCGTGGGGCCTGAACTCTGGGCCTGGGCGCTGTCCCTCAGCTCTTCAGCTCAAGGCTAGCGCTCTACTACCTGAGCCACAGCGCCACTTCTGGCTTTTTTTCTTTTTGCTTATGTGGTGCTGAGGAATCGAACCCAGGGCCTCATGCATGCAAGGCAAGCGCTGTACCACTGAGCCACCTTCCCAGCCCTCTAGCATGTATTTATGCAGATAAAAATTACTCAGCAGAGTAGGTGCCAAAGAGAAGGGAGGAAGGCTGGTGGGGAAGGTGAAAGAGGAACAATGCAACTTGTTCGGGTGGTTTTGAGAGACCAAGAGTGGGATAGGGGAGAGTGATGGAGGGGTTGAGGTTGGCTGTGATGCATTATATTCATGTAGGGAAAGATCACAGTGAAACCCTTCTTGTACAATGAACAGTTAAAAAATCAAGTCATAGAGAGGGAAACTTTTAAGATAAAAAAGAGAAAAGGAGAACATTGTGCTGAAGCAATATTTTGGGGCTGGCTACAAAGAATAGGGAATAGTGTATAAGTCCATATGTACATACATGTATGTACATACATGTGCACATATGGACATATATGAAAATAGGGTTTCCCACACATGTACATATGTAATATATACATATAGTGTATATACATGTGTATATGTGTATATATGCATGTACATACCAGTATGTGTGTAAATGTTTCTGAGGTCCAGAATTTCTCACTTATTTTTAAAGAATCAGCAAATTCATTGGCCTTAGAGAGGGGAAATGAAATAGGAAATGGAAATGGATCAAGGAAATAATTAAGTTGCCAAATTCCGTTGATATAATTACAAAAATTGTGGCTATATCTTTTCCTGTTGTTTGATCAGCATTTCAGGGAAGATAAAATATTTTAGATATTACTAACACTGTGTAGTAGACAAAAGAGATGGGAGCATGCTTACATGACAGATGGACAGAGGTGATTTAAAAAAAATTGGGATTTAAGGAAGTGATAGAATTAATGGATCATCAAACATTGGGTTTGATTTTTTAAGGCCTTTTGGAATTTTGTGATTAGATAGAGGTGGAATTTAAGCGTTAGTGTTCAACAGGTATATTTGAAATTGATATTATCCAGGAATTGTAGTTTTAGTTAAGGACCAAGGGTAGCTTATTACCAAAGCAGTGAGAGGCTGGGAGTAGGTGCGCAACAAGATCATTGGGAGATCCATCTCTACCTGGAAGAAGATAAATCTGTTTATTCAAGACTTGCATTATACCTTTGAAGCAGAACCTGTTGTTCGTAGGGTAGCAGATTTCTCTTCAATGGCTTCTGAAATAATAGGCTGATGATGCAGTAAGGCCAACCAGATCCAGGTCTCTGAGCTTGTTGGGCCTGTCACAACCACAACAATGGAGGTTCTGGGAGTTACTAGGCAACAAGCCGAGCGGCCCTGGCTGGGGCCTCCAAAGCTTGGTCTTCCAGCTTCTCCACTTTTGGTGGGGGCTGGAGGAGGCTGTGAGCCAGGTGAAAAGGGGCAGAAGCCCCAGGGAAATCCTGCTTGACCATAATGAAGAAGCTTCTCAGCCTATGGAGAATGAAGGATGAATCCTTGAGCCGCTCCTCAGACCTGTCCTTATCCTTGGGCAGCACCTACTCAGATCTGTCCATTGATGAGAGTTACAACTTCCAACATAAGCATTCAAAGAAACTTCACAAGGCTGTTTCAGTCGGGGACTTGGAGAAGTTGAAGGAATACCTCAAGTACAAGAAACATGATGTGGACAAGCGGGACAAAGGACATAGGTGAGCAAACCTAAGACAATTGCCGACCTTTATCTTAGATTTTTGTGAATGCCTCTGTGTGTGTGTGTGAAGGCGTTTTTGTCCTCCCCAATTCCACCCCAAACACCAACTGCTTTAATCTCCATTGGGCAATCAGTCCTTTCACCATTTTACTGTTCTGCTTCTTGGTATAGATTGTCTCTAGACACCTAACATTTACTATTTTACTAGTGGAAAAATAGAAAGAGAATAGAAACAACCACGTAAGACAGAAATCATTAAGATTTGGAAACACCAAAACTGTTAACATCCGTCTAACAAAAGGAAGGGAACTTGTTAACTTATCTAATTGACAAATTTACTGGGGAGAAGATGGTTTCCCCTCTTCTGTGTTGTCCATTTCTTAATATAAGTTGCTTACTCAACAAATGCACACTCTAAATACATTTAACAACTATAGGGAGAACAATTCTGAGTTTATTTTGATATTTCATTACTACATCCAAAGTCCATATACCATTTTGGTGTTTGAAGAAAAAGTCAACTATACTTAAATTTATTATAGCTTTAATTTTTTTGAATTGAGATAAGTTAAATATTTGATCTTTTAGGCATTTGCATAGCCTTTTAAATTCATCCCAAACAATGTTACTTATATAATATTTTGGTACATATAAATAAGCATATGAAGCAAATGCCAGTTTTGCTTGTTTTGGAGTGTCAGCAACTTCTCCAGTGTGACTATCTCTAAGCTTGTATTCCATTAAATTGATATAGAACACCTTTGCATCTGGCCTGTGCTAATGGATATGAAAGTATCGTATCTCTCTTAATTGAGAAACAATGCAAAATAAATGTCCTGGATGGTGAAAAAAGATCCCCATTGATTAAGGTATGTTTTCTTTTTTCTTTTCAATTGGAATATGTTTGAGCTCTTCTAGTTAACTTTCACTGACTTTCATGCTTTAGAACATAGTATTAAAGTTAATGTAACATATCATTAATTATGAAATGTAACTCATCTATTCTTGTTGCATTGACAGGCAATACAGTATCAAAAGGAAAAGTGTGTTACTATTCTTCTAGACCATGGTGCAGACCCAAATCTGGTAGATTTTCATTACAATACTGCTCTTCATTATGCTGTTTGTGGACAAAGTGTTTCAATAGTCAGAAAACTGCTTGAACACAAAGCTAATCTTGAAGCTAAAAATAAGGTAGTTTTTATTAAAGAAAAGCATTTTCAAAGCAACTAAAGATGATAATTCTTGAAGACAGTTCATATAACAGAAATGCATGTTTTGCTGAGAAAGAATTTTCCAAATTGAGATTGAGGAGAACAGATTATCAAAAACTGATTTAAAAATTTCTTTCATTTACAGTCTCTCTCCTTTTTCATTGCACATTGTAATCTTGACCTCTAAAGTAATGTAATTAACTGAGAATTGCTCAAAGCACTATATTGAATGAGAAACAATTGAAGTCCTTATTATATTGATAAAAATTGTCTAAACTGAGTGATATTGACTTACACCTGTAACCCTAGAAACTCAGGAAGCAAATCTGAGGATCTTTGGTTCAAATCCAGCATTAGCAGACAAACCAGAGATGTATGTGTGTGTTTGTGTGTGTGTGTGTGGGGGGGGGGGGGGGTGTGTGTGTGGGGTGTGTGTGTGTGTGTGTGTGTGTGTGTGTGTGTGTGTGTGTGTGTGTGTGTGGTGTGTGCGCAACAAGCGCCTCGGCACTTAGCTTTTAACTTCAAGGCTTTGGTCCACAGCTTACTTGAGCCACAGCCTACTTGAGCCACAGCTCCACTTCTGGCATTGTAGCAGTATTTTGGAGATGAGTTTCATAGACTCTCCTGCCTTGCATGACTCTGAACCAGGTGATTCTCAAGGCTATTGATGAGCTAGAATTAGAGGCTTGTGCCATCAGCACTTTGTCTGAGTGACTATTATCTCCAATTAAACAACAATAAAGCTGAGCTAAAGGTTTATGACAAGTGATAGAGTACCTATCTTTAGTTAAAAAGCGAAACAAAAGTAAGAGGTCCCTGAGTTCAAGCTGCAGCTCTAGCACACATAAGAAGTCTTAGGTATTGACCTTTTCTATTTAAATAGTTATGAGTAACTAATATGATTGAATTTGGAAGTTACTGAAAGGAATTTTAATTCTCTTTTGAGATATTATGGATAGTTGAGGACTTTTAAATAAAAGTATCTTATTTTTATTTATGTAATATTTAAGGTACAAGGTAGCTCCAGACATGTGTCTGTCTTGAAGTTTTAAAGGGAATTTAATAGAAAGCCATTTATAACATTGTGAAAGGCTGGGATGTAGCTCAGTGGCAAGGTGCTTCCTAGCATGTGCAGTGTCCTGGGTTCAATCCCCAGTACCAAAAAAGCAAAAAAAAAGTAACTGTGAAATTGTGACTTGGTAGTGTGCAATGCTCATTCACTTAATTCCAAGTTACTCTTGCCTACAATTTGAATTAAGGCTAAAATAGAAATTTTGAGGTGTAGCTGGCCCATCACTAATGTGTTTTCTTGGTTTTTGAAGTTTTGTTTTGTATCAAAACTTTAAAAGGCATGTAACTTTCAAACAATGTTTTAAATAATCATTTTGAAATAATATTTACAGGATGGATATACTCCACTTCTACTTGCCGTTGTTAAAAATAATGCAAAAATGGTAAAATTTCTTTTGAAGAAAGGGGCAGATGTGAATGCTTCTGATAATAATCAAAGGTATAATTAGTAAAACTAAATAAGATGACATAAGTACAGTTACACACATATATATGTATCTCTCTCCATCTGTCTATCATCCAGCTGTCATCTATATCTCTATATCTATTTGACAGATATCTATATCTATGTCTCTCTCTGAACAATATAATATGATAATTTCAGTAAATAATCTAGACTCTCAGAATTTATTTTTCTATCAGCAAAACCAAACATTTGGACAATATTGTTCAATGTAGTTTTTATTATTGTTAATATTAACACTAGAATTATATGAGTAAAATCAAATACTCTAGTTAATTGGTGTAGGGGACCTAGAGTTCCAGATATTCCTTGAAACAATAGCCACAAGAGTAGAAACTTAAACCATTGAGCTATCTGCTTCCCAGTTACTCTCTTTAGTCTCTGTTACATGATTTGTGATTGCTGTATGTTTGTTTTCTCTCTTTTTTTTTTTTTTTTTTGAACTCTGTGCCTGAGCAGTGTCCCTCAACTCTTCATCTCAAGGGTAGTGCTCTACCACTTGGGCTACAGTGTCAATTCTGGTTTTCTGGTGGTTTATTGGAGATGAGTTTCACAGACTTTCCTGCCCGGGCTGGCTTTGAACTGCAATCCTCAGATCTCAGCCTCCTGAGTAGCAGGATTACAGGCTTGAGCCACTGGTGCCTGGCTGGTATATGTTTTTATTAGCACACATTAGCTACAGAAGCAGAGATGTGACATATCCATGCATAATTACAATGTATTTTAATCCACTCCTCTTCCAAATCATTCTTCCTTACTCCATTTGCATATAAGTTTTAACAAATTGGACTCACTGTTTTTACTTTCATGCATTGTCTCTTTCTAATTGCAATCCTACAGTTCAATGGTAAATTGAGAAGAATAAATTTGTTTATCTCTTGCTGCAGAACACCCCTTATGATTGCTCTCAGTTTTGAACCAACAAATTTAGTAAGTCTTCTTCTTCAGCAAGGTGTGGATCTATCTTGCCAAGATATTTATGGTTTCACGGCTGCAGAATATGCTTCTTGTAATGGTTTTACTGTGTAAGTGCTACTGTCTGTCTTTTAACAACCATGTGAGATTTGATATTAAGGAACTAAGAGTGATCCCTAATGTACAAAGTGTACTTAGCAACAGGGAGTAACATCTAAATCCTGGACTCAGAGATCCAGAAATTCTTTTTTCCTCTATTTGTGTTGTTCAATGTATATAGGAGCTGTGGACATCTTTAACTCCCAGTGGCATGGGAATTGAGTGTGCCATCTTTTGAGATGGAAAAAGATGTCTAATCCACACAAGTCCTTTTGTTACTTTTAGACCTTAATGATGTAAAGATTTTATCCATGTTTTGAATATTTATTGCTAACATTCCATTACCTAAATTTAGAATTTCTTAATTATTATCCTCAAAAGCACAAGATCTTTTCATATATAAACATATATTTCTTATTCTGTGTATGTGTGTGAGAGAGAGAGAGAGGAAGAAAGAAAGAAAGAAAGAAAGAAAGAAAAGAAAGAAAAGAAAGAGAAAAAGAGAAATAAGAGCTTGATATAGAGAAATAAGAGTTGAAATAAGAGCTTCATGGTCTTGCCTGGCTTTTATGGCTGGTCCTCTAATATTTGAACCCCTCTTCTAGTTCCTATGTTTCTGATTTTTTTTTGTCAGTTATGAGGCCTGAATTCTGGGCCTGAGTGCTGTCCCTCAGGTCTTCCACTCAAGCTAGCACTCTCCCACTTGAGCCACAGTGCCATTTATGCCTTTTTCTGCTATGTGGTACTGAGGAATCGAACCTAGGGCCTCATGCATGCAAGGCAAGCCCTCTACTACTGAGCCATCTTGCTTCTGATTTTTATTTGTCAGTTGTGGGGCTTGAACTCAGGGCCTGGGCTCTGTTGCTAAACTATTTTGCTCATGGCTAGTGCTCTACCATTGTGAGCAACAGTGCCATGTCCAGTTTTCTGGTGGTTAATTGGGGATAAGCGTCCCATGGACTTTCCTCCTTGGCTGCTTTGAACCACAATCCTCAGATGTCAGCCTCCTGATTAGGATTACAGGCATGAGCCACCAGTGCCGGGCTTTGTTTCTGAATTTTAATAGCCAACGATAAAACATATTGAAATTAAAGTAGTGTCCTTAATAGAGCAGGCTTGGGAGAACCTTGAGGAGGGAGTGTGTCATAGTGGGAAGTTTTGAAATATTTAAGATACATTAGGAATTGAATTGAACTATATTCTCATGAATTCTGGAATTCATATACATTTTCTTTTCCTGAGTTAGATATTATGAGTTAATTGACAATTTTGGAAAATTGGATAAAGTTGATCAAACATCCTACTTTGAAAATACAATGCTGGGAAACATTTGAGTAGAGTGGACAGAAGGTAAGAGGATAATTACTGGATGAATAGTTTCATTTTTTCTTAGGAAAATAAATAGTTTTATTAAGTAATATTTAAATTTAAAAGAGTACTGTGGTTAGGGAAGATGGCATTAGTCAGTATTCAGTGTCATGCTAAAATTCTGAGCAGAATAAAGTGAAGAAGGCAGCATTTATTGTAGGTCCTTGTTCTGAAGGTTTCAGTCCATCTGGCTCTTTACCACAGACACTGTGTCTGGGGTGAGGCAGGAGGATGGTTAGGGACAAAGTATATCCTTTAAAGATATACCCACGTGACTTACTTCCTTCAACCTGGTCTCATTTCTTAATACTCTAGTCATTTTGGAACTCTTCAGTGGATTGATCCATTGATGAGTTTAGTATCTCTACCATCTATCTTAGCCTTTAACACTTATGCCATTTGGGGGAAAAATTTCATATCCAAATCATAACAGAGACCATTCAAATGTCAAAAGTATTCAAATCCTTCCAGTTCCTCCCAATTCTTTCAAATCTTTAGTGTTGAACAGTACTGGGCCATATTGATTCCAGGTGCCTCAGTTTATTGTCGAATTTCTTCCAGTTCCTCTTAGTGTACAATGCAAAATTTTCCTTCCTAGGCTTCCTTTATTTTCTACAAAAGAAAAAACAAACAAACACACATTAATAAGAAGTAAAGAAGTTCAGTGGTTTATACTTTATAACTTTATGTGACAAAAGTAGAAACTACAGAATATCTCCTGAGAGTAAACATTTAAAACTATTCCCGTTTTGTCTTTGTAATGTTTCCAGTTTCTAGGGGACTGTTGGTCTTTATATGTTTTAAAGCTTAATAGAAATATTAGGTCAAGAAAATTATCAAGGACATTACAAAAGATAATCTTACAAAGCTGTATTTCCATCAGATTCTAAGTAGATAACTATTTTTTCAAATATCTGTAAGATATAGAAGTAGCAATACTAAATTAAATGTATTGAAGCTGTGACAGAAAATTTAAGAAATCTTCATAGAAGTGAAAGACATTGTAAGTGTCATTTGTTTTCAAGATATGTAACTTTATTTGTGCACTTCCTTGAATTAGAAAAGTACAACTTGAAAGAGCAGTTAAATTATACAGCCTTTTCATTAACTACATTTATTTATTTATTTATTTATTTATTTATTTATTTGTGGTGGGTCTTGAACTCCAGGCCTGGGTGCTGTCCTTTAGCTTTTTTGTTCAAAGCTAGCATTCTACCATTTTGAGCCACAATGCCACTTCCAGTTTTTGAGTAGTTAATTGGTGATTAAAAAAAAAAAAAAAAAAAAAGCTTCACAAGGACTTTTCTGCCTGGGCTGGCTTCCAACTGCCACCCGCAGATCTCAGCTCCTGATTAGCTATCATTACAGGTTTGAGTCACTGGCACCTGAATACAACACACAACACACACACACACACACACACACACACACACACACACACACACACACATATAAAACCTTAAAAGATGTGAAGAAATTTCACATGTCAAGTATCTGTATAATGAACCAACAGTTAAAAAGATATAAATTGTATTCAGAGTATATACATAGAAAAATCTGTAATAGAGATACTTAATGGGTAAGAGTAAGTTTTGCTAGGAATATGTCAGAACTTTTAAATATAAAATTAATACTTTAGCTATAAAATGGAGGAAATTACCATATAATACTGTGTAAGTGACATTTGAAAAATTTACAAGTACTTTTTTATTTTAAAGGCCCCATTTTTTTGGGGGGGGGAGGGGTTCTAGAATTGAACCCATGGCCTCCTACTTTCAAGATGGTGCTCTACCACTTGAGCTAATCTTCAGAACTTCTTTATGTTAGTTGTTTTGGAGATAGAATTTAGTGAACTTTTCTGCTTAGTCTGGGCTCAAACTGTGATCCTTTAGATATTAGCCTTGTTCACTATCTGAACAAATATTTTAAAAGTTTATATGGTCGTTGGAGCTGGGAAGGTGGCTCAGTGGTAGAGTGCTTGCCTTGCATGCATGAGGCCCTGGGTTCGATTCCTCAGCACCACATAAGCAGAAAAAGCTGGAAGTGGTGCTGTGGCTCAAGTGGTAGAACACTAGCCTTGAGCTGAAGAGCTGAGAGAGAGTGCCCAGGCCTAGAGTTCAGGCACCATGAGTAGCAAAAAAAAAAAAAAAAAAAGTTTATATGGTCGTAAACTATATTATAATATGCAATATGTGATTAATTTTAATATACTATAACAACTAAGTGTAATATACATAATTATATATTCATTTGATTTTATATCAGACTTATAAACTGTATTTTAATGTCTGAAAAGGAAGAATTTAGTATTGTAAGTAATTTAGCCTTAGTACCTAAATATTACTTGCAATTTAATTAAACCACATATTTATTTAAATAGAATTGTTGAAATTTTTCTATTGCTAGGTGATATTGAAGAATTAAAGTGGAGCGGATCATCTGACAGATCCTGACACCAAGGCAATAAACTTTTAGTTTCTACCATGATGTCTATACATCTGTGGTTCTTAACTGAAATCAGTGCCCTCACCCCCACCCCCACAAACATTCCTTAATGGGAAGAAAATTTTGGTTGTGAGAACTCTGACCTAGATTCTATATTATATGCTGCCAGAAAAGATGAAAATTGTGCTTCGTGTTCTCTGCATTTTCTCATCTTTCTTAACCAGAGAAGGAGGATGGGAAGACTCTCTAGAGTAGGTTAGGAAGAAATCAGGATACTTTCAAACCAAAAGGAACTATTTAACTGGGCTTCAGGGAAAAGGAGGCTTTTCTTGGGTCTTTCAGTACAACCTTTCTCAACTCTAATAAAAGTTGACTCATAACAGAGGCACCAGCCATACATCAAAGAATCAGAGGCAGGAGAACTTATGAATATATTTGTCAAGTTAATGTGGGTGGGGAAAAATGAGATTTGAGTTAGATCCTGAAGACTGGGTAGAATTATGACATGGGTGATCTAATAAGATGTAGCTAATTAGAAAAAGAATCTCATTTTATCATTGAATTTGCACATTTGAGGAAATGATGTATACTCTAAACTGTGTGCTGTATAGTAGGGGTAGTAAACAGATACTTGACCTAAGCTTACTTGCAAGGTTGGGTCTCTTCTCCTTTACTTTAACATCTATATGCACATCATTGTGATAACATACCTGTATTTAAATTCTTAGAACATTGACATATTAAAATTAATTTGTGGTCAGTTAGTATGACTAACAATAACTAAAATAGAGCATAATGACTTTTCATTTAAGTTTTATAACAGAAGTCAGCTATTTAATACATATTCAACCCATGAGATAACAAGGTGAATAAGTCACATAACATCTTAGTATGCTTATGAAAATAGTTTGGGCATGCCTTATAAATGCCATTTATGTTGTTTTATTGGTAGAATATGTATTTCCAAAGATTTAAGTTTTTCCTCTCTCCTCCTCTACTTATCTCCTTTCCTAATGCTATGTTCTGAGTCATAACTAATTATAAGGTAAAAAGAGTTTGGAAGAATTTACTGGATACAGATTTAAGGTACTTTATTTTATTTGTTATTTGCTTTGTGCAATATATTTTCTTTACAATAAAAATTATAATTCTAGAAAATATTTTTTCTTTTGTCAACTTCCCTGGGTAACTGCTATCTAGTAGACAATCTAAATGTCAGTTTATATTTCAGAATTGAGGGTTCTGGACAAGATGGAGATAGAGATTGAAATTAATCAGAGATATTCTGTGGCAATATTATTTCTATTAGTGTGCGCCAGATCAGATTATATACATACACCTAACCTCTTTTGTTTAGTACGGATAGGCTAATGTTAAAGATAGGCAACTTTGTCATAGGTAAGCTATGTTGTTCTTAGCTACATCTAAATGCAATATGTAGGAACTAAGGTGGTTCAGATGTTCTTGGGCTTAAAATAAGGTCATGTCCTAATAAATCCATCATAAATTAAAGTATCAGGAGTTGAAATGCGTGTATAACCTAACCTATCAAATAGCACAATTTAGTGTTGCAGTTGTTTACCCTTGTGATCCTATGGCTGCTTGGTAGCTGTGGTTACTGCCACTGTCTGTCATCCCCAAAGAGTATTTAATATATAGCTTATGGCTAATGTTTTTGCCTTTGTACTGGAGAAGAGAATAAAGATATAGCTTAGTGTGAGAGCATGTGTCTGAGATAGATAAAGCCTTGGGTTTGAACTCAGTATTGAATAAGAAGAAAGCTTTGAATGTTTTATAGTTTATTTTCAAAGTTTTGAATTTGATTCCTTTATTACAATGTCCCAAAGGGAGAAAATCCTTTATACAAGTTTTAGATTTCAAGGTAACTGAATACATAAGGACCTAGGAAATCAATTTAGTTATATGAAAGAAGGACATACACGAATTTGTAATTCTTTGGTATTCACAACATTGCCTAGCAAATTCTAGCCACCATAGTTATGAAATGGAATATGTGCTGAATGAATGAAATATTCAGTGGACTATAAGAATCTTTCAGTGATTGAAACAGGTTTTTCTACTTCATTTGTAAGTAAGGAGAGTAGAATTAGGCTGGAAGGGAAAGGATCTGTTGTATTATTACTGAAGAAGTAAATGGCTGGTTGATACCCCTTCATTACAGATGCATAGGTTTTGGCTGATTTGTTCCTTTTGCAATTTTCATATTCATGGTTTTTATAGTTCAGAAAAAGAGTGGAGTTTGTTTGGATTCACTAGAAACTTCACTTGGGATTGGATAAGGATATTCAACTGTCAAGGACCTACATGCAAAATCTATCACTTAACCACTTTGAACAATGAAGACAATTGAGAGTGTTAGAAAGCTAGGTTAATCAATGTATGCTCCAGCCCAACAGTCAAACCCAACAAAACATTATCCAATTTCTCTACAATTATATATGCATTACATAATGCCAGGCATGTACAAAACATTGCAGAAGTAAGTGGAAGATATCTTGCATTATAAGAATTTCCTTGTGGCTCATATGCTGTAGTCAGAAGATTGATAAGAAATTATATTTTGGCTTACATATATTCCCATAAGTGAGAATCATGTTTTAATCGTGTGTGTCAAGCCTGTGAATATAATATTACTTTTGCGACTATGTTGCCTTAAATGACAAAAAGGAAATTATCTTGCTTAGGCCTGGGTAATCTCATGAGCCCTATAAATTAGATGTAGAGGTCAGAAATGGAAGAAATATGAAAGAGATCAGAGGTGAGGAAATCCTGGTTTTGAAGATGATGTCAGTCTTGTGGCAAAACCTGTAGTCAGCAGCCTGCAAGGTAAAGGGATCTGTGTCTTGGAGATATCGTCACTGAATTCTATACATGCTATGTGCTATGAATTCTATAGAGTTAACAGCCTATGAAACTGTGGCAGAGGGAAAAGATGAATGTATTTTGTTTTAAATAGTTAACAGTGGTTCCGGTAGGACATCTGCTCTCAGAGTTTTCCCTGTCTCTCCATCCCCCATGGATTTTTAGAACCATTTAGTCTGAAGTAACATGAAAGCAAAGAATATATTTATCTAATTTGGACAGGAGGAAGGAGAACTAAAGGGAAAAGAAAAAAATAGAACTGAAGTTCTTCAGGAGATAAAATGTGTATCACTGAGGTGTGATGCACATTTGCTTTAATATTGGATTGAAAAGATGCAATTACAGCCTTTACTCTTCCCCATTGTTTTTGTTGCTTGAATACATGGAATTCCTCTAATATATTTATGGAGATCTGTGATGTCTTCGATAATTAATACACACTTGTGAAATTTCATGTGGGATGATGGACTTGCCAGCTATTCTCATTGTTCATTTCCTATTCTTTATGAAAAGTATTCACTTGGAGTTTTAAAATCTGTGCCTTTTTGGTAAGAGGATCAAAAAGGAGATGGCTATTTTCAGGGGATGACAGTTAAAGAAGCAGTTTTGAGCAACATTTTTCCTTGTATAAATTGTTCCCACTAAGATATATTGAATTATGTTTCAAAAATATTTTGCTACTTCAATATGTGGCTTGGTATTTTCTGGCTTGGATATTAGTATATGGGAGGAGTAGAGCATGAAGCCAAACAACAATGGACATGTAGCATGGATATTAGTAGATCTTTGTTTCATATCACTGAGAAGGAAAAAAAACAACTATATTATAATATGTATATGATGATCAATCTACTTATCATCTATCTTAGTTCCAGGTTATATGTGTAATATTAAGAGTATATGAACACAACAATAAAGTTCTCACTTCTCATAAGTATATCTAGTTAATGAGAAAATAAAATTTATTACCATCAAAGGAACTAGTTTCATCATTTTCACATAATCAATGCAATTGATATTCGAAGAAATACTTCAAAAATTGACAGAAGCAGTGTGTGTTAGTGCACACTTGAAAGGCTGAGGCAGGATCATAAATTGAAGGGTATGATAGAAGAGGTGGCACCAATCAACATGTATGTACCCATAAATTAACATATTGAAATATTTTTTAATTACAAAAGAAAAGGTCAAGTCTAACCGAAGCTACATAGCAAGTTTTAAGCCAGACTAAGCTGTACAGCAGATTCCGTCTCAAAACAACAATGAAAAGTAAGGCTTTTTTTAATACAAGGAAAAGTCATAGTCTTTTTACACAAAGTAAATGCAGTATACATTTCACTATATACCAACAGTAACATTTCAGTAGACATAAAGGGTCTGAAGTGGAGCTGTGGCTCAAGTTGTAGAGCACTAGTCTTGAGCAAAAATCTCCGGGGAGAGTACCCCAAGCCCTGAATTCCAAGGACTTACACACACACACACACACACACACAGAGACAACACACACACACACACACACACACACACACACACACACACACACACACATGCACACGTAGTTATTCCAAAACCAGACTGGAAAACAGAGGAAAGGCCAGGGAAGTGGAATAACATACTGGAAGAAAAAGGCCACCACTCCTGGGCCAGTATCCAAAAGCTGAAAGAATCAAATCCAGCCTACACAAGAGACATCTGCACTCTCATGATCATTGTGGCATTATTCACAATAGACAAATTATGGAGTCATCTTAGGTGCCTGCTAACAGAAAAATGGCCAGAAATCATATACATACACAATAAGTTATTATTCATCCTTAGTTATTTGTAGAAAATGAATAGAATGAGACAATCATGTTAAGCAAAATAAGACCAATGGACAAATACTGCCTATTCTTTCTAATCCACAATTTAAATCTAAAGACAAAAAGACATAAACATAAAAAATGATACTACTTGGAGAAGGGACCACTGGGAAAGACAAGGAAGTTAAGAAAGTGTACTGGGAGCAACTGGGATGAAAGCCCATTGTATGCTTGTTTGAAATGTAACGAAAACCATTATTTGGTGCAGTTAAAGAAACAAAATTTTATTTTATCTGAGGTTTCCAAGAAATAACAGCCTATTTTAAAGTCAATGCATTTTAATATATTTCTTAATATATTTCTATATATTTCTTAATACATTATCTAATACACACACACACACACACACACACACATACACACACACACACACACACACACACACACACACACGGAAACAATGAGCAGATGTTAACAAAATAGCAGAAAAGTGAAACATCAGTGAAACCAAGATTGTGAAACCTATAGTTAGAATAAAGAAAACCTAGATGATGTGGTGGTGACTTGAGCCTACAATCCTAGTTACTTGATGTTAAGGGGACATAGTTTAAAGTTCGTCCTGGCAAAAACTTTGAGGCCCTGTAGGAAAAATAAAGGTAGACGGTACAAATGATATCAAGGCTGAGTTCAGCCTCCTTCCAGCATGCCTATCCTGAAATAAAAACAGACTTTCAGAAGTGAGAAGCTGTTATTAAAGAGCATAACATTTTAAGGAAAAAATACCACCAACAAATTTGATTGCATGGGTAAAATGTAAAATTTCATTGAAAATGTAAATTATTAAAGCTCATTCAACAAGAATAGACTTCTACCTATTAAAGATATGTGGCTAAATACATATCTTTCTTCCCACAAAGGAAATTCCAGATTTAGATGTTATCCATTATTCAACACAGTACTAAATGTTTTAACCAGTGTGATAAAGGCAAGCAAAGAAAAGAGGCTTATAAATTAGAAAGCAAACGTCCTTTATTTCAAGTGATGTAATTTTCCCTATATAAATTCTACATTTTGGGGGGAAGGGGTTATACTTGTTACAATTGATTACTTCCTCCAAGCCTTTTTGCTTTATTTTCAAATAGCGTCTTATTTTTTTTACTAGTCTCATATTTTTTCTTGGTCTCATATTTTGCTAATCTCATATCTCATATGGCCTATGTAACTAGAATGACAGGTACATACCACCATGCCTAACTTATTGGTTGAGATGGTCTTGTCTTCATGCCTTTCTTCATGCAGATGATCCTGAAGACTGCATCTCTAGTATACATACCTATATTCCATTTGCATCCCTCCTCTGCAATTCCCTTGCACCTTTCTTCCATCTGTCCTCTTCCCCCTTCCCTCCCTACTTCCTTCTGGCTCCCTATTTTAATGCTACTCTATTCCTCCTGCATCCTTCCTCCATCTCCTCTGTCTCTTGCTACCTTTTCCCCAAATCCTTGATTCCTTGCAATCACTAGCCTATTCTCCAGTACTAATTTTGTTTTGATATGGTATGTGCTTGCATATATGTTTATGTGATAGGTCTAGCATCTTCATATAAAAGAAAACATCTGACCTTAGTCCTTAAAAACCTGGCTGGCGGGCTGGGAAGGTGGCTCAGTGGTAGAGCGCTTGCCTTGCATGCATGAGGCCCTGGGTTCGATTCTTCAGCACCACATAAGCAAAAAGAAAAAAAGCTGGAAGTGGCCCTGTGGCTCAAGTGGTGGAGCACTAGCATTGAGCTGAAGAGCTGAGAGACAGTGCCCAGGCCTAGAGTTCAGACCCAGACCGGACCCCCCCCCAAAAAAAAAAACAAACCTGGCTGGCTTTGAATAACAGGATGTAGTGTCTCTGTAAATGTTTCAAAGTTATTTTATCTACTCTGGTTCCTTGGCCTTTTTATGTAAATTAGGAGATAATGGTCTATGTGTACAAAATAATCCTCTTGTGACAGTTAAGAAGGCGCTAAATCTATATATGTACTTAAGTAGAATTGCCATTTTTTTAAACCATGTTCAATCTTTCTATTTAAAACATTATTTCTCCATTTGTTGAGATTGGTTTTTGTTCCCATCAGCATTTTTTACATTTTTGCATAAAACTCCCATATGCATTTTCATTTGCCAGCATTTCAGTGAAATTTTTGATTACAAGTTATTTTTAATTTTGATATTTACATTTCATTGCTATTATATAGACCTATACTACTTTTATGTTTATTTTATTATTCTGAGAAATGCATGCAATCATTCCAGTAGATCTTTTTTTTTAATCATACAGTTTAGTCCAGGTGTAGTGGCTCACATCTAAATTCCCAAATACTCAGGAGGCAGAGATTGTGAGGATGGAATTTTACCACACAAAATAATAGGGTTTCTTGAGTTTTTCCAACTGCATTTTAATTGATAGTGATCTTCAAAGCGTTTAATTAAAAGCTCTCTGTATTTTCTCAAAAGTTACTAAAGCAATCCTCTAGAGCAAAGCACTACTCTGAAGGTATAAGTACTAAAGTAGTTTATCTCCTTAAGATCCAATATCCATTTCAGAGAGCTGTACTTAATAGTTTTGTCATTGAAATCTTTATTCTATGTAGTTGGAAAGTCAGTATGGTTTCTCCAAATTCAATATTCATGTCTCTGGACACATGCAAGTTGTTAGCAAACATAAGATTCCAAAAAACATGATGTATTAATTTTTCTAAACAATAGGTGGCATCTTAGTTTCCCAAATAAAATGGATAGTTCATGATCACATATTACAAACTGAAATGTTTCATATTAACTTTTATTTATAGTATTCATCATGCTTTGTAATATGTTGTGAGAATTAATAAAAATGCAGTTTTTCTAAAATTGACACTATAGGCTTTCTTTTATAAAAATACACTACAATTTTGCCTTTAAATGTATTATGATTTACACAATGTTTCAATACTCTTGCCTCTCAAACTCTATTTAAAATCTAGTAAATTCTAACTCATTTTGTGCTAACTTTTCCAGTATTGAGATGTGCAGATGCATATACACTAAACATGTAAATGCTACAACTGGTATACATTGGACCTCAGTGTGTTTGTGTTATTATGTAATTCTTCTATTATCAGCATACAACCATGCAAAAAAAGATGATGAAGAAACCCATCTGCCAGTTCTTTCATAGCTTCCTGAGTTCTGGCCTTCACTTAACCACTTGGTTAATGAGTAGTGAGAACAATGCTTTTCTACTTAGCAGGTGGATTTGATTTAATGTCCAACCATTTGTTGAGTTCTAAAACTATGTTTAAGTTTTCAAACCTAAGACTAAACTACTTTCATACACAGAATTGTCTCTTGTAAGAATTGATTTGTTAAATCATATATGTAAGTTTTGCTTCCTAGGGGTACTATTTTTGCTGTTTACTAGAAAAGTATTTTTTCAGTGAAGTTCAACATATAAATTCAGGCTACTATTGAAATAGCACTAAATATAAAATTCAAGCAATATCTGGCTAGTAAGAAATGTTTTTAAAAAGAAATAAAAATAAAAACCCAAAAGAAGATATCTCTTTGATTCGAAAGTTTGGGTTCAGTGGACAAACATTTTCCATTATCTCAGTCTAACCCATTTGGTTAAAATACTAATGTAAGTCCATTGAGCTGAGAGTCTGGAAAAACAGGAGTAGTCATGAAGAAGATTTATTTTTACTAATGAAGAGGAAGACATTTTTAGGAGATGTGAGCAATGCCATGGAAGGGCTTTGGCACTCTGGGAAGGGTGGGCTTGTGTTGAATTATAATGGATATAAATGCATGGTTTAAAACCCTAACCAAGACAACATCACCTCACAGCAATCTTTTATTCCATACTCATATTTATGATACTTGGTCATGTATTTCATGAGAATATATCTTTCTTTGCAAAGACAGTGTTTGAGTGGTAATAGTTCATGGTTTTGTGACTTTTAGTGCTTCTAGCATTGTAATATAATCTGACTATATAACATGTAATAGTGACTTAATTTACCTTTCTGCTAGTAAAAGGACATTTTTGAAGTATAAACATAGATTATAAGATGATTTTTATTTAATTTTGAAGCATTTATCCATATATATATTTTATCTCATGTTTTTCTTTCTTCCTTTCAAGGATTTTTTAAGTAGGTGAATCTCTTTAGTTAATAGCTTTTGTAAAAAGAAATCATTACAGTGCTTTGTGGTAAAAAGATAGGAAAGGTCTCGTTATATTTTCTCCTTAACATGGTTGGCATTTTAACATTATTTGCACATGTCAAGATCAGATAATGAGGAAAGTGTTTTACCTGACACACTGCATTTATAATCAGTGTATGAGGAAGAGATATTCTTAGAAGCATTGGGAATAACTTAATCATTTGAGTAATCTCTCAGAATTTGGCTTAGTTAGAGTAAATTTTAAATGTCTTTATTGAAGGTCAATAATTCTTTTTACTTCTAGGTTTATGGCATCTATAAATGATCCAAACTTTTAACATGATTATGATGATATATCCAGACAACTATGTTTATTGCAGCATTATTTACCATAGCTAAGATATGGAACCAACCCAGATGCCCCTCAGTAGATGAATGGATTGAAAAAATGTGGTATATATATGCCATGAAATTCTATGCCTCCACCAGAAAGAATGACATTGCCACATTTGTTAGGAAATGGAAAGACTTGGAAAAAATTATATTAAGTGAAGTAAGCCAGGCCCAAAGAAACTCAGGTCCCATGGTTTCCCTTGTTTACAATAACTAGTATATGTCTGAGAAAAGCAGAAAAGGTCAGATAAGATGATGTTAGGCAAAATGAACCCCAAGATAAAGACATAAGTGGTTTTTACTTTCTTGCTATTATTTCTAACATATTTATAAGGTGATTGTATTGTTGTTTTGTATGTCCCTCCCCCATGATATAACCCTTGTTTTCACTGTGTTTGATGTTGGCATAATTTGGGGAAGGGAAGGGAAAAAAAAACAGATTGTTTAAATAGGGATACAGGTGGACCCATTGCAACAATGAGATGTACAAAATACTATGTTGAAAAAGTTTACAACTTTTTCAGGAGCAGGGGGAATGAGTATAGTCATGGAGATGGGAGGGCAGGGAGGTAGGGGAAAAACAAGCAAATGCTTGATAAGAAATGTACTCATTACCTTGCTCATGTAATTGTAACCCATCTCTACGGTATTTTCACAATAAAAAACTTACTTAAAATAAAGAAGATACATCAGATTATTTTAAACTTGGATTTCAATCCAAAGGGTTTGTTTCCCACTTGGAGTGCATTGACTATAAGTTACTGGGGACAACATGACATGGTTGAGATGCATATAATACATATGCTCTGGTAAATACACTTTTCTTCTTAATTGGCGTCCTTTAGCAATACCTACATTTATAACTAAGGAGTCAAATCAAATTAAATCCATTAGATTCAGAGGGCATGTTGTCTTTGATTCTGTGCTGCAACATTTCTTTTTAAAACTGTCAGCACATTCTATTAATATTCAATTCCACTGCCCAGTGTACGGCAGACGTATGCCACCACACATACACTCATGGGGAAAGGAGTTAACCAGGAAGGCAAAGACATGGTCTGGTGCTTTTTATTTATGAAAACACGGTTTTCATTTTGTCTGAACTAGATAGGTATGAAGTAACACATTTCAAACTCTGTTACTGTTCACTTATCTGTGGAAAATGTCTTCATGAGAAATTTGAATAAGAGGGAAATGTGCTTAGTGTTTTTTTTTTTGTTTTTGTTTTTGTTTTTTTACAAATAACCAGTGCTGTACTTATATACTATTTCTTCTTGCTTGGCAAATGGCTGAGTTTTAGCATAACTTGTCTTTGTTATAAACTGTCTAACAGATACATCTCCAGTCCTACTACGTATTGAGAACCATACCATGATAGTGCAGATACACCATTTGTAGGAACGTGCAATATAATGTGGTGCAATGTTAGATAATTTTATTGGCATTATTGAATGTTACATATTTCAGGAAGTTTTTGGTAATATGAAAATGAAATTCTTTAACTACTAATTTACAGCTGCTGTAATGGTTATATTGAGTCATCTCCATTGCTGGTCATTTTCTGATAGGTGCTATTATGCAGAATTTTATCCACTATTGTAGTTTAAGAAATTAAATTACTATATGAATGTAGTGACTAAAATACATAGTATGTACAACATGTAGAATATATTTATAACAGTTTCAGAAAGAAACACAATCACATTAGACTAGCAATATCTAGATGTCATTATTAACACAATGACGGAGTTTTCAGATGAGGTTGCAGGTCAGAAATTGTAGCAGTGGAGGGCTGGGAACACATTTGGGAATGTCTCTTAGAAGTTTCTACAAAATCTTTCTCTTCTCACTCTTTGACACACTGATGTCTCCAGTTGGATCAACGCAAATAGGAACCATTTGGGAAGATGAATTGTAGGCTTCAGAATTGTGGAAATAGTGAAAACGGGGGTTATACTGTATTTGATTCCAGTACCCTGCATCTTATATATACATTTTTCTAATTTGGGGAGGGGAAGGGAAATAACAAAATGTTGAGATAGGGATACAGGATGACCCATACAAAACACTATGTTGAACATGAACTTTATAACTTTCGGGGGGAGAGAGGAATGGGGAGGTAGGGAGGGAAGAGATGTTAGGGGAAAAACAATGGAGGGGGTAACAATGCTCGATAGGAAATGTACTCATTACCTTACTCATGTAACTGTAACACCTCTATACAGTATCTTTACAAACCTTCCTGAAAATAAATTTAAATCTAGTCACCTTCTGTAATGGACATTTCTTATATGTTTTCTTACTTAGGTTATCAATTAGAACCTCACTGTAAGGCATCCTCATTTAGCAATATTGGGATAGGTTCTTTAAATTAGAACTTGGTGGGCAGCTTTTGGTGCACAAATTTATAGTGGAGACTAGAAGCTTCTAGTAAATAGACTGGCATAGATCTTCAATTTCAAATATCTACTTTATCAGGTATGATACATAGATATTATAAACTCCAGAAAGGAAGAATAAAAAAATCCCTGACCTGGGCTGGGAAGGTGGCTAAGTGGTAGAGCGCTTGCCTTGCATGCATGAGGCCCTGGGTTCGATTCCTCAGCACCACATAAGCAAAAAGAAAAAAGCCAGAAGTGGAGCTGTGGCTCAAGTGGTAGAGCGCTAGCCTTGAGCTGAAGAGCTGAGGGACAGCGCCCAGGCCCCGAGTTCAGGCCCCATGACCAGACCCCCTCCCCCCAAAAAAAATTCCCTGACCTGTGAAAATCAGGAGAGTTGGGACAATTTGATGGTTTAGGGCATTACTGCTCCAGAAATGGTAGTTGGTAAAAAGGAGAAAATAGCCTGTCAACGTAGCAATAGAGGCAGAGATAGCAAGTTTAGGGTACAATTCTATTGCTAATTCTAAGCAGTTGTACTATGTGCCACCTCATTATGTGGGAACCATTTATAGAACCAGTGTTGGAGTAACATTGGTGATTCTGGAATCAGAGTCAACAGTTCGCTTTTCAAGGTCATGCTTCTTCACAGGCTCTTTCTAAGCTGGACTTTGAAATCCCAGCTCAGTTTTCTGAGGTGACCCGTAAGGGAACTGTCTCATTAACCACCACTTTATATAATAAGCAAAAACATTCCCTTTCCTATCTCTTTTGAGTTTTTCATGAGAGACTCTGTATACTTGCTTTTAAAATGTACATTTCCTACCTATTATCTCCAGCTTTACTCTTAACAAAAAGTAGTGCCAGTTTTATCTATTTTGAGATAATTTTTTTTGCTTCATTTGGGAACAATTTTTTTTTTTATGAGATTGCCCTCTGGATTTTGAGTAGCCCTCTGGAATATTGCCACTCTTCTTGGACAGTGAAATGGACATGATTTGGGGTTCGAAACAAAGACTGCATCTCCCATAGCTTACTTAGCATGAGTGTAATTGGAACATTGAGATGTATCAGTGTGACTATATCTGCATTTACCACCTGGTGGAGCTCACATACTAAAGTTACAGGTTACATACTAAACATAGTTCAGGATGTTTATAGATAATAATACATGAAAGGGTAATACAAAGGTATTGCACATGTATTTACCCTGTATTTTTCTTTGTTTCCAGCTCAAGTAAGCAGCTAGTGTTAGGACGTCTTGCCTCACGAATTAGGGAACACAGAAAGGAGAAAGACCTGAACCTAAAGATTGCTCTTTTATTTGAGAAAAGCCTGAAGAGGAAATATTAGAACTAACAACTATTGAGTGCAGTGAGATAAGAAACCTTCCCTGAAATTGACTAGGGAGCAGATAGCCTTTGAGTGTTTAGGAATGATTCTTAAAAAAAAAAAAAAAAAAAAAAAATCAGTTTTCTACAGACAGGCCAAACACTCTTTAATCTGGTGTTCTTATCTTCTTGAAAGTTTCCATGTCCCAAGTGCAACATGAACAGCAGCTAGAAGAGTAAAAGAACATACTGAAAGAAGAACTGTCAGTATGTATTAATTGCTAGGTTACCAAGGGGCTCACTTGAATGTGCAACCTTGTAAAGTCGGGGTGAAGGAGCCCCAAAAGTGATCATTGAATTTCCTAGCAGCATTGTCAACAAGGATCCAAAATTGTAATTATATTACTTTATATAAAATGGTGAAATGAATTTGGACTGTTGAAGGTGTAGGTCAAGTCTCCTTCACTGTGAAGTTTTGTTACCACTTTCCTACAAATATTTTTAATTAGTGTGGTTAAAAGTGTTAGCTGTATGGACAAGGGAATAATCTTTGTATTAATCCAAGTAAGAAGTTTCATTTTTTTCCATTTCAAGTCATAGGAATCTTTTGGCTGTTGCTTAAGATGTTTATTATTGTTTTCTGTACAAGCACTAGCTGAACTATCCAACTAAGCAAAGTATGTAGTGACTCCGCTGGAATCTTACTTGTTTAGAATGCTATAGAAGCATTCTGGGCATTTGCCCAGTCTATTCTCTAAAGTCTTCAAATAATAGTTTTTGAGGCTGCAAGAAACATAAAATGGCACTTATGACTTCTTTGTTTGCTCGGGGACCTTCTTCCCTCTGTGTCCTCCATACTTTTTTGTATCCCATGTTCTTGCATCCGCTCCCCTAGATCTTAACTAAATTTGCTTTGCATATGTTTTCTGTCTTCTCGTTTCTTATTTATTTGCATTTAGCAATCAAAGCCATTAAGATCGAACAGGAATTGTCCTAGATTTTGTAACAAAGTGGTTGATCCAACACATCACCCATCACAGATCCTTTTAATACCATTTTTATCTGGCTCCTTTCCCACAGACACCCTTATAAATTTTTTCAAGCCTTTATTTAAACCAGAAAAGGGTTATAGAGCAGGGAAAGCTTTTTATTTATTTATTTTTGAATGAATGAATCACAATGATGACTGGGTCTTTATGGAACATGTATGGAGGTTCTTGTATGCAAGGGCAGAGCTCTGTTGTTGGCCTTTGCTGTCTCTCCATATAATTGTAAGTGGAACTTGTGATGAATTTCAGGCTTTACTTCCTTTCTCGGTCAAGAGCCTTTGAGCACAAACTCTTTAAGATCTATATAAGAAGCCCATTCCTTACTTTATTTAGTGAAAATATTAATACCTAATTTGGTCCTAGACAACAGTATCATCTTTTACTTTCTTATCGCATACTGTTTTCATAAGATGATTTTTTTTGTCTTCCTCACAAAGAAAGTATACCAAGGTTTTGTGTGTACATTATAACTTGTTGTTGTATCAGTTTGGGAAGCCTACAAATTGAAGAGAAGCTAGGAAGATTTATTGAAGCTTCTTTAATGGCTCTTTTAATGTATAGATTATATTATAACCTATATAATATATAGGTTATTATGTATATATTATCATTGTTTAATTGCCTGTGTCCCATGGATTAAAGGGGCTTTGGAATTTGACTAATTTCTAGAGTAGGGTTTCTCAACTCCAACACTGCTGATGTTTCTAAATGGATAATTCTTTATTTTGCAAGACTGTCTTGTATGGTCTCTGGTGGCTGGAAGCATTCTTGGCAGTATATTCCAGTAAATATCCAACCTATTTAATCATGACAACTAAAAAACGTCTCTAAATATGTCCAAAGGTCAAATGGAGACACACAATCACCCTAGCTGAAAAATTCCTGATTTAGAAGAAGCTGGTATAACTCATAGTAAGTTGTGCAAAAAAAGATATATTGTTAATCTGATCATATAAATGTATATTGAAAATTTATTTTGCCTTATTTCTTTCATATATGTGTATGAAGTCTCATTTAGCATTGGTAAAATATACTAGTACTCTGTATTATAGCCATTTTCTTAATTTGATTGGATGATCATTTAACAGAGCAACATTTGGATTAAACAAAAAAATGTTTACAGATGGGTCTTTACTCATATATTTTCTCTATGAGTATGTTCATGTGCAAATTAACTATTCTACTATATATGGGAACAGGATTTCAAATAAATTAGCAAGAGTAAAGTGAACAAGAACAGAGAGGTAATATGTTTTAATTTTTCATCATCAAAAAGTTTAAAATGGGGGCTGGGAAGGTGGCCCAGTGGTAGAGTGTTTGCCTTGCATGCATGAAGCCCTGGGTTCGATTCCTCAGCACCACATAAGCAAAAAGCCGGAAGTGGCACTGTGGCTCAAGTGGTAGAGCGCTAGCCTTGAGCTGAAGAGCTGAGGGACAGTGCCCAGGCCCAGAGTTCAGGCCCCACAACCGGACCCAAAAAAAAAAAAGTTTAAAATGTATTAAAATATCAATGTTTTGAAGTTTTTCATTTAGATATAGGGAAATCAGATTTTCTCCAAAGCTAATATTTTAAAAGACATACCATCCAGATTTTTCCTATGTTTAAAGACAATAAACTATATGTTCAACACATTTAATTAGCTAATGAAAACTATTCATTTTAAAAGAAATTCCTAAAAGGCGTACTATAAAAAGTAATTATTTCCCAGCCGGGCGCTGGTGGCTCACGCCTGTAATCCTAGCTACTCAGGAGGCTGAGATCTGAGGATCGCGGTTCAAAGCCAGCCCGGGCAGGAGAGACCGTGAGACTCCTATCTCCAATAAACCACCAGAAAACCGGAAGTGGCGCTGTAGCTCAAGTGGTAGAGCGCTCGCCTTGAGCTGAAGAGCTGAGGGACAACGCCCAGGCCCGGAGTTCAAGCCCCATGACCGACAAAAAAAAAAAAAAAAAAAAAAAAAAAAAAAAAAAAAAGTAATTATTTCCCAAAAGACTTCAACCCAAATGATAAGCATACTCATTTAAAGCTTCTTTATGACTGTGTTAAGTACATCAATTACAATACTTATTGCTATAAAACCTCTTTAAGAGAAAGCAGTCAGAATGAAATCTGTGGACTACATGGCAAATCTTTACAATGTTTCCCAGCTGTGTTGGTGGTCCACACTGGGCTCTTTCTCTTTAGAGTCAGTGTAATGAGCAGTAATTGATGGCAGTAATGATGATGACAGGGCATGGAATATTTCTCATGTAAGCATATTCGAAGGTTTGGAGCAATCACTTAAATTTTTTTTCTAAAAACTCAACAAAATTATACAAAAAAAAGTTTTGACTTTCAACCTTGATAGTTAATTTTTTTTCCTGGAAAGTAAATCACAGTTTTGATTTGTTGCTGTTGTTTTTGTTGTTGTATTGGAAGTTTTAAATGGGTTAATTTTACAGAACTTTGCTTTCTCCATTCTATAATGGTTTTTAAGGCACTTAGCTTAACCAGCCTTGAGAGAAACCTTTGTAAATTAAGTACAAAATTAGTAAATATACTTCCTTTAATTCTTGAGGAGGCTTCTGTGTTTTTGCTGTGTATTTTCAAAGTAGTATAAGATATTTTATATTATTAACAAATGCACTAGTTGTATAACACTAAATTTTCTAATGGCCTGATCAATTCTTCTCATATGCACAAATACTTAAACATGCTTATTGTTAACTACAGTTTAACATATTTCATGCAACATTTATGCACAATGTGTTGCCAAAATTTACAATGATGAAAACACATAAAAGCCTTATATAAGAAGCATAAAGCCAGGCGCTGGTGGCTCACGCTTGTAATCCTAGCTACACAGGAGGCTGAGATCTGAGGATCGCGGTTCAAAGCCAGCCTGGGCAGGAAAGTCCGTGAGACTCTTATCTCCAATAAACCATTAGAAAACTGAAAGTGGCACTGTGGCTCAAGCGGTAGAGTGCTTGCCTTGAGCTGAAGAGTGCAGGGACAGCGCCTAAGCCCAGAGTTCAAGCCCCACGACTGACCAAAAAAAAGAAGAAGAAGCATAAAAAATTCAGTTGGGATCAAGTACTTGTCCATACAGGAGACCCTAGTACTGCTAAATGTCTTCAGACTCAGATATTCCAACTCACTTTGAAAATCTTTACCTAAAGCATAAGGTCTCATTTGAGGACTTCAAGAAATGTTAAGGAGTATGAAGTTATTCAAGTCCTGGTATTCTCTTCTGTTAAATTTTATCTTTGCAGTTTTGTTACACAACAGTTTGTTTCTTCATTTGTAGTCTCTACAAGTTGTCCATACTGCCAGGAAGAAAGCATAAGAATTATTTTGTTTATAATTTTCTATTGTTTAGATTATATTTTTGTTAATTTACAATGTGTTCATAACTTGTAGAAAAATATTGGAAAGTATTTACATGTAAGCAAATATCTGAAGATATTTCTGTGTGATCTAATTGGTAAAATAGGGCTCTTGTCTAACTCTTTCTGAACTTAAAAGTGCCACAAGTAACTGTCATGGCATAATAAGAATTGTTCAGATAAATTACATATTTTCTTCCCCATAACATTATCACCTCAAGCCATGACTCTCATTCTTAAGTATGGAAGAGTATGGAAGAGCAAATATGCAGTAGTCCAGGTTAGGGTGTTAGATTTATGTTGCTAAATAAGGGCATCTAAATGTCATCATTTTAAGAAATAAAAAGTTTGGCCATTACCTTTACTTCCTGGCTCAAAGAGGAGTAAATACCCAAAGCCCTTATTTTGAACTGTGGTATAAAGATTTTCAAGGAAGAATCTGTTTAGTTGTGAAAAGCTCACCCTGGCTGGTGTCACTGCCATGTCACCATCCTCATACTTGTCCATCTCCTGTTTTCATAGAGCCAGATCACCTAACTGTTTGCAGATCACTGAAGACCAAAATATCAGGAAGAGCTTCTCGCTCTCTTATGTATGTAATAGTCTCTTTAACATAAAAGAAAATCCCATTACTTGTTACTTTCAAGTTTATAATAAGAACTATTTGGAAAATAACAGTGAATAAAATTTCACATTTGACTCAAGAAGCAGTGTTAAGAAGGTGAATAGTTGGTGAGTTAAGTATTGATTGTGTGAAACAGTATTTGGGCTCGACCATTAGCAAAATCTACAACAGGACAAAACAGCAAGATCTGGCCATAGTCTTTAAGACAGCTTCCAAAGAACTTGGTATTTTAAAGTTTATTTATGAGCCAAATATCAGTTCCAAAAATTACTTCCATTTGAAAGACTAAACCAGAAAACTACCTATTCCAAATTAATTTTTTCCATGCAATGGTTCGTAGATCCTAAAATGTCTAGACCATGAGGTCAAGAGATAGTATGCAAAAGTCAAAGATACTTACAGTATCCTAAAGTTATTATGGAAATTTCATATAAAAAAAGTAAATAGGCCCTAAACCCAACTACTGCCATATTGAGGATTTTGGTTCAATACTTTTTACATTCTACTTTAAATTCTCTGTGTATTACTTTTTAAATTTAAAATCAATGGAATAAGCTATGGCCATACCAACTATTTTAAGAAGCCAAATACAGGTGTTCCTTTTTTTCTGAAATGTTAGATCACTTTTAATTGGCTTGTAATTATTAGATCATGAGCTCCTTTTGGGAACAGTTAGTTGTACATTGTCCAGTGATTAAACTTGTCTTATTATATGATCAGTGATATTTCTTGAGTGGATTAATAGTTTTTTAAATGCAGGAATTCTTAATTATACTAGACATTAAAAATAATGAGTAAAATAATGTGATATAATTTTGTGTAATCAACTATTATGATACTAAATTCAATATTGAATGAATATATCTTTTGCAAAATTTCCTTTTTTATATCTACATGTTAGTCCTAATAATTTATAGTTGGGAAATGATGAAGACAGAACAGACTGAGAATCCTAGCTCTATACAACTTATTTGAATAATAAATAAATTATAGATGACACATGAATTGGGGAATTTGGGGCAAAAATGTTTTATTCAAAGTGAATATGACATTTTCACTTCTGTAATCATTCATTTATTTCTCTTTGAATGTTTTCTTCTACTCTCCAAGATTTTAAAAAGTGACAGTATAATATTGTGGAAAACACAGATTTCCACTTTCTTTATCCTTTAAAATTTTTGCTTTGACTTGTATCTAGTTTCCATTGTAACTTGCTGGAATGATTCAGGATCATTCATTTGATTTGCAAGTTTTTACATGCTACTTAGATATATTAATGAGGTATTTAAAAAATCATCATGACCATTTTTCTTTGTTGATGTTATTTTTAATGTACTATGAGATTTTTAATTTTTTCTTTTGTATGTTCTTCCCCTGATGGTATAACCCCTGTTTTCACTGTATTTGATTCCAGGGGCCCTGCATCTTGTAGATACATTTTTCTAATTTGGGAAGGGGAAGGGAAATAACAAAATGCTTAAATAAGGACACAGGTTGACCCATTTGTAACAATGAGATGTATAGACACTATGTTGAAAATGGACTTTACAACTTTCAGGGTGGGGAGGGAGAAGTTGGGAAGGTAGGGAGGTAAGGGATGGTAGGGGAAAAACAAAGGAGGGGGTAATAGTGCTGTATAAGAAATGTACTCATTACCTTACCCATGTAATTGTAACCCCTCTGTACAGTATCTTTACAGGAAAAAAATCATTTGTGAACCTCTAGGAAGGCTAAGTCTGTGACAGAAGTTTTAAAATGTAAAAGTATAGCACGAACCTTGCTTTCAAGGTATTTATACTCGAAAAAAGGAAAGGAAGATATGTTACATATGGTTGTTTGAAATGGGACCAAATAACTTCACTAACACAGAGACACCCAGGGAAGAAAGAGATTGTTTCCACTTTGGAACAAGAAAAGCTTTATGAACACTTAAAATAGTAATAAAAATTAAAGCAACAATATTAATATTGTTAGTCACGGAATTTTCAACACTATACTCAGTGTTTTACATATAACATCTCATGCAATCTTCACAATAATACCCTGAGGTATACTTTATGGGATTATTGTCCTTAATTATTATTATTATTTTACAGATAAGGAGACAGTAGGAAATAGGATGCTTAGAATATAGCCATGGGTCACTTTAGGGAGAAAGAATAGTTTATATTTTTTAAAGTACAGGGCAGAAAGTAGTGGGAAACAAATTGGAGTTACATTTGGACTAAGGGCCAAAGCCCTTGAATATGCCACATATACAACTATTTTTTCCTGCAGATTCATTATTTGTTTATTTATGTTCTTACATACTAGACTTTGAACGATTTTATTTGAAATGGGAGAAAATTAATTTGAAACAAGCAGATTACTATGTTTTAGGTGGGTGAGAACATTTGTGATAAGAATTCAGATGGTGGTATAGCCTGAGCAGACCTCCACAGTTGAAGGACAACAGGTCTTTTTCTTTCATATAAGATTATTTAGCAGTCTGTATTATGTAAATCTTAAAACTCTTCCATTATTTTATCATTTATTTGTTTGTTCATTCTTCACTACTTAAGTGAGTCTATACAGAACTTCCTGAATGTTTAGTAGAATTTATTTTCAGAGCATTCCTGTTATTTGTGTTCAGCATAAAGTTTTTGATCTTTTTAATGACTGAGGCATATTTGTACCACAGCATAACCTTAGAAATTCTGGAGAGCTAAATGTTTATATACAGTAGAACTATATGTTTGTAAAAGTTCTTATTCAAACAGTGACAAGGAAAAGAAAGAATACTATTCATGCTTTATGAAGCTCAGGGCTACCTAAGATTTGAAATATCTCATTAGAATTACTGACTTCCAATACCTGTGAATAACTCTAGAAATTTGTAAAAGTTCATTAGCATATACTATTGTGATTTGAAATCCTACAAAATAAATTAAGAAGTAATCTAAAAGAAACAAGACATGCATAGTGCATATTTGATTATTTTTGATGATGTCGTATAATATATTCCACAAATTACGAACGTAAGTTTTCATAACTGAAACAATGGGTAACAAGTAACATATGGATATACCTTTGAGAAATTCTACTACTTGAGAAAAGATACAGTTATAGAGAATTGTTAGCATCATCTTTTAGACTTTAAATCATACCATTCCTTGTTCAAAAGTTTGTGATGTCAACATTCTACACTCATTTTCAAAATTATATTCTAGACTATGGCTATAAGTACCATTCTTGACAGGAAAATTGGAAGTTTGTCAAGGACTAAAATTTGAAAAACATCACCTATCTTTTGAGAACTCTACAGCTTCCTGTATCTGCACAGCATTTCTTTATCTTTTTCATTAACGTGATATTCCCAATCATGGCAGCTGCCTTGACATTTATCATATTCTAATACTCTACAGTAAGGCCTCATTATTTTGAGTTGTGGCTAGAGAGGCTGGAGAGAAGCTGAACATGAAAATGAAGGAATTACACAAAACAGGAATATTGTATGTTTCATGTACTTGTGCAATCTTTACCATTTCTAGATAGAAATCTTGTGAGATTTGTTTTGATAAATAGATGATAAACTATGTTAGTAAATAGTTTCATCTACTTTGGATTAAGTATTAACTTTTCTAGAAGTTCGTAAAATTAATTTTTCTTCAAAGGTTAAACTGTATTTAGCACTGAAATACTTTTGTCTTTGAGAAATCAGTTTTTTTCTTTAACATTTATTTATATTTTCTCTCTCTTACTAACATTTGAATTTGGGGCTCCCATATGTTTTTGAGCCATGTCTCCAGTCCCCTTTTTAAAGCTTGTTTTTGGGGTAGTCTGATGTTTTCTGCCTCATGACATTCTTTTGCATAGCTGGGATGAAAGGAATGTGCCATCAAGTCCAGCTATTGGTTGAGATGGAGTCTTGCTGATGTTTTAGCTAGGCAAACTTGAATTGTAATTCTCTTGATTTTCACTTTCTGAGTACTTAGTATTATAACGATGGATGACTATGCTGGATTATATATCCATATTTATAGAGAGTTAAAATGTATAGTCCAAACACATTTGAATTATCAAAAACCTGAGTGTGATGCATTATTCAAGATTTAAATATAGAAAATGTATGGTTCTTTTATAGGGCTTATGTGTACATGTTTATATGCACATACATATATATGAATTTCTACTTTGATTTCTGATATAGAAAAACATTGCTGTATGCAAGAAGGAGTTTAACATATAAAGATAGTACAAAATAACAAATTATTTGTAACCAAATTTGAAAAAAGTAAGAATCCTCTTGAGAATTTGTGTCTTTTTTACATAGGAAGGATTTTTATTTTATTTTTAGTATCACTGGAAGTTTGAAATCAGAAAAAAGGCTTAGCTAAAATTTCAGTAAAATATTTTAAACATCTTGGAAACATCTGTGTTTTTGATAGTTTCCTTGAAAATATTGTACTCAACACAGGAGATACTCAACACAGGATAAAAACAAGTACAAAATTCAACTATAATTTTTATGCATCTAAGCAAATTTTAGGAATTTTCTTAACAGAATTCTAAATGTTGGTAATTTATAAATTAAGTTATAGATTTAGATAAAGGCATGGCCTCATTTAAACTTGCTCAGGGTCATTATCTATCTAGTAGCTCCCCAATAGAATTTTTGCAATGGTGGAACTCTTATTTTTACTTTTCAGTACAGTAGCCATTAGGCACATGTACTCTTTTAGCAACTGGTATGTGGCTACAGCAAATGAATAACTGAATTTTAAAATTGTTTAAATTTAATTAATTTGAATATAAATATCCATCTATTTACTATATCAAGTCATACACATTCTACACTAATATGTTCCTAGCTAGAAAGTCTACTTTTTTCTATATCATTTCAAACATTAGTTCAGCTACAAGTTACCTAAAGATTTACTTTTTTACTTTTTAAGAAAATTTTATTTGAGTAGTGATAAAATATTATATGTATGTAGTAATTACTGCATATTTTTACAGTTTTTATTTATTTTAGGTTTTATTTATTTATTTATTTCTATTGTTAAGATGTGGTACAGAGGGGTTGAGGCAATGAGTATATTACTTGTCAATCATTCCCTTCTTTGTTGTCCCAGTATCCCTTCCCTCCCCATCCCACCCCCTCCACGAGATTGTAAAGTTCGTTTCCAATATACTGTCCTGTGTGTGTCATTGTTGCAATGGGTCATCCTGGGTCTTTGTTTCAGCATTTTGTTATTCCCCTTCCCCTCCCCAGATTAAACATATGAATATACAAGATTCAGGGTATCAAAACCAAGTACAGTGACAACAGGGGATATGCCATAGGGGAAAGAACATACAAAGAAAACAACAAAAAATAAATAAAATCACATGGTAAACACACGTGGTAAAATCACATTTAAAACAATAAAGACAGACCTCTTTGTCCATATCTTGGGGTTCATTTCACTTGGCATCATCTTATATGGTCATTTGTACATGGTTTTTGAACTTTTCAACTCATCTGATAAGATTATCCTATATGTGTACTAATTATTGCAATAAGGGAAACCATAGGACCTAAATTTCTTTGAGACTGGGTAACTTCACTTAATATGACTTTTTTCCAAGTCTTTCCAACAAATGGGGTGGTGTCATTCTTTCTGATGGGAGCATAGAATTCTATTATATATATAAATATATATATACATACATACATACACACACATAATTCCATTATATATATAATTCCATATATATATATATATATATATATATATATATGATCACTCATCTACTGAGGGGCATCTAGGTTGGTTCCATATATTAGCTATGGTGAATAATTCTGCGGTAAACACAGTTGTGCTGGTAGCTTTAGTATGGCCTTGTTTGGGGTCATTTGGGTAAATGTCCAAAAGTGGGGTTGCTAGGTGATAGGGGAGCTCTATGTGTAATCTTTGGAGAAACCTCTATACTGCTTTCCAGAGTGGCTGAACAAGTTTCCACTCCCTCCAACAATGTAGTAGGGTTCCCTTTTGGCCACATTGCCTCTGGCATCTGTCATTATTAGATTTTTTGATTATAGCCATTCTAATTGGCAGGAGGTGATTTCTCAATGTTTTTTGATTTGCATTTCTTTCTTTTTTTTTGTCAGTTGTGGAGCTACAACTCTGGGCCTGGGCACTGTCTCTCAGCTCTTCAGCTGAAGGCTAGGGCTCTACCACTTGAGCCACAGCACCACTTCTGGTTTTCTGAGTGATTTATTGGAGATAAGAGTCTCAGGGACTTTACAGTCCGAGTTGGCTTTGAATCATTATCCTGAAATCTCAGCCTCCTGAGTAGCTAAGATTACAGGCATGAGCCACCATGCCCGGCTTCTGATTTGCATTTCTTTTATGGCCAGAGATGTTGAGCATTCATGTGTCTATTGGCCATTCTTATTTCCTCTTCAGAGAAGTGTCTCTTTAAGTCTTTAGCCCACTTATTAATCTGGCAGTTGTTTCTTTGAGAATTTTTTTGGGGGGGATTTAATTTTTTGAGTTCTAAGTATATTTTAGACATGAGATCCTTGTCAATGGTATGGCTAGTGAAGATCTTCTCCCAGTCTGTGGGCTTTCAATTAATCTTGCTAACTATGTTCTTTGTCATGCAGAAACTCTCCAGTTTCATGCAATCCCATTTGTTCAACTTTCCTTTGATTTGTTGTGTTTCTGGGTCTTTTTTTTAAAGAAAATTTCTGCCTGTGCTAAGGAGCCTTAGAATTTCTCCTCTTCCTTCCTGTAATATCTTCAGGATGTCTGCTTTTTCTTCGAGGCCTTTGATCCATTTGGAATTGGTTCTGGTGCAGGGTGATATATAAGGATCTAGCTTTAGTTTTCTACAAGTGTTTAATCAATTTTGCCAGCGCCGTTTACTGAGGAGGCTGTCTTTTTTCCATTCTATTTTTTTTTAGCTCTCTTATCAAAGATTAGGTGGCTGTAGGTCTGTAGGTTCATTTTTGGGTCTTCAGTTCTGTTCCATTGGTCCTCAGCTATTTCATGTGCAAGTACCAAGTTGTTTAAAGTATGATGGCTTTGGAGTAGAGTTTCAAGTCTAGTATTGATATTCTTCCAGCACTATTCTTTTTTTTTTTGGGGGGGGGTCCAGTCGTGGGGCCTGAACTCTGGGCCTGGGCGCTGTCCCTGAGTTCTTCAGCTCAAGGCTAGCACTCTACCACTTGAGCCACAGCTCCACTTCTGGCTTTTTTCTTTTTGCTTATGTGGTGCTGAGGAATCAAACCCAGGGCCTCAGGCATGCAAAGCAAGCGCTCTACCACTGAGCTACCTTCCCAGCCCTCTTCCAGCACTGTTCTTTCGTTCAAGAACTGTTTTTACTATTCAGGTTCTTTTATTGTTCCATATGAATTTTGGGGTTGCTTCTTATATTTCATTAGAGAATAAGGTTGGGATATAGATGGTTATTGCATTGAATTTGTAGATATCTTTTAGCAGTATTGCCATTTTCATGATGCTAATCCTCCCAATCCAGGAGCATGGGAGATTTTTCCACTTCCTAAGTTCTGCTTTGATTTCCTTTTTCAAGTTTTTCAAGTATTCATCATAAAGTTCCTTCACTTCTTTAGTTAACTCCTAGGTATTTATTTTTGGGGGGCTATTACAAAAGGAGTTGCTTTTCTGATTTTGGCAGCACTCTTCTCAGTATTGGCATCCAGGAAAGTCATTGATTTCTGAGGGTTAATTTTATACCCTGCTACTTTGCCAAAGTTTCAGATCAGCTTGAGTAACTTCGGAGTGGTGTTCATGGGGTTCTTTAAATACAAGATCATTTCATCTGCAAAGAGGTAGAGTTTTCTTCATCTTTCCCTATTTGGATCCACTTTATGTTTATATCTTGTTTTATTGCTCTAGCTAAGCATACTAATACTAAATTGAACAGAAGTGGACATTCTTGTATCCTTCTTGAATTTAGAGGATATGGCTTAACTTTTCATCATTAAGTATAATGCTGGCTGAAGGTTTTTCATATTCTGCCTTTATGCTGAGAAATGTTTCATTGATTCCCAGTTTTTCCAGAGCTTTCATCATAAAGTGGTATGATCTTGTCAAATGTTTTTTCTGCATCTGTTGAGATAATCATGAGGTTCTTCTCCTTGCTCTTGTTGATGTGATTAATTATATTAATTTGCATATATTGAACTAGATTTGCATATCTGACATGAATCCTGTTTGGTCACGGTTTATGATTTTTTTTTGTGAGTTGTTGAACTCAATTGGCCAAAATTTTGTTGAGAAGTTTTGCCTCGCTGTTCATCAAAGAAATGGGTGTATTGTTCTTTTTCTTTGATTAGTCCTTGCCTAGTTTTGGGCTGAGGGAATGATGGCTTCATAGAAAGAGTTTGGTAGTGAACTTTCACTTTCAATTTCATTGAAAAGTTGAAGTATTGGTGTGAGTTCTAATTTGAAGGCCTTAGAGTTTATCTGTGAACCCATCTGGTCCTTGGCTTTTCTTGGATAGGCGGTCTCTTATTGCTGTTTCTATTTTGATGCTTTATAGGGCTCTGTAAAGTTGATTTAAATGATCTTGGTTTAGTTTGGGCATGACAGTATTTGCTAGAAATTCGTCCATTTCTTCCAGATTCTCAAACTTATTAGCATAAAGTTTGGAGAAGTATTACCGTGTAATGTTTTCAATCTTGGTTGTTTTACTAGTGATAATTCCATTCTCATCTCTGAGTTTATCTGCATGTGTCCTCTCCTTTTTCTGATAAGATTTGCTAAGGGTCTGTCAATTTTGTTAATTTTTTCAAAGAACCAACTCATTGTTTTGTTGATTCTTTCTATGTTTCTTTTGGACTCTAATTCACTTAATCCTGATTTAATTTTAATTATTTGTTTCCATCTACTGGATTGGGATTTAGCTTGTTGCTGTTTTTCATGAAGTTTCAGGTGCCTTGTTAAATTGCTTGTTTCAGATCTCTCCAATTTGTTGATGTAGGAACTCAGCTATAAACCTACCTTTGAGTACTGCCTTTTCTGTGTCCTAGAGGAACTGATAATATGTGTATTCATTTTCTTAAACATCATGAACATTTAAATTTCCTTTCTAATCTCTTCCATGAGCCACTGGTGGTTTAACAGCCTCCATGTGTTACAGGATTTTCTTGGGTAGTTGTTGGTTTTCAACTGTGATTTTATTCCCTTGTGGTCAGAGAATGCAGGGCATAATTTCAATGTTTTTGAATTTGGACAAGTTTGCTTTGTGACCTAAAATGTGGTCTATTTTGGAGAATGTTCCATGTGCTGCTAAGAAGAATGTGTATTCTGATGCTGCTGGATGAAATATTCTGTAGATATCTGTTCAGTTATATAGGCAGTTGTTTAGATCCAAGGTTTCTTTGTTGAGTTTTTGCTGGGGTGATCTATCCAGTGGGGATAGTGGTGAGTTAAAGTTCCCAGCAGTTAATGTCTTTGGATCTATGTAAGATTTGAGGGAAAGTAGTGTTTTTTGGATAAATCTGGGTTCTCTGTTATTTGGTGTATAGATATTTAGAAATGTGATATCCTCCTGAAGGTGAGGTCCCTTACTTAGTATGTAATGGCCCTCTTTATCTTTTCTCACTAACTTTAATTTGAAGTCTATTTTATCTGATATTAGAATTGAAACTCCCAGTTGTTTATGGGGGACATTTGCTTGGTAGATTTTATTCCAGCCTTTTACTTTCAAAATATGTTTGTTTTTGTGGGAAGGTGAGTCTCTTGAAGGCAAAAGATAGAGGGATCTTGCTTTTTGATCCAACTAGACAATCTATGTCACTTAATTGGAGAGTTAAGTCCGTAATATTGAGAGTTAGGACTGAGAGGCTTTTGGTAGTTCCTGCCATGTTTTCCACCTTCTTGGGGCCTGCCAACTGGGTTCTTCCTATGGTTCTTGGATTCTCTGTTTGGGGGCCGTTTCTTGGCCTTTATTGTGCTCTTGTTGGTATTCTATACGTAGGACATATTTAAGTGTCTTTTGTAGGGCGGTGTGGTGCAGATTTATTGCTTCAATTTTTCTTTTTTTTTTATTTGTTTCTTTTTTTCAATTTTTTTTTCTGTGGAGGTTTTTTATTTTCCTTCCATTATGAAGGAGAGTTTTGCTGGGTATAGTATTCTTAGTTGATACTTGTTTATCTTTGGGGCATGGCATACATCATTCCAAGCTCTTCTTGCTTTCATTGTCTCTGCTGAGAAACCTGAAGTTATTCTGATTGGTTTCCTTTCATAGGTGACTGATCTTTTCTCTATGACAGCTTTAAGGATCCTTTCCTTGGTCTCAATTGATCCCATGTGGATTCCAATGTGAAGGTGGGATGTCCTGTTCTGGTCTGGTCTAGTGGGGGCTCTAAAGGCTTCTTGTATCTGAATGGGCTTATCTTTTTGCATATTTTGGAAGTTCTGTGCTAGGATCCTGTTAAATAAATTTTCTAGACCTTTAACTTCTGTCTCTAGGCTCTCCTCTACACCCATTAACCTTAAATTAGGCCTTCTATGATGTCTTCTAAATGTTGAATAGATCTATCATATTTCTTGGAATTGTCTTAAATCCTTGTCTGTTCTTTCACTATAATGTCTAGGCTGTCTTCAATCCCATAGATTCAATATTCTGCATGGTCTAACCTACTATCAAGACTTTCTATTTTTTTAATTTTCTTTCCTTCTAATTGGTCAGATTTTATGGCTTCAAATTCTTTGTTGGAGCTTTGCTTTAGATCTTGTACGGATTTCTTTACCTCCTTAATTTGGTTTACAGTGTTCATTCTCAAATCCCTTAGTTGATTGGTTATAGTTTCATTGGGCTCCTTTCCTTCCATTGGGCTTCATTCAGCATTCTTTTTGTGGCCTCCATGTATTCCTCCAGCTTGCTGTTAGTAGATACCATGAATGCCTCCATTAATTTCAGTCTATTCTTATCCCACTCATGCAATTCCTCTATTAATCTTTGATTGGACTCCTCATGCGTGTGACATTCCTGTATTAATCTTTGGCTAGCCTCATCACGCTCAGGCATTTCCCTATTCTGCTCACACAGAGTCCCATGCAGGCTTTCAGTCTTTTTATTGAACATGTTCACCAGTTGTGTTTGTAGAACATTTTCTAACTCTCCTTTGGATTATTTATTAAATGCTCTGCTTACTGATAATCATGAGTGGGAGTTGAGATACCTCAACTTGCCATTTTTCTTGAGTTTCTCCCGCTTGTTATGCTCATTTGAGTATGAAAGCAAAATCAATTCCATGCTGGAACAATATTTTAAGGCAAGCATCAACCAGAGCTCTGTAGGTGCACAGATTGTTCGATGAGTACGGATACAATCTAGCTCAACAGATACAATGTAATTCAACAACAAACAACTAGGGATCAATGGACTAAGAAAATCTAAGATGGAGTCAGCAGATCAGAAATTAATAGTTTTAGGGAGAATTATGAGGAGAAAATAAGATTAGAGGAATGTGGGGAGGGAAAGGGAGAGAGGAAATATAATCAAGGCCTAAATGCAGAGAGAGGAAAGGAGAAGAGAGATGCAGAAAATGAAAAAATGAAAAATAAAAAAATTAAAATGAAACACTTAAATAGTATGTAAGTATACACAAATAATACTACAATTAAAGGAATTAAGGCTGAGGGTTTGTGAGCTGAATAATCCATATCTGAATAAAGAATAAAGGATAAGTTCTAATAATTGAAGGTGAATTTATATCTGAGGATGAAAAAAACAGCAATTTAGAAAAGTGTAAAAAAGGGGGTGGGGGGAGACCAAAAGAGAAAAGAGTAAAAAGAGAATTAACAAAAAAAAAAAACCCTAAAATAAAAATGATGAAAAGAAAAAGAAAACAATTTAAAATTTTTTTAAAAAATACACAGAAAAAAGGGTTCTACGATTTGTGTGTGTGTGTGTGTGGGGGGGAGATCTTGTGTCTCCCCTGTGCCCCTAACCAGTCCCTTGGTGGAGTCTCTGGTTTGCTTGTGGTGTTTGGTCTTCCTGATGCTTGGCTGGTTTCTTAAATGAACAGGCAGATCAAAGCTCTCCCTTACCAGCCACTTTATAACCCTCCTCCCCAGCTAGATCAGTGGGAGGGAGATCTGCTTTGAATATCACAAAAGAGGGAGATGGCTGTTTCCTTTAGGTTGGAGTTTCTGTGATAGGGCTAGTTTGTGGCCTGTTAGCAATCAATAGCTTTTCTCTCAGGGGCTAGTTCCCGAGACACACAGCCCAGACATTCTCAGGATTTATATGTATATAGTTTCCAATTTTCTTTTACTCTCGTGCAGTTAGGTCTGTTGCCTGTGTTGCAGTGGGGTGGGACAGCATCTGGCTCTGTTTACCCAGTGAAGAAAGTCACTCCTTTCTGGGTGGAACTTCTCTGCCTGGGAAGGACAACTTTTCCCTTCATGGAGCTGAGACCAGCAGGCCAGGTTCCTTTCACCTGTTGAATGGCTCCTATTGTTTTCTTCCAAGGCCTGAGTTATGTGCTAGCTGCTCTGACCTGGTCTTTGTCAGTACTAAAGATGGAGTTCTCCAGTGGTGGGAGTGGCTACCATCCCACCGCTGCTCCTTGAGAAGGAATAAGGATGCCTTCTGGGCTACTCACACCTTTCCCTTGGTTTCCAGGCTGTCTATGGTTTGAGAATTAGTCTGTGGTCATCAGGATAAAGATTTCTCTCCTTGTCAGTTCTTGCTGGTGGTGAGTAGAATCTGCTTAGAAACTAGCTCTGGCGCCTTTGTTCTCAGCTCTCTATGTTGATATGGCAACTGCAGTAGTAGCTGCTGCTGCCGCCACTGCCCCGGACACCAGTGAGTGCTCAAATCTGTCTCCTTAACCGAGCTGCCTGGATTTTTCCTCTCTGGTCAAATTCTCAGAACTATGATGGCACACTTGGTGTGACTCTCTAGCCTTGGACTTTTCACTGGAACAATAAAACTAGTTTCCATGAAAGAGCTTGTTTAGCCCCCAGCTTCTCCTCTGCCATCTTTCTGAGAACCTCTTCCCATTTTACATCTATTTATTTTTGAAGTACATGTGAATTACTTGTAGTTTTAAGTTATTAGTGTTCATGCAAACATTCATGTGGATGTAGAACTTAAAAAATTGATCTGTAAAGAACTAAAGGGTAAAACCACAGAGTAGGAGCAAATATTTGCAAATTACATGATATCTAGAATATAGAGAGTAGAGCCTTATATTAAATTAGAAATGGTTTGGCTCAAGTAAGAAATATGAAGGGGATCAAATGATACTTTTGTCAAGCCAGCCAGGATTATATCTTGTTCTGAAGTGAACCCAGAACTAAAACTTATAAGGCCACAACAGTAATATGAAATAATATAGAAACTGGACAGATGCCCAAATGTGACAAGCTAGTTTATGGTAGATACATGTATAAAAATGAACATAAAATATTTAATGCAAAAATTTAAGAGAAGAAATAGGTCATTGAATTTCTAAGGCTGCTGCCCAGATTTAAAATGAGTGTCTGAGCATTGGCCTTGGTATTTGGAAAACTTTAGATGTGGAGATTCAGGTCACAGCACTCATCAACTGAAATGCCATTATTTATAAAATATGTGGCAAAGAGGGCCATGGGTTTTTCTGGATGTTTTAAGACTGAACAGATATAAATGAGGATCAGAGAAAGGAATGGAAATTTTAACAGAATTAAATCATAAATCACCTGGAGCTTAAACAAGTAGTGATGTTAAAGGCTTTGGGAAACAAACATTAACAAATCTGTAGGGAGGGCATGGAATGAGAAGGCATTTATGAAGGAGGTAAAAGGCACTACCCGGTGTTGCAAAGACAAGCATACAAATGGCAGATTGTGGCTGTGGGTGTTTCAAGAGATGGAAGTACCATCACTGAATGCTATTCTCAAGACAAAGTATACACACAGATAGTGGCAGCTGCTGAACATGCAGAGATAAAAAAAAATGTTAATTTCTCCTGGAAAGAATTATCATTAAGGAATTTAATGCTGGTTATCACATTCCTCTTCTAGATACTTTCTGAAATTTAACTATGCTCAATCTTTGCTCTTTTTAAATTTGATACACTTTGTTAGGCAAAGACTTTTTTTTCAAACACTTTTTTTAACATGAGATCTTTCTTTTTTCCTTCCTTCCTTCCTTCCTTCCTTTCTTTTTCTTTCTTTTCTTTCTTTCTTTCTTTCTTTCTTTCTTTCTTTCTTTCTTTCTTTCTTTCTTTCTTTCTTTCTTTCTTTCTTTCTTTCTTTCTTTCTTTCTTTCTACTGTGATTTCTTTCCCCTTCTTTCCTCCCTTCTTTCATTCTTCCCTCCTTCCCCTCCTCTTTATTTCTCTTTCATTCTTTTCTTTTTCTCTCTTTCTTTCTCCCATTCGTTTCCTCCCTTCCCTTCCTTTCCCTTCTCTTCTCTCCTTCTCTATTGTTCCTTCCTCCCTCCCTCCCTCCCTTCCTTCCTTCCTTCCTTTTTTCCTGAGTCTTGCTGTGAAGGTGAGGAGGGCCTGAAATTCCTGTACAATTCAGGCAGGAATTAATATGTGATCTTTCCATCTGAGACCTCTAAGTGCTAAGATTACAGGCCTCACAACCAAGCCCAGCTACTGGCATCTTTTAACATATAGTTCATTTAATACTAGTTCAACACAGTCTGTTATAGTCTGAACACACATATACTGTTCATTTGTGCAGCTTGTCTAGTTGAAGGTTGCATAGATTCTATCTGGTCCCTACCTCTCCTCAAGGGAAATTAATGCATATCTCCAAACAGGAAGCAATTGTGATTATTTAATTATATGTCCAGGGAGCTGAAAAAAAGTAAAGAGATTATTTATTCAACAGCTAGCAAGGAGAAAGTGCCCAGGCAGTTTCAGCTACCAAAATGGCATGAACCAAAGCATCCCAGACTTATCAGCCTAGCTTTATCTTGTCTTGCCAACTTTCTTACTCGCTAATTGAACCATTCCATTCACCAATGTGTTATCGTTCTGAAGTATATTCTCTCCCTTTCTCTGCTGTTGCTACATGATTGTGTTTCTATCACATATCCCTGGAGTGTTACAATATACCTTTAGCCAATCCTATGTTCATTTCAGCCTGTTGTCCATTCTAAAAATATCAGAGAAATCTTTCACAAAATATGACTTTTCTGCTTTGAAACTCACCATGAGGCAAAGCCAACACCTTTTACTAACTAAGTCTAGAACTTTTGAAAAAAATCAAGGACTAGATTTTCAAATTTCTGTCCATTCTGTGATATAATATACTGGTAGATAAATATGAAAATGGCTTAGAAAAATAGGAAAATCCAAGAAAAAAGAGAACAATAGACATATTGAATTCCTCCATAACTATTGTTTTATGAAATAGTTGCAAATATGTTCTCCCATTTTATAAATTTCTTCTTCACTCTGGTAATTGTCACTATGAAATACCTTAGTGTAATTAATGCATGTAGATAGAAATTTAAATATAACTTAATAGTATAATATAAGTTGAACTGAATAAAAATTGAATTGGAGAGCAAATACTAGTTTACTCACTCATTGGTACAGTTTATGTTGTGCCAAATAAGAAAATGATTAGCAGTAATAGCATTCCAATAATTTACTCAAAGCAAAATATGAAAAAACAATGTTATTTTGTTAATTAGTGATGGAAATTAGTCCCATTACTGAAGATATTATTTATCCCTGCCTAAAGCATTTGTCTGGCCTGGTGGAGTAATTAGAAGCTGAATCCTACACTTGCTTCACTAGAAAACACTGATAGGTGATTTATGCCCATTATGCTAATTTAATGTTTGAAAAATATGATTTTTAAAATCTGTGTAATTTAAAAATAATATTCCGCACTCAGTTTTATATGTGAGGTGTTTCTGCTGAATAAAAACTTCCCTTTCTTTTTTTAATTTTAATTTTAATTTTTTATGAACATATTGTACAGAGGGGTTAATATTACATGGGCAAGATAATGGGTACATTTCTTATCAAGCATTGCAGCCTCCTCCTTTGTTTACGCTTCACATCCCTTCCCAGCCTCCAGCCTCCCCCCCCCCCCGCCCACCCACCCAATCCCCCCCCACCCCCCCCCACCAAACTTGTAAAGTTCGTTTTTGACATGACAACTTGTACTTCTCATAGTTGCAACGGGTCCACCTGTATCCTTAAATGATTTGTTTTTCCCCATCTCCTCCACAAATTATACCGACATCAAATATAGTGAAAGCGGGGGTTATACTGTGTAGGAGGGACATACAAAACAAAGAAATAATCTTATAAATGAGTTAGAAACACATGCATGAAAGAAAAAAAAACATTTAAATACATATCTAAGGGTTCATTTTCCTAACATCACATTATCTGACCTTTTCTGCTTGACTCATACATTTACTAGATATTGCAAATAAGGGAAACAATGGGACCTATATTTCTTTGGGCTTGGCTTACTACACTTAATATAATTTTTTCCAAGCCTTTCCATTTCCTAACAAATGGGGCAATGTCATTCTTTCTGATGGAGGCATAGAATTCCATTGTGTATATATATACCACATTTTCTTGATCCATTCATCTACTGAGGGGCATCTGGGTTGGTTCCATATCTTAGCTATGGTAAATAAGGCTGCAATAAACATAGTTGTGCTGGTAGCTTTAGTGTGGTCTTGTTTGTAAACATTTGGGTAAATGCCCAAATGGGATTGCTGGGTCATAGGGGAGCTCTATGTGAAGTCTTTTGAGGAACCTACATACTGCTTTCCAAAGTGGTTGAACAAGTTTTCACTCCCACCAACAATGAAGTAAGGTTCCCTTCTGTCCACATCCCCTCCAGCATCTGTTGTTGTTAGAGTTCTTGATTATAGCCATTCTAACTGGGGTGAGGTGGTATCTCAATGTTGTTTTGATTTCCATTTCTTTTATGGCTAGGGAGGTTGAGCATTTCTTCATGTGTCTATTGGCCTTTCTTCTTTCTTCTTCAGAGAAGTTTCTCTTCAAGTCTTTAGCCCACTTATTTATTGCACAATTGTTTCTTTGAGGATTTGTTGTTGGGGGATTTAATTTTTTGAGTTCCAGATATATTTTAGATATGACACCCTTGTCTGTTGTATGGCTAGTGAAGATCTTCTCCCAATCTGTGGACTTTCTATTTATCTTGCTAGCTATGTCCTTTGCCATGCAGAAGTTCTGCAATTTCATGCAATCCCATTTGTCTAACCTTTCTTTGATTTGTTGTGTTTCCCGGTCTCTATTCAGAAAATTTCGGCCTGAGCCAAGGAGACCTAGGGTTTCTCCTATTCCATCCTGTAATGTTTTCAGAGTGTCTGCTTTGAGTTCAAGGTCGTTGATCCATTTGGAGTTGATTCTGGTGCAGGGTGATATATAAGGATCTAGCTTTAGTTTTCTACATGTAGTTAACCAATTTTGCCAGCACCATTTACTGAAGAGGCTGTCTTTCTTCCATTCTATTAATTTAGGTCCCTTATCGAATATTAGTTGGCTATAGGTCTGTAGGTTCATTTCTGGGTTTTCAATTCTATTCCATTGGTCCTGAGGTCTGTTCTTATGCCAGTACCAAGCTGTTTTGATTACTATGGCTTTATAGTAGAGTTTGAAATTTGGTATTGATATTCCACCAGCAGTGTTCTTTCCATTGAGGAGCGTTTTTGCTATTCGGGGTCTTTTATTGTTCCATATGAGTTTTTGGATTGCCTCTTCTATTTCCTTGAATAATGAGGGTGGAATTTTGATAGGTATCGTGTTGAATTTGTAGATAGCCTTGGGAAGTATTGCCATTTTCACGATGTTAATCTTTCCAATCCAGGAGCATGGGAGGTTTTGCCATTTTCTAAGTTCTGTTTTGATTTCCTTTTTCAAGATTTTAAAGAAAAACTTCCCTTTCTATAACAAGACCTTGGTTTAATCTTAATATTCTCCAATTCATATAAAATATAATGGAGAAAATTTGTAATAATGTAGTTCAATGTATCTGTTTTCTATCATTTTATAACACTTTTTCCTTTATCCCAATTCATTATAAACTCCACAATATAATTTATGGTCTTTTTTTTTTTGAACAATCATTTATGTTTGAAATAAATGCAGAGCAAATATTCTTTTATATCTACTCAAAGTGGTAGTTGTCATATTCAAGCTATGTGATGATGTTTGAAAACAGGAAGTTACCTTGTTGCATGTTTACCTTAATTTGATATCTACTCAATATTCTTCATGAAGTCCACACAATGACATAGAGCCAGACCCAGGTAGGTAATACACACAGAATAAGTTTTTGCCTCAGATGAGGACACTGAGCTCAGAAAATGCTTCCTGTACCATCCTCGCCTCTTTCAGCTTTGTACATATAATGCCATTAGCTTAGGGATTTGGGACTATCAGGATGATGACACAACTAATTCTCTATTGAACACATATCTGATAGCTATCTTTTCTGGATTCCCTTAAGAGTTTAGTCTCTTGGTTCATCTTGGTAATATCAAAAGATATTTACATTTGGAAAAGCCCACTATTGTTCTAATCTGAACCCAAGTAAGCATTCAACTCACTGTATAGCTATTCAAAATTCTCAAAATTTTTTGACTTTTTTTGGGTCAGTTCTGGGGCTTAAACTGAGGGCCTGGATGCTGTCCCTAAACTTTTTTGCTCAAGGCTAGAGCTTTATCATTTTGAACCATAGCTCCACTTCCAGTTTTTGGATGATTAATTGGAGATTAGAGTCTCATGGGACTTTTTTATTTGAGCTGGTTTCAAACTGTCACCTCAGATCTCAAACACTTGACTAGATAGGATTACAGAGTGAGCCTCCAGCTTTCCTTAAAATCTTATTTCTCAGGAGAAAAGCAGATTGTATTAATAATGAGAATCTTTCCCTACTGCCAATGTATTCATATTATAGGTACATGTGTTTTGTAAAAGATTTCTAGATTCTGCCCTTATTTAACTTTTTCTCAGGAAAGTCCTTTGTGTCCTCTTAGCCTCATTAAGCAGACTGTTCTTTAGAGCCATGGTGTCTCTGAAGATTGATAGGATGGGATGTGGGAATTGTTCTACCTTGATTTTTCAATGGAAAATAAAGTTTGTCTTTACAATGATACAGAGATGCTGAAATAAACAATTATAAGTATATGCAATAACAGCATATATGTAACCATGTAATATGTAATATACCTATATATGTACTATTATATTCGTTGTAAAAATAACTACCAGCTGGTTGAAATAGGATATTTGTTAACTTGGTTAATAAATTAACCACCTAAATCTTATTCCATCAGTTCTCCTTAGTGACTGACATAAATGCACTAAACCATATTTCCTTTAAAAATGTGTACATTTATTGATAGTAAAATCATCACATATCTCCACTAAATAGATTTAGCCAGTTCATTATCAAAAGCTTTATACGATCCAAGTCATCATCTATCTACCAAGAACTAATAAGTTGTAATGAGATATGATGGGGCATGAGGAAAAGAAAAAGAGCTGAGAAATAACTAAATTTCAGTTCCCCATGACTTACAGATATAACTGAAATTGTATTTATTAGGGATTTTGGGTCTTTATTGCTTACTGAGGGAATGTAAAATACAATTCTGAAAATAAATTATCTTGGCTTTATTTGATAAAACTCCAAGAGGAAATAATATTTCTTTGATATTTCCTAATAGCATTTTCAATATGTAAACTGCTGTGGATAGCATGTACTTAATATGCTCTGTAAGGATTTTAACACTTAGTTACCTTAAGAATCTTGCTTCACCTCACTAATACTGATTTTTTCAGTAGCTGAAACTCTGGAGAATTAAAAAGTCAATAGCTTTAACCAGGAAAATTATATATTAACTAGAATCTTTGCATATATTAGATACACTTTTATGTTTACATGATTTGTATAATTTTGTCATTACAATAACTAAAGTATGTGATGTAAGTAAATTTTTTTGTTCATCAAGGTGAGAAAGAGCCAGATATAGGTTAGACAGATGAAAGAAACATTAGCCAACTAGTGGCAGAGATTGTATTCAAGGTCATATATTCTGATTTGAAGTCCAATACTCTTCTCACAATTTTAAAGGGTTTCACAGCAAATTAAATGATATAAATAAAATGAACATGTTCTTAGGACAAACATGATAAAACAGAAATGTATTTTGTTTTGAGAATAAATTAGTTTAAGGTATTATAGCTCTCTTTGCTTAGTTGTAGGAGACTTATGCATAGATAGCATGGTTTGGATTCATTTTGGTTGCAAACTACCAGACTTTAAAGGAAAGTTAATTAAATCCTTTAGAGAGAAGAGACCCCCTCTCTTCATTGGTTTTGAAAGAATAAACTCACAAGGGAAGTTTTCTCCCATAATTTAATGAAAATTTTATAAGAGAGACCTTTTTCAGGCTGTAGAGTCCTACTTAAGGCGCAGAGCCAACGGAGACTCCCGAGGGCAGAAAACAAGAGATTTCTGTAAAAGATGACAAGGTGAAATGGCAGACTGCTAAATGACTTTAGAAGGTTTTTACCATGAGGAAAGGCGACAGGCTGAAGCATTTTATCTTATTTCAAAAATTAAGATTTAGCAGGGTACAGGTGGCTCATGCTTGAAATCTAACTTCTGAGGAGGCTGAGATCTGAAGATCACAGTTCAAAGCCAGAAAGAGGATTGAAATTACATACTTCTCCCGTGTCTTTTTTGTAGATTTTTTATCTATATTTTTATGTAAAGATACTGTACAAAGGGGTTACAGTTACATGAGCAAGATAATGAGTACATTCCCTATTGAGCGTTGTAACCTCCTCTTTTGTTTTTCCCTATCATCCCTTCCCTCTCCACCTCCCCAACTCCTTTCCCACCCTTAGCTGTAAATTTCGTTTTCAACATAGTGTCTTGTACATCTCATTGTTACAATGGGTCATCCTGTATTCTTACTTCAGCATTTTGTTATTTCCCTTCCCCTCCCCAAATTAGAAAATGTGTGTACAAGATACAGGGTACTGTATTCAAATACAGTGAAAACAGGGGTTATACTATGGGGGAAGAACACAAAAAAGAAACAAAAATATCACATAGTAAATTATAAGTACATGAAAAACAACAGCAAGAAAGAAAACATCTTGTGTCCCTTTCTTGGGGTCCATTTCACTTAGCAACATCTTATATGGTCATATGTACATAGCTTTTGACCTTTTCTGCTTGTCCTAGACTTATACTAGTTATTGCAAATAAAGGAAGCCATGGGACCTATGTTTCTTTGTGCCTGGCTTACTTCACTCAATATAATTTTTCCCAAGTCTTTCTATTTCCTAACAAATGGGAAGTGTCATTCTTTGATGGAGGCCTAGAATTTCATTGTGTGTGTGTGTGTGTGTGTGTGTGTGTGTGTGTGTGTGTGTGTGTGTGTGTGTGTGTGTGTATTGTGTGTATGTATCATATCGTATCAGATTTTCTTAATCCTTTCATCTGCTGAGGGGCATCTGGGTTGGTTCCATATCTTAGCTATGGTGAATAGTGCTGCAATAAACAATTGCACTGGTAGCTTTAGTATGCCCTTGTTTGTGATCATTTGGGTAAATGCCCAAAAGTGGGATTTCTGGGTCATAGGGAAACTCTATGTTTAGTCTTTTGAGGAACCTCCATACTGCTTTCCAAAGTGGTTGAACAAGTTTACACTCCCTCCAACAATGCAGTAGGGTTCCCTTTTGGCCACATCCCCTCCAGCATCTGTTATTATTAGGTTTTTTGATTATAGCCATTCTAACTGAGGTGGAATCTCAATGTTGTTTTGATTTGCATTCCTTTTATGGCTAGAGAAATTGAGCATTTCTTCATATGTCTATTAGCTATTCTTATTTCCTCTTCAGAGAAGACTTTCCTGTATCTTTTAAAACACATTTTAATGGAGTTTCCTTTTGTATTAGTCAATGAGATAGAACTTTACCAAGTAACAGTGTTGTTTTAAATAAAGATTCAGGGCATTTTTGAAAAATACTTATTTGGGGGGTAGTCTGTCCAAAGTCTTACAGCTCCAGGTCCAGACATATTTTATCAAAATACCTCATTAGAGCCATAATCTTGCCTAATTTCTTGCACTGGTTATTTTCTGCTATTATAAACAGGGGACTTTCAATTTTCCCATATCCTTATACATATCTGATATTTTTATGGGAAAATGAATTTTTAAAATGTGTTTCAACAATTGCTGCACAGTTTGATTCAAATATTTCTATCTTATCCCAGGAAGAATTCAATCTAAAAGTATTTCAGTGAAGTTTATATGTAATTGTGTATTACTGCATTCAGTCATGCTATATTTCTTATTGTAGCTATTCTAAAGTAAGATGGCAGTGTATCAGATAAAGGTGAAGTAGATGAAAGTTTAGAATTAAAAATTCAATGCCTTATGCTTGGTAAGAAATGTATGCATTATCCTGCCCATGTAATTGTAACTCCTCTGTACAGTATGTTCACAAATAAAATAAAATTAAATTAAAAAAAATTCAATGCCTTTATTATATATGGAAATTTTAAGTATGCATGACTAAGGATATTATTTTATTTAAACATTAAAATTTTAAAAGCATGAATTTAAAAATAATGTCACTTCTGTGTGTTAGAAATAAGGCACATAAAAATGAGTGAAGTTCCTACTATTCTGGAAAAGAAGTTTTAGAACATTTGGAATGTCTCTTTAGAAATAGCTGCTCTGCTTCTTTTGAGTGGACAAAGATGCAGTTCTTCTCCCTGTGATAATTAAAATCTTTCAAGCATTTTGCAATAAAAGCCATAAGAAAATCTCATGATTTTAATGTTAAGAGTTCTACATATCAAATTATACTTTGAAAATCCATAGGATATTAAAATACTTTATCGCAAATTGTTCAATTGACACGTTTAATTGATGTCACTTACTTGAGGTACAAATACAAAATTCATTTTTAGAAAACAAAGCTGTTTCTACTTTTTTCTGCTACTGTGAAAATCAGTGTTTCAAACATTATCACCTTCATCTGAAAATTGAGATGTGACAGGAAAAACTGTAATGTATATTTTTAAAGACAATGGTGAATCACTATTATAACCTTGTAATTTGCTTTTGAACTGGAACTTCTGGAAACTTTGAGAAAAACAGTAGTTAATTACCAGAAAATTAATTGGAGAACACAGGAAATATGTTGTCATTGGTATAGTTTAGTATGTAAGGATCTTCTTTGATAAGGGGTCCACAAGGATACCTATTAGGGCTGACATATGTATAAATAAATATGTACATATGTATATATATGTACATATGTACATATATGTGGATATACACATACACATACATATGAACATATGTACACATATTTCACAATGTACCAAATATGTGCATATATATGTATATGTAGTACATATAATGTACATTTTGGTCAGAAATGATAGTTTGTAGATGAATATATCTGTAAGATTAAATAACCATAATTCATTTTGCAGTGAAGATTCAGCCAAATTTCTGTGAACAATTAGAAAATTAAGAAACAAATTTCAATAAAGTGAGGTTATATGATGAATTGGAAATTATAAAGAATTTATGAATTGTTAAAAGCAAATGATTTCTGTTAAAAACAATATGTATGTCTGCTCATTTCAAAGAAAACAGAGTTAGATGTTCTACAGTTTTCTTGGAAATTAGTGTATCCAGCCCACTCTGGAGAAGGCTATTTGGAGGAAAGGCTATTTATAATGATTCTCCTTTTATGCTTATGATCAGTCAGCAGATAACAAGTAAATAGTAAGAAATTAATGCACAAAACCTCATCCCAATAAAGATTATATTAAACATACTCTGTAGGTTGTTAAGTATAGAAGGGAGGATTGTTATCTTCATGAGTGAATTATACCTTATCTTTAACCAATTTCTATTAAAATTTTGGGTAACCCTACTTTAGAAGAACTAGGCTTATATATAATTACTATAACAAATTAGCCAAAGTCAGTTTCACCAAATGACTAAATTTCTAAAGAACCTTGTTTCTTTTAGCTATGTTAATTTTAATCAATTTCCTCTTGTCTTCATAATGTCATTTTTCATAGCTATCCATATGTTTCCCTCACAATTAATTTATCATAATATTCTTTTTATTTCTACCAGAGTGGAAGACCAGGAATCAGAGATTTGGAAAGCCTGACAGGTTTATGATGTGTTTCTAATTATAAAGAGTTTTTATTAGTAGATTCTGAGTAGATGTGTTGCTCAAGTACATATTCATTACAATATACATTTGCAAACAAAATTTCTCTTATTGAATTATTGTTAACATATTTTCTTCAGGAACAGAAATATGTAATTGGCCTCAGGAATATTATAGAATATCAAGGATTTTGTGTAGAATTTAAATTTTATTCTTAAATCTCATACCCCATACATATACTTCTATTCCTTCTCTTTCTAACCCTCAATTACCAATTCTTAAAAATTGTGTAGTTTAGCAAAAGAAAACCATTTCAACATAGTTAGAAATGGTAAACTTAATTAAAGGAATTGTCTATCTTTTAGGGTATGGAAGCCTAATTTCTACAATTTCTTAAAAGAAATTTAAAAATTATACCTTGGTAAGAAAAACAGAATACGTTATCTTGCCCGTGTAATTGTAACTCTTCTGTATGGTATTCTCACAATAAAAATTAAAAAGAAAAAGAAAAAAAGAATAAATTAAATCACTTAGTAGATGAATGGATCAAGAAAATGTGGTATATATACACAATGGAATTCTATGCCTCCATCAGAAAGAATGACATTGCCCCATTTGTTAGGAAATGGAAAAACTTGAAAAAAATTATATTAAGTGAAGTAAGCCAGGCCCAAAGAAACATAGGTCCCATGGTTTCCCTTATTTGTAATATCTAGTATATGTATGAGTCAAGCGGAAAAGGTCAGATAATGTGATGTCAGGAAAATGAACCCTTAGATGTGTATTTTAATGTTTTTTTCTTTCATGCATGTGTTTCTAACACATTTATAAGATTATCTCCTTGTTGCTTTGTATGTCCCTCCCCCACAGTATAACCCCTGCTTTCACTATATTTGATGTCAGTATAACTTGTGGAGGAGATGGGGAAAAACCAGTTGTTTAAGGATACAGGTGGACCTGTTGCAACAATGAGAAGTACAAGTTGTCATGTCCAAAACGAGCTTTACAATGTCGGTGGGGGGGGAAGGGGGGGGAAGGAGAAGGATTGGGATTGGGATTGGGGGGGGAGGGGGGAGGCTGGGAAGGGATGTGAAGGGTAAACAAAGGAGCAGGCTGCAATGCTTGGTAAGAAATGTACGCATTATCCTGCCCATGTAATTGTAACTCCTCTGTACAATATGTTCACAAATAAAATAAAATTAAATTTAAAAAAATGCTTGGTTTGAGCAATTTATAAATGCTTTTTATATCGAAGCTGGGCATATGTTTTTCAGATTTATGATTTTAATGGAAGGTTAATTTAGACTCTCTATGATTATTTGTCAAGATCTGCAATTCTACACTAGATTTGTCACACCAATGTGGGGGAAAATCTTATGCATAGAGTCTTTTGGAATATATACACTTTGTTTCCCTAAGCTAAATGTGAAAGAAAGGTGTTAAACATTTTATCTATATATTTATGTTTGGTATGGATTACTAATAGATAATCAAATAGTACTCTTAAATAAGTAGATGCTGAAATTGAGGAAGGAGAAAAGTCTTAATTAATCATGTTTTTTGAGAGTTGAATAAACAAAATATTCAAAAATTTTGTTTTTCCTAATACTTTTACTTTTTAAATTTTATTTTATTGTAAAGATGCTGTACAGAGGGGTTACCGTTACATGAGTAAGGCAATGAGTATATTACGTGTCGATCATTGTTATCCCTTCTCTTGTTTTTCCACTATTCATTCCCTCCCACACTCCTCCCCATTCCCCCCCATCCCCACGCCGCCCTAAGTTGAAAAGTTCGTTTCCAATACACTGTCCTGTTAGTATCATTGTTGCAATGGGTCATTTGGTGTCCTTATTTCAGCCTTTTGTTATTCCCCTTCCCCTCCTCAGATTAGACAAATGCATATACAAGATGCAGGGTACCAAAATCAAATACACTGACAACAACGGATATACCATAGTGGGAAGAACATACTAAGGAAACAACAACAACAACAACAACAAAAATCACATGGTACATATAAAACAACAACAACAAAGACAGACCTCTTATGTCCATATCTTGGGGTTTATTTCATTTAGTATCATCTTATATGGTCATATAAGATGACCATAGCTTTTGAGGTTTTCAGCTCATCTGATAAGATTATCCTATACATATACTAATTATTGCAAATAAGGGAAACCATGGGACCGATATTTCTTTGGGACAAGCTTACTTCATGTAATATGGTTTTTCCAAGTCTTTCCATTTCCTAACAATTGGGGTGGTGTCGTTCTTTCTGATGGAAGCATATGGAATTCCATCAGAAAGAACACCACCACCCCAATTGTTAATACTTTTAATAGAATTCCATCAGAAAGAACACCACCACCCCAATTATTAATACTTTTAATAGAATAGTCTCCTCAGAACTTCTCACCCATCTGTTGAACTCCAATGTTCTCTTTGCTGTGAATGGTTCACTTGCAGCCAGGCCACAATTATGACTACCATCATCCTTCTACTCTCCTTCCCATTTAGCTGAGAATGTGCGTGTGTGTAATCACACTTGGATCTATCCGTGCTTTTAAAATTCAGAGATTTTCTCTGAGAAGTTTCTCAGAAAAATTGGTTGATCACTGTTAAGGAATTTTCCACATCTGTATCATCAAGTTAGACATAGTGAGACCATAAGCAGAATACAAAGAAAAGCTGTCTAAAAGTTGTTGTCCTGAGAGACTCATTTAGTAATGAAAGCAGGAATTGACAGGGAAACTTTTAATGATGACTAACTACAAATGAAATAGCCTTAGAAAGATAAGTAGGCAATAGCCCCTCATTATTATTTCTGGGTCTCTAGTGCCTGGGGATGCATATGAAAATGAGAAGGTATGAATTCACATATTGTTAGAAATGAAAAAAGAATTCAAAAACCTTAAATAAAAAGGGAAATTGGTATATCCTTATTAAATGTCCTCCTGTACTATCTAGAAATCTAGAAATAATTTACAATCTATATATTAGTTTGCTAGAATTCCTATAACAAAAACAAATAAGCAAACAAAAACAAACATATACTAGGAGGCTTAACCAGCAGAAATTTATGTAGCCTCTTCCAGTTCTGAACATTCTATGTCAAAAAACTATCAGGGGCTGGGAAGGTGGCTCAGGGGCTGGGAAGGTGGCTCAGTGGTAGAGCGCTTGCCTTGCATGCAGGAGGCCCTGGGTTTGATTCCCCAGCACCACATAAGCAAAAAGGAAAAAAAGCCAGAAGTGGCGCTGTGGCTCAAGTGGTAGAGCGCTAGCCTTGAGCTGAAGAGCTGAGGAACAGCGCCCAGGCCCAGAGTTCAGGCCCTATGACCTGACCAAAAAAGAAAAAAAAAAAAATCAGAAATCAAGGTGACAGCCAGTAGTTCCTTCTGAAGGCTTTTGCTTTGCTCCTTGTGTTTTCCAGCTATACGTAGCATTTCTAATCTTTCAGATGTATCATTCTTATCTTGTATCTTCCCTTGATATTTTCCAATTTCTTTGTCTAAATTATCTTCTCTTTTGATTTTATTAGGATACTGATCTTGGGTTAGATCCTATCCTAATTCATTTTAACTGAAAATATCTGTGATACCTCTTTGTCCAAGGAAAATCATATGCTGGGTGAAATGAAATCTTAAAATACCATTCATTCCAGCAGAATCAAGCATATGAAACTATCTCCTAGATCATCACCTTTGTGATCCTATTCTTGTTTTGGACATGTTTAGATTATTTATTAGCCCAAAATATACATAATAAATAAGTTTAGGTTGAAGTAATTGGCCATTGATTGACATTCATGATATTAATTTTGCCAATCTTGCTGAAACCAAGGTGGGGTGGGCGAGGAGAGGGGTGACACAGTTAAACACAGCAAAGGGAACAGGTTGTGATGCTAACTCTGTTGTTTATCCTCAGATAAAATATCAACAGTAACTATGAGCCCAATCTCCTTCTGTATTATAACTGTTTCAATGTATCTCCTAGTTTCAGTAGAGTTGGAGACATGCTCTTCTCATGGTTGGAATGCAAACATACCTAAAACAGGATAACTTATGGGAAATATTTTAAATACTTTCCAGTATTTAGTAGGGGCAAAATACTATTGAATTTTCCCTTTTAATTTTTTTGAGACTTCTACACCTCTAATGAACGAAAATTTTTATAAGAGAGTTGCAGAAAAAAATAGTGTAATGATTTGATGAGATTTTTTTCAGGAAATTTTGTAAAGAACATTTGTAACATTGTCTTTGTAAAGAACATTTAAAAATTACTTTTGATGTTCTTTTTGTATTACTCAAGAGGACGCTAAATAAAGTATTACATTTGTATTTTTGTGTTTAAATGTGAGTAAGATGCTAATGTGGTACAGATTTATCTAAGACAATCATATACAGAAATTTTATGATAGAGCAGGAAATTCACAGTCCAAACTCTTAAAAAAGTTCTGTTGCATTTGTCTTGAATTAAACATCACCATTGACTGGTAGTATGGGTGATGTTCTTCTGGCTTTTCCATGCCATGTTTGTTTGTTCTATGTATCCTTGTTCTTGGCATTTTCCCATATTTCATCACGTTCCTTCATTTGCTTTCTGTTCCTTCATTTGCTTCTTGCTAATAACCTGGTGCTTTCTTGTGGCGTTCAGTTGCTGCCTTTGCCAGGGATGTGCTTACCATTTTGCTGATTCAGTCACTCTGAAGCCTTCTGAGTGGCCTTTTGGCTTCGAGATGAGATTTTCTTCTACCTTCCGTTTCTATGCAGTCTTATCAGGGTGCTACACATGGTGAGTGTTCAATAAATTGTTGGAAATTTGATTTCCTGACTCTTCATGTCTTTGATTCTTTCTGTTGTGCTATTGCTGCTTCTGATAATAGAAAGACTGTGTTTATGTAATTAATAAGAAACACATACACAAAGAAGAGAAAGATTTTACCCACGGTTTTGCTGTATCACACTGTCTGTTCACTGGTAATTAGTGTACTGAGACCATCCTTGTTCCTGATATGGAATTTGAGAATTTATTGTATATACAATAAATATGGAGTACTATTTTAGAGAAAGAAACACATAACTCATGAACTGCAGGTTTTGTCTCAGATGCCAAATACTTTAAGGAATTTCTATAATCTATATTTTTCAATGTTTAGAAACATTAAACTCATTACAATAGTAGTTATTTTACTTGCTATACTTGTGTAGCTGTAGTTATGACTTCCTATGGGAAGGGAACTTCTCCAATCCTCTCTTTAAGGGCACTAATTCCATTCATAAGGACAGATTCCTTACATTTTCCAAAGGTCTGACTCTTGATAATATCACTTTGGGTATTACATTCTAACCTTTGATTTTTGTAGAACATGAAATTTCAGCCTATAGCATTATCTAAAATAAAGTTATCTGGTAATTGCCTAGAAAAATTAACACAGCTTTTTAAAAATTCAAAATGTTATAAGAAGCTATTCTATACTTAAGAATATAATTCTAAAAATTAATGTAAATTCTAACATGAAAAACCCAAAATATCACATTATAATTCCTAATAGGTATAGTTATGTGTCAATCAAAAATTTAAAAAGAAGCATAAATTACACTCAGTTATTTAAGGCAGGACTGATACTTTAAATTCAAAACAATTTCAAAAGAATTCACTCAAGTACATATTTTATTCTTATATTGTCAATAGAAATGTTGGTATTATAAATGAAAGAAAACAAATATATGTAGAAAGGGATTTCTAAGTCTTCAAATGCCCTAGCAGATTTAGAATATCAGCAGAAAAGTAATACTATCTAGCTGTAACACTTGTGGGCTTTTACTTCCATACTGATTAAAAATATTAGCTTTTATATTTATTTATTTATTGCTAATCTTTAATATACAGATTTCTGTGTAATCATTTTGTGTTGTTTATGATTAAATTGATAATGTAAGTTTATAACTCTCTTTCATGTTGGTAGATATTCACTAGCATCTCTGTGCATATGAGCTCATAAGATTTTCATTTGCTTATTTCTTGTAGTGGAGGCATACATTAGTGTTGGTCTTGAGATAATAGAGGGTGAATTAATACCTTCCACAAGAACCTAGTTCATTTGCTAGACTTGGTTTAGTTGATTAGAGACAGGGAAAAGAAATAATGGCACTTAGGTTAATGGGGGTTATTTAGTGAGAACTGGGTTATTTGGGTGAAAATGTAAATGTTTAGTATATCCTTAGAATTAATTATTTGTGTAACCTTAAAAATGAAATTTAATGTCATAGTCTCTGTGTCTGGCCCTATGTTTTCAATCGTGGTTATTTCAAATTGTTCCTTATGTTACTCATGCATAGCTACTGAGCAGATCTCTCTTAGTGAAAATCCATTACTTATTCCCCTATTAGAAATAGGTCCTCTTTAGCCCAGGTCAAACATTTAAATTGTCTCTGTTCCATCTGTACCCCTAGCCTAACTGAGTTAACCTTATAGTCCATGCTGAGAATGAAACACTTCAATATCTCTATACTACAAACTATATGTTTCTACTCTCTAGAAAATAATCTACGACAAACTTTCCTTGAACTTCAGAGTATTTTAAGTACTTCAGAGTTTATGTTTTAGTATCATCATTTATTATCAGTAATCAATCTTAAAGCATTTTCAACATTCTTTTAATATTACTTGTCTCCTAATACATGGCTTGCTCCTCCTGTCAGCAAGAGTTATTTGTACTCATCTCTGATTTCTAAGGAATGTGCAGTGGGATTGTTCATGGCAAGAAGTCAGTACTTGTTGGAGATTTACCATATTCCCAGTTTAAAGTATAAATTCACATAAAGGTATTTCATACACTGGACTTTATAGAATGAGAACGTAGAATGCCTTTTCATGAGCAAGACGGCCAGAGGATGTGTTTATGTGTTTTTATTTCCATATATTCATTCAGAGAATGAACTTTGTTCAAATTCACCTTCTACTACTTTATTTAATCTACCCACTTCATTGTTTAAATCTTTTTTGAATATTTTTCTTATCTTGCACTCTATGAATACAGTTTCTCTTGATCAGTGTCACCTCTTTTAACATTCTCATTCACCACTCCAAGCCCACTCTGTCCCTTGCTTCTCTTGATTTTTAAGTTATATATTGATTTTTTTCAATTTAACAAAGCAACTTATATATACAACACATCTTGATCTGTATCATCCCTTCAATATCTTCACCCCCCTCTTTGACACATCCCTTCCCTTATTTTTCTCAATTGTGTAGTATATACAATGCATTCTTTTTAAAAAGATGCTGTACAGAGGGGTTACAGTTACATGAGTAAGGTAATGAGTACATTTCCTATCGCACATTGGTGTCTGCACTCTTCCCCCTCCGCTGTTCATTCTTCTATCCTTGCCCCTTTTGCCCTTCCCTGCTTCTTGCAAGTACCTGTTTCTTGATAGTTATTTTGTTGGACTTTGATTTAGTCTTTTTAAAGAACGTTACTATTTGTGCTCCCCATAAAGTCTATTATACTTCAGCTGATTCACTTATAACCATTTGCATACGACCCCACAAATGAGGGGAACCATGCAACCTGTATTTCTCTGGGTCTGACTTACTTCACTCAGAATAATTTTTCTGTCTTTCCATTTCCAGATGAAAGCTATAGTATCATTCCCTCCGAGGGATGAGTAGAACTTCATTATATATATATATATGCATAATATATATATGCATATATATATTATATATGTATGTATACATGTATATATATGTATGTACATATACCACATTTTCTTGATCATCTTGTCAATTGAGGGGCATCTGATTACATATCTTGGCTATAGTAAACAATCCTGCAGTAAACATTGTTGTGCTGGTGGGCTTTAGTATATCCTTGTTGGTTCTCTCTTGGATAAATACCTCATTTTTTAAATGGATCTCTTTACTATAAACTTTTGTGATTCTTCGCTATAAACCTTTTTATGACCTTTAGCAACATATTAATTCACAATACTATTTTAAAATAAATATAAGTTGTTAGATTTATTGAACTGTAAGTAACAAAATGTATGTTATAAATTTACACACATATATATGTGTATATATAAATGCATATATCCACACACACACACACACACACATATATGAGAATAATATATAAAAATTCTATATGATAAGTTATCAAATGTAAAGCTAAAATTCAAGGAATGCTTTCAAGTATTAGATTTAGGGATTTAAGTAGCAGCTACTTCAAGTTAATTATTTTAGCAATTACATTTCCCCTGTACATTGAAAGCAGCACTTTGGTAGTACATTTAATTAATTTGAAAATCACCCAATTCTTATGTCTAGTGCTTACTTAAACACAACTAAGGAAGTTTGTTTAGTTAAAAGTATCTTGGAAATTATTCATTTTATTGAACTTTCTTAAATTTGTAATTGAAAAAAATGCAAGTAAAAGACTCTGGTAGTAGTAAATTCCCTAGTTAATAAATATTTGAGACAATTTGGCACAACAGCTGATAGTATAATTTATTGGTATGCTATATATTCATATCATATCAATTCTTTTCAGTGAATGTTGAGTGGACTCAAGGTTTTGATGATGTTAATTTATATCCTACTATGGAATAATCCAATAAGAAAGAAGTTAATAGATGTACTGAATAGGTTCAGGTGAAATACTTCTTTACATAACACTTGGTCACTTAGCAAATGACAATTTTAAGAAAGAAGTCACTGGTGTTTAGAACTTAGTTTGGCCAAATTGCATTGTAGACAGAAGATCCTAACTAAATATTTTAGGTATGACAAGTGGAACCTGGTACTAAAATAACATCTCATCCCAGTCTTTGAGGTAATAAGGCTGCCACTAATCAAAGGTTAAACAGTTTGTATGTATTACCAGTTATGATCCAATTTGTCAAGTCAGCTACTGTTTTCTCTCATATTTATTCAGAGAGACTTCTATCTAGATATCTACAGGCTGGATATCTTCTTGGATCTTTGTCTATGTACTAATTTTCTGGTAGGAACCATATATCCTATACTCCCTTGTTCTGATTGTTCTGGTTACATTTCTCATGGGATGTCCTCAGTAATCGCTACCAGAATTGGGTTAGTGAATCCCACTCTGATGATACCCCATTGTCAAAGGAAATGGGCAACAATGAACGTGAGCTAGTATCATCTATGGTTGTATTTAGTTACTTCCCACTGTACATACACTTCTTGCCTCACATTTCCTCTTCTCTTTATTCAGAAAGATGGCTTAGAAACTGGAACGAGCCTAGTCCTAACCCTACTATTTGCGGCTCATCATATCTTTAGAAAATTGTCCTAAGACCTAGTTTTCTTTTCTGTGGAATGTATATAATGTTTGTACTTAGTGAAGTTGAAATGGATTCTGTATGTTATCATGCTTGATTAGTATGGTATTTGACATATACCACTCCAAGATTCTAATTATTACTGCATTATTGTTTTTTTTTTTCTCTCTGCTGCCAAGAATACTTACTGGCATGTGGTATGAAGGTAATTGACAAATCAGTAATGTTGAGAGGTAATGTTGAAAATTGAGGCCTGAAAAACATGTTTCTGAGTTTCTGATCTACTTTAAAATATAAAAATAAAATGTATCTCTATGGTAGTATATGTTGTTTAATTGTATATAACATCACTTATTTTTTGTCATGTGAACTATCATTTCAGATAGTTATTTGGCAACATAATGCTGAGAGAGGAGCAATACGGTGGGTGACCTTGTATTTGAACGTAAGAGCAATAAGCTTCCCCCATCAGTCACATTTTCATCCTGTATTACTTGAGAAATTTTTCCTCAGGTAAAACTTAGTCCCTTATCTCCCTTCGATGCAGAAAAAGTTGCTAATTAGTATTCTCATAGTTAAACTGCTTTCTGAAATCAATGATGATTATGTGAAAACCCTGTTTATTAGTGATTTTTTATTTATTCAAGTGATTGTTGTCAAAATGTGCTTTTAAAATTCACATTGATGGCAACTAAAATGCTGTCACTGTGATTCTAAGATGCTGTCAGTGCAGTTTTGTAGTAAATAGCATTATAATGTCCATGTGTGATCAAGAAGGTGACACAATGTCAAGGATATACTGAGCATGGCTATATCATAAATTATAGGAAATGCATATTTATGGAGGACTTTTGTGGAATGACAAAATAAAGTCATGCAAATATTGTATTGCTAAGAGAAAAGAAATCAGGTTAGAGGAAACTTTGTTAAAGGAAATATTGTTATGACAGTTAAAGTGCCTTCACATTGTAAGATGTTATTGTATCTTCCTATGAAACCTTTCCGGCAGTCCCAATGACAGTGCTTTATGTCCTTGGACCTGAAAGGTTTTATGGTAGTAATTCATAGGTCCTCCCACCACGATTTTCTGATAGTTCTTGAAAATTTGCATTTCATCATAGAGGTGAGGTTAATAAACTACCTTAATTTGAAGGTCTGTCCTCTGTAATGATTTCCTTACAGCCTGCACTCTTTGAGTACCAGACCAGAAGGGAGATCTTGGACCTACTATAGGCCTCTCTCTGTGGAGAAGAGATCTGTGTACAGTCAGCTGATTTCTAGATTTCTTCCATTATAAAGTAATATTTTAGGTTTAAATGTTATTGCTACTAGAGAAAGTAGCAGTGCTCTCTAGGGAGTACAAAGGCTGATGTGTTCGAAGTGTTTTTCAAAGTATGGTTAATGGATTGTATGTATTTGAATTCCCTGGGATGCTTGCAGAACAGCAAATTTCTTTCTGGCCTCTCTCTTAGCTGTCCTGAAAATGTCTGGGGATTAATATTCATTTTCTCTCTATAAGTATGTCCTGAGAAGTTCTAGCCACTGAAAAGCATAACTTTTCTCTATGCTAAGAAAAACTTGGCCATTAATCATCTGGGCTGCACATCTGGTACTCATTTCTGTCTGTACTGGAGGTTTATAGAGTACTGCCTCTCTATTTGACAGTTTCTGCTATTCAGTATTTTTTTTAAAGATCCTATAAAAAGGCATTAAATAGATAAAGATCTTTTTAGCTTCTTTTCAACAACTCCATCCACTGTCTTGTCTAGACAGAGAAAAAGAAACTTGGATAGCTTGGCATACATTTTTGTATTTCCTTCCTATAAGGAAAAGTGACCACATAATGAGAAAAAAATCAATAAACCCAGACAAACCAAGACATCCTGTCAACTACTTGCTTAAAACAGTAATGCCAATCATAATTTATCAATAAATTGTAAGTTAAATCAATTATTTTGACTGTCTATGAAGTGAATTACATTTCTGCTGATGTGATTTTCTCCTTTGTCTTATCTCAGGTCCTGCTTCTGCAAGACCATGGTTTTCCATAAGATACCCTTAGCCTGTGGCTTCAAGAGTATCGAGGAACTTGTAGAAAATGAATATTTCTTGTTCTATCAGGCATTGAACAAGGAATAAAGAAATCAAGAAACAGATTAAAACTAGAAAAAAGTGCTTAAGAAAGTTCTCTAGATGATTATAATACCTACTAAAGTTTGAGAGTCAATTGGACAATTGTAAGTCATTGCAATTCTCTTCACATCAATTCAGCCTTCTCTCTCTGCACATGATTGTACTGGTGATACTATTCTGTTCTTCTCTCATTCAGGTTCATTAATCAGTAGACTTATTTGAATTAAATCCATCATGTGTTTATTTATCAGACAATATTTAAGTCAATAACATGTGCATAATAGAGCATATAAACAGGGGAAAATACAAAAATCACAGGATCAGCTCAATAGATGGAGGAAAACTTTAGCAAAACTCAATATTCCTTCACAACAAATCCCTTAATAAGCTAGGTACAGAAGTAGCATATCTGGCTATTTTGAATAGTTTATTGGAGATAAAAGGTTCATGGGGACTTTTCTGCCCAGGCTGGATCTGAGATCCTCAGATCTTAGCCTCCTGAGTGGCTAGGATTACAGATGTGAGCCCTGGCCCTGACTTGAAGCAGTCATTTAGTAGCAGTATAATCTAGGACTATGTTGAATTAACTCACTGGACTGCAGTGTTGAAGCAAAGACGATGATGCTATGAAAATAAAACACAAAACCAAATATGGTTTTCATAACTAAAGAATTGGTTTTTATATTATTATGATTGTATTATGTTTAAGTAGTTGTTCAAGGAGGTTTCAATTCAACATGATAGTTGAATTGAATGGGTAGTGTCACCCTTTTCTTCTTTCTCTCTGCCATCTCTACCAAGTCTACCGTACATCCATTAATTTTCTTAGTTTCATTTTCACATATACATTCAGTATCATCACTCTTGACTGTATTCTTCCACCCTTCCTTTCTTCATTGCCTACCACCCTCCCATTGACCTCTCCCATCCCCCACCCCCCACCCCAGACACTTCAAGTATCAGCTTCCTGGTATTCATTTTATTGGACTATAAGTTTTTTTTTTTATTACACAACTGAAATTCTCCATTCGTATACTATACTTCAGTTAACACATTTGTATGTATATGCATATGACCCTGTATATATTTACATATATTTATAAATTAGCTCTAACTTCCTCATATGAGAAAAACATGCATCTCTGGGTCTGACTTACTTCACTTAACTCTCAAAATTCTAATCCCTGGGATAATTTTCCAAATATGTGTTTTCAGTCTTTAACAGATAATACACTGATCTGGGTATAGTGGCTCAACCCTTCAATCCTGGCTACTTGAGAGGCAGGGATTTAGGCATCAAAGTTTGAGGGCAGCCCAGGCAAAATGATGTTTATGAGAATCCTTCTCAACTAATATCTGGGTAAGGTGAATGTCTTTCTTCCCAGTTACTGGGGTAGCACAATAGTTGGACAAGTTGGCATATACCTGTTATCCTCAGTGACAGACACATATTCAAGGCATAAAAGAACCAGAGGTCTGGCTCAATTGGTAGACATATACTTTTCGTGCACAAGGCCCTGAGTTTAATCCTGTGTACTGCTCCCACCTGCCCTCTGTCCCCCCCACAAAGAAAGAAAAAAGAAGCTAAATTGGTCTCAAAATATGCTTTCTCTATATTATAAATATGCTTTCTCTATATTATAAATATGCTTTCTCTATATTTCTCTGACTGTGGAATATGTGAAAGTTTAGAGATAAGACTGAATTCCATAGAAATGTTTCAAATGGTTGTCAATTAATTGTTTCAACATGTTTTTGCATATATTTACTTTGATTTATTTTCATTAATGGAGGCAGACCAAATTAAACCTATGGAAAGTATCTCTTTCTGATTGTCGTGATGTTGACAGAATTGGCCAGAGTTGCTTTGCTTGTCTGGGAAAGTTCCCCTTCTCTAGTGATTTGGAGTACCTTGTATTGCAGGTTTCCTCAGGGATCTGCTTTTAGAAAGCAGATTAAAATATTACCATGCAGTGGCCTCTACTTTTAAATTTGATTAGCTTCAGGATAACTACTATCTTATCTTCTTAAAGAATTAACAGCTATCAGTTTCTAGCTTGAGGAATTTTTTCTGTCAAAATAAATACTCAAATGCTGAGAAATCAAGATACAATGAATATATCTACATTTAATGTATACAGGACCTCTCACTCAACAGTACTCAAAAGTTCCTCATCTCAATTTCTACATATACCAAGTATGTACTAGAACCTTATAAATTTAACAAGTTAGAATTCTTCTCAATATTACCCTGCTCACGCTTAATTAATAATGTCATTATTCAATTAGTTCATTTTCGGTAATCATGTAGTTTAAAGTAATGCTGTATAAATATTTGTCTATATGATGTCCTTCAAAAATTTAGATTTTTTATATAGTAAACATTTATGACTGGTCATTTTGTTTTTTTAATTGTTATTTTGCTTACAAATATTGGCTGAGTATTATCCGTGTCCGTTAAGGACTGCAGGTATTTTGTTTAGGTACAATCTAAAACAATGGGTAGTTCTGTTTCAAAACCCATCAGTCTGTCTGATTAGCATGGAGATGTAACAAATGGTCATGAGATGACTTGTTCACTTTTCAGCTAATTTAGGAATTATAAAAACTTAATGACTGCATGCTGTTAAAACTCCATTTGGAAATTAGCAATTGATTATGTAGCACTTTGCAATTCTTAAGGTCTCTCCATTAGTAATGAGTGTAATTTAAGCACATTTGTAGAGCTAAAAGTAGGGCCTTTGGATAGAAGGGTAGTCAGGAGACTAAAAAATGAGTTCTCCTTGGTTGTTAGAGTAAAATGCTGAGCTATATCCAGAATCTCAGGAGAATCTAACTTCAGTGATCATCGAAGCTCATCCAAGCTAAGGTGTTAATGGTTTAATGTTACTTCTCAGGAGTGTTTTTGTTTGAAAGAAGAAACCTATACATACACTGCTGGAATAAATGGCAATTCAGGGAGAATTTCAGCTATCTAGAGAAAGCTATTGTGAATATTCAATTAAGTAGATAACTTTGTTTCTCTATGTTTATTTATAAATATATAATGCTATCTGTATAGACACATGGGTATGTCTTTTGCACATATATACAATATTTTATGAATATATGAGTATATAACATACCATGTTTTACAATATGGCATGATAGATAATACATATGAAATACATATGATACTATGATATGACAAGATAAAATATGATTTGATTCTTTGGTCTTTCTGGGGATTCTAGAGAATGTTTCACTGTACTTAAAGAAGACTTAAAACTCCTTTGTGGGTAGTCAGAGATAGAATGAGTAGGCTTTGTTGACTATATACTTTTACTGTTTTTTCATGACAGCATGGTTAACGCTATGCATGTATTGTAAGTATTCAGCACACACTGAGGAGACCCACAATGATGTCTGCAGCTCTTTTTCTACATACCTATTTCATATCTAGAACACTGTGATGTATCTTCCAGCCAACTCTAGTTTCCTATAGGCTCTGACACTATCATTTTCCTGGGTTGAGTAGCTTGTAGCATTGTTTCCTGCTGCATGTGATTTAAAAAAAAGTTACAAGTAAGCTATGTAAGGGAAACTAATATGTAGGGTTTTTTTTCCTCAAAGGAATGCTTTGTAACTTATTCCATGTAAAATAAATTCAGAATTTGTGACAGCTTCCTAAAATAGAAAACAATAACTTTTATGTAATCTAATAATACTATTTTTGAAAATAAAAATGCAATTGACTTGGAGGTTCAAAAGAACCATGTTACAGGGCCCGGAAGGTGGCTCAGTGGTAGAGCGCTTGCCTTGCATGCAGGAGCCCTTGGGTTCCATTCCTCAGCACCACATAAGCAAAAAGAAAAAAACCGGAAGTGGTCCTGTGGCTCAAGTGATAGAGCGCTAGCCTTGAGCTGAAGAGCTGAGGGACAGCACCTAGGCCCAGAGTTCAGGCCCCACGACCCAAAAAAATAAAAAATAAAAAAGAACCATGTTACGTGCAAGTTTTATTCCAAGTTATATACTGGAATCATTCTAAAGCTCAAAGTCAGTCAAACATGGTTTTTGAAGTTAACTCAATGCATCTTCTAGCTATCACAGAGATCATTTATATTTATTTTTGTAGTTCACTTTGCACATTTTTTTCCAAAGACAAAACAAAACCTGAATGATGTTTGCCTTAGTTCTTTGCTTCCTGGGCTTCAGGTTAAAATGCTTTCACTATTGATATCTGAGTTCTTTGTCTTGTTTGTCTTATGTGAAAGCCTGGAACTTAGCTGGCTTTATTCCTCTTCTGACCCTACTTCTGTCTTTAAAGCAGTTGATTTCCATTGCAGGAAACAATATACTCTCAGTGAATGCTTGAGTTGTTCAGTCAAAGCCAAACACTTGGCATCTATTGCAGTTTGTGAAGATCTCCATTTTGATCAGATCTCTAGAAATCAAATCAATTCTTGTATGCACGTAGTTATTGAGTCTTTGTCATTCTCTGATAAGAATATCCTCCTTGAGTCTCATGTAAACACAATGGAATTCTACTCAGACATCGGAAAGAATAATATTGTAAGGAAATTATATTTGTAAGGAAATGGAAAGACTTGGAAAAATTACATTAAATGAAGTAAGCCAGACCCAGAGAAATATAGGTTTCATGGTTTCCCTCATTTGTTGTATGTAATGAGAATGTTCCTATACATCTACAAATAAACACACTGGATGGCAAAAGAAAAAAAAAAGTACACTAGGGCATGATACATTTTCTGTGTTTTCTATAAGGTTTACTTCTTTGGGATGAAGCCAGAACAGAATGACACTTTTAAGCATCTTCTAAACTTCACATGTTTCTGTTTCTTGAACTTTCTGAGGCCACTGATCAATGTTAACTCAAACAATGTGGAGAGACACATTGTATGTATCTTAGACAAAGCTGATCTGTAGAGTTCTTCAGGAAAGAAACCAAACATTACTGGCATTTATTTATTCATTTATTTATTTACTTATTTATTTATTATCTCCAGTACAGGGGTTTGAGCTCAGTGCTTTGCATTTGTACTGTTTGCTGTCATCTGGCCATGTTTCCAGCCTAGTTCTTTGATGGTTATTTTGAAGATGGAGTCTCATTTTTTGCCTCCATTGCTTTGGATGTAATCCTCTGGACCTCAGCCTTCTGTGCAGCTAAGATTACAATCTATCTATCTATGTGTCTATCTATCTATCTATCTATCTATCTATCTATCTATCTATCTATCTATCTATCTATCTTTCTTTCTTTCTTTCTTTCTATCTACATACCTACCTATCCATCAGCAATTTGTTTATTTACAAATTTCCTAGCTGAGCTATGATTAAGATAGACATGAGACAGCATAAGCCATCTACTAAAATGAAATTTTAGATGAATAAAATACAGTATACTTATAAACCAACTAGTAGATGATAATGTAAGAATGCATTTTTGTGTCTGAGATAAAAATCTTTTTTTGTTGTTTTTATTGTTGGTTTTGGGGCTTGAACTCTGGGCCTGGTCGCTGTCTCTGTGCTCTTCAGTTCAAGGCAAGAGCTCTACTGCTTGAGCCACAGCACCACTTTCTGGTGGTTTATTGGAGATAAGAGTCTCACAGACTTTCCTGCCCGGCTGGCTTTGAACCTTGATCCTCAGATCTCAGCCTCCAGAGTAGCTAGGATTACAGGTGTGAGCCACCAGTGCTTGGCTAAGAGATAAAGATCTGTTAAAGGAGACCCTTAAAAGATCATGAGATCTTAAAATGATTGGCTTTTTATGTTACAATTTAAAAATGGGCTTTAAAAATCTGTTAAATGATTGATGTATGTGTTGTTTGAAAAACCATATAATCAATTAGAATTGCATGCACTATATATTCAGTTAAAAAGTCAATAAATTCAATCATCAAATAGGCTAAGAATATTAGTAGTTAATTTATAACAGAATAAAACAAAATTATCTGCCCACAAACGTAAGAAATGATTTAACTAACAATCAGCAAAATGTGAGTTAAATATTTAGGCAATAATTTATAATACAGCTTTTAAAATATAAAATGACAATATTAATGGTTAATGAGAATATGAAGCAACCAGAAAGCTCATAAATAGTGAGTAGAGTCAATAATAGTGCAATGATTTAGGAAAATGATGGTAAACTTAAAGATATGTGTATTTTTCCAGGGGAGTAATTCACAAACACCGAAGTTAGAGAAATATGTATTTTAGGAATTCATTGAAACACATTGCTCTATTATTGTCAACATAATAATGAATATAAATTCAATTCATCAGTAGAACATTTTGTAAATAGCTGAAAACTGAAAACTACTTTAATGTCCATCAAAGGAAAGGAATGAATGTAAATTGTGGTGTGGGTATGTGATGTAAAATCTATTGATCCACATATACTGTAGTTTCAGTAAACAAGACGTTTTTTCAATAAAATTTATATTTAAAGAGAAAGGATATTTGCAGAAGGAAACTTGAAGATAGAACACTTATAAAACTCAGGACAATGTTTCATATACCTTTGTGTGTGTGTGTGTGTATGTGTGTGTGTGTGTGTGTGTGTGTGTGTGTGTGTGTATTAATGTTTGGTAGAATATGGAAACACACTGGAATAAAAATACAGAATTAATATATTATTTCATTTTAGGAGCTATGCACTAAAAGACTATCCAAGATGATATAAAAATAAGTTTAAATAAATATCAAATATTAAAATATATTGAGGATGTAAAAGTATATAAGGTATATTTTATATTTTTTCTCCTTTGGCATTTGCTTAAAATATATCACAAATCTTTAAACTTGTTTGGTTTTAATATGTTTATAGCTAAAGATAATAATTCTTATATGTACTATGTTTGAATTTTTCTTTCCCCTTTGGCTTGCCTCAAGAAGTTGGCTAAAGATGTATTTTATTTTGAATTAAGCCCATCCTATATAAATTAACCAGTGCGAGACTAGAGTTTATTTTTATTTCTTCTTTTCAAATTTTGAACACAGAAGTTATATTGTGTTTAATGTGTATCATATGATGTTAATGTTTCTGATGAGGAAGAGTCACTTAGCAATAGCAGATTTGTTTGGATAGCAAGTTTAAACTTAAAATTTGGTTTAAGACAGGGATTAGTATATATTTCAAGCAAACACATAGAAATATAAGTTCTTTTAGCAGTGCCTTGAAATGTTTCTCCTGAAACATTTCGAACTTTAATGAAAAAGAACAAATAAGGAAGGGTAGTGTTTGATTGAACAGTTTTGTAATAAGGAGGAAATGATTGATATTTCAGGTATTGTCAAATAAATTTGTTTTCAAAATTATACATCATAATAATTCAAACAAAATTTTTGAGGACTTTTTTATTTTTATTTTTTATTTTTTTATTGTAAAAATACTGTACAGAAGTGTTACAATTACATGGGCAAGATAATGAGTACATTTCTTATCAAGCATTGTAGCCTCCTCCTTTGTTTACCCTTCCCATCCCTTCCCATCCCCCCGCTCCCCCATCCAATCTCCCCCCCCCCCCCCACAGCACCAAAGTTGTAAAGTTCGTTTTCTTCGTTTTCGACCTAACGACTTGTACATCTCATTGTTGCAATGGGTCCACCTGTATCCCTATTTAAATGATTTGTTTTTTTCCCTTCCCCTCCACAAATTATACCGACATCAAATACAGTGAAAGAACGGGTTATACTGTGGGGGAGGGACATACAAAGCAACAAAAGAAATAATCTTATAAATGCATTAGAAACAATCCCATCAAACAAAAAAAACTTTTGAATACATATCTTAGGGTTCATTTCCCTAACATCACCTTATCTGACCTTTTCTGCTTGACTCAGACATATACTAGATATTGCAAATAAGGGAAACCATGGGACCTATGTTTCTTTGGGCCTGGCTTACTTCACTTAATATTTTTTCCAAGCCTTTCCATTTCTTAACAAATGGGGCAATGTCATTCTTTCTGATGGAGGCATAGAATTCCATTGTGTATATATCCCACATTTTCTTGATCCATTCATCTATTGATGGGCATCTGGGTTGGTTCCACATCTTAGCTATAGTAAATAATGCTGCCATAAACATAGTCGTGCTGGTAGCTTTAGTGTGATCTTGTTTGTAAACATTTGGGTAAATGCCCAAAAGTGGGATTGCTGGGTCATAGTGGAGCTCTATGTAGAATCTTTTGAGGAACCTCCATACTGCTTTCCAAAGTGGTTGAGCAAGTTTACATTCCCATCAACAATGCAGTAGGTTTCCCTTCTGTCCACATCCCCTCCAGTATCTGTTGTTATTAGAGTTCTTGATTTTAGCCATTCTAACTGGAGTGAGGTGGTTTCTCAATGTTGTTTTGATTTGCATTTCTTTTATGGCTAGGGAGGTTGAGCATTTCTTCATGTGTCTATTGGCCATCCTTCTTTCCTCTTCAGAGAAGTTTCTCTTTAAGTCTTTAGCCCACTTACTTATTGGGCAGTTGTTTCTTTGAAGATTTGTTGTTGGGGGTTTTAATTTTTTGAGTTCCAGATATATTTTAGATATGAGGCCCTTGTCCGTTGTATGGCTAGTGAAAATCTTCTCCCAATCTGTGGGCTTTCTATTGATCTTGCTAGCTATGTCCTTTGCCATGCAGAAGCTCTGCAAATTCATGCAATCCCATTTGTCCAATATTTCTTTGATTTGTTGTGTTTCTGGGTCTCTAGTAAGAAAATTTCGGCCTCTGCCAAGGAGACCTACGGTTTCTCCTATTCCATCCTGTAATGTTTTCAGAGTGTCTGCCTTGACTCTGAGGTCTTTGATCTATTTGGAGTTGATTCTGGTGCAGGGTGATAAACATAAAGGGGATCCAAATAGGGAAATAAGAAGTAAAACTCTCCCTCTTTGCAGATGACATGATCTTATATTTAAGGAATCCCATAAACTCCACTCCCAAATTACTGAAGCTGATTCAAAGCTTTGGCAAAGTACCAGGGTATAAAATTTACCCTCAAAAATCAATGGCCTTTCTGTATGCCAACAATGAGAAAAGTGTGGCTGAAATTAGGAAAGCAACTCCATTCCTAATAGCCCCACAAAAAATAAAATACCTAGGAATTAACCAAAGAAGTGAAGGACCTCTATGATGAAAACTTTAAAAACTTGAAAAAGGAAATCAAAACAGAACTTAGAAAGTGGCAAAAACTCCCATGCTCCTGGATTGGAAAGATCAACATCGTGAAAATGGCAATACTTCCCAAGGCTATCTACAAATTCAATGCGATACCTATCAAAATTCCAACGTCATTCTTCAAGGAAATAGAAGAGGCAATCCAAAAATTCATATGGAACAATAAAAGACCCCGAATAGCAAAAATGATCATCAACAGAACAAACAGTGCTGGAAGAATATCAATACCAAATTTCAAACTCTACTACAAAGCCATAGTAATCAAAACAGCTTGGTACTGGCACAAGAACAGACCTCAGGACCAATGGAATAGAATTGAAAACCCAGAAATGAACCTACAGACCTATAGCCATCTACTCTTCGATAAGGGAGCTAAAAAAATAGAATGGAAGAAAGATGGCCGTTTCAGTAAATGGTGCTGGCAAAATTGGTTAACTACTTGTAGAAAACTAAAGCTAGATCTTTATATAATTCAAATAAATTTAGGTCTTTCTGTCTCTCATCTTTGGCAATACTATGTCTAGAATACATCTTTAATTAATTTCAATGACCCTTTCCCTCCTGAATTTATTACATGTCATGATAAAATTTCAAACAGTTTTAAACTGCTATGCTGCTGGCAACAAAAATAAAACTAATAACTGAATTATGCATTTGAATTCCATGTGAATTTGAAATTACTACCAGTAATGTTTATTTGCTTTAATTAATGATTGAGACTCTACTATGTCTCACTATCTTATTGAAACTTTTGTGGGATATTATATTTAAAAGACCCTTAAAAGTCTCTTTGGATCTGAGAATTTCTTTTCATTTACAAACATTGAGTAAACTATAAAATGAAAGGAAAATTTCTATTCATCTCTTACCGCAAAGAATTCTACTTATAATGGATATATGATTTGGCTTGTCCAATATAAAAATTGCACTGATTAATATTGCTAACATCCTCCTCCTCCTCCTCCTCCTTTTCTTCCTCCTTCTTCTTCCAAAAGCCAGGTGTAAAATAATAAGGATTTCAACTGAGGCTCTAGCAGTGAAAGTGGAAAAGTATATGTAGTGTGATACACTTTTAGGTAAAGTTTTTTTTTCAATTAGTAAAAGTACTTTATTCTCCTCTTGTATTTGCTCTATACCTTGCTTTACAAAGTTATGAAGTTCACAGCTTTATATCAAAATGTAAGACTAGGCTTATTTTTTTAATAAACATTTTTGCAGTCAGGTGTCATCTGACTTCTTCCTTCGAATCCATACTCAATACTGAAGAAAAAAAATCAGAAACCAAGGGTGCTGGAGTAGCTCTCGGGGACAGTATTTCTCTTAATAGGAGAAACGTCTTCAACAGCCTTTCCTCCTTCGACCCCATTTTGCCTCCATTTCAGCTGCATTACAACCTTGAATTCAGAGCAAATCTGGGAAACCCTAGTCACCATGTGTCTCAGCAGGCCACACACTTAGGGCAGTAGGTGAAGTCAGCTACTGTGTGGGAAGCAGGGGTTTGGTTTAGAGGAGGGTCGCACATCCACTTTCACATGGAACTTGGTGGAGCTCAAAGTGCTTCCACACTTGCTCAGTCAACACAAGTAAAGTGAATAAAATTTCAAGTCTTATTACCTTGAAAGAGAATTTTCTGCTTAAGAGAAATAAGAAATGTATATGAAGATAGCCACTCAGGTTTGTACAATATGTTCAAGTGTTTATAGAATAAGAGATACACTAGATGTACCAGAATATGAATTTGAAATGCAGTTTAGCTTTATAAAAAAAGAAAGTGTGGCTACAGTTAGAGTATTGGGTGGGACAAGAGGAATTTAGAGAGATAAATATTGAGAATAACCAGAAATTTCTAAGAGTAAGAAGACAGATCAATAAGAGGGACAAATACAAATTTATGCATTATGAATTTACAGGTAGATTAAATTATCGTAAGAGCCATATGTGCATACCCACATTTCTGAGGCATACCTACATTTCTGAGATGTAAGAAATAGCTGTAAGTTCATATACAACCTGCAGTTTAAATTTCCTATTGATTACTGGCCTTGTGCCTTTGTCCTCTTACATTTACCTCTTGAGTAAATGAGATTACCAACATATGCTACCAGGCCTGCTGATTTTTGAGATATAGTCTTGCTAATTTTTCTCCAGTCTGTCCTTAAACTGAGATCTTCCTATTTCTACCTCTTCAGTAGCTGGGATCACAGGCGTAGATTACCATGACTATCTGCTTATACATCTTTAAACGCAAAGAAAATCATATTACCTTTGTGGACTTTACATTCCACAGAGATTTTTGTCTCTGAGCTTTTTTGTTCTAATCTACCACTGTACCACTTTAGCAACAGTTCTTCCTAAGGGCATTTAGTTGGTTAAATGAAGAGTCTCATGAAATTTTCTGCCCAAGCTGGCTTCAAACTATGATCCTTAGATCGCAGCCTCCTGAATAGCTAGGATTCAAGATGTAGGCAACTGGCACTCAGCTCTAATTTTTTGACTCATTAAATTTTAGCAATTCCTGATGAATAATTTCAGAAGCAGTGTTTTTCAAATGATGTTAAAGTAGTTGTACAAATTCTCATTCAACAAAGCAGTTTATGAATACAGTACATCTAGATTGATGTCATCCCTTTCAACATTCTCACCCATCCTTCCCAACTCTATTCCTTCTCTTAATTTTCTTAATTTGAATTATATGACAGCATTTTCCTATCTCTCTATTCCTCTATCCCCTTCACCTAGCAATGTTTCTTTTTAGTATATAGTTTGTATCATTTCTTGAAAATGATGCAAAATATTAATAATCTCAAGGAAGAGTAGCACTCTACATCTTAAAATGGCAAAAAATGAAATTATGTTTGCTTATATCTCCATTGAATTAAAAGTAGTAAATATGGATGAATTTGATGATGTGGGACTTCAGAGATCATAACAACTATCTTTGACAAAAACCAGAAACACAAGTTTCAAAGAGGCTAGTTTTTCATATAAATATATATACACACATATACACAAAAAGTTAGATAGATACACAGAATTATCTTTATTTGTAATGTTATTAAAACTTTTGTACATATGTTTTGTGCATAGTTTAAGAAAGATTTTGAATACATATGAAACTTTATTGGCTTTCGTCAGGAAGTTAGTATCATAACAAGGCAATACACAGAATTTTCTGTAAAGTTGATATGTATTCTCAATATATTTAAATTTAAAACTTATTTATAATCATGATTATGTATTTATATAAATATATATTTTATAATTATATATAACTGCAATAGTTCGTGATGCAAGTTTAGTGTACTAAAAAGTACAAAAGTGGTTTATGTAGATGAAAATTTTATTTAATCTTCATTTACTATATTTGAGAAATCATGTTAATATTGAAAAATTTCTTTTTAGACTTCTTCCCTCTGTCATCATTTTAGTTTATGGCTGACTAATTAAGTAGCACATTTGAAAAGTTTACCTCTTCCTAAAGATCATCATACCTACCAGCAGATGGCACTAATGCACTGTTCCCTGTTTTGGAAAACATCTACAAGGCAAAGGTTACCTCAGTGATGCATTATGTAACATGGTGTTTCATTCCACCTTGTACCCTTCAATTATTTATGTGATATGTTAAGATTATTAGTTATCTCACCATGTCTATATTAAAAGCTCGATTTGTTTTACTTTAGGGGTACAATATATGCTTCAACTAAATGGGTGGTACAATTTTGTAGTAAATTGCTGTAAGAAATGGTCTACTATTCAAAAGACAAAAAGAAAAAAATATGAATGAAAAATCCAGAGGTTGCTAGAGCTATAAATAATAATAAACTATGAGGATACCAGTGTAGGCCAGGTACATTGTAATTTATGTGGAGATAAGGTATCTATTTCTGTGACTATTAATTTCCTCCATCATTTGTTATTCTACTTTCCTTGTTCAGAGATTTTGATTTTTCACTTTCACTATGTTATAATATCAACTTTTTCAAGGACTTAATACTTGATTTTTTAAAATTTCAAATTAAAACATTTTAGTGTATTTTGTTATTATAGGAAGCTATAGATATTTGTTTACTAAAGCATCATGAAAAATTGGATTTATGAATGAAACTCAGAGATGTTAATTTAGCATTTTTTCTCACACAGATATTATGCCAGCTGATGAAAATATGAAGATGTATTTTTTTTAATCCCTGTTCTGAAGCAGTTCATGATATATGAAAATTCTAGTTCTTTCCCTTCCTCTACAATATCTGGTACACTTCTTTGTTTACCTTTTTATCTATTCTAAAAAGTACATGCTGTTGGCTCACACCTGTAATTCTAGCTGAGATCTGAGGGTTGTGATTTAAAGCCAACCAGGGCAGGCAAGTTTGTGGGACTTTTATCTTCAATTAATCGACCAAAAATGCCAGAAGTGGAACTGTGGCTCAAGTGGTAGAGCACTACCCCTGAGTTTTTGCTCAGGGACAGGGTTCAGTCTCTAAGTTCAAGCCCCAGTTCCAACACACACACACACACACACACACACACACACACACACACACACACACACACACACACACACAATTTGTATGGCTTCTTATTGTTACCTCAATCCTTTGTTTTTCCCCTACCATCCCTTCCCTTCCTACCTCCCCAACTCTTCCCCTCCCCACCCCAGAAGTTGTAAAGTTTGTTTTCAACATAGTGTCTTGTACATCTCATTGTTATAATGGGTCAACCTGTATCCTTATTTTACCATTTTGTTATTTCCCTTCCCTCCCCAAATTAGAAAACTGTATATACAAGATGCAGGACACCGGAATCAAATACAATGAAAACAAGGGTTATACCATGGGGGAAGAATATAAAAAAGGAACAAAAAAATCACATAGTAAATTATAAATACATTAAAAACAGCAGCAAGAAAGATAAAACCTCGGTGTCCCTATCTTGAGGTTCATTTCACTTAACATCATCTTAAATTTTTATGTAGAACTTATCAATAACTAGATTTTATATTCAGTCATATAGCATATTTTAAGTTAGTATACCTGTACAGAAAGTTTGTATTTAAGTTGATATTTTGTATGAATATCTTAATTGTTCTCTCATTTTTCAACCCCACCCACCCCCCGTGTTTCTTCTCTGATGGAATCACTTTTACACATTTATCAAAACTCATCTTCCTGTTCATGTGTTTGAACTGTGTTTTGATACAATTCTTATGTTGATCTTTTATCTGTGTCAATATCATATTATATTGACTACTGGAACATTACAGTAAATCTTTGCATGTTATTCTAAGTTTGTTCTTTTTAAAAGTTGTTTGTAACATTTTAACTCCTTTGATTTTTATAAAAACTTTAGGACTCCTTTAATTTTTATATAAATTTTAGGATAATCCTAAAATTTATTTAAATCCTAAAATTGATTTATAAAAATCAAAGGAGTTGAAATGTTATAAACAACTTTTAAAAAGTTGATATAATTTGTGGAGGGGAAGGGAAAAAACAAATCGTTAAAACAGGGATACAGGTGAACCCATTGCAACAATGAGATGTACAAGTCGTTAGGTTGTTAGCTTGAAAAACGAACTTTACAACTTTGGTGGTGGCTGATCAAGGGGCCTAAACTCTGGGCCTGGGTGCTGTCCCTCAGCTCTTCAGTTCAAGGCTAGTGCTCTACCATTTGAGCCACAGTGTCACTTCCAGCTTTTTTCTGCTTACGTCGGGCTGAGGAATTGGACCCAGGGCCTCATGCATGCAAGGCAAGCACTCTACCACTGAGGCCACCTTCCTAGCCCCTTAAAATGTTTCTTAATTATAATATTTTCATAATCCTATGTTTTAGAAATTTCTAATTCTTTTTACAATGGCATAAAATAATCCCCAAAGGAAAAGAAATTTTTACATTTGTAATAATGGTTTATTTATATGTGGATTTTTTTAAGATTTATTTTTCAGTTCCTGAAAATTAAAACAATGATTCCTGATTACTTCTCTTCTTTCTTATATGTATTATTTTCATTGTGTAGTAAGTTAACAATAACAAATTACGATCCAAAGAACTTCACTGAAATTAGCACAAGTTGTATGTGAATAATAGCTGTCAGACATAGTACAAAGCTAAATCAGTATATTAACTAGGTGATACATTTCTCAATGTACAATTTGTATTCATAAATGCAGTAAGCAAGTATTGATGACAAGGAGGAAGAACTTTTGAAAAGCAATTATTTCATTATTAATACAAATCACTATTTCAGTTCATACAGGCATAATTGATGGTCCTTAAATTGGTCAAAACAATTTTCCTTGTATGCATTTTCTTGTATAATCCTTTTTCTAATGAATAGCTGGGAAAGATTTTTTTCCATTCAGTAAGTTGTCTCTAAATTCTGGTAATTAATTCTTTTGCTTTTCAGGAGATTTTACTTTGATATATTTGCCAATTCTTGCTCTTCTATTTCCTGAACAATTGGAGTCCTACTAGAAAGATGTTACCTATCACTTTATCTTCTAAGGTCTTCCCTCTGTTTTCTTCTAGTAGTTTCAAGCTTCAGGCTTTATAGATTTTTAATCTATTTGGAATTTTTTGCACATGAGAGATAGGAAGTTAGTTTCAGTCTTCCACATGTGGATATATGGTTTTTCCCACATCATTTATTGAAGAGCCTGACTTTTCTATAATGTATTTGATATCATTGTTAAAAAATCAGATGATTGTAGCCCTGTGAGCTTATTTCTGGATTTTCGATTCTATTCCATTGGTCTTAATTTTCATTTTTCTGCCAGCATCATGCTGTTCTTTTTGTTTCTATGGTTCCTAAGTATAAATTGAACTCAACTGATGTGATATCTCTGGCTTTGGACCATTTGCTCAGGATTGCTTTGGTTTTTTTTGGGATTCTTTATGTATCCATATGCATTTTGCAACTGAATTTTCAGTTTCTGTAAAAAAATACATGGGGATTTTTTTTTTTTTTACAGAGATTGCATTGAGTCTCTTGATTTCTTTTGGCAGTGCAACTTTTTTCACAATATTAGTTCTGACCATCCAAAAACATGGTTTTTTTCATTTTCTATATATATATATTTTATAATGTTTTATAACTTTCCTCACAGAGATTTCCCATCTCCATGTTAGATTATTGCCGGTTACTTAATGTTTTGATACTATTATCAATGCTATTGTTTTCCAAATTCAATATACAGTCTGTCTATTGTTAGTATGTAGAAAAGGTACTAATTTTTATATGTTGATGTTTTACATCACTTTATTTGCTTCAAGTGTTTATCAGCTCCATAAGTTTTGATGTAGTTTTTAGGAAGTTTTAAGTAGAAAATCCTAAAATCTGAAGATAGTGATAATTTGATTTCTTCCCTTCATTTTTGTGTACCATTCTGATGCCAGTACTGGAGCTTGAATTCAAAGGCTAGCACTATTACTTGGGAATTTCTCTCACTGCTAATGCTCTGTTACTTAAGTTCTGACCTTTTGCTGTGCCTTTGGCATAGGAGTCTGGGGATTTGCCTGTCTGGGCTGGCTCTGAACTACAATCCTCAGAGCTCAGCTTCATAACTTGATCCTGGCTAGGATGAGCCATAGACATCTACTTTGTATCCCTTTGATTGTTTTCCCTCCATTTATGTTTCTGGCTAAGATTTCAAACACTGTTTTGAATAGACTAAAGATAGTGGATATTCTTGTCTAGTTCCTAAATATACAATAAGTAGTTTCAGTTTTTCTCAATTAAATACAATTTTGGCTATGGGTTTATAATATATAAACTGTTATGTTGAGCTACACCTACTCTATTCTTAATTTGTTCTGGGCCTTTTATTATCGAGGTCTGTTGTAGTTTGTCAATGGCTTTTGCTGCATCTACTGTGGTGATCATCTGAGTTTTGTCCATTTCATTTATGTGCTAGATTATGTTGATTGTTTTTTCATATGTTGGACTATTCTGGAATGAAACCACCTGGGTCATATTGCATGATGATTTTATTATTGAGATTATTTTTCATCTATGTTCTTCATGGTCTTGCCCTTCCTATAGTTTGCTTTCTTTGTTGTATCTCAATCTACTTTTGGTATCAGGCTAAAACTTACTTAAGAGAATGCATCTGCGAAATAGTTTTTTCTGTTTTTATTTTGTGGAATAGTTTAAGGACATTGGCATGATTCCCTTAATGGTCTAGAAGAATTCACCAGTGAACCCATCTGATCCTGACCTTCTTTGTGTTGGGAAACTCCATTTGTGTGCCAACTTCAACCTCATTGCTTGTTTTAGACTTGTTCAGAATTCACATACTTATACTTGCTCCTATTTTGGTTTGTCATGTGTCTAGAAAATTATCCTTTTCTTCTTTGTTTCCCATTTTTTGGAATACAAAAAGTATCAAAATAGTCATTAATGGTCCTCTGGATTTTGCTGATAATTTACTCCCCCCACCCCCTTTTTTTTTGTCTGTCATGGGGCCTGAACTCTGGGTCTGGGCGCTGTTCCTCAGCTCTTCAGCTTAAGGCTAGCACTCTACCACTTGAACCACAGTGTCACTTTCAGCTTTTTCTGCTGATGTGCTGAGGAATTGAACCCAGGGCCTCATGCATGCAAGGCAAGCACTCTACCAGTGAGCCACCTTCTCAGCTCAATTTACCTTTTTTTATATTGAATTTTACTTACTTGTCTTCTTTATCCCTTTAAGTTTTGAAATTTAAAATTTAAAATTGAAAATTTAAAAATAAATGTTTATCTATTACTTACTAATAAATAACAAAGATTTGTCTACATACATCTTGTGCATTTATATGATTAACTTTTTCATTTTTTGATATTTCTAGGCTACACAATTTTAAAATTCAATTTGTTACCCGTCCGTCCTCTCAAACCAACAAATAAGAAATAAAAATAATTGCATATACAGCTGAACCCATGTAGTTGATATCTGTACTATTTCAAGTGTCAAGCATATACTATAAAGCAAATAATTTATCTGATATTGAAATGTAAATCAACTAGTAAGCATTATGTACTATTCATTACTATACTAGTAAATTGACCAAATCTTTTCCACACAGAAATTTAAGGCCAGATGAAGATATTTTATTATGAATAATCTCAAGAAAAATTTATATACAATTATCTTTAAATTTTGCATGTCATTCAATTAACAGTCTAGCCCAAGCTAAATTAAAAGGCAAAGATATTGTATAATTGGATAATATTTAAAGGACATATTTTGACCTTCTTTATGTTTATAAAGTACTGATTCATAGTTTTCTACTATTATATTTTTATCTTATTACTTGTGAAACCTCTTCAATTAATCTATTTCATCCTATGGTTCATTAGGAAAAAAGTCATAGCAAGATGAAAGACAATTGAGGAAGTTATTTACATTAATCAGCTAAAACTGTTAAAATAGTTCTGTTAAAAATAAAATTAAAAGGGCTGGGAATGTGGCTTAATGGTAGAGTGCTTGCCCAGCATGTAAGAAGCCCTGGGTTTGACTCCTCAGTACCACATAAACAGAAAAAGCCAAAAGTGGTGGTGTGGCTCAAGTGGTAGAGTGCTAGCCTTGAGCAAAAAAAGTTCAGAGACAAAGGATGCTTGATAAGAAATGTACTCATTACCTTGCACATGTAATTGTAACCCCTCTGTACAGTATTTTCAAAATAAAAACTTATTTTAAAAAAAGAAGTTCAGAGACAGTGCTCAGGTCCTGACTTCAATCTCTAGGACTGGCAAAACAAACAAGCAAGCAAAATTGACCTGGACTACTGCAAGAATGTTTTAATTTTTTTCTTTAATTTTTAATACTATCTCTCAATTTGTGTTTTTAAGACTTACATCAGATCATGATATAAATATTTGATGCTGCTACTATTTGGGGGCAAAAGTTGCTAGATTAAAAGAAAGCTAGTCATTAATATTTACTAAAATACTCTTGGAAATGTGTCTTTTAAAGAAACTTACTAACTTTTTCATTCATTTTATATAGTTAGACCTAAAATGTTGCTGAGTTGTAGAAGACATAGTATATTATATTTTGTTTTCCATATTTTTCATAGAAATAATGCTAAAATGTGTTCAATTATGCAAGTAGACACAAATGAAAATTTTCATTTTCTTTAGTAATATCACTCAATTTTGTGCTGCTTAGAGTCATAGAGTTCCATACTGAATATGACATGGTGAGGTACTACCAAATACAATTTAAACATGATCTTTCATATATCAACTCAAGTAGATTCCTTTATAATATCATTAAAATGAAAGAACTAAAAAGCATATTAATTTTTAGCCAGTGTTGTTATTAATATAGTAAAATAATCTATCAACATGGAAAGAATTTATCAACTGTTGCTTGTATTTAGTCAAGGAAAGTTCTACTGCCTGAGGGTATGTACTCTATTAAGATCTAGGTAGATGGTTTTCTTTTAAAAGACAAGTAGGGAAACTAATATGGACTTTAGTATATTTTTTGAAATAACTCAATTTCTGACATATGGGGACATAAATGAGGATGAATATATAATATATTACATATAATATATATTTCATATATATGGGAATGATGTTTTTACTTGTGTGCTCTAAGACAGTCTTGTGTCCTCCTGTTGATACATTAATTGGTGTGAAGGAATGAATGATCAGACTAGAAGATCAAGTCTAAACTCTAACTTGCCATAGATATTTTCTAGTTGCAAACCTTTGGCTCCTTTAGCTCAGGGATGGCAGATAACTGAATTAATCATTGTTCTAAACAGAGAAGGCTCTTTTCTGTCTTTGTGACCTTGCTGATATTACTTCCATCTTAAATTTAAGACAGTATTAGTCTTCCAAAATTCTGCCAATTACTACCTCCACAATGAAGGCCCTAGAGTTTAGGAAGCAAAATTCTTTTTTTAAAAAAAAAAATTCAGATTATCTTTAATGCAATTTTCCATAGAATGGATATTTTTCTTTTTTAGTATGTATTTTTTATTGTAAAGATACTGTACAGAGGGGTTACAGTTACAAGGGTAAGTTAATGAGTAAATTTCTCATTGAGCATTGTAACCTCCTCGTTTGTTTTTCCCCTACCATCCTTCCCTCCCTACCTCCCCAACTTCCCCCCCACCCAACATTTTGAAAAGTTTGTTTTCAACATAGTGTCTTTTGTTACTAGAGGTCAAACCTGTATCCTTGTTTCAGAATTTTGCTATTTCCCTTCCCCTCCCCAAATTAGAAAAATGTATATACAAGATGCAGGACACTGGACTCAAATACAGTGAAAACAGGGGTTATACCATGGGGAAAGAATATACAAAAGAAACAAAAAAAACCCATAATATATCATAAATACATTAAAAGCAACAGCAAGAGAGATAAAACCTCTTGTATCCCTATCTTGGGGTTTATTTCACTTAGCTCCATCTTTTTTTTTTTTTAAGTTTTTTATTGTGAAAATACTATGCAGAGGGGTTACAGTTACATGATTAAGGTAATGAGTACATATCTTATCAAGCATTATTACCTCCTTCTTTGTTGTTCCCGTACCATCCTGTCCCTCCCACTTCCACACTTCCACAACTATACTCCCTACTCCCCAACCCCACCCTAAATTGTAAAGTTCGATTTTCAACAGTATCTTATACATCTCATTGTTACAGTGGGTCAACCTGTATCCCTATTTAAACATTTTGTTTTTTTCCCCTTCCCCTCCCCAAATTATACCAACATCAAATACAGTGAAAACAGGTGTTATGCCATGGGGGAGGAACATACAAAACAACAAAAATCACATATGATAGAAACAATAGCAAGAAGGAAAACAACACTTGTGTCCCTATCTTGGAGTTTATTTTGCTTAACATCATCTTATCTGGTCATATGTACATAGCTTTTTTTTTTTTTTTTTTTGGTTGGTCATGGGGCTTGAACTCTGGGCCTGGGCGCTGTCCCTCAGCTCTTCAGCTCAAGGCTGGAACTCTGGTTTTCTGGTGGTTTGTTGGAGATAAGAGTCTCATGGACTTTCCTGCCTGGGCTGTCTTTGCATGGCGATCCTCAAAGCTCAGCCTCCTGCGTAGCTAGAATTATAGATGTGAGGCGCTGATGCCCGGCTCAAAATTCTTATACCTGTGTTGCTCAGGCTACTTTGATTATATATCTCACCATTACATTGCAAACAGTTTGTTAACGTTTTTATTGGACTGCCTTATTTGAGAGAATCTGGAATGTGTTCTACTTATTTGTATATCTCCATTGTTTTCACAGAAAAGCATTCTATCATATTTGATTATTGTATATATTTCACTGATAAACATTTTAAGAATATACACTGGAAATGTGATATACTCTATGCAAATTGTGTTTTATAAGTTGTGAATGTTTTTCTTTTCTTTTTTTAAAATTTATTTATTTTTTTATTGTGAAAATACTGTATAGAGGGGTTACAATTGCATGGGCAAGATAATGAGTACATTTCTTATCAAGCATTGTAGCCTCCTCCTTTGTTTCCCCTTCCTATCCAACCACTTTTTGTTAGTTCTGTATTATAAAAATTGTTTATAAGTCAGGTTATATTTTAACATACATAACAAATATCACAGTAACTTATCTTATCCATTGATACATTTGCTTGACACATATTAATTTTGGTTTAAAACATGAAGTCATATCCAAATTTATCAATAGATAAATTTCCAGATGTTCACTATGAAGCTGGTTGTCTTGATTTTATAATTTATTTTCCCAATTAGATAAAGGCCATAAAGGGCAATTAAATTGATAATTCATCAAGAAGAGAATGTTTAACTCATAACTACCTGAAATGTGGCATTAAACAATATTATCAAAGTCACAAATACAGAAGGGAGCTTTTCAGTGGTTATTTCTGATCCACCTACATTAGGCTTCCTGTGGTTGCTTGGATGACAAGAATTTGCCACTGTGTCAAACTATTGGTTGACAATGGATTTCATGGTTTTCTTTTTCTTTTCACACTGGCCTCAAATTTCAATCCTTCCATATTCTCAGCCTCTCTAGTAGCTAAGATTCCAGACCTGAGCTCCTGGTACTTAGCTCCAATATACATTTGATTTAAAAAATCAGTTTGAAAAATTGAAGTAGTTGATTCAAATGAATTAAAATGTTCAATTTTTTTCATCAAGAATGTAGTAAAACAGATACCTTGTAAGAAAAGATAGTTCCACAAATATACTCTGTTTTGTGTATGTATATATGTTTATATACTGCTACAATTAACATAGTAGGAGTACAACATGTAAATAAGGTGCAGAAAGCTAAATATTTGCACTCAGGTAAATGGTATAAAACATAATTAAATTCTCAAATTTGTGAATAAATAACACAATTGAAATTTGAAAATTACATGGGTTGTTTTCGACACTTTCTAAATAAGATACTGAAACTAAGATATGGAACCAACCCAGATGCCTCTCAGTAGATGAATGGATCAAGAAAATGTGGTATATATACACAATGGAATTCTATGCCTCCATCAGAAAGAATGACATTGCCCCATTTGTTAGGAAATGGAAAGACTTGGAAAAAATTATATTAAGTGAAGTAAGCCAAGCCCAAAGAAACATAGGTCCCATGGTTTCCCTTATTTGCAATATCTAGTATATGTATGAGTCAAGCAGAAAAGGTCAGATAATGTGATGTTAGGAAAATGAACCCTTAGATATGTATTTAAATGCTTTTGTTCTTTCATGCATTTGTTTCTAACACATTTATAAGATTATTTATTTGTTGCTTTGTATGTCCCTCCCCGACAGTATGACCCGTGCTTTCACTGTATTTGATGTCGGTATAACTTGTGGAGGGGAAGGGGGAAAACAAGTCGTTTAAATGGGGATACAGGTGGACCCGTTGCAACAATGAGATGTACAAGTTGTCATGTCGAAAACGAACTTTACAACTTTGGATGGGGCGGAGGATTGGGTGGGGGAAGGGGTGGAGGGGGGGGAGGCTGGGAAGGGATGGGAAGGGTAAACAAAGGAGGAGGCAGCAATGCTTGATAAGAAATGTACTCGTTATCTTGCCCATGTAATTGTGACCCCTCTGTACAGTATGTTCACAATAAAAAATTAAAAAAAAGTTATTGAAGCTGAGTTGTATTCACTGTATACAGCATAGGTGAATATTTTGATGTAAATTACCACTATGTTCCTCTTTCCATTTCTGAATGTATTATTTGAATTTAGTTTTATATTTCCTAAATAGTAAATGGCATTTATAATGCAGTTGCTTAACATACCCTTCTTGTTCTCTGGTACCCAAATTATTATTACTATTAGCTATCATAATAAGTAATGCAAAATTGAAAGAGATCTCCTGACAGCTTTACTAATATTTATAGTATACCTCAATTTAAGAAGTGTAGGAGTTCCGGGAAGATGGCGGAGGAGAAGCTGGAATCTGAACAAGCTCTCGCATAGAAAGCAGTTTTAGAGTTCCAGTGAACAGTCCTAAGCCAGAGAATCACACCAAGTGTGCCATCACAGGACAGAAAGTTAGACAAGAGAGGGGAAGCCAAGGAAACACATCAGCTGCCGCTGCGGCGGCAGGGTCGCTGCCGCTGCGGCGGCAGGGTCGCGGCGGCGACCACCGCCGCGGGGTCATACCTGAGACACAGAGAGTCCGGGACAAAGGAGCCAGACGCAGCGGACGAGCGGATTCTACTCAACACCAACAAAAACCGACAAGGAGCGGACATCTTCATCCTGCTATTTGCAGACCAGAGACGACCCAGGATCCAAGACTTGGCATGAGTACAAGCCCGACGTCCTCACTCCTTCTCAGGGAGCAGAGGAGGGAAGGCCACCCTTTCCCCCCCAGCACCGGTGATCTCCATCTTGGATACCGACAAAGCTCGGAGGAGCTGCTAGCTCCAGCTCAAGCCTTGGAATAAAACGAGTCATTTAGCAGGTCACAAGAACTTAACGGCAAGTGACCTGCCAGACTCAGCTCCATCCAGGGAAAAGTCACCCAGCTGAGGCGCCAGCCATTGGAGTGCCTTGCCTCACTGGGTAACCAGAGCCAGAGGCTGCCCCTCCCTCTAGCAGCCACCACAATCAATTGAAAAACAGAAACCCTGAGAATGGCTCCAGGTTGGGCGCTGTGAGCTTTATCACAAAATAGCCCCAGGGAAAAGCTACTGTTTGTTGAAAGGCCTCAACTCTACCCAGAACCTACCCTCATCACCACATCCCCCTCTTTGTGATTCTCAAAGCAGATCACCCTCCCAGAAAACTAACCTGGGAGGGGGATCTCAAAATCTTGGGTAAAGCAGAGCATTTTTCTGCCTCTTCCAACCAACTGACTTAAGAAACCAATCAAGCCACAGGACCTCAAGCTGACCAGAGACTCCAACAAGAGACTGGTTGCAGACAAAAGGGAGATACAGGATTCTTCCCACTCCTCTCTCCCCCCAAAAAAAAATCAAAAGACTTTTTTTTCTTTTTTTTTTCTTCTTCTTCTTTTCTTTTTTTTGCTTGGTTTTTGTTTTTTGTTACCTTATATATATATATATATATATAAATTTTTTTCCCTTCTAAAACTTTTATTAATCTTTAATTTTTGCCTCTTCTGAAAAAATTATTGTTTTCCAGTAACTTTTTTTTTCTCATTTTATAATTTTTATTTTAGGAGTATGTGAATGAGCATTTTCCTTTCTTTTCTTGTCTTCTTTCTCTTTTTCTTTCTTTCTTAATTATCTTTTTGGTTTTTTGTCTAGCTCTACTGAACTTCTGATCTTTTCTTCTCCCTTTCCCGTCCTTAAAGTTTTTCACATCTCCTCTATGTCCCTCCCCTTCTCTAAACATATTCACATTCCTCTCTAAATAGACGGTCTTTTAACCTCTATAATAACATTAATTTTTACGTTTCTATTTTTTTCTGGTCTCTCTTCATTCCCCTTTCCATCTCTTCTGTTTCTCTCTCTCTCTACTTGCATCCTACCCAACCCATTTCCTGCATTGTGATTAGGACATAGTTAACTCTCCCTGTGCCTCCCCACACCAATCTATTCCTATTTTTTACCCACATCTCTTCCTAATCCTAATAATTTCTGGTTTTCCAAATTCTTTTCTGCAGTTCAAAGTCCTTTAACATATAGTTGTTTGATGTTGAATAGATGTATCTGTAGAACTAGATTGTATCTGTAGACTATTGACTGTACAAACGCAAACTTTGGTTGATGGTTGCCTTAAGATAGTGTTCTAGCACAAAACTGGTGCAATCTTCATCTCAAATGGGCCGAGTAAGCCGGAAAAACACAAGAAAAATGGCAAATTCGGGTATCTCAATTCCCAATCTTGATAATCAGGGATTAGAACAGATAAAGAATAATCCAGAGGAGAGTTCCCAAATAGCTCTACAAACACTAATTGCAAACATGATAAATGAGAAGTTTGACAATGTACAAAGGACTCTGTATGAGCGTGATAGGGAGAGAGAGGAGGCATCCCAGAAGTTTATACAGGAATATCATAAGCGTGAGGAAGCTACTCAAAAACTGATACAGGATTTGCGTGAACAACTTGAGAATACTCAAAGAGAAAGGGAGGAATGGCGTGAGCAGGCAGAGAACACTCAAAGAGAAATGCAGGAATCCCACGAACGGGAAGATAGAGAACAGCAGGAATCCCACAGACGGGAGGAAGCTAATCAAAGAGTAATTCAGGAATTGAGAGACCAGGTAGAGAATACACAAAGATCACTAAAGGCATTCATGGAATCCATTAACAAAGAGCTGAAGGAAGTCAGGGAGACCACAAAGGGAATGTTGAATGGAACCCAACAGAAGGAATGGGAGTCGAAAGAAACCATAACAAATCAACTAAGTGATTTGAGAACAAACACTGAACACCAAATTAAGGAAGTAAAGAAATTCATACAAGACCTAAAACAGAGCTGCAACAAAGAACTTGAAGCCATCAAAGCTGACCAATTAGAAGGAAAAGAGATTAAAAACAAAGTAGAGAGTCTTGGCAGCAGGTTAGACCATGCAGAAGATCGAATCTCAGCGATTGAAGACAGTCTAGATATTATAGAGAAAGAACATACAACCATCCAAGACAAGTGCAAGAAATATGATAGGTCTATCCAACACCTGGAAGACACCATCAGAAGGCCCAATCTAAGGATAATGGGTGTAGAGGAGCACCTAGAAACAGAAGTTAATGGTCTAGGAAATTTGTTTAACAGGATCCTAGCAGAGAACTTCCCAAACATACAAAAAGATAGGCCTATTCAGATACAAGATGCTTTTAGAACCCCAAATAGACCAGACCAGAATAGGACATCCCACCATCACATTATAATCCACACAGGATCTACCCAGACCAAGGAAAAGATCCTTAAAGCTGTCAAGGAGAAAAGGGTAATCACCTATAAAGGGAAACCAATTAGAATTACCTCAGATTTCTCAGCAGAGACAAAGCAAGAAGAGCCTGGAATGACGTATGCCATGCCCTAAAAACAAACAACTATCAACCAAGAATACTGTACCCAGCTAAACTCTCCTTCATAACTGAGGGCCAAATAAAAACCTTCCATAGCAAAGAAAAATTGAAACAATACATCTCCACCAAACCAGCCCTACAAAAGATTCTTAAAGATGTCCTACACATAGAAAACCAACAAGACCGCAACAAAGGCCAAGAAACTGCACCCAAACTGAGAATCCAAGAACCTTAGGAAGAACCCAGTTTTCGCAGCCCCCAAGAAGGTGGATAACATGGCAGGAACTCCCAAATACCTCTCAGTCCTATCTCTTAACGTTAACGACTGAACTCTCCAATTAAGCAACATAGACTGTCTAGTTGTATTAAAAAACAAGACCCTTCTATCTGCTGCCTGCAGGAGTCACATCTTGCCCGTAAAAACAAACACATTTTCAATGTTAAAGGCTGGAACAAAATCTACCAAGCAAATGGCCCCCATAAACAGGCGGGAGTTGCAATCCTAATATCAGATAAAATAGACTTCAAATTAAAATTGGTGAGAAGAGATAAAGAAGGTCGCTACATACTAATTAAAGGATCTCTCCTTCAGGAGGATATTACAATTCTAAATATCTATTCGCCAAACAATGGAGCACCCAAATTTATCAAAGAAACACTACTTTCCCTCAAATCCCATATAGATCCAAAGACATTAATTGTTGGGGATTTTAACACACCACTCTCCCCACTAGATAGATCAACTCGGCAAAAACTCAACAGAGAAACTGCAGATCTAAACAGCTGCACAGATCAACTAGTATTAACAGACATTTACCGAACATTTCACCCAGCAGCATCAGAATACACGTTCTTCTCAGCAGCACATGGAACGTTTTCTAAAATAGACCACATTTTAGGACACAAAGCAAACTTGTCTAAATTCAGAAACATTGAAGTTATACCTTCCATTCTCTCTGACCACAAGGGAATAAAATTAGAACTCAACACCAAAAGCCACCAAAGAAAGTCCGGTATCACATGGAGGCTGAACAACACACTGCTGAATCATGAGTGGGTCATGGAAGAGATTAGAAAGGAAATTCAAATGTTCATGCTATTCAACAAAAATGAACACACAAATTACCAGCTCCTCTGGGACACAGCAAAGGCAGTACTCAGAGGCAAGTTTATAGCTCTGAGCTCCTACATCAACAAATTGGAGAGATCGGAAACTAACAATTTAATGACACATCTAAACCTCCTTGAAAAGAGCAGCTAGATAAACCCCAATCCAGTAGACGGAAAGAAATAATCAAAATTAAATCAGAATTAAATGAATTAGAATCCAAAAAAACTATAGAAAGAATCAACAAAACAAAGAGTTGGTTCTTCGAAAAACTTAACAAAATTGACAGACCCTTAGCAAACCTTATCAGAAAAAGGAGAGAACACACCCAAATTAATAAACTCAGAGATGAGAATGGAAACATCACCACGGAAACAACCAAGATTCAGAACATTATAAGGGAATACTTCTCAAAACTTTATGCTAATAAGTTTGAGAACTTGACAGAAATGGACCTTTTCCTAGCAAATATTGACATGCCAAAACTAAACCAAGATGAGTTAAACCAGCTTAACAGGCCCATATCAAGCATTGAAATAGAAACAGCAATAAGAGACCTCCCAGCTAAGAAAAGTCCAGGACCAGATGGTTTTACAGCGGAATTTTACAAGGCCTTCAAAGCAGAGCTCACACCAATACTCCTCCAACTCTTCAATGAAATTGAAAGAGAAAGCTCCCCACCGAACACATTCTATGAAGCCATCATAACCCTCATCCCAAAACCAGGCAGGGACTCATCAAAGAAAGAGAAATATAGACCCATTTCTTTGATGAACATTGATTCAAAACTTCTCAACAAAATTTTGGCCAATCGATTTCAACAATTCATCCAAAAAATCATACACCATGATCAAACAGGATTCATTTCAGGGATGCAAAGCTGGTTCAATATATGCAAATCAATTAATATTATTCATCACATCAACAGGAGCAGGAATAAGAACCACATGGTTATCTCAATAGATGCAGAAAAAGCATTTGACAAGATCCAACACCCCTTTATGATGAAGGTTCTGGAAAAATTAGGAATCCATGGAACATTCCTCAATACAATAAAGGCTGTATATGACAAACCTACAGCCAGCATTATACTCAATGGTGAAAAACTAAAGCCATTTCCTCTTAACTCAGGAACAAGACAAGGATGCCCACTCTCTCCACTTCTCTTCAATCTAGTATTAGAATGCCTAGCTACAGCAATAAGACAAGATGCAGACATAAAGGGGATCCAAATAGGGAAAGAAGAAATAAAACTCTCCCTCTTTGCAGATGACATGATCTTGTATTTAAAGAATCCCATAGACTCCACTCCCAAATTACTCAAGCTGATTTAAAACTTTGGCAAAGTAGCAGGTTATAAAATTAACCCCCAAAAATCAATGGCTTTTCTATATGCCAACAATGAGAAAAGTGTGGCTGAAATTAGGAAAGCAACTCCATTTGTAATAGCCCCACAAAAAATACAATACCTAGGAATTAACTTAACTAAAGAAGTGAAGGACCTCTATGATGAAAACTTTAAAATCTTGAAAAAGGAAATCAACACAGAACTTAAAAAATGGCAAAACCTCCCATACTCCTGGATTGGCAAGATTAACATCGTGAAAATGGCAATACTTCCCAAGGCTATCTACAAATTCAACGCAATACCTATCAAAATTCCACCCTCATTCTTCAAGGAAATAGAAGAGGCAATCCAAAAATTCATATGGAACAACAAAAGACCCCGAATAGCAAAAACGCTCCTCAACGGAAAGAACACTGCTGGAGGAATATCAATACCAAATTTCAAACTCTACTATAAAGCCATAGTAATCAAAACAGCTTGGTATTGGCATAAGAACAGACCTCAGGACCAATGGAATAGAATTGAAAACCCAGAAATGAACCTACAGACCTATAGCCATCTAATCTTCGATAAGGAAGCTAAAACAATAGAATGGAAGAAAGACAGCCTCTTCAGTAAATGGTGCTGGCAAAATTGGTTAACTACATGTAGAAAACTAAAGCTAGATCCTTATATATCACCCTGCACCAGAATCAACTCCAAATGGATCAAAGACCTTGAACTCAAAGCAGACACTCTGAAAACATTACAGGATGGAATAGGAGAAACCCTAGGTCTCCTTGGCTCAAGCCGAAATTTTCTGAATAGAGACCCGGAAGCCCAACAAATCAAAGAAAGGTTGGACAAATGGGATTGCATAAGATTGCAGAGCTTCTGCAGGGCAAATGACATAGCTAGCAAGATCAATAGAAAGCCCACCGATTGGGAGAAGATCTTTACTAGCCATACAAGGGACAAGGGTCTCATATCTAAAATATACTTGGAACTCAAAAAATTAAACCACCCAACAACAAATCCTCAAAGAAACAACTGCCCAATAAATAAGTGGGCGAAAGACTTAAAGAGAAGCTTCTCTGAAGAAGAAAGAAGGATGGCCAATAGACACATGAAGAAATGTTCAACATCCCTAGCCATAAAAGAAATGCAAATCAAAACAACATTGAGATATCACCTCACTCCAGTTAGAACAGCAAAAATCAAGAACTCTAATGACAACAGATGCTGGAGGGGATGTGGACAGGAAGGAACCTTACTTAATTGTTGGTGGGAATGTAAACTTGTTCAACCACTTTGGAAAGCAGTATGGAGATTCCTCAAAAGTCTTCACATAGATCTCCCCTATGATCCAGCAATCCCACTTTTGGGCATTTACCCAAATGTTTACAAACAATACCATACTAAAGCTACCAGCACAACTATGTTTCTTGCAGCATTATTTACCATAGCTAAGATATGGAACCAACCCAGATGCCCTTCAGTAGATGAATGGATCAAGAAAATGTGGTATATATACACAATGGAATTCTATGCCTCCATCAGAAAGAATGACATTGCCCCATTTGTTAGGAAATGGAAAAACTTGGAAAAAATTATATTAAGTGAAGTAAGCCAGGCCCAAAGAAACATAGGTCCCATGGTTTCCCTTATTTGCAATATCTAGTATAGGTATGAGTCAAGCGGAAAAGGTCAGATAATGTGATGTTAGGAAAATGAACCCTTAAATATGTATTTTAATGTTTTCATTTCTTTCATGCATGTGTTTCTAACGCATTTATAATATCATTTCTTTGTTGCTTTGTATGTCCCTCCCCCACAGTGTAACCCCCGCTTTCACTATATTTGATGTCAGTATAACATGTGGAGGAGATGGGGACATACAAGTCGTTTAAGGATTCAGGTGGACCTGTTGCAACAATGAGAAGTACAAAATGTCATGTCAAAACCAACTTTACAATGTCGGTGTGGGGGGGGTATAATTGGGTGGGGGGTGGGGGGAAGCTGGGAAGGGAGGTGAAGGGTAAACAAAGGAGGAGGCTGCAATGCTTGGTAAGAAATGTATGCATTGTCCTGCCCATGTAATTTTAGCCCCTCTGTACAGTATGTTCTCAAATAAAATAAAATTAAAAAAACAAGAAGTGTAGTAAATGTCAGCACATTATATTTTAAATATTTATGTCATGTATTAACATATATCATGAGAATATGTATATGTGTTTAATAGAAGAAATTATAATAGAAAAATTATAAAAATTATAAAAATACTAAATGATATATCATTTTTCTTTTCTAGATTAAATTTCACCCTCTAAAATGGAAAAAAAAAAAACCAAACCACATCTGTTTGGTGAAACAGGAAATCTAGGAGATGTGCTTTTACAGTGGGACTATCTCTGTTCTAGAGAAGCAAAACAAAGAAATTCTATGAATTTTTACTGAGGCATTGAGTCTACTACTTGGCCTGAAGGCATACTGTGATCTGAGATTTTGCCTTTAAAATATTTCCAGTTTTAGATGTATTGTTAGAGAACAGTGTTTCAAAGTCTCTATAGTTAAATATACCCTTTTATGGTTAATTTTTTCCAATATTGCATACAGAATATACATGAAAATAATGCTCTCATATACATTTGACTGTAAATGTTGTTTTTCCCCCCGAAGCACCTCATGCAACTTAAGTATACAATAGATTGATGTAGAAACACAAAGTAAGATTCAAGTAAAGGTTTGATATTGATGGTCTAGTTTATGTACAAAATGGTTTATCATGCTTTGAATGACTTCACTAGTAGTTTTCTAAGGGATTCAGTTATTCCAATGTTAGAAATTTATTTTCAGTATTTCCAACTGAAAAAGTAAATGTAAGACTATTGTAAAAATTCTACTTTGTGAAACTCTGATATATCAAATTCGCCTAATGTTAAAAATAATATTCTGCTAATGAATTAACGTTTCTCAAAATATTTTTTCTTGAGATAAATTTAAATTATGATTAGCATCATGGGGAATCTTGACATTACAAATATTATAGAACTTCAAATTTTAATTGTGTAAAATAGCTTTTAACTATGTTACATTTAATAAGGAGACTTGAAGATAATTTATAAAGAAATTTAAAAATATTTCACAAGGGGAAATATGGATTGTACTTTAAATTTAGTTCTAACTGATTAATATTATAGCATATAATAATCATTTTGAATTGCTTAGTATAATATTGCTAGCAAAGTATATAAATGAATCTTCAAGTAGCTGTAAAAAATTGAATAAAATAGCTTCAAACATAGCTGGTTGACTTTTCTTAATACAAAAGTAGCATTGCTTTTCTCCTTAAATAAATAGATAAGAGGTCACTGAGTAGAGGATAGTGAAGGTGACCTATTCAGAGAAATTTGCTCTATGTTAGCTATATATGCTAATGACTAGAGCACATAGTAAATATTAAATTGTCAAAGATACAATTGTTGGTGTGTTTCTACTAGCACTTTTAAAGTGTAGTGATAATTAATATAAATTTGTATCCCTATCACCTTTCTTCAAAAGAAAGAATGTCAAAATCACAGGAGGTATATTAAATAATCATATTTTTCATATTATTATCAAAGACATAAAAATTAGTTGATTTTTAATCCTTTTTTTCTTATGAGTCATGTTCTTATCTGCAAATCTTATATTGATATTTATATTGTGATTTCTATGGTCCCAGAACGTATTTATAATTTATATTATATAACATAGTTAAAGGAATTTCTCTGACCATATATATATATATAAAACTATATTTAACTATATATATGTATATATATATGAGTGATACAGATTATAATTTATTGTTATATGGTTACATGGGTGAAATACATTTCTAGGGCATAAAGGAATGGGCCCAAAATAACTTTATTTATGATTATTTTCCTTTGTTCAGACAATTTAAACCATCATTGAAAGGAGTTCCTAGAATAGATTTGAACATTTCAAGTATCCTTGTAAGTATTACCCAAGGGCCTCTTTGAAAATTTGAGTTCATATTTTGAAGTTTGAAACATCACTAGTTGTTGTTTTAATATGTTTCTGAAGTTGGGCTATTTTAAGTATCTTAAATATTTTATTTCTTAAGTTCTGCACTTTGCTTCTACACTACTCTGAGTCACTCTACTCAGAGGTGGGTGAGTTTCCTACTCTTCTTTGACATCTTCTTGAGTCCATGCTGTTTCTTTTACTTTAGAATTTTATTTACTTAAAAGGGAGCATATTATATAATATGTTCTGTAGATATATTTGCTGTGTCTTAACTTTACCATGTCTCTTTTGATTCTTCTAATTATACATTCTCTAATGCATCATTTTATGCTCATGAATTAAAAATATTTTATCTTATTTTTAAAAAAATTATTGTAAAGATGATGAATGGGGGATTATAATTACATGAGTAAGGTAAGTAAAGTACATTTCTTTTTAAACACTGTTACCCCCTCCCTCATTTTTCTCCTGCTTACCACTCCCACCTCCCTTCCTGCCCAAGTTGTGTGGTTCATTTCCAACATAGGATCAAGTGAGTATCATGGTTGCATTAGTTCACCCTTTGTTCTGCTGTTTTGGCCAATTGTAAATTCAAAATCATTCAGAAGCCCTTATTAAAATTGGATAGGAATTCATTTGTGTAACCACAAAAACCTTTAACAAAGATGTACACAGTTATTCAACCTTACTTCTTTGATGGAGTTTTCAAACCATGGTAAAGAGAGGATGAAATGAGGCCAAACCTGGGAGAATCTTGGTTGAAAAAAAATGGGACAGATCATGTGAGAAAGTGAAAAGAACTAAGGTGGACCACCAAGAAAGGGAAAGCGGTGCAGAGAATTAAAATTCTAGAGATCCTCAGAAGATTTAGCAGAATACAGATTAGAAGAGAGAGCTGAGGACATTATGCACGGTGTAAAGAAAAGCTGACATTGCTCTGTGCTTGCCGGGGCTTGAGAGGAATGACTGTTCATACATAATTTGATGTAGCTTTTGGAACAGTCTTGTCTCATTAGGGTGGAATTATTTGCCTAAACTGATCATAGCTCAGGTCCTTCCCAACAAATACTCAAGGTCTTAGAGGGTAAAACATGACCATATTTGTAAACATGACTGTATTTGTAAGAGTAATCTTACCTTATCTTGCTAATCAGATTTAATTATTTTGGACATACTTAATAATTCTGGTTGACTGATCCCTACCTACATAAAGACATGGTATATCCAGACCTTCTAGTACAATGGGATTCTTATTGTGTTTCTGGATGGCAGTGATCTTCCTTTCGAGAATAGAACTCTAAACCTGTAGACTCCACATTTGTTGCATCCGGAAATACATGGCCTCCAAGGTAGATCATTAGAAGGGATAAGAGGAACCACTCCTATACAGTGAAAGCAGGGGTTATACTGTGGTGGAGGGACATACACAGCAACAAAGAAATAATCTTATACATGTGTTAGAAACAATCGCATGAAAGAAAAAAAAAACATTTGAATACATATCTTAGGGTTCATTTCCCTAACATCACCTTTCACTCTATTTGATGTCGGTATAATTTGTGGAGGGGTAGGGGGAAAACAAATCGTTTAAATAGGGATACAGGTGGACCCATTGCAACAATGAGATGTACAAGTCGTATGTACAACTTTGGTGGGGGGGGAGGGGGGACGGGGAGAATTGGGTGGGGGAGCGGGGGGAGGATGGGAAGGGATGGGAAGGGAAAACAAAGGAGGAGGCTACAATGCTTGATAAGAAATGTACTCATTATCTTGCCCATGCAATTGTAACCCCTCTGTACAGTATTTTCACAATAAAAGAAAAGAAAAAAAAGAGAAACTACTCCTACTACAATGGAAAGATTCCCAGACCCATGTTTCTATGCTACCTGTGACCAAGCAATGTACAAAGGCTTCTGATTCAAAGCCTGTAATTGAAGAAAATGCACCATTCCATGTGTGCAGTTGCCTTAGAGCTTCTGCATTTGCTGAACCTTTGGCAGCCCAATGCTCTTTTCCGTTTTCTTTATGGACGGCAATCTTTGAGTAGACCACCAGTGTATTCTGTGACTTTAGACACAGCTTCATACTCTCATATTGTGTAATAAGTTTCCTGGTGGATGCTTCCATCTTATGTAGATTTGAGCCTTCTGTAAACTGTACAGTAGTGGTTCTATTGCTGCCCTGCAGGCAGAAAAGGCAATATATAACTAGCATAGACATTTACATCTATGGTAACAAACTACTGCCCCCGAAAGGCCGCAGGGGGCTTAATGTAGCCAATTTGCCACCGAAATGTTCCTTGGTTTCTCAAATATAGCCATACCTGGAACTCAGCATTGGTCTCATCAATTGCTCCTTTAAAGTCAACAGTAACTAAATCTGCCTATGCTATTAGGATTCAGGGAAGCCCTGTGGCTATTTGGGGAATTGAGGTTTTACTACTGGACAAGTGAGTACATTTGTCTTATTGAATGTCAGCCAGACTTTGATTAGAAACCATTTGTCACCTTTTCCCATATTCTCCTGCTCTAACATGGCCTTAGTGATGTTACTTCACCTCTTCTGTTATCAACAACAACATGAATTCTTATGTCCTAAAAGATCTAAACATTCTACTTTCCTAGCTATACAGTTGCTGGAGTAACAAACGCTGATGCATGGGAAATGATGACAGGTCATTCCTCTGTATTTGTCATCATGGAACGCATCTTCCTCTTGAGATTTGTTGGTACTAAGGTTTGAATGCAGAGGCGCACATTTGCTTGGAAGGCACTCTACCACTTGAGCCATGTCCTTAGTCCTTGTTGCTTTAGTAATTTTCTTTTCAGATGAGGTCTTTTATTTTTACCCAAGGCTAGTCTGGACTTCGATTCTCCTACCTGTGCTTTCTGTGTAAGTGGTATGACAGATATGACACCATACATGGCTAGTTTGCTGGGATGAATCTCAGTAAAGTTTTGGTTATGCTGGCCATGACCAATGCTGGAGTTACAGATGTGATCCACTATACTCAGCTTACTTACTTCTGATTATATATAATATATGTATTAAATATATATTATATATGTATTGTATATTAATGTATATGTTATAGACTAATATATATCTCCTTGATGATTGCCAACCTATATTATCCACTGGCTTACCATGAATTATTGTTTTAACTTCATAAACAATCATGGCTGCTACTTTGCTGTTCATGAAAACGATTCTAGTCCTCTGGCTTCTGGCAGTTACGCCACCCAACCTGGCCTTTGTTGTTTCATAACTGTGCTATTCTCTTTGCTATTAGTCAGGCATTCTCTATGATATCCTTCCTATCCTGCCTGGACTGCAGAAGAGAACTGTCACAAATGACGTTGATCATGCACACACCAAAACGTTTCCTATTGTCTTGCTAATTATTGTGTCCTTTAGACCTTCTCAAGGAAGATATACTTTGGGACATTGTGGCCTCCTAGAACATAATTGTTCCAACAGCCCTAAGGCCCTGAACCTTTAATACTGTTCCTCTACCACCTGCTATAGCAATCAGACATTGCAGACTCACTTGCCCAGCCATACTTGTTCATGGCCTATGGTAGAATCCCTAGCAGTAAATTCTTTACCATTTCTTGGATTGTTGCAGAGATGCTTAATCTTTATCTAGAAGAGATGCCTCAAAGCCAGTGAAGTATTTCTTTTTTTCTAGTTCTAATGGTTGAGCTTCTTTGATTAAGCATTTTTCAAGATCTAGTTTCATGAGAGGTGCCAAGGTTTCTCTCTCAGAATCTACTATATATGAGGGTATATTCTACTTTCTCTCATTTCCCCTCATATTTCCCAGATGCATTATTACATTTTTAACCTTGGACATAGGTCTGATAGCCAGAAGATGAGGCCAGGGAGGTTTTTTGCTTTGTGTTGAAGAGGGAAATATTGAGTGTTTTTACATAGGAAAAGTGCCAATGCTTGGGGGAAAGTGGAATCATTCTGTTTACTAAAATTCTGGGACCTTAAAATTTTTAAACCATTTCTCTTAACAATATCTTATCTGAGCTTTTCTGCTTGTCCCAGACATATACTAGTTATTGCAAATAAGGGAAACCATGGGACCTATGTTAAACTACATGAACACCAGGATAAGGACACAGTGTGTTTTTGTTCCTTGCTATTGTTTCTAATGTATTTATAAGGTACCATGAGATTTTTTTGTTGCTTTGTATGTCCCTCCCCCATGGTATAACTCCTGTTTTCACTGTATTTGGTGTTGGTATAATTTGGGGAAGGGAAGGGAAATAACAAAATGTTTAAATAAGGATACGGATTGACCAATTGCACAATGAGATGTACAAGACACTATGTCGAAAAATGAACTTTACAATTTAGGCAGGGGGAAGAGAGATAGGGAGGGTGAATGAGTGGGGGTTGGGGGATGGAGGTGTAGTTGAGGAGGTGGGAGGGAAGGGATGGTAGGGGAAAAACAAAGGAGGAGGAAACAATGCTAGAAAAGAAATGTACTCATTACCCTGCTCATGTAAGTGTAACTCCCCTATACAGTATTTTCACAATAAAAATCTTACTTAAAAAATTTCAAACGGTAAGAATGGAAAAAAAATTTAAAAATTCAGGGACTTATCACTTAGTAGATGTGCTATCATATATAGACAGCATTATGCTGTTTATCAACAAGGGACCTGATTTTGGCAGGGGAGCTCTGCTTTCAACATTAACTCTCAATAATGTTTTGATACTCTAAATGAATAATGGTTTTTACTTTTCTGTTTGCTTACATCATGATAAAAAGGATTTTTGTTAAGTACTCTCATACTTATCTTATAAATCTGTATTATTTTCTCTCAGCTATTTATTTTCCACCATCAGGGAAACAATGAACTTGGTGAATATCACTTACTTCTATGATTCCATTTATTGATTCACCCTGTATAGCTCAAAATCCCAAATTCTTACTTGGGAATATGGTTCTTCGCCAGCAGCTAACAATTGTCTAATTATGTTCCATTTGCCACTTAAGATGGTCTACTTTGCCAGATGAGTAGTAAATGAGTGGTCCTGTACCTCATTTTAGACCTCCTCAGAACATCCCAGGAACAACACAATACCCATGTGGTTATCTCAAAATAAGTTTATGAAACAAATTTAACACTGCACAGTTTTTCTATGAAAAGGAAAGAGAGCAGGGAAGAGACAGAGTACTATGCAGAACTAAGTATTTTTCTTCAGCAGAGTGGTCAGGAACAACAGAGCAATGATTTATTTAAAACAAAAGCTGAATTGGAGACAATGCTTTTTATTTAGCTTTCCCCATTGAAGCCAATGTAAAAATTTAATCTTATCTCAAAAGTGAAGGTAGATCTTGAAGTAACTAAAAGCTGGAGAGTATCACCTAGCCACATTCCTCATAGGTGAGCAGTGAATCTTCTTAAAAATGAGAATCTCAAGCTGGGCGCCAGTGGCTCACACCTTTAATCCTAGCTATGCAGGAGGCTGAGAACTGAGGATTGTAGTTCAAAGCCAGCCTGGGCAGGAAAGTCCATGAGATTCTTATCTCCAATAAACCACTAGAAAACCGGAGGTGGTGCTGTGGCTGAAGCGGTAGAGAACTCGCCTTGAGCTGAAGAGCACAGGGATAGCGCCCAAGCCGAGAATTCAAGCCCCATGATTGACTGAAGGAAAAAAAAAAAAAAAACGAGAATCTCAAGTAACATCATATTAGTATATTTAGTATATACTCTACGTTTTGACTTTGTAATTTGTAACTGATAGTAACTGAATTAGATGTTTGAAGTGTTGTCCTTGTTGGAAATATTTTTCATCTTTTAAGAAAATGTGGACACACATAACACATGTGTTACGATGTTATGCTGTCAGAGGAAGGGCCTTGGGGGAAATGCATTCACTTGTTTTGATTAAAGCACTCTCTTAGGTATATAGGTCCTATCTTACCTGTTATTTGCCCTATAATTCCTTTGTTGATTTCAAGAGAACAAGGAGTTTGAAATAAAATAATTAAGTGCTATGAAAACATCATATGTAAGGTGTATTAAGTAAGCATTTTGAGTATTTAAAAATAGAATAAACATTTTAGATATGTAACAGATACTTAGAATGAACACATTATTTGTTTGAAGAATTCTACATAGAGAAATACTAAAATCACCAAGAATTTAGGCTTTCCTCTCTAGCCTATTATACTTCAGGCAATATTGTAATTTAGGACTGAACTTTCAGATTGTACTTTTCCTGTATTAAAACCATAATAGACCCATCTACTAAATTAGGAGCTAGGTGAATAATACTACAGATTTTTTAAAGTTTCATAGAGGTAGATGATTTATCTTTTCAATTTCACTCTTTCAACAATTATTATTTTTCGTAAAACTTTTTTCTGTAGTTGTCTGGTTTCCAGTTCTGTGTTACACTAACTTGAAGTGTCCAAGATAAGCATAGTTGATGAAAATATGTGTAAGGCAGTCACTTTAATAATCCCTAATTATCCTTCCTACCACAGGATGCAATATGAACTTACATATATGAATAGATACATAGTAATCTACATTGGATTCTGTGAATGCATTATGTCTTCATTTGGGAATCTTCAAGTAGACCTAGATTATACAGAAGGGAGAATTTGTCAGGAATGATGGCTGCACAATTGCTATCTACAACAATTGCTGTCTAAGGAAGGTGGACACTCTAAGATTAATTTCTTTTCTACAGATTCCATTGATGGATCTGAATATGCAAATGTGAGCTTTGAGCTGAAATTTAAATCAGTTCTCTGAGCATAATCTATAGTTCTGAAAAGCAGAAGGTGAGAAGAAAAAATTGAATCAGTTAGGTGAAGAGAAGCTGAATGCATTTTAAGTGGAGGGACAGGATCAATTGAAAAGTAAATGCTTGTAATAAGGTGGTCAGAATTTTAAAATTAAAATTTGTGTTGGTTCTTTTTGTTATTGTACTTTACTTTGTCACATCTTAGGTAGAATTTGTCATACATAAACATGCCTTTTTGTAAAATAGGTGTTTTTTGTTTGTTTCTGTGAGGTTTGCTTAATAACCTTATAGAATTACAGATGAAGAATGAGGGTAAATTTTATGATTTAACTGATTAAAAACAGTGAAAGATGTCATCAGTTAGCAAAATTCACAGAATCAATTCAACAGGAGCCAGACAACCATGAGAGTAAGTCTAAGTCACTTTGTATGTTTCCTCCTCTTTTCAGTGTCAAACAATTAATAGGTATATTGGGAGACTTTCTGATTATATATATATATATATGTATGTAAATATATATATATATATATATATATATATATAGAGAGAGAGAGAGAGAGAGAGAGAGAGAGGCAGAGCGAGGGAGAGAGTAGATAAGACCTAGCTAATTCTACTATATGTATATATGCATATATTAGTACAAGGCCTTATTCTTTTTCTAAAAAAAGAGTATTGAGTTGAGTATATATTATTCCTTCCTTGCTATAGCCACCTATTTATTCTTCTGGTAAATGAATTAGAAGCACTGCATAACCCCAAATGTAACAGGTATTTTAATCCATTGGTTACAGAATATTACAAACTGCCTTCCCCAATCATAAATCATGTCAACTTTGAAAAACAACATTTACTAGGAGAATTTAAAAACATGACAGGAAATAATTAATAGAACAATTGAGACAAGGTGAAGGATGCACTTATTATAAGTCAGGAATAGTTGATTGATTACAGAGCATATTTTTTCGTGAAAAATTTATGTTACACTTGTGAAGACCATCTGGAAAGTGTTTTCTGGATGTTTACCTATATATTTTGAGTTTAATAATAATTCTCAACATCTTTTAATTAATCATGTCTGTTAAATGAGGTTGAAGATAGTTAAACTAGATCTTTCAAGGACAGTCTGGCTTTTTGACTATATTATGTATGTATGTGATGTATATGAGTTGACTTTAAATTATTTCTTCTTAAACCCAACAGAATATGGAATATTTACGAATATTTGAATATGTGTACTTAAGTGTAGAAATGAGTGAATATATATTTAAATGTTCCATATTACAGGTAGTAGTTTTGATCATCATCAGAAATAATGCATAATGTAATTCTACCTAGAGAAAATAAACATGCAACCTGTAACTTACAAATAAACTATTGTGTCTGTAATGTAATTTGTATTCGGAATTTATATAAAACTTATTTACTTGCCTATTTCCAACCCATTTTTTTTACTTCTCTTTGTTTTAAAGCATTTATTGATTGTGCAAAGGGGATTTATTGTGCTATTTCCATTGCATATGTGTATGCAATGTTTGATCAAGTTCAACCCCCACTGCTTATATTTAATTATCTTCTTGCTATTTGAAACTTTTTAAATGGATTTCATTATTTCAGTTTCATTCATGAATACAAAGAATTTTGATTATATTTACCTCCTCTCTTCTTTGGCATTTGCCTTTTCTCTCTGTTGTCATTCCACACCTGCCCCTTACAAACAAACAAAGCAGAACAGAACAACAACAAAAAAGAAGCACTGTTCAGAATTGCCCAGAATTAGCCTTGGTAACTTTAATCAAGAATGCATAAAGAAGCCAGTGCTGGTGGCTCATGCCTATAATCCTAGTTCCTCAGGACACTGAGATCTGAGGATCAAGTTTCAAAGCCAGCCAGGCAGGAGATTTCCATGAGATTCTTATCTCCAAAAATTACCAGCATACCGAAAATGGCTCTGTGGCTCAAGTGGTAGAGAGCTTGCCTTGAGCTGAAGAGCTGAGGGACAGTGCCCAGGTCCAGACAGAGTTCAAGCCCCTTGACCAGAAAAAAAAAAAAACATAAATCAAAAGTGGTATGCATTGAGCTTCTCTTTCACTTTTTATCTTGACTTTCTTTTTCATTAAGGAGCAGGTTGCATGAAAAAATCCAATTCTGCAACTATTTGGCTAACCCCTTTAACCAACCAAGTCTAACATGGTCATTAGAGCTGAGAGGCATTATACCAGGTAGGATGCTGATGAACAGCAGTGATCTGACATAGCAAAAGAGCATTAGCATTTTGAGATACATCAGGTCTTCTTTGGAAAGCAAGTAACATCAAACTTTACCATTTTCAATGTTTATATTATCATTCAATCACAATTTAAGGAGAAATCTGATAGCAATACGATGATTTTAGCAGAAACAAAATGCCTAGCTGTTTACTAAAGTATTGAAAACTGGTCCTGGTTTAGATATTCAAACTGTATGCAAATAATGGCCTTTCTAACTATAGTGGAGTGGAATCTCAATTTTGTTTTGATTTGAAGAGACATTAAGCCTTTCTTTATGTGTCTATTGGCCATTCTTCTGAGTAGTCTCTCTTTAAGTCTTTAGCTCGTTTATTGATTGGGTTGTTGTTTCTTTGGGGGTTTAATTTTTTGAGCTCTAAATATACTTTAGATATATTTTACATATCTGATGCATAGCTAGTAAAGACTTTCTCTCATTCTGTGGGCTATTTATCTAGTTAGCTATGTCCTTTGTCATGTAGAAACTCTTCAGCTCAGTGCAATCCCATTTATCCAGTCTTTCTCTGATTTATTGTGATTCTAGATCTTTATTGCCTAGGAGTTCTAGTGTTTCCACTACCCATTCTTGTAATAATTTGATGGTATCTGGTCTTACATTGAGGTCTTTGATCCATTTAAGTGCTGAAGGGCATATGGCCAAAGGAAACTCTATTACACTGTTTGTAATGTAAACCTTTTTAATGACCCAGTGGCATTTATCCAATAGATTGCAAACAAAACTACACGAAAGCCACTAGCACAACCATGTTCATAGCAGTATGTCTTACCATAGACAAGAATCAATCCTGATACCGCTCAGTAGATGAATGGATCAAGTAAATGTGGTTTATACACACAATGGAATTCTACTCATCCACCAGAAGAAGTGATATTGTCAGAAAATGATATTTGTAAGGAAATGGAAAGACTTGGAAAAATTATATTAAGTAAAGTAAGCCAGATCCAAGGAAACATGTTGCATGACTTCTCTCATTTGTCATAACTGGGATGTGCAAAAAGTACACTGGGGCATGATAAATTATACAGGTCTCTAGAAATTCATAAGGTGAGTCTAAAGGAGTATATTCTTAAGAGAGGATCATAAAGGTGTATAGCTATATGCATGTAATCATGTAAAATAATATTTATTGAAATGAACTCCAGGACATGGGAATGAGGGTTTTTTCTTTCTTGTTGTTTTTGGATTCTTTTCCTTTTGTCTTTTTGTAAGTTTATCTGTTTTGGGGAACGTAAGGGTGTGATATATTCACCCTGTGATGAATAAATGCAGAATTGATACTCACTAGACACTGTGTTGAAAATGAACTATATAGCTTGTGGGAGACAGTGATCAGAAAAAAAAAAATTTGGGAAGAGATGGCACTGTTCAAAAAGAAAAGTATTCATTACCCAACTTAAGTAACCTTGCCCCTGGTTTACATCTCATTTATGATAACTATATCTCTATCTATCTATCTATATATCTGGTATATATAAGATATAGCATATATTATATATAAATATATACAATATATAAAAATATTTATTTAAAGACCAAAAGGAAAAAAGAATGCTTCTTTTCATTTTCTTCATCATTTTACACGAAATTGTCAAGTACATGAAGCTTTTCCTACTTTAGTTCTGAAACTGTATTCCAGGCTGGCAATATTTATTCTTTTTTTTTTTATTGTGAGAATATCATACAGAGGGGTTACAATTACATGGGCAAGATAACGAGTACATTTCTTATCAAGCATTGTTGCCTACTCGTTGTTTCCCCTTCCCATCCCTTCCCATACTCCTCCCCTCTCCCCTTCCGATCCTTCCCCCACCCCCCAAGAATGTTGTTAAGTTCATTTTCTGACATAACAACTTGTACATCTCATTGTTGCAATGGGTCCACCTGTATCCCTAATTAAATGATTTGTTTTTTTCCCTTCCCCTCCACAAATTATACCAACATCAAATACAGTGAAAGTATGGGTAAACTGTGGGGGAGGGACATACAAAGCAACATAGAAATCACCTTATAAATATGATAGAAACAATTGCATGAAAGGAAAAATAACCCAAAAAACATTTGAATACTTATCTTGGGGTTCATTCCCCTAACACCAACTTATCTGAGCTTTTCTGCTTGACTCAGACATATACTAGTTATTGCAAATAAGGGAAACCATGGAATCTGTTTCTTTGGGCCTGGCTTACTTCACTTAATATAATTTTTTTCTAAGCCTTTCCATTTCCTAACAAGTGGGACAATGTCATTCTTTCTGATGGAGGCATAGAATTCCATTGTGTATATAGCCCACATTTTGTTGATCCATTTATCTACTGAGGGGCATCTGGATTTGTTCCATATCTTAGCTATGGTAAATAATGCTGCAATAAACATAGTCGTGCTGGTAGCTTTAGTGTGGTCTTGTTTGTGATCATTTGGGTAAATGCCCAAAAGTGGGATTATTGGTCTTAGGGGAGCTCTATGTGGAGTCTTTTGAGGAATCTCCATACTGCTTTCCAAAGTGGTTGAACAAGTTTACACTCCCACCAACAATGCAGTAAGGTTCCCTTCTGTCCACATCCCCTCCAGCATCTGTTGTTATTAGAGTTCTTGATTATAGCCATTCTAACTGGGGTGAGGTGGTATTTCAATGTTGTTTTGATTTGCATTTCTTTTATGGCTAGAGAGGTTGAGCATTTCTTCATGTGTCTATTGGCCATTCTTCTTTCCTCCTCAGAGAAGTTTCTCTTTAAGTCTTTAGCCCACTTACTTATTGGGCAGTTGTTTCTTTGAAGATTTGTTTCTGGGGGATTTAATTTTTTAAGCTCCAGGTGTATTTTAGATATGAGATCCTTGTCCGTTGTATGGCTAGTGAAGATCTTCTCCCAGTCCGTGGGCTTTCTGACCTGGGCTGGTTCACCCCTCCTTAGGCAACCTGGTGTCCCCCCGTTCCTGGGAGGTCACCATATTGATGCCGAACTTAGTGCGGACACCCAATCGGCATAGTGCACTGCAGCCCAGAACTCCTGGACTCAAGCGATCCCCCGGGCTCAGCCTTCTGAGTAGCTGGGATTACAGACGCACACCACCGCGCTGGCCCAATCCGTGGGCTTTCTATTGATCTTGCGAGCTATGTCCTTTGCAGGTAGGCAAATTAAAAAAAAAAAGAAGTTAGGAAGCAATTGCAATCACTCACAGAGAGGCTCATAAATAATTCCTCTAAGTCAGTTCTTCCTTGTGAAATGATCGAAGAGTAGGATGTACTCCTAGAGTACCTAACTTTTTCTAAGCCTTGGTATTTTGTCTTCTGTTATTTTCTAGGGTAATTTTAAAAAATCATATAGTATTAAAATATTTCCATAAGAATATTTGCAATTTATGTTTCTCTGCCATATGAATTGAAGCACTTATAAAACAAATTTTATTTAGCGTGTTTTCCCTCCTCTATTATTTTGCTATAGTAATTAGTGCTGATAGATTCTTGAACTCTGGGATGGCCAAGACCAAAACAGCTAGTTTATGTATTAAAAATTTGAAATGACATGTATGTTCTCTAAATGGTGCTATTGACTAAATGTGGTCATTTATCAAGGTATATATTGTTTACTATATGTGAGATAACCCTAATATACTTGAATCCATAATGTATATTACCACTTCCAGATTTTTTCCTCTATGAAGATAGCAGATATCAATATGAAGGTAAAATTAATTCTAAATTTAAATCTCTCAAAGATCAAAATTGCTAATGATATTATGCAAATAAATATTTGGTTCATTGTTGTTTATAATTTTGTTTATTTTCTTTTTATCTTCTCCTTATGGTGTGTGTCAGGGACGGGTATTGGAATTTAACTCAAGGGCTGAATTTGCTAGAAAGGTTCTCTACCATTTTAACTAAGTTACCGGCCTTCTTTATTTAGTTGTATTTCACATAGAATTTGTTTTTACCCAGACCAACCTTAACTATGATCCTCCTATTAATATCTCTAAGATAGGTGAGACAGGAAATGTATACCATTATACCAAGCTTATCAGTTTAGATGGTGTCTATTAAATGGGATTACAGATGTAAACTGTTATTCCCAGCATGGTATTTACCTGGTCAATGATGGTTCTTTTCCTCTGTAATCGAAATTATTCTTCTACTTTCCACATGAATCCCTCCTCTCTCTCTCTGTCTCTCTCTGTCTCTGTCTCTGTCTATGTCTCTCATCTATCTCTTCTATCATCCTACCTGCTAAACAGTGATTTGGCTCAGTGGTTTCATAGTGTGTGGAATTTGCAAAATGAGTATAGAAAGTAGCTGCTTTTTGCTAAGAGCATATAGAAAGAAGTAAGAGTGAAACAGGTATGGAGAGTGAAACTTGGAGGACTTCGTTCCTAGCCATTCTAGAGCCATTCACGCTCTGTGTCTTATCTTTACACAAACTTGTTACAGTATTTAAGCACTGGTTTTATGAATAACCATGATCCCAATATCAAATCTCACCATTTAAAAAATCAAACACAGGGCTGGGAAGGTGGCTCAGTGGTAGAATGCTTGCCTTGCATGCATAGGCCCTGGGTTCAATTCCTCAGTACCACATAAGCCCCTTCCAGCAAGGGGCTGTGTGGCTCAAGTGGTAGAGTGCAAGCCTTGAGCTGAAGAGCTGAGGGACAGTACCCAAGCTTAGAGTTCAGGCCCCATGACAGACCAAAAAAAAAAAAAATCTAACACAAAGACTCAGGAATATAGCTCATGATAGAGAGTATGTCTAGCATGATCAAAGCTCTGGATTTAATACCAAGTACCAGCGAAATAGAAAAGAACAAAAAACAATAAATCAGAAAACAAACTACTATGCTTAATCATATACATTGTTTTGTTTTTTCATAATAATTACTTGATGAAAAAAATTTGCAATTTCAATGAACAATCACAATAGTCTGGTCATAACTTCCCAAGTAAAATATCCTACAGATTTTCAGGTAGCGTTTTCTGCTGTATTCTGATTATTTGATCTGCCATACATGATTCACCGGACCAATGATTTATTTTGTATTTTATCATGAAAATTGCTTTTGGTCTGTGGTATCATCAAGGATGTGTTTCTAACTTGAGAGTGTATCTGCAGATAATTATTTAATTGATAGGTATTAGTAAGGACAGTAGAAATATATTTGATGTAATAAAACAATCTCTTTGCAAAATGTCACTGATCTTTTCAATAAACAGTGTTTCTGGTAAGATGTAGAACATATGACATGTCACAAGTTTTTCTAAATCATGTTTGTATATACTAAATGTCTATGTATTTTTGTGGAATGAATAAATGAAATAATAGATAGAACTATAATGTAGCTTAAAGGTTAATTTCACTCAAACATATATAAATTTTAGTGTTTATATGAAGTTACAGGGTCTGAATATCATTTTATAACTTTGCTTACACTTCACATCATATTGTCTTCAACTATGTTTCTTTTTGAATCAAGATTTTTCCTATTTTTATATCATTGTAGTATAATGGATTTCTCTTTGGTATTCTTACTGGCCTTTAAATCCTAAAATATAATGTTTGATTTATTGTTTTCATTTATCTTTGGGCTTATTATGTTTTATTGTTTTGGACATTTCAAAATATCATGCTGCTATCATTGACGGTTAAACACTCATTGATTGAAAATGAGCTTTCATCAAAAACTTGAGAATGGACAGGAGGGAGGGAAATGGGAGAGAATGATGATGACAAGGTGATATTGATCAAGATGTACTGTACCTACCTGTGGAATTATAATTTCTTTGTACAACTACTTAATAATAACATTAAAATAGAACAACTTGGAATGTAATAAAAAGTTTGGTACCAGGGATCCTCAGTACTTACAACCATAACAGACAAAGGAGGTTTACATTTAACCTTCAACCAATCACCATAAGGGATCTCAATTAAAGATGATTCGGTTGCTTACTGTATAAGCAAGTATAATCTATGTCATAAACTATCCTTCCACGTTCATGCTTCTTAGATTTAATAAAACGTCTTTGTGAAACTATAATATAGGATGAGCTATTGGGTAGAATTTTAAATTTTGGGTCATTGTCCAATTTTAAAATAGCAGCATCTATTTCTGCATTGTATTTTTAATGATTACTTCAGTGACAGTTTTCATGATTGCCTCTAAGAAGTTATTACAAACAGGATATTAATAGCACACCTCTTGAACATATAAAATTTAATGCTTATTATGAAACAGTAAAAGTTCAAATTTGGTGAGACTAAATGACAGCAGAGATTACAGGATAGGTATCTCTGTAAATGTTACCAAAAAAACTTTTCAGACATTAGATATTTCCAAAAGATCAGTAATTTCACTGAATCTGAACCCCAGATTATTTTTATTCATCAGGTTATGAGCAAAGCAAAAGTAAGTATGAATGAAATCATACAAGTATAAAAATATTGAATGAAGGAATGAAGAATGAATAACTGAATACAAATGTCTCTCTTACAGGAGAATTCTGAGTAATTTATCGCCTTTAAGGAAGAATATTATAACTCGATGTGGAGTCATAATGACTCTCTTCATTTAATGACTACAGTGGAAAAATAGGGGAAGAAAAGTAGTAACTTCACAGCAATGAAATCTGATAAGCCCTCCCACAAAATTAATATAATAAGTGATAAGTGGTTATAGTAGTATATGTTTTAAAGTGATGAATGACATTTTGCCTTTGTAGATTCCCAAATTTATTCTCAAATATATAGAATCTCCATAGATTATTGATATTAAGAAGGAATTGAAAGATTCAGGAATGTAGCAGTGATTTTAGTCACAGTTACCATGCTAAATGTTATTTCATTGTTTGAACAAATGACCATGTCTCCTCATACTCGGCAAAGAGTGTTTGAGCTAGTGAACAATTTCACTTATACGTATCTATAATTCTCACCAGATACAGTCACTTTCAGCTGGAAACGCCAGCAATACACTGTCATTTTCCTACCCCAATAGTTCATGGTAATATGCCACAATTTAGTCCTTAGCAATTTTACTGCCTTTCTCTTTCATATGCATCTTACTAATCCTTGATACTGATGACATTATACTCTGGACCTACTGTTAAGATACTTCCATGTCAAAAGTTAGGAAATAGATGTGACCAAAATTCAGGGACATTCCAACTCAGTGAAATGTCTTAGTCCCAAACAATGTGGTAGATATTGGTATTCCTTCTAAAATTAACTTCTGGTTTCTCCTATGACCAAGAAAGAGCACACGTTACCTAGTGGGGTTTTTTTTTTTGGATTTTAGAAGTGACACATACTTCATTGGATTGTGTTACTCTAATTCATTTACAGAGTGAATTGTACAGATCCCAGTTTTGAGTGAGATCCAGACAATACCAACATGAGGATATGAACTTGCAACTGGCTGTGCTGCAGAGTAAGCCCCTCTATCACTTGTGTCATAACACCCGAGGTAGCATGCTGAGCGGGATACTGATTGGAGCCATACTCAGATCCCTACAGGTTAAGAGTACTCTTACACTTTTAAGAATTTTTTTATTGTGAAAATACCGTGCAGAGAGGTTACAATTACATGAGCAATATAACAAGTACATTTCTTTTTTTTTCTTGAAAAGTTTATAGCCTTTTTTAAAAAATTTAATTTTATTTTATTTGTGAACATACTGTACAGAGGGGTTACAATTACATGGGCAGGATGATGCGTACATTTCTTACCAAGCATTGCAGCCTCCTCCTTTGGTTTACCCTTCACATCCCTTCCCAGACTCCCCCCTCCCCCCCAATCCCAGTCCTTCTCCTTCCCTCCCTCCCCCCCCCCCACACCGACGTTGTAAAGCTCCTTTTGGACATGACAACTTGTACTTCTCATTGTTGCAACAGGTCCACCTGTATCCTTAAACAACTGGTTTTTCCCCATCTCCTCCACAAGTTATACTGACATCAAATATAGTGAAAGCAGGGGTTACACTGTGGGGGAGGGACATACAAAGCAACAAAGAAATAATCTTATAAATGCGTTAGAAACACATGCATGAAAGAAACGAAAACATTAAAATACATATTTAAGGGTTCATTTTCCTAACATCACATTATCTGACCTTTTCTGCTTGACTCATACCTATACTAGATATTGCAAATAAGGGAAACCATGGGACCTATGCTTCTTTGGGCCTGGCTTACTTCACTTAATATAATTTTTTCCAAGTTTTTCCATTTCCTAACAAATGGGGCAATGTCATTCTTTCTGATGGAGGCATAGAATTCCATTGTGTATATATACCACATTTTCTTGATCCATTCATCTACTGAGGGGCATCTGGGTTGGTTCCATATCTTAGCTATGATAAATAATGCTGCAATAAACATAGTTGTGCTGGTAGCTTTAGTATGGTCTTGTTTGTAAACATTTGGGTAAATGCCCAAAAGTGGGATTGCTGGATCATAGGGGAGATCTATGTGAAGACTTTTGAGGAACCTCCATACTGCTTTCCAAAGTGGTTGAACAAGTTTACATTCCCACCAACAATTAAGTAAGGTTCCTTCCTGTCCACATCCCCTCCAGCATCTGTTGTCGTTAGAGTTCTTGATTTTTGCTGTTCTAACTGGAGTGAGGTGATATCTCAATGTTGTTTTGATTTGCATTTCTTTTATGGCTAGGGATGTTGAACATTTCTTCATGTGTCTATTGGCCATCCTTCTTTCTTCTTCAGAGAAGCTTCTCTTTAAGTCTTTCGCCCACTTATTTATTGGGCAGTTGTTTCTTTGAGGATTTGTTGTTGGGTGGTTTAATTTTTTGAGTTCCAAGTATATTTTAGATATGAGACTCTTGTCCGTTGTATGGCTAGTAAAGATCTTCTCCCAATCGGTGGGCTTTCTATTGATCTTGCTAGCTATGTCATTTGCCATGCAAAAGCTCTGCAACTTCATGCAATCCCATTTGTCCAACCTTTCTTTGTTTTGTTGTATTTCCGGGTCTCTATTCAAAAAATTTCGGCCTGAGCCAAGAAGACCTAGGTTTTCTCCTATTCCATCCTGTAATGTTTTCAGAGTGTCTGCTTTGAGTTCAAGGTCTTTGATCCATTTGGAGTTGATTCTGGTGCAGGGTGATATATAAGGATCTAGCTTTAGTTTTCTACATGTAGTTAACCAATTTTGCCAGCACCATTTACTGAAGAGGCTGTCTTTCTTCCATTCTATTGTTTTAGCTCCCTTATCGAAGATTAGATGGCTATAGGTCTGTAGGTTCATTTCTGGGTTTTCAATTCTATTCCATTGGTCCTGAGGTCTGTTCTTATGCCAATACCAAGCTGTTTTGATTACTATGTCTTTATAGTAGAGTTTGAAATTTGGTATTGATATTCCTCCAGCAGTGTTCTTTCCGTTGAGGAGTGTTTTTGCTATTCGGGGTCTTTTATTGTTCCATATAAATTTTTGGAATGCCTCTTCTATTTCCTTGAAGAATGAGGTTGGGATTTTGATAGGTATTGGGTTGAATTTGTAGATAGCCTTGGGAAGTATTGCCATTTTCTCGATGTTAATCTTTCCAATCCAGGAGCATGGGAGGCTTTGCCATTTTTTTAGTTCTGTGTTGATTTCCTTTTTCAAGATTTTAAAGTTTTCATCATAGAGGTCCTTCACTTCTTTGGTTAAGTTAATTCCTAGGTATTTTATTTTTTGTGGGGCTATTACAAATGGAGTTGCTTTCCTAATTTCAGCCACACTTTTCTCATTGATTTTTGGGGGTTAATTTTATAACCTGCTACTTTGCCAAAGTTTTGAATCAGACAAGTACATTTCTTATCAAGCATTGTTGCTTCCTTCTTTGTTTCCCCTTCCTATCCCTTCCGATCTCTTCCTTCCCCTCCCACAAAGTTGTAAATGTTCATTTTTCAACATAACGTCTTGTACATCTCATTGTTGCAATGGGTCCACCTGTATCCCTGTTTTGGAGCAAGGTCCTGACATCTTCTGTAGGTAACTACTCTCCTTTTAAGAGACAGTTCTTGACCTTCTACTGAGATCTACTAGAAACAATGTTTGACTATGGACTATCAAGTCACCATTCAGCTTGAGATTTCAGTCAAAAACTTAGTGTTTTCTGACTCAGCAATCCATAATAGTTGAGTGTGCAGAGCAACCTTCCACTATCAAATAGATGTATATATGTGATTGTGCCAAAGTAGAACTGAGAGTACAAGTAAAACAAATGAAAATGTGGTCCAAAGGGCCATAACTGCCACCCTGGTGACACTGCCTTGTGTGGGAACCTCCATATGATTAGTGACAGAATAGAAGATGAGGGCCTTATGCACAAACAGTTGTGTACATTGTGCACTGGGACAGTTGTTGCACCACAACAAGGAAATCTCAGTCAGTTGTAAATTAAGGCAGGAAACAGAAATTGTGCCCTTTGTACAATTTGGCAGGAGAAACTTGCATAGAATTAAAATGACAACACTCATATTTTGGGAAGAGTTGGAATTAGAATTACGAAGTTGCTTGATCAACTCTAACTTTTACAAAGCATGTGTGAATAAGGCATTTTATTCTGAATTCATATTCAAAAGAAATTAGCAAGTGTGTGTTCAGTAGAGTTTATAGTTGAAAGAACCATATGAATATGTAATTAAGATTTTGGATGTAGAAGACAGATATTTCAACTGCCCAGGCCTCTTAGTATGAATGCTTCATCAAATGTCTTTCTTAATAAAAGGACACGAAAGGATCAAGCACATGCTAATATCTGTCCAGAATGTCTCTGATCTCCATCTTCCTCTAAGGTAATTAGGCCAGACAGCATGCTCTTTTGAAAAATGGTCTGTATTATGCTAGAGCATTGTAGGAGGCTTTTTATGTTGAGCTGAATCCAGTATTTGAACTTTCAGGATTTTCAGATAAAATGTAAGGTGCCTGTTCTATATTTGGGATAATGCCATGTAACCAATTATTTCTTAGTTATCTAAGATTCAGACTTACCTCTTTTTGTACAACTAATATAAAAATGCAATTAAAATAATAAAATTCAAATTTAGCTAGACATTCTGTATTTTGACCTGCTAAATTAGCAAGCCTGTTTTCTATCCATTGACTAAGGAAACCCTGAGAAGAGTGATCGTTAGTTCTTATTTTCTCCCCTAGGCTCTTCATTTTACTTAGATATTTATTGCATCTCAAACAGGCAAACTTTGTATCAGATCCCATATACAGAAATGGATATTAAAATCTCTAGCCCTGGACACGTGAGGAAATCAAACAAGTAAGTTATTAGGCAGTGTTCTTATGGAAGTAAGCTTGAGGCCTCAGCACAGGTTGAAAGAGGGAGCCCTGACTCTGATGGGTAAGGTTACCTATCAGGAAAACCTTTCAGGAGAGAAGGGCAACTGTTCCAAACATGTGAAGGCCTGACACAAGAGGTAAGCTGGGAAGGGGTAAAGGTTTGCACGGAGCTTGAGATAATGGGAGTGACAGGCAAATTTCAAAGAGGCTTTCTCTTATCAGTCAGGAGACTGAAACAAACTGGCTTTAATTATTCATTACAAGTTTTTCATTTCTAGATTATTTACTTCCACAAAAAAGCATTTTTATTTGACAGAAATGTGATGATTTTTTTTAAATTTCCATTTTTTTGAAATAAATTGTCCACTTGACAGGACATGTTTAAAAGGGACATACTTTGGAGGCAGGGAAGGTGGCTCAGTGGTGGAATGCTTGCCTTGCATGCATGAGGCCCTGGGTTCGATTCCTCCGCACCACATAAGCAGAAAAAATTGGAAGTGGTGCTGTGGCTCAAGTGGTAGAACGCTAGCCTTGAGCTGAAGAGCTCAGGGACAGTGTCCGGCCCAGAGTTCAGGTCACAGACTCACAAAAACAAACAAACAAAAAGTATATACTCTGATGAGTTTTGGCATGTGTACAAAGAATGCTTTTCATTCTATATTTTTATTAACATTGATTACCCGTAAAAAGGAGGTTCATTTAGACTCATCCATGTATATGCACAGTGTACTTTGATCAGACTCACTGTTTCCTTACTCTCCCTCATCCTCTACTTCTCTTACAATCTCCATTTTCACACATGTACATAAAGAATTTTGCCATAGTAACCTTCTCTCCTCTGTATTTCTCTCCCCACTCCCACTGCTACCCACAACCCCAGAAAGAACCTGCTTTACACACCTGCCATTCATTACTTTTGAGTATAGTTAATTGTTCAAAGGCTCTTTGCTATGGTATTTCACATACATACATACACAGTATTTTAATTGGCTTGACCACTCACTCTGTTTCCATATTGCCACTACTCTGCTACTAGACAGCATTCAGTGAGTTTCATTTTGTTATCTTCATTTATAGATACAATGTATTTTTGGCATTTATTTATCCTCTTAATCTTCCTACCCTTTTCTTCCTACCCTTAATCTCCTCAAACAATCCCACAGTTATATTACATATAATATATATTATATGATTTATATATACACCTTTATGCTTATGTTTTATGTCACTGTGTGCAGTATGTGTTTGTGATGTGTGTGTGTGTGTGTGCGTGTGTGTATGTGTGCATGTTTGTATTTGTTCGGGGGGTGTGTTGATGCTGAGGTTTGAACTCTAGGCCTTGGACTTTTGCTCCGACTTTTCACTCATGACTGTACCACTTGATCTTATCTCTCTATTTCTAGATTTTGCTGGTTACTTGGAAATAAGAGTCTCTTGAATTGGTCTGCTAAGACTGGTTTCAAATTCAGATTTTCACATCTCATTTTCCTGACTTAGCTATACCTATAAGCACTAGCCACCTGGACCCTGCCAAGGAGCAGCTTTTAAACTAGTTGGGAATCTTTTATATTTGAAGAGCCTTCAAGTAAATCCTTGATGAGAATGTCTAAAGGGGTGACATTGAGCATGTTGCATTATATTCATAAACTGCTTTGTTCAAGTCGCAGCTCCTTTATACAACTACTTAAAGATAATAAAAATACTACTTGCAAATAAGAATATGAAGGTCAGTTTCTTCAAATGTAATTGGATGATAGTATTGAACTAAAACACTGAGGCCAGCATGACACAATAAGTAGCAAACCACCCTTTTCTTTATTATTTTAGGGTTATTACCATCATAATTTAGTTTATTATGAAATTTTAGGAACAAAAATCTCTAATTGTAGAATGAAAAAGTTTCTCTTTTATTGACTGCCATGTAAATTATGACCAGTTATTAGAACAAAAGTCACTCGAAATGTCATTGTATAGGAAAAAGGTTAAGAAGATATTTTGTAGAACACTACTATTAATTTATTGGATTTCTCCAATCTGATATGTATCAACCTTCTGAACTGCAGAAGAAAACTCCATTAATTTGTTTGAGTTTACTGTGTTTTTCTCATGAATCTCAGAATCACAAGGAAATAGTTTGGTGGTAGATAATAAAGAAGAGAGTTGGAGTAAGAAACTTAATATATAGTGACAAGCAGCTTGCAAAGAGATCGTGGCTGGAAATTTATGATAACATTAGTCATACATCATTAACTTTATCCTTGTACATTGGGAAGTAAAGGAAAAGATATCCATTGAACTCAGGGGTTCACAGTAAACTCAAATGGCCACAGCTTCTGCCTCTTCACTAAGTCATCCTTGCCAGCAATATGTGTCCTCGTGAAAAGCAAGGTCAGAAAACATCAGCGAAAATCCTGTGAACGTATATCTGAGGAGTTACATCTTCTTACTTGACAATAATCACATTCTCTTAAATAACACCAAAAATATTTTATCATGTTTTCTATAGTGTTTGTCTCATATGACAATTCTTTGGTGAGTAACTTGTTATCAGTAGCTCATGTAACCATTTTGTGTTTATGAGCAAGGGCAGATGTTGTCTCCTGGATTTGCATTACAGATTTACCAAGTTGTGCCTTTGTAGATGTAGCCTTGAACATACTGCTTAATTTCTGCTTATGTATAATAGAATAATTGCGTTGAATTGCTAGATACTTGATTATGTTAGAAAGCACTTAACACTTTTCTTGGTATTTGGTAGATGCTTGATGAATTGGAAATGTTATTGTGCAACAGCGTGGTTCTTATTTTGCTTTTGTGTTTGCCTTTTGGTTTGAATAAGGTCAGAAGCTTCTAGAGATAGTGATAGAACACAGTAGTCTCATCTCACAGACATTCAGTGAGCTCTTGTTTGCTATTGACTGGTGGAGCCTTGCTCAATAACTTACTGCTATTAAAAAGAGAGGCTTGCATCTAAATATTTATTTGTTTATTGCATAGGGAGTTAGGCCCAATATAACTCATTCATAATACTATATGTCATCTCCATTTGCTTCTCTGAATAATCTAAGCTACTACCCTTCCATCACTACTTAGTTCCTGGAAATATATCCATTTTCTATGTTTATCCTGCTGTATGCTACCTGGAGTTGTGTCCATTCCCACTTTCTTCCATTTCATTTTTCCCAGGCTGTTCTTCGATAGAATAGGGAAGGACCTCCTGTGGATTTGATGCCTTTGAAATCTAATTCAGTTGCTGCATTTCTTTACTCAGATTCTTTACATTTACACTGTTTTATAAAAGCTTTCATTTTATTCAACACTGTTTTGGCTAAGACCTCTTACATTTCTAACCTTTTAGTCTTTGGAGATTTGTGTGTTCGTGTGTGTGTGTGTGTGTGTGTGTGTGTGTGTGTGTGTGTGTGTGTGTACAAAATGGTAAGTTTTTTAGTGTCTACAATATTTGAAGTTAAAAAATTACAATAAATATTTAATTAAAAAACAAGAAATATGTTAGATCTCATTGCTACAAAATATCTGCAAGGACACTGCAGAGCCCTCACGGTGCATACGTGTTTCACACACTAGCTGAGACAAATTGGAGTGAAAGGGCAGAAGATCTCCAATCTGGAAATAGAGTGGAATCCCATAGTTGTTCACTTGGTTTTCAGCATCTTCCTGGTTTGTAGTTTACAGATGACATTACCTGGGATCTTGAGAAAATAACTTGGTGTGACCTAAGATGATTAGTTCTAACAAATTCCAGGCAATATTGATGGCTGCTACAGCTGGCACTATGAGTGGCAGCATTTACCAATCACATTGAGAAGCCTTAGAGAGACTATTTACTCTTCTTCTGTCTCATCACATGGTAAGTCTCAGACTATTTACACCTCTTCTGTCTCACCACGTAGTAAGTCTATAACAGTCATAATTCCAGCCTTGACAATAGTTAAATATAGTTCAGTCATTCAGTCATGGACAATAGTTGGTGTGTGTGTGTGTGTCTGTGTGTGTGTGTGTGTGTGTGTGTGTGTGTGTGTGTGTGCGTGCGTGCGTGTGTGTGTGTGTGTGTGTATGGCACACGCATGCGTGAGACCTCTCTGGCCTCCTACCTATATGTCTTGAATAACTAACATTCTAAGTGTGAATCACACTCCAGCTTGTTCTTTGAAATACTGTCATGCTAACAATTTTTTTTTGGAATGGACTAGCTTGAAATTGTATCTTCCTCACTCTGTTTCCTGATTAGCTGAATGTAAAAGCATAAGCCACTGTATCTTATATTCTAATTTTTTTGAGTTAGAAGCAATTTTAAGTTAAAAGTAATTAAGTTGAAAGTCTTATTGTGAGAGTCTTATGTAGTGACTGTTTGTTACATATGAGGTTAGTACATCCTAAGACAAGTAGTAACCTATCCTGGGTATTTATTAGGATTCTTAAGAATATCTTTAAAGTCAGAGCTGAAGATTATGACATATATATTCAAGTACAGGATTAAATACTCTAGAAGGAAGCACATGTAAAAGAAGAGAATTTCTCAAATATAACACAAACTATAGCAGTAAAAATTTTCAAAGAGAGGGGAAAAGAACAGTTTTTCTCCAGAAAGAGAAAAATAAAATACTGTAAATCTAGAGATCTTTTTGTTAAGCTCAATTTCTGAAACTGGAAATCTTCAAATGTTATAAAGTAAAGTATATAAATGCTGATAAATATTTTATTTTTCTTTTGAATATATAAGGATAGCCTCAGGGAGTCTGAAGAGAGTGAGTGATTTTGAAAAATGCTAAAAGCAACAAAATGTGTTTCTTAATATAGGAAAAATAAAATGAAAATAGAAAAGATGAGGCAAATGCCTGGGAAACATAATTTGATAGTAGATTAATATTAGTCTGACTTGCATAACTTCTATAGTTCTTTTGGCTCTTTTCTCCTAAGTAGATTACTCGTCATTTTTGAAAAAGTATTGCTCCTGGGCATAACGTTAGGAAGACAAATCATGATTTTTAAGGAGGCTAAAACCCCAGGTAAAGGCAGTTTCTTTTATGATGGTAACAATCTGCTGATACTGTATCTGAGTTTATAATCCACCCATTATCAAAGACAGTGATAGGGAAATGATCAATTCTTTAATTTATAAACATAATAGTTATATAGTATAGTAATTTTTTTCTGATTCTGGGGCTTGAACTTAGTGTACTGTCCTTAAGCCTCTTTGTGCTCAAGGCTAGCACTCTACCACTTGAGCCACAGCTCCACTTCTGGCTTTTTCTGTGACAGATAAGAGTCTCATTGACTTTCCTGCCCTTGTTAGTTCTGAACTGCAGTCTTCGGACCTCAGCCTCCTGATTAATTAGAATTACAGGCATGAGCTATCAGCATCAAGCTTAATATAGTAATTTTATTATTGATAAGTTTTTAACTTCCTACACAAATTGGTAGATTAAATAAGTTTCTTACTACTGGTACTGTCAGATAAATAATGATATAATGAAAGTTAGTAACATATTTAATTCCCATAACAAAAGATTTACCATACATTTTGTAGTTTTCCCTTTATTAACTAGTGAATTGTAACTGGTCCAAGTTGATCTAGCTAGTAAAAGATTAAGTGATCCCAAAATGTATGTGCTTTCACTATATCCTATTTCTACAATCACTTCTAGTAACTGGTATTACCATATCCTTCTAGGAACAAGTAGAATAAATCTGTATAATGTAACTACAATATGGTCTTAAAGATGCTAATGATATGCTTTAGTACAATCTTTTCTCTTGCCATCTTTAAATTTTTAATGACCATAGTGATATTCAAAAGATGGACACTGAAAACAAATAGATAAGAGTTGATGTTGATGACATACTATGTAATAATTTCCAGATTCAAAATTGATTCTTCATCTCAGTGGGTTCTCGCTGAGTGCCTACAAGGTGCTGGCCCTTTTCCCATTGCTTAGGCTGTGGAAAGAGAGAAGACACTCCTGACATCCACACTCATGGAGCAATCTGCTTATTGTGAGAGTCTTATATAGTGACTGTTTGTTACATATGAGGGTGTCAGTTCATCAAAAGGCAAGTAGTAACCTATTCTGACCATTCATTGGGATTCTTAATACCTTTAAAGTCAGAGTTGAAGAATATGACACATATATCAAAATAGAATGTTGTATCTCATAAGTATGTGTAATTTTGTCAATAAAGAATAGGTCAAAGTTATTAAGATAGCTGAAGGGAGTTAAGATGCTATTGGTGACTTGGTGTCTATTGGAATATGCTTTCAGGCAGAAGGAATAGTTATTAGAAAAGCCTTGGGAATTTTGGCATGTTTTAGTAAGTGATGAGTTCCAGCATGACAGATAGGAACATCATAATGTTCTAACAGTGCACTGAAACCAAAGAGGTGAGATGAGCAAAGGCCGTCTGGACATTTTTGAACACTCTGAAATAAGCTCAATGTCAAACATGTGTGAAATTTCAGTTGGCAGGTGGGCTTTAGGGTCACTAGTGTTGGTAGAAGTAGAGAGAAATACACAGATACAATATACCCCTCCCAATCCACATTCAACTACATCTACATTCCTTTAGTGTCTAGGTCTTGGAAACTTGCTTTTCTACTGTTGCTTTGTTTATCATTCTGGGGGAGGTTTGTTGAGTACAGCTGTAAGTACAACACAAACAGTCAGGATTGAGAAGGCATAGTTCAACCAGTAGAGTTTCCCCAGGTTTACTGGGTCCATGTGAAGGCAAGTTAAGGAAACTTTAAAGGAACAGTCAGGAAGAGACTGATAAAGCAGAGTAACTGTTGGAATAACTAGAGAATTTTCAAGAATAAGAGTTGACAGATTGTGTGTTTTCTGGTAATAAAAAGAACCTCTCAGTGTATAGCAATCATCCCTGCCAGGGAGGCTGAGTGAGCTTTTGCTCCATAACTTGTATGCTGAAATGCTTTGCTTATGTGTTTGCTCTCTTTCTGTATTTTAGCTTGTTTTCATTTGATTGGGCTATACTACCATGGGACTAAAAGCAGCAGTGGCTGCAAATTAATTTGCAAGATTGCTGGTTTCTAATGCTTTTCCAGAGCACTAACTACTGTCTTGTTGATGATGACGTAGCTATTCATTCAGTAGACATCTTGATTATATAGTTTCATTGGAATTAGCCCTGACAGAGAATCTCAAAATTGAAGCAAACACAAAGGGAGTATTAAGTGATATTTTGTGAGTTAAAGTAATAGAATGGTGGCAGACAAATCATCATTTGGAAAATGACTTCTAACTACGTACTTCATTATATGTGTCTTATATCTCTTTTCCTAATGGCTTTGGATAGTATTTTATTTAATCTTGTATTTCTGATATAGATTTCTGATATAGAGTTTTCTTATAACTTCTTTGTCATTCAGAAAGATAGATTGCTTTTGCTTTTTTTAAAATTTATGTCAACAGAGATTTGGGTCTGCAGTGTGATCTGTGAGTCATTTATTTGTGAATCACAGATATCACTGTTTACACATTAATCTTTTTGAATGTCAACACATTGTCTACTCAACATTATCAGCTACACTTGAGATCTAACTATGAAATAAAATTGCATTCTTTACAAAATATTTATCATGAATGGAATTTTATTGTTTCCTTTTCAGACTGTTACTGCTTCAGTAATAACATTCTCAGAATCTTGAGTTTAGTAGGAAAATTTAAGCATTGAACTTCCCTTGAAATAGTAATAATAACAAATTCCTATTTTATGGCGCCCTGGTAGCTCATACCTGTAATCCTAGCTACTTGGAAATGAGATCTTAGAATAGCCAACCTAAAAATGTGTCTCCAATTAATCACTAAAACTCAGGGAGTGGAGCTGTGGCTCAAGTGGTTGAGGATTAAGCCTTAAGCATAAAAGCATAGGGATAGTGCCCAGGCCCCAGGTGTCAAAGCCCCAGGACAGGTACAAAAAATTACATTTTCAAAGCTATCTAATGTCTAAATCTCCCTGGTTTTGTTTGTATTGATGGGGAATGATGTGAATTTTTGTGGCTTCTTTTGTCAGTCATGAGGCCTGAACTCTGGGGCTGGGCACTGCTAAGGCTAGTGTTCTACCACTTGAGTCACAGCACCACATCTGGCTTACATCTGGCTTTTTTTTGCTTATGTGGTGCTGAGGAATTGAACCCAGGGCCTCATGCATGCAAGGCAAGCACTCTACCACTGAGCCACCTTCCCAGCCCATGATGGGAAATTTTGTAAGCAGAGTGACTCACATGGTAAGGACCCATCTGAGGTTTATATTTTTTCCCAATTTACTTTATATACAGCAGGGCTACTTTTACACATATCAGATAATAAGTACATGTTCATTCACATAGTGTCATCTGTTCCTTCTTTTTCTCCCATTCTCTCCCATTCCCTCCCTCCCATCTCTACCTATGAGTTGCATATTCACTTTCATCAATGTCCAGTTGATCGATTATTTTACATAGCAGCAACTGCAATCATAGATGGTAACAGCTGGTCACTAATTCTTACAGTAAGTAATTATCTAATTCTAGCTTTTTCAAAGAAACTAATGTCAACCAGCAACAATCTGATGCCTGTGAGTGACTCATCCACTAATATCCCTAGAAAGTGTTTCCAATATAAAATTTGCCAGGAGATTTTAATAATATGACAAAATTACATAGAACACATTTCGGTAGCTTCATTTATCAGCAACCATCCCCAAATCATTAAAAACTAATTTCAAAAAGTAATTACATAATCATTTTGAGTGTATCACTTAAATATTTGCTATAAAAAATTTCAAATACCAGAATGAAATTATATAAATCTCCATTTGGCCTATTAAGGAAGTTAGTTTTTATTAGAGGTAAAACAAATTGGCATATTAAGAAAATTAGTTTACATCATGGGCCAAACAAAAGCAAAACTGCCCCTTTCCAATATTAGACAGAATACTAAAAGGAAAACCAAACTAATTTCTTAAACTACACCTACATGAAGTATTAATAGCAAAAATGACTTAAAATATAATTTATTGATACAAGAAAATACTGCTTTCTTAGTTCATATATGAGTATTTTTTGCTTGATACTTTAATTTTTATATTATGAATAAAGTCATTTGCTTCCTTGATTTACCTTCTTGAAAATTATCCTTGGCTACTATATCGATCTCAAAGGGATTAAAAAATATGCATCACACACACACACACACACACACACACACACACACACACACATTCTGCCATTTAAATACCTTCCCAGAATCTGTCTTCCAGAAGATCTTTGGTGATACATATTTGATTTTTATTTCACTTTTTGTGGTTCAGTTTAAAAAGATGTAGATAAGTCTAGGTTTCCTGAAATTAATGTCTTTTTTCATTAGGACTAATGAAAAAGATATTAAGTCAAAAATTTTATTGATAGTAACAAACACGAAGATTCATTTTAGAAATTTTCCTTTTAGATCTACCAGTGAAATACAGTTTTCATGACTCTCATAAAATGTATCAAATACTTTTTATTTAGCATTACAAGACAGAACCAGATAAAGCTTATAACCTATTCAAAAGTGAACCTGATGGAAAATGCTTTTTACTAATTACATTGAATGAATATACAGCAATTTTTCTACATGACACAATTCACTTATCTAATAATTTATCTATAATACAGAATTTTTTGTTACAGTGTTTAAAATTTACAAATTGTATGATGATCTCATAGAATCAAGTTGCATAACTGAAGTTGGTAGTTACTTAATTTTTATTTTTGCCATACTAGGTTTTAAACTGAGCCTCATTAAAATAATCTTCCACTTGAGCTAGTTCCTCTCTTCTTTTTCTTTTACTTATTTACTTATATACAAAAAATCTTGTTCTAACTTTGCATGAGCTGGCTTCAAACTGAGATCCCCTGGCCTCTGCCATATAAATAGCTGAGATGATAATAGTGTACTATCATACCCAGCTCCTGATATGATGTTTCACGATGGATGCATAGTTTCACACTGAAGATTAAGGTAGTTCTTACTCTCAGTTATTATATATTAAAAAAATAATCTCAGAAAAAAATGCAAAATACAATTAGGTTGCTTTAATGATTCTTTTTAATGTCACAAATAGCCAACCCCTTTTAAAAAATATAATCTACCTTAATAATAAAGATGCACATAACTAATTTTAGTGACTTCAGTGAATCTCTGTTTGTATAACATGCTCTAGACAAGCATGTATTTAAAATGTAGGCTATTTGGGTTATAATTAATTATTGAAAGTTCCCAGCGGTAAATTTTTTTTTATCATTTAAAAATTTCTACAGTTATTACCTATATCAGACAAGTACATGAAAAAGTGTTATATCAAATAGAAGTGTGTACACTTTCTAAAGATTTAAATTGTTAACTGCACAAGGCAAAGCCCAATTGTTTTGCAACTATGGAGATAAAATGATAAGTTAACATCTTTAATGCAGATAGAAATCTGGTGATAGCAAAAGAATCCTTTCTTATTTTTCCACAGCATTTAAATGGTAATTATGTAGTTTGGCCTTTCACAAAAATTGGCCTTTAAAGAACTTTCAGAGGGTTGGTCTATTAACTGTTTGGCTGTAATATACAATAGAAAATATAACTCACAGAATTACTGTTAACTTCCCATAAATGTAATTAGCTGTTTAATCATTTAGAACTTCAGATGTTAAAAATTTTAAAACCTTGGGCTCATTTCTGTACGAGAATAAAATGAACAGATGTGTGATTAAAATGATTTTTAAAGTAATAATGGCAAAAATAATTGTCTTTAATGTATAACATGGAAGGAATATGAGTACTAAAATTCCAGCTCCATCTGGCATGAAGGGCAGAATCCTCATTCCTTCTCCTCTCTGGGGCTTCTGTAAGTGTGATTTGCTTTGCTCTGCTGATACCCACAAAACTTATATTTGAAAGAAATTCAAGAAACAATGTGTTGTTTGTCAAAATAAATAAGGCTAAGCTTGTGAACTTGGCAGGCATGAATAACTAATTCTAGCATCAGGATCAACACTTTTATTAGCAGTCTTTTTATGAAGGCTGCACAGAAATGGTAGGGCAAAGAGTGAACGAATTCAGCAGTGACACTCACTAGACACTATGTTGAAAATGATCTATATAACTTGTAGGTGTGGACGAGAGGGAAAAACTGGAAGAGAATAAGACGAGAAGTGACACAGTTCAAAATGAAATTCACTCTTTATCTGACTTATGTAACTTACCCCTCTAACTCACATTTACAGTAACAATACATACATTTTTAAAAAGAAAAGAAAAATGATACTTTTTAAAAATATGCACTTCCTCCCTTCTCCCTTCGTCCTGCCATCCTTACTTCTTACCCTCTGTCACCAAAATTCTAAGGACTGTACATTTCATAATAGTTCAATGTTATGGAAATAAGTGGTTTATAAGCTGGTTATTATACACAGATGTTAATTTTACAACTAAAACGTTGCTTAAAATTGTGTTCTTGAAACACTTTTGTGATTGAGTTGTAAAGAAATTTTAAAAAAATCTTTGTAGTACTTCTCTTAGTAGGCATTTTTACTTATTTTATTGCATAGACATGTTTATCATAAATGCCTTGGCTTAGAGTAGTCAAGAGGGAAAATTAAATGTTAAAGTTATTCTAGGTCATATAACTATTTCAATGCATTCCTTGCACCCTTAGTCATATATAAATTTCAACAACTTAAAAAATGACTTAGCCGGGCACTGGTGGCTCATGCCTGTAACCCTAGCTACTCAGGGACTGAGATCTGAGGATCGCAGTTCAAAGTAAAGCCAGCCCAGGTAGCAAAGTTGGCGAGACTCTTATGTCCAATAAACCACTCAGAAAACCAGAAGTGGTGCTGTGGCTCAGGTGGTAGAGTGCTCACCTTGAGCTGAAGAACTAAGGGACAGTACCTAGGCCCAGAGTTCAAGCCCCACAACCGACAAAAAAAATCAAATTAATAAAATGTACTTTTCCTAATTTGGAAAAAATTTTTTTCCACAGAAAGATGTCATTCATTTATTCAACTTCATATCAACACATAGTTAAAGCAAGTATTCTAAATCTTTAGAGTACCCAGATTTCCAGTAGAGTTTCCTTAGATTTCTAATTAATTTTAATTTCTGTTTTCTAGTATTGAGTTTGCGTTTGATTGGAGGAAGGGAAGAGAGGTCAAGTCCAGACTACCCTTGTAGGATGGTAGTCCCTTTCTTTGTGAATGCAAGCAGGTGGATTTCCTTACCAACCTTATTTGAAAAATAGTCTCAGCTAGACCATAGCACTAGCAAACTAAGAAGCACTGCAGAAGATTTGTGCAGTTGAATGTGAACTTGCTGCTCTCAGAGCTCAGGTGGCCAAAATGTGACCTTGTAAGACGTCATTGCAGGTGACTTGTAACATATTCATTTCTGTAGCTTAATTTTCCTATCAGATGGCATTACTCCTACCACACCATCCTTCCTCCAATCAAGTTTCCATCAAGGTGAGTCTGTTAGACAGGTGTGGAGAGGGGGGTTAGAAAAAAGTGAGGTGGTGGAAGATGAAGGGGGATTGGGAAAAGGAGGGAAAAGGAGAGGGGGGAGAGAAAGAAAAGAGAGAGAGAGACAGGAGAGAGAGAGAGAGAAAGAGAGAGAGAGAGAGAGAGACGCTTTACCACAAAGACATGAATTAAGAACAATCTGAAGAAATCTGGTTTGTCAGGCCTACTAGAGACCTTGAAAGACATAAATAAGTTGGTCTACAAGCAAGACAAAGCAATAGAGAACCCAGGGCAATAGATGTTATTCATCTTGCAGCTCTCAGAGTTGAGACTCTAGAAGGAAAATTTGCTTATCTAAAGGTAATAGCTCAGGCAACATTGAAAAGAAATCAAAATCAGAATCTGAGACTACCTCAGCACCATTAATATTTGAGATGCATATGTTGAAGCCTACAGGGAAAATAAAGGCTTATTTGAACCTAGGTCTCATGGTTTCCCTTATTTGCAATAACTAGTATATATCTGAAACAAGCAGAAATGGTCAGATAAATTGATGTCAGGTGAAATGAACCCCAAGATAAGGACACAAGTGGTTTTTTCTTTCTTGCTATTGTGTCTAGCATGTTTATAAGGTGGTTGAATTGTTGCTTTGTATGTCCCTCCCCCACAATCTAACCCCTGTTTTCACTATATTTGATGTTGGTATAATTTATGGAGGGAAAGGGAAAAAAAAATTGTTTTAATAGGGATACAGGTGGACCCATTGCAACAATGAGATGTACAAGTCGTTTTGTGGAAAAACGAACTTTACAACTTTGGCACAGGCGTGGGGGTGGTGGAGAGGGTAGGAGTAGTGTGGAGAGGGAGGGGGAGAGATGGATAGACATGGGAAGGGGAGACAAAGGGGGAGACAACAATGCTTGATAAGAAATGTACTCATTACCTTACTCATGTAATTGTAACCCTTCTGTACGGCATTTTCACAATAAAAAAACTTATTAATTAAAAAAAGAATTCGAAAAAAAGTGTTTCAGACTCTTCCCAATTTTAAAAAAACAATTAGAAAAATTACAAATACACAAATCAAGACAGTGATAGTCTGTTACAAAATGTGCAATGTGATGTCTTCATTAAAATATTCAGTAAATTCAAATTCACTATAATTATGGAGTTTTTTGAGATTTCTAACTACCACTGCATCTTGACATTTTTAATGACCTAATATGAATTATTATTTCATTCCTTCCTAGGCAAAGAAAGTATTTTTATGACAAAAATGTTCAATACAGTGCTGCTTGACACATGTGCCTTTTAAATATTGCTTGAACTTAACTAAAATTAGGAATTCCGTTTTTCTATTCATTAGTCATGTTCTACCAGTGCTTAATAGAAATAAAATGTCTTGTGTATCCCATATTCAACAGGACACAATAAAACATAAAGTAAGCAATTCTGTTGAGGTACTTACTCCTGAGTTCTATGATCATTTTTACTCCTTTCTTAAATTTCTATTGTTTATATTTTATGATATTTTAAAACAATTCTGAAGTTTGAATATGAAATGCCCCACATAGGCTTATATCTTGAATATCCCCAGTGGGTGTCACTATTTGGGGAGTTTGTGCGACTTGGTAGGAGATGCATCCTTGCTGGAGAAAAAGGTCTCTGCAGAAAGGCCTTTGCAGGGTATGTCTGGTCCCCCAGGATACCTCACAGTCTGCTCCATGATACTCTGCTTTTTCATCACAAGCCCAGAGTCAATGGAGCCCAGGACTATGGGCTAAACCCTCTGAGACTTAAAATCAAAAAAATCTTTTCTTCTCCTAAGCGGTTTGTCAGACATTCAGGCAAAGCAACAAACAGGTTAATGCACACATGCATACTTGACCACTACTTGATTTAATTTATTGTATTTGTGTAGTCAATCTTTGTTCATTTTTATCTACATTGATAACTTTCTATTATTTTTCTTATCTAAAATTGTTTTATTTTTAAATTGAAGAATTTTCTTCCATATTTAATTTAGTTCAGGGGAAAAGCATGAAGAATTTGCTCATTGCTCATTGTTTAAACATTTTTCTATTTTTTTCATTTTTCATTTGAAGCACAGCAGTAATTTCTAGTTGATGTGTAGAAAAATGGAAACGGAAAGAAAACTTTATTAGAACAGAGACTGGATCCTAACTAATTTAAGAACCTTCTATGAATCACTTAGCATTTCTTAGTTTCAGTTTTTCAAAGTTTTCAAAGTGCTAAATCTCTTATGTCTTTATATGTTTTTTCAGCTCCTTCTTGAATTCTTGTCTTACTAAAAAACATTGTTTCTATTTTTTAAAAGCTATGATATATAAATACAATATGTATTTGTTTGATAGTCTCATGTAGAATATATTTTTGTTTTATTGTAATAGAAATATTATGAGGACATCCATTTTTTTCCCTTTACATAACTATATCCTCAGTGAGGTAAAACAACATGTGTTTGCAAACAAATTCTTCTTGGAAACCTGCTCACATATAAGAATATGGAATTTCTAATGAATTCCCAGGATACTAGAAATACACTTAATGTGATGTTTCCATGCTGACATGTCTGAAAACATGTTTAAGTTGGTCTGCGTTTGTAAATGCAGATGACGACATCCTAACAAATATCTCTAACTAGAAAGTACTTGATTTTCTTTTCTGTTTTACAAATATGCACATTTTGGCACTTAAATATTTCAAGTGTTTTTCTCTTTTCAGAATTCCATTATACCTGGCTAGACTAGTAAAATAAATTGTGGTAGCAAAGGTGAAGTGCTTTTAACAGCCAGAGAGCCCTAAAGACTGTCTTCAAATACTTTGCCTGAAGGGACCTAATATTGTTTTAAAACTGAAATTTATATGAAAGGAAAAAAATGTGAAACAGGGTGAATTGTGCATTTAGCTGACAGGTTTGATAATGGATTTGACAATTTTATCATCCAGTCATAAACCTCCAATTAAGTGCAGGGCACTAGAGCCATTTTAAGAAAACAAATAAAGGTGTCATTCATTCACTGTCACATCATTCAATTTCCTCTCTCTTGTGTGACTAACTAGTTTCACAGTGAATATGGCAAGCGGGGATAATTTACATAACGACACTATGCACACATACAGAACAGAGTAACCTCATCATTTGAGGAAAGAATATATCAATAAAGTGCTCTGTCATTTATTGTACTTATGGCATTTCTATTAATGTAAAAGGTAACCAACAAACTCTAGACTTGCAGCCTGACAAATACTACTCAGAGGTAACTTTTAATTTGGACTTTTGAAGAGTGTTGGAAAAGTTAATAGTTTGGGGACTCTTGGAGAAGGCTAGATACATACTGCCTTATGAGATTGCCATGAGTAATCGAGGTCCAGGGTGGAGGGTTATAGCTCAATATTATATATCCGCTAGAGGCTTACATGTTAATGCTTGTTTCTCCAGCTGGTGGCATTATTTGGGGAAGGTTCTGGAAATTTTAGGAAGAGGGTCCTTACTAGATGAAGTCAGTTCTTGAGGTGTTTCTTTGGAAGCTGCACCATTTATCAATCTGCACTTCTACATCAGCCTTGGTCTCCAATTGCTTTTGCTGCTGTGATGTTCTGGCTCCCAAGGAATGTGGGAACATGTAGCCAATTGATTCTAGAATGAGTGCTCTGATACCATCAGCCAAAATAAATCTCTTCTTACCTTAAGTTGTTTACATCAGGTATTTGGTGACTGCAATGCAAAATAAGCACTACAATTAAATATGGTTAAAATATTTACTATGGAAAAATTTAAGTCAAGAACAGAGAAGATGATGGTCAGAAAATAAGTTTATCTTTGAGTGTTTGACATAACTTTTGTTTTAAAAACTGAGCCATTTGGTTATGTGTGCAACCATCAACAAGAATATATATATATATATATATATATATATCCTAATTTTAAATAAATGTATTAAAAATTACATTTTACCTGTTCTGTTACTCAAATGCATTATTGAGACAATAATGCAAGCCAGGCGCCAGTGGCTCATTCCTGTAATCCTAGCTACTCAGGAGGGTGAGATCTGATGATCGCAGTTCAAAGCCAGCCCAGGCAGGAAAGTCTGTGAGACTTATCTCCAATAAATCACTAGAAAACCAGAAGTGGCGCTCTGACTCAAGCGGTAGAGCGCTGGCCTTGAGCTGAAAAGCACAGGGACAGTGCCCAAGCCCAGAGTTCAAACCCCTCAACAGATCAAAAAAAAAAAAATGATGCAATTCACAAAGCAATTTGTATAAAACCCTGAAAACACTACAGGCATGACTGAAGTATTAGATGTGGAGATGAAATAAAGTCAGGCACTTTCTCACATGGCACCAATAACTAAATGGAAGATAAAATTAGAGGAACAAAATAGTCATAATTTAATGGGATTTTTCACTTTTTTAATTTTCTTCCTTTTTATCTTCCTTCCTCTCTCCCTCTCTTCCTCCCTCTCTCCTTTCCTCCCTCTCTGCCCCATCCCTCCCTCTCTCCCTCCTTTCCTCCCTCCCTCTCTTTCTTTCTTAAATTATCTTTGAATAGTTGTACCAAGAAGATGCCATATAACAAAGTTTATGAATACACGCATCTTGATCAGTGTTTCCCCTTTAACATTCTCACCACCCCTTGACCCACTCCTTCCCTTATTTTTTTGTGGTATATACAATGAATTCTTTACTACATTCTTCTCCCACCCCCTCCTTCATTAGTCTACCCCTCCCTTTGGCCCAACCAATCTCTTGGTTGTACCCATTTCCTGGTGTTGATTTTGTTAGGCTTTGTCCTAGTCTTTCTAAGAGATTAAATTATTTGAGTTTAAAATAATTGTTAATTCATTTGTAATGGGATATCTTTTAAAAATAGTGAACAATTTATTTTATGTCACTGGGAGACAAGTCAACTATTTTGAGAAAAGTAGAAAATTTCAAGAAACATGTGCTGACATATAATCTTATTGGAAAAATAATTCTTCAATAAGTACATTTCAGATTTTTTGTAAAAGTAAGATTGGAGTGTCAATATAAATCTTTCAGTTCTGAATCATCTTTAGAAAAGATAGGTTTTAAAAGCTAAAAGTTGTCTCATGAGTTTGTTTTTTGTTGTGTTTTTTTTTTTTTCAGTCATGGGGCCTAGACTCTGGGCTTGGATGCTGTCTCTGAGCTCTTCAGCTCCAGGCTACCTAGCGCTTTACCTCTTGAGCCGTAGTACCACTTCTGGCTTTTTCTGTTTATGTGGTGCTGAGGAATCGAACCAAGGTCCTCATGCATGGAAGGCAAGCACTGTACCACTAAGCCACCTTCCTAGCCCTTGTCCCATGAGTTTTAAGTTATGCATACAGAATGATTACAATTTATATTATTGTTTATTGTTATATTATTTAATATTTATGTTAAAACAATGTATGAGTCTTACAAGTTACACTAGAAACAGAAGAAAACTAAAAGACATAATAAAGTTGCTGGAATGCAAATTAGATTTAGGACTTTATGATATAGATGAATTCATCTTATTAGCTTATACTGTAGGGACTCTATTGTCTTGAACAAGAGTTATGTTCTTCATAATGATTTTCATTTGAATATGTTTAAGAAAAATGCACTTTGTAGTTAAGGAATCCTTATTCTAGGAAGAATTATTTCAAACGAAGAATGCTTATTGTGGTAAATTGGTCGGTTGATTGCATTAAGAGATGCCCCAAAATGTGGTAAAGCACATTTCTAGGTGTGTCTCTGAGAGTATATCTGGGAACAGTTGGCATGAGGGTCAGCAAACTGAGAGGAAGAACTGCCCTAAGTATGGATGGCCTTACTAGCCAGAGTGCCAAGGAAGAGAAGGGAAGCTCTCTCAGCTCCAACTAGCATTCTTGAGTATGTTTTTTTGTGCCTCAATTGCCCATATACAGTAGCTTCCAGACTCGTCAGCTTATAAACAAGGACTCAAACCACCTACTCTCCTAGGAACTTTCAGGCTTTATCTTCGTCCTGTACTCTGTTCTTAGCTCTTCTTGCTTTGTGGTTTCCAACTTTCTGGACTAAGTAGTGACTGATTTCTCTAGCTCACCAGTCTGCAGATGGCATTATGAGGCTATCCAGGCTCTGGTTGTGGAATCATGGAAGGTAGTCTAAAAATTCCCATCATTCTTACTGTATTATGTCTGTCTGTTTATCTATCTATCTATCTATCTATCTATCTATCTATCTATCTATCTATCTATCTATCTATCTATCTATCTATCTATCTATCTATCTATCTATCTATCTATCTATCTTTCTATCTATCTACATTTCTATATTCTTTCTAAATGTACTGTCCATTGGTTCTTTTCCTCTAGAGAATCCTAATACATTCATATACAACTTGAATGATATGATGAATTGCCAATAATTTGTGTGCCCTTACATGAAATGTACAGCAGATGGGGATGCCTGAACATATGCTTATTTTATAGTATATAAAACTTTCTTGTTGAAGTTCAGACATTGAGATAGTTAAGGAAGCGATCATAAAGTTTACCTTGTGATTTGCTAAGGTTACATGTTACAGGTATATCTACATTCAGACCTTTCCTCATCTTTGTATATTCAAGTATAAAATGAATTCAGTCATTCTGCATTTAATTACATAACATATATATATATATGTATATTCATGTATTTTTTTGTCCTTACTATTCCAGTATGTTAAGAGAGATAATTTAAGTAAACAAATGAAATAAAATGAAATGAAAATAAATAAATAAAAGAGTTCACATGAAATTACAAAGATAGTCATGAGAAGTCCTGTGCGAACTTCCTATAGTGTTTTTGAGTACAGGCATTTGTATGATGTCAGTGGTTGCTTTCTGAAATATGTATGAAGCAAATAGTGAGTTCCAAGGAACTCACTGTTTTATTTTTCTTGGTTCATGATATCCTTAACTGGCTTGTCTGGCTTCATTGTAGAATCTTCTTAGGATGGTTTTCCATACAATACCCATGATTATATTTTTATAGTAGTGCAAAAGAATCATAGGGAAGGTTACGTTTTGTGTTCTGAACATGGAAGTCATCCCACAGTGCCAGTAGTCACATGGAGTTATTCAGTAGACATATAGTGAAGAATTAATAAACAGAAAATAATGATGTTAGCAATACAACAGCATGTGACATTGACTATTTGCCCAGATAAAATGACTCTCTCCTCTATTCAGTCTTCTTATAGGGTAGAGGAATCTTTTCCTGACCCAGAGGACCCTGCAGAAAATTTGTCACAGGCTATAGATTGGCATGTTCCATGCTGTTTGTTTCCCCACCAGCCCAAAGCTATAGATTTATCTGACCTTGGACTAAAACTGTGTGCCAAAATAAATTTTCCATTCTTAAGTTTTATTCAAGTATTTTGTCACAGTGACGAAAGCTAATGAACATACTATTGTAACAGATTGCAAAACTGGCTGCTTCAACACCACAAATGTATTATCTTACAGTTGTGTAGGTGAAAAAGCTGAAATCTGCATCAAGAGGCTAGCAGCATGGCATAAGTTGGGGTATTGCTGTGTGACCTGTAGGGAAGAATATATTTCCTCCTTCTAGCTTCTAGAATGTGTCTGCATTTCTTCGTTCATTGCTACTTTTTTTTTTTTTTTGGTCCGGTCGTGGGGCCTGAACTCTGGCCTGGGCGCTGTCCTTTAGCTCTTCAGCTCAAGGCTAGTGCTCTACCACTTGAGCCATAGTGCCACTTCTGGTTTTTTTCTTTTAGCTTATGTGGTGCTGAGGAATCGAACCCAGGGCCTCAGGCATGCAAGGCAAGCGCTCTACCACTGAGCCACCTTCCCAGCCCCGCTACTTTCTATCTCTAAATCCAACAATACCATTACTCTGACATATAGATATATGTTCTTTCTTAATTATGATGCTACTGCTTCCATTTTTGGTTATAACAAGGCTTGGTATTCCATTTAGCCCACCTGAAAATTCCTGAATATTCTTGTTTTACCCTGCCAAGATCTTTTGCCTGAATCACATTTGCAATAACCACATATACAAATTAACAAATCATACATTTTGACATGTAATCTGACAGTCACAGTTTTTAGGGAATAAGAAGTGAACACTTAAAAATTATTCCACTTAATAAAATTCCAATAAACAGAAGAGTAAAGAACAAAGACTTCCTTATAAAGAATAAAAATACTGAAGGGATCAGTTCATTGAAAGCATGAGAAATATTTTTAAATTGTCTATCTAAACCAGAGAATAAGAGAAATAACATCCAATAATATATTTTATTCATGTTCTTTATTATTAAAGTATGGTCTGTAGACTCATATCTGATGGCTCTATAGTACAAGCTAATCTTGATGATAAATTTTTATTCATATTTTTTCACATACCATATCACCTGTTGCTTAACATGGCTTGGTATAGTTAATTATGACTATAATTAGCTAACTATTATACAGAGTAAAACCTTCCTCTTCATTTGCCCTAATTTATTCTAGTTGTAAATGGCAATGCTGTCCTTAACCACAGAATATATTTCAATCTAGGATAAATTATTACAGCTTAGAATTAGATATGGGTTGTTATGTATTTATATAAGTTGCTGGGTGATATTTTACCCATTATAATATTTTCTTACAAAAAGATATACAATTAACACTCTTTATATGAAAATGTTAAAGCCACATATTACCACTTTAATATTTATTACAAAATTCCATTGCACCCATGAGCTGTACAAGATGTTATGTCAAAAATGAAATTTACAACTTTCCCGGGGGGCTGAGGGGGGGGATGGGGGGTGGGGGCAGGGAGGTGGGAAGGCATGGGAAGAGGAAACAAGAGGAGGAGGCAACAATGCTTGATAAGAAATGCATTCATTACCTTTCCCATGTAATTGTAACCCCTCTGTACGGTATTTTCACAATAAAAAAATCCAAACAGTAAAAAAATACAGAGTGCTTGTTATATTTAATATAAAAATTACAACATTAGAAAATTTGCAAATAGAAATTATCAAAGGTGATTTCTTTTCTCTCTTCATTTAAAAATGAAGACTTGGGGCCGGGCGCTGGTCGCTCACGCCTGTAATCCTAGCTACTCAGGAGGCTGAGATCTGAGGATCGCGGTTCAAAGCCAGCCCGGGCAGGAGAGACCGTGAGACTCCTATCTCCAATAAACCACCAGAAAACCGGAAGTGGCGCTGTAGCTCAAGTGGTAGAGCGCTCGCCTTGAGCTGAAGAGCTGAGGGACAGCTCCCAGGCCCAGAGTTCAAGCCCCACGACCGACAAAAAAAAAAAAAAAAAAAAAAAAAAATGAAGACTTGGAGCAGGGCATCAGCATTTCACATATGCAATCCGACCTGCTGAGGAGACTAAGATCTAAGGATTGTGGTTCAAAGCCACCCTGGGCAGGAAAGGTTGTATTTGGAGACTTTCATCTCCAATCAATCACTAAAATGCTGGGAGTGGAGCTGTGACTAAGTGGTAGATCACTAACCTTGGGATAAAAAGCTCAGGGAGAGTCCACAGGCCCTGACTTCAAGCCCTGGGACCCTCAAAAAAAATTTTTTTTTTGTTGTGGACATAAAGTGACCTATGACAATACTTAGATTTCTTATCTTGTATAAAGTTATAATTTTGATCATAAAGGCATATTCAGTGTTTGTCAAAGGAGAAGTACATTGTTTACACAATATAAAATTGTATCAAGAAACCTAATTTGCTTGAGATTCACAAAAGCACTCTTTTATCCAGGGAGGATATGTCTCTAGGGTCTGGAAGAAACATTGTGCCATCAGTGCATGCTATGAACTCCTACTGTGGATTGAAAACTATTGTGCTCTGTAGGACATGTACAGAGTTTACACAATAGTATGAATTCTGGAACTATTTTGGTTTTAATTTTTAACTAAAAATACTTTGCATGAGATAGATATTTTCAGTTATGTTTTATATCCTGAATTCATTTACTTATCAACAAATACAGTTTGTTATGATATTGGCATAAAAAGAGATGTGCACAGAGAAATATGATGTCATGACCTCATAAAATTTGCAGCCTATTTTAAGACAAGAAATTAGATACAGTATTATATTAATTTCCTATGGATATAAGTCTAAAAACAGTCTAAAAACAATGTAACTTTCCCCCCCTCAGAATTCTAGTAAACAGAACTCTATTTCAACACCACTAGTGCTAAAATTAAAGTGGTATCAGGGTCAAGCCTTCTCAAGAGACATAAGTGGATAGGATAATTCATTATTTGCGCATTGTCATTTCCTGTGCTGTCAGCATTCCTTTGCTTTTGGCTTTATCATTCCTGTCTCAGTCACTGAGAACATACTGCCTTCCCTGCTTCTGTCTCTATCAACTCTCACCCAGGTTCTCTCTTGTAAAGGTATTTGTCATTCCAGTTAGTGCCCTTGAAAAATTCACAATAATATTCACATCTAAGTGTCCATAATCACATCTGTGAACACTTTGCCAAGATAGCATAAACAGATTCCTATAATTTGCACAAGGATAAATTGGTGATAAGGATAAATTAAATAAAAATTTAATTTTACATTACTACATAAATGCTACTGCTTGATGTTATTATCCTATGTAGAGGCTGCTAAAACTCTATTTGCTTAAGCTTTCTTTAGATTTTACTATTTATATGCATAAACAATATTGTTTTGGAGATTTGTGTTTTCCTCCCTGATTTTAGTATGAACCATGAAGATATCACAGAATTTTCTGGAGGAATGAGATTAGCCCTACAATTTCTCATTTGAAAGTTTTAAACTACTAATTTGTTTTTCAAAAAGAATTATTACAATGATTTCTGTTTAGGTGAGTTTTGTTTTTAAATTTACTAGCATGAAGTTCTTATTCCCTTATAAAGCACATGAAAATGGAGTAAATGCATGCTCCATTTATGAAATTAATATTGTATATATTTTTTCTTTTTTATTATTTTTAATACATTTTTATTGTAAAAATATTGTACAGAGAAAGGGATTACAGTTACATGAGCAAGGTAATGAGTACATTTCCTATCAAGCATTGTTACTTTCTCAACAAAATGCTTAAATAGGGATACAGGTTGACCCATTATAACAATGAGATGCACAAGACACTATGTTGAAAAACGATCTTTTCTAAACTTATGTGCACAGCTTGTTCCTTTTACTGTTGTATTCAAAGAACCAGTTATTGCTTCCATTGACATTTTCTGTATCTCTTTTGTTTCCAAGTTTATCAGTTTCTGTTGTGATTATTATTATTGTTCCATCTTTTGTTCAATTAGGGTTTAATTTGCTTTGCATTTTCACATCATTTCATTTGATGGGGCTGAAGTCAGTGATTTAAAACCTTACCTTTAAATGTAGGTGCTTGTTTTAGCCACATCAGCACTTTTTTGTTATTTTGTTTTTATTTTTCTTCAATTCTAAATATGTTTTAGTTTTCCTTTTGATTTCTTCTTTGACTAGTGAGCTACTTAGACATGTGTTATTTTCAAATATTTGGGAGATATATTATTTTCCTAGAGCTGTCATTACAGAGGATTTATTAAACAGATTGGATGGTTTTAAACAACAGAAAAATTTCTCACTCTTAAGTATGTAGAAGCCTGAAATCAAACTGTCAGCAGAGCTATACTCCCTCTGAGACTCAGACAAAGATTCTTTTCAGTATTCCTGTGTCTGCTGATAGGGTTCTTGGCTGGTAGTTCTTGGCTGTACCCTTCCAAGGTTTTTCTTTATCACAGCAATGTTTTCTCTCTATGTTTCATTTCTTCTCATCAACGAGATGTCTGTTATTGTGATTTAATTGCCCAGGCTACTCTAAAGTCACCTAATCTTTACTCAACTATGTATGTCTGCTACAACCCTTTTTCTACATAAAGTCACATAATAAGGTTTTTGAGAAAGAAATACATTTTGAGAAAATCAATCAATATTTTTTAAATTTTGTTGTATTGTAAAAATGCTGTAAAGAGGGGTTACAGTTCCATGAGTAAGGTAATGAGTACATTTCCTATTGAGCATTGTTACTCCCCCTTTGTTTTCCCCTACTATCCCTTTCCAACTTCCCCATACCTCTCTCCCCAAGTTGTCAAGTTCATTTCCAACACAGTGTCTTGTGTCATTGTTGCAATGGGTCATCCTGTGTTCTTGTTTTAGCATTTTATTATTCCCCTTCCCCTCCCCAAATTAGACAAATATATATACAAGATGCAGGGCGCCAAATCAAACACAGTGACAACAGGGGTTACACCATAGGGGGAAGAACATACAATAGAAAAAAAAATCACATAGTGCACAATAACAAAGAAAAACCTCTTGTGTCCATATCTCGGGGTTCATTTTCTTAGCATCATCTTATACGGTCATAGGTACAGGGCTTTTGTGCTTTTCTGCTCATCTGATAAGTTTATCCTAGACATATACTAATTATTGCAAATGGGAAACCAAGGGACCTATATTTCTTTGGGTTTGGATTACTTAATATGTTTTTCTCCAAGTCTTTCCATTTTCTAACAAATGGAGCACTGTCATTCTTTCTGATGGAAGCACAGAATTCCATTATATATACATATATGTATATATATATATATATATATATATAATATTTTCTTGGTCCATTCATCTCCTGAGGGGCATCTGGGTTGGTTCCATATCTTAGTTGTGATTAATAATGCTGTGATAAACATAGTTGTACTGGTAACTTTATAATATGGCTTTTTTTTGTAATAATTGAGGTAAATGCCTAGAGTGGGATTGCTGGGTAATAGGGGAGCTCTATGTGTAGTAATTTGGGGAGTCGCCACACTACTTTCCGGAGTGGTTGAACAAGTTTACACTCCCAGCAACAGTGCAGTAGGGTTCCCTTTTGGCCACATCCCCTCCAGCATCTGTCGTTATTAGATTTCTTTATAGCCATTCTAACTGGGGTGAGGTGAAATTTCAATGCTGTTTTGATTTGCATTTCTTTTATGGCCAGAGACGTTGAGCATTTCTTCATGTGTCCATTGGCTATTCTTATTTCCTCTTTAAGTTAAACACTTGTAGAAAACTAAAGTTATCCTTACATATCAACCTGTACCAGGACCAACTCCAAATGAATCAAAGACCTCGAAGTCAAAGCAGAAACCCTGAGGACATTACAGGAAGGAACAGGAGAAACTCTAGGACTACTTGGCACAGACAGAAATTTTCTTAATAAAGACTCAGAAACACAACGAATCAAAGAAAGGCTGGACAAATGGGATTTTATTAAACTGTAGATCTTCTGCATGGCAAAGGGCATAGCTAGCAAGATCAAAAGAAAGCCCATGGATTGGGAGAAGATCTTCACTAGCTATACAACTGACAATGGCTTCATATCTAAAATATACTTAGAACTCAAAAAATTAAATCCCCCCAAAACAAATCCTCAATATTATATATAAAATATTATAGATATTTTTCTAATTTGATACATTTTTTAACATTTCTGATTCCTACTTTATTTTATTATAGGAAGTATGTATATTTTGCCATTAATATTGTTTTTCTAAGGACTAAATGTTTTTCTTTCTTGCTCTTGTTTCTAACATATTTAAAAGATAATTTCTTTGTTGCATTGTATGTCCTTCCCCCACGGTATAACCCCTGTTTTCACTGTATTTGATGTTGGTATAATTTGTGGAGGGGAAGGGAAAAAATAAATTGTTTAAATAGGGATACAGGTGGACCCAATGCAACAATGAGATAGATGTACAAGACGTTATGTTGAAAAACGAACTTTACAACTTTTGCGTGGGATGGGGGGGGCGGGAGACAGGAAGGGGTGAGAAGGGGAAACAAAGGAGGAGGAGGCAACAATGCTTGATAAGAAATGTACTCATTACCTTGCTCCTGTAATTGTAACCCCTCTGAATGATATTTTCACAATTAAAAAAAGATTGTTTTTATAGAGCACATTGTGTCTTTTCTTGTTAAATATCCATATGCACTTCAAAATAATGTTCACTCTAGTGTCAGTGTTAGGAATTTCCTATGACTAGGTCAATTTAATTGATGGACTTGGTTAAGATTTTCACTGATTTTCTTTCTTTTTTTCTATTTATTATTGAGAAAGGACCTAAGGAATATCTTCTACCTTAACATTTACTTGCTCAAAGTTCTGGAGGTGGCATCTGTCAATGAATTCTTTGTTGTTTCTTATCATGGGAGAAGGATGAAGGCATGAAAGTTAAAGGCTTGGTATGAGAGGAGAGTATGAGCAAAGAAAGGTAGCATTATTCCATTTTTTTCAGTTTGATGTAGCTTTTATTTATTTATTTATTTTTTATTGTGAAAATACCATACAGAGGGGTTACAATTACATGGGCAAGATGAGTACATTTCTTATCAAGCATTGTTGCCTCCTCCTTTGTTTCCCCTTCCCAACCCTTCCCATATCCCCCCCCCCCTCCAGCCAAAGTCTCAGTTCTAAGAAATACATTTTATTATATATATGTTATTATTGTAAAAATACTGTAGGGGGGGTTATAGTTACATGAGTTTGTTTTTCCCCTGTCATCCCTTCTCTCCTCACCTCCCCAAATTCTCCCTCCTACCTGCCCCCAGAAATTGTAAAGTTTGTTTTCAACATAGTGTCTTGTACATCTCATTGTTATAATGGGTCAACCCTTATTCTTATTTAAGCATTTTGTTACTTCCCTATCCCTCCCCAAAATAGAAAAATGTATATACAAGATGCAGGATACCAGAATCAAATACAGAGAAAACAGGGTTTGTACCATAGCTGAACATACAAAAGAAACAAAAAACCCTTGTGTCCCTATCTTGGGGCTCATTTTGCTTAACATCATCTTATATAGTCATTTGTAAATAGCTTTTGACTTTTTCTGATTGTCCCAGACATATACTAGTTATTGAGAATAAGGGAACCCATGGGCCTATGTTTCTTTTGGGCCTGGCTTACTTCACTTAATATAATTTTTTCCAAGTCTTTCCATTTCCTAAAAAATCAGGCAATGTCATTCTTTTTGATGGAGGCATACAATTCCATTGTGTATATGTACCACATTTTCTTGATCCATTCATCTACTGAAGGGCATATGGGTTGTTCCATATCTTAGCTATGGCAAATAATACTGTGATAAACATAGTTGTGGTGGTAGTTTTAGTATAGCCTTGTTTGTGATCATTTGGGTAAATGCCCCAAAGTGGGGTTGCTCAGTCATAGGGGAGCTCTATGAATAAGGATATTAAAGCAGAACTAAGCAAGTGGAAAAACCTCCCATGCACCTGGATTGGGAGGATTAACATTGTGGATATGGCAATACTGAAAAAGGCTATCTAAAAATTCAGTGTGATACCTATCAATACTCCAACCTCATTCTCAAGGAAATAGAAAAAGCAACCCCAAAATTCATATGGAACAATAAAAGACCTGAAAACAATTCTTGGCAAACAGAACCTCCATACTGCTTTCCAAAGTGATTGAACAAGTTTACACTCCCACCAACAATGCAGTAGGGTTCCCTTTTGTCCACATCTCCTCCAGCATCTGCTGTTATTAGATTTCTTGATTATAGCCATTCTAACTGGGGTGAGGTGAAATTTCAATGCTGTTTTGATTTACATTTCTTTTATGGCCAGAGAAGTCGAGCATTTCTTCATGTGTCTATTGGCTATTCTTATGTCCTCTTCAGAGAAGTCTCTTAAGTCTTTCGCCCACCTATTTATTGGGCAGTTGTGTCATTGAGCATTTGTTATTGGGGGATTTAACTTTTTGAGTTCCAGGTATATTTTAGATATGAGACCCTTGTCTGTTGTATGGCTGGTGAAGATCTTCTCCCAATCTGTGGGCTTTCTATTCATTTTGCTAGTTATGTCCTTTGCCATGCAGAAACTCTGCAATTTCATGCAATCCCATTTGTCCAACCTTTCTTTGATTTGTTGTGTTTCTGGTTCTTTATGAAGAAAATTTTGGCCTGTGCCAAGGAGATCTAGGGTTTCTTCTATTCCTTCCTGGAATGTTTTCAGGGTGTCTGCTATGACTTCGAGTACCTTGATCCATTTGGAGTTGATTCTCGTGCAGGTTGATATGTAGGGATCTAACTTTAGTTTTCTACAGGTATTAAACCAATTTTGCAAGCATCATTTACTGAAGAGGCTGTCTTTCTTTCCATTCTATTTTTTAGCTCCTTTATCGAAGATTAGGTGGCTATACGTGTGTGGATTCATTTCTGGTTTTCAGTTCTATTCCATTGGTCCTCAGGTCTGTTCTTGTCCAAGTACCAAGCTATTTTGATTACTTTGGTTTTGTAGTAGAGTTAAATATGTGGTATTAATATTTCTCCAGCACTGTTCTGTTTGCTAAGGATTTGTTCTTGGGTATTTTATTGTTCCATGTGAATTTTGGGATTGCTTCTTCTATTTCCTTGAAGAATGAGGTTGGAGTATTGATAGGTATTGCATTGAATTTGTAGATAGCCTTTTTCAGTATTTCCATATTCATGATGTTAATCCTCCCAATCAAGGAGCATGGGAAGTTTTACAACTTGCTTAGTTCTGCTTTAATATCCTTATTCAAGTTTTTGAAGTATTCATCATAGAGGACCTTTACTTCTTTAATTAACTCCTAGGTATTTTACTTTTTGTGGGGCTATTACAAAAGGAGTTGCCTCCTGAAGGAGAGGTCCCTTAGTTAGTATGTAGTGACCTTCTTTATCTCTTCTCATTAATTTTAATTTGAAGTCTATTTTATTTGATATTAGGAGTGCAACTTCTGCTGGTTTTTGGGGGCTGTTTGCTTGGTAGATTTTATTCCAGCCTTTCACTTTTAGAATATGCTTGTTTTTGTGGGCAAGGTGTATCTAGGCAGCAGATAGAAGGCTCTTGCTTTTTGATCAAACTAGACAGTCTTTGCTTAATTGGAGAGGTAAATACATTAATACTGAGTGTTAGGACTGAGAGGTGTTTGGTAGTTCCTGCCATGTTATCCACCTTTTTGGGAGTGGTGCCAACTGGGTTCTTCTATGGTTCTTCGATTCTATGTTGGGGGGCATATTCTTGCCCTTTATTGTGCTCTTGTTGATTTTCTATGTGTAGGACATATTTAAGTATGGTTTGTAGGGCTGGTTTGGTGGAGATACATTGTTTCAATTTTTCTTTGTTATGCAATTTTTTTTATTTGTCCTTCCATTATGAAGGAGAGTTTAGCTGGGTACAGTATTCTTGGTTGATAGTTGACAGTTGTTTGGGAGTTCTCTGCTAGGATCCTGTTAAAATTTCCTAGACCATTAACTTTCATTTTTAGGTGCTCCTCTACACCCATTAGCCTCAGATTAGGCCTTCTGATGGTGTCTTCTCAATGTTGAATAGATCTATCATATTTCTTGCATTTGTCTTGAATAGTTGTATGTTTTTTTGGTATAATATCTAGGCTATCTTTGTTCCCAGATTTTCAGTCTTCTGCATGGTCTAACTTACTGTCAAGACTTTCTACTTTGCTTTTTATTTCCTTTCCTTCTAATTTGTCAGCTTTGATGGCTTCAAATTCTTTGTTGGAGATTTGTTTTAGATCTTGTGTGGATTTATTTACTTCCTTAATTTGGTTTTCAGTGTTCATTGTCAAATTTCTTAGTTGATGATTATGGTTTCATTGGACTCCCTTTCCTTCTGATGGGCTCCATTCAGCATTCCCTTTGTGGCCTCCCTGGATTCCTTCAGTTTTCTGTTAGGAGATAACATGAATGCCTCTATTAATCTTTGTCTATTCTCATCCTGCTCATACAATTCCGTATTAATCTGTGATTAGCTTCCTCACTCTCACGCAATTCCTGTATTAATGTTTGATTAGCTTCCTCATGCTCATGAAATTCCTGTAATAATCCTTGGTTAGTGTCATCCCACTGATGCTATGCTTTTCCCTATCATGCTCATGTGTTTTCCTATCATTCTCACACAGAGTCCCTAGTAGGCCTTCAATCTTTTCATTCAGCATGTTTATCAGTAGTGTTTGTAGAGCATTTTGATAACTCTCCTTTGGATTATTCATTAACTGCTCTGTCACCTGATTATCATGAGTGGCAGTTGAAATACCTGGACTTCTGATTTTCTTATGTTTCTCCTGCTTCTTCTGCCCATTTGGCATAAAAGCAAAACCAATTTCATGCTAGAACACTATTTTTAGACAAGTATCAACCAGAAACCTGTAGTTTGACACAGGTTTGTTTGACACAGTTAAAATGAGTGCAGAAAAATCTAGCTCAAGAACAAACAACTATGGATTAATGGACTAAGAATGTCAAAGAAGGTGTCAGCAGACCAGAAAGAAGGAAAGGAAGCAAGAGATAAAGAAACAAGGAAAAATGAAAAAATGAAAATTAAAAATTAAAAAAATGAAACTTAAAAATTATGTAAGTATGAAAAAATAATACCCAGAGGAAAAGGATAGAAGGGAGGGAGGAGAGAGAAAAAGAAAAAAGGAAAAATGAACAATAAAAACATTAAAAATGATATAAGTATAAAGAAATAATACTACTAAAGGAGTTAAGGCTGAGAGTTTATGAATTAAGAAATCAATTTCTGAATTAAATATGCACACAATGAAGGATAAGGTCTAAAAATCGAAGATGGTTTTATATCTGGGGATGATCAGCTCAGCAATTAAATCACACAAAGACAAATAACAACCAAACAAATAAACCAAAAGGGAAAAGAGTAAAAGGAATTTTTAAAAAACCCACACACCTAAAATAATATTGATGAAAAAATAGAAAACAAATTTTTTTTAAATTTAAAAAATTAGACAAAAGAGTTCTTCCATTTTTGGGGGGTTGAGGTTTTTGTGTCTCCTGTGTGTCCCTAACCAGTCTCTTGATGGAGTCTCTGGATTGCTTGTGGTGTTTGGTTTTCCTGTGCTTGATTGGTTTCTTAAGTCATTTTGTTTGAGCAGGTAGAAAGAAGCTCTGCTTTACTTAGGAGTTTATGATCTTCCTCCCAGGCTAGTTCAGTGGGAGGGAGATCTGCTTTGAGTATCACAAAAGAGAGAGATGGCTGTTTCCTCTAGCTTGTAGTTGCTGTGATTGTTCTAGGTTTTGGGTAGGGTTGAGGCCTATCCCTTAGGGGCTAGCTCCTGAGGCACTCACAAAATCCAGCCTGGAGCTGTTCTCAGGATTTACATTTACTGAGTTTCCATTGTTATTCTTTTACTCCTCTGGCTCCTGGGTCTCCTGCCTAGGCTGAAGTGGGGTGGGGCAGCCTCTGGCTCTGTTTACCCAATGAAGAATGTCACTACTCAGTGGGGAGAGCTCCCTCTGCCTGGGAAGAACAAGTTTCCTGTGGCTGGAGCTGAGCTGAGCAGGTCATGTTCTTGTGACCTGTTGAATGTCTCCTATTGTCTTCATCCAAGGCCTGAGTTATGTGTTAGCTGCTCTAGTTGGGTCTTTGTCAGTATCCAAGATGGAGTCTTCTCTGGTAGTGGGGAAAGAGCTACCTTTCCACCGCAGCTCTGTGAGAAGGAGTGAGGATGTCTTAGGGTACTCATGCCTATCCCTTCGTTTCCAGGCTGTCCATGGTCTGCATCTATCTGTGGTCAGCAGGATGAAGATTTCTGCTCCTTGTCAGTTCATGCTGGAGGTGGGTAGAATCCGCTCCCATATTGCCTCTGCTGCCTTTGTCCTGGGCTCTCTCCGTTGATATGGCAGCCATGGCAGCAGCCTCCACTGCCAGAGATGCCAGCAAGTGTTCAAATCTGTCTCCTTAACCAAGATGACTGGATTTTTCCTTTGTGGCAAAACTCTCTGTACTATGATGGCATTCTTGCTGTAACTAGGTAGCCTAGGACTGTTCACTGGAACACTAAAACTGCTTTCTATGTGTGAGCTTGTTTAGCCTCCAGCTTCTCCTCCACCATCTTCCTACGGACTCCAGAAATACATTTTATTAATAGCATTAATCCAATCAGGAGTGAAGAGCCTTCATGGCCTTTGGAATGAACTATAAATTGAAGAAGAACAGAGTAGGAAAGTGAAAAAGAAAGAAAGAAATTCTAGGTATTGTTTCTGCTGACAGTCCAGTAAAGTATATGTCTGTGTATGGGAATGAGGAGCCTATCTGAATGTGAAATTTCTCTTTTTAATACTATTTCTTCTCATTTTCTAGATATTTGAGATTACCATGAATAATATTATAAAAGTACCAAAATGATCAATTTTTTTCTGCCCTCTTTCATTTTACCCTTCTCCAATATTGACACTAATTCAGATTTAATCCTAAAATTCTTGTTCAGAATGCCTCAGGAACCAAGCTTTTCTTCTGTTCATCATTATGACTTTTCACAAAATCCTAATTTAAATTGGTAAATTGGTAGGAAGAGAAGACAGTCAAGTGGTAAGGAAGAGTACTTGAAACCTAGTCTGTATACTTCTACTTGAATATTAAGGCTCTGCTGAAAGAGTATAGATAATGAATATTTCCAATGATGAGCATGACCTCTAAGGAACGTGATAAAGCAATGCAAAGAAGGTATCCTTCTCACTTTTTTTTTGTCAGTGGTGGGTCTTGAACTCTGGGCCTGGGCATTGTCCCTGAGCTCTACCACTTGAGCCACATTGCCACTTATGATTTTCTTTTGGTTAATTGGTGGTTAATTGGAGATCAGAGTCTTGTGGACGTTCCTGCCTGGACTAGTTTTGAACTATGATCCTCAGATCTCATCCTCCTGAGTAGCTAGGATTACAGGTTTGAGCCACTGGTGCTTGGCTACAAAGTGTCTCTTTTAAGAGTCAATTCCATGGCTAAAAATTTGTATGATACTTCAATGAATGAAATTTCAATGAACTCAAAAGGTAATAATGATGAACAGTATTACAGAGGAAATATCATCTTAATAAAATAAAATGATATTAGAACAGATAAATAAAGTCATAGAGAAATGCAATAAGAACTGAATGAAGTAAGACAATGCATATATGAAGTCAGAGTTCATTGAAGATATGAACATCCTAAAAATACTGGGATTGTACAGCTTAATAACCTAAGTAAAAAATTAACTGCAAAATTAATACAACATAATAAGGAGAAAATATTGTATCAAGGATCAAATATAAAGTGAAAGAATTCACTAAGAAGATAAAGGAAAAATAAATACTCAGAATATATAAACAAGATATTCAAGAACATTGGGATTGATGTTTATTGAAATGAACTTCAAGAAATTGCAAACAATTAGGTTTTGAACACCTGACCATGTGAAGGCAGAATGGCAAAGTGAAAATGTGCAATGCTGAAAGGCAGCCTTCAGCAGAAACATAATTAACTGGCACTTCATTCATTTCCTAAACTTTGGATTGTGTTTGCTGTTTAAGTTATTCAGTAGATAGCATTTTGTCACAGTAGAGTGGGAGAATACCACATTCCTAAAAGCAAAAGACAAGTGAGGAACTATCAAATACTGGGGGACACTGAAATAGAACAAGTAAATTCTGAGAGACTCTAATAGCAGATATTCCCTGAGGAAGAAAGATGTGTTGGATAACTGTAAAATCTTTAATAATGTCATAAAGAAGTTAATTCTTCTGCAATTTTTCTTGCTGACATTTTTGTCTCAAACTGTAAGAAGAAGAAGATGTACTGAAACATACTGAGGACAGTCATTCAAGTGAAATTATTGGAGAAGTTGGGAATATGTTATGAAATTTGTTTTTACATTTTGAAATTTTCTTGGCGGGGGGGTATAGGGGGAGGGGGGGAGATGGAAAGGGATGGGAAGGGGAAACAAAGGAGGAGGCAACAATGCTTGATAAGAAATGTACTCACTATCTTGCCCATGTAATTGTAACCCCTCTGTATGGTATTTTCAAAGTAAATAAAAAAAGAAAAGTTCAAGATTATAAAATAATTGTTTTTTAAAAAGGTAAAATAAAGATCTACTTGACAAGTACTTCATATTAAAACAGGGACAACTTAGTTTTAAATTAATAAATTCCAGTGATACAACCATCTCTTAACATATGTGAGTAGTTTTCTCCTAATGTTGTATATTGATGTTTTTCTATTGTAATAAGCTGTAGGTTCTGATATATAACCCCAGCTTGGCCAAACTAATAGTTTTCCTTAATATGTGGAATCTCTACATACAGGTAAGAACAACATCAGGACCAGAACTGAAAATGAAGTCAGTTCTATTAATTCCAGGTTTCTTCAAAGACCATAAGAAGAATATAAGCTTTTTTTCTCTTACACAATTGTATAGGTTAAGTGAGGTATCTACAATGTATTTATGCTACAAAGGATGGAGGATGCCCCAGGCCTCAAAAGTATGGGCTTAGGATCAGGACAGACCTAACTGTTGTTGCTAGTAAAATATCAACACACATCAATAGAAAGCAATGATGACTCACCAATGTAGCTTTTTCACACAAAAATAGAACACACAGCAGGAAGCTGGTGGTACATTCTTTGTGTCTTGGAAGGGGAAGCCCTTTATTTTGACAAGGAACTCTTTCTACAATATGTGTTTACTTTCTTGCTCCTAGAGCTGACACTATATTATTGTTAATTAACAAAATATTTGGCCTACCAACAGAATTCCATATATTGATGGATAGCACACAAACAAAGCCATTTTATAATACAAGAATGATAACCATTATCAAACTGAAATTTTGGCAACTCCTGTGTCCAGTATGCTTGTCAGGAACAAGCTAGAATTACTGAAGATACTTGAACATAAATGATGTTAAATATATGGAGCCTTACTGAAGGAGTACATACTCTGTTGAGAGATATAGACCAGAATGATGTAATTTCAGAATTTTTACATAGTTATCTGCAATGATGGTTATATCAAAAGCAACTTATGAAGAGCAAGCAGTAAGGGAAAGTGGTATTCATGAAGAATGACTTCATTTCTACCAGAGAATCATGTTTTAAATGAAATGTAATTTAGTTAAGAAGAAGGAATGTGTAACAATGAAAGGTTGAGGAGGAAAAAAAAAATTAGTCATAGTTCTACATATGTCAAGAACATTTGCATTTTATATGATAAAAGTGACTTGCTGCAAAAAAAAAAAAATAACCCCAATGTGGAAAACTCCATGTTAGCTTGTAACTTAAATTTAGAGTAGGTGGTGCTGTAAGGAGAGTGAATGATCTGAAAACATTATTTGATACCTTCTTCATCAGACAGAGAATTTTCCTACTGAAACATGTGTGCCTCTTCTAGATTATTTTTAGCATCTGTACTGAATGTTTCATTTAAATATCATGGCTTTTTCTCATTAACTCAGTGTTTGTTTAGGCATGATCAGTAATCTAGCAAAATTATGTTATTTCCTTTTAGTGTTTTAGGACAACTTCCATGCTTTTTACTGTGATATATTTGATCTCTAAATGTAACATGACATATGAATTTTTTTCAAATTATACTCATGCAGTCAAGCTTATATACACTGAAAAAGACTGAGCAATATATATATATATATATATATATATATATATATATATATGCCTTATAATCAAAGAACTGATTAGCTATTTTGCAAGTAAATATTATAGAAAAGTTTTAGAAATTATATTCTTTAAATTATCTCAAAATATGTTGTTTAATATATTTAAAAACTTTGTGTTATTTATATCTTGGCAACATATGGATTGGCCATTTTAAGATTTTAAATATACTTCATATTCATTATATTTAAAGTCTTAACAAAGGTCCATATATTGATATTAACAAAATTCCATATTATTGATGGATAGCACACAAACAGAACCATTTTATAGCATAAGAATGATAACCATTATCAAACTGAAATTTTGACAACTCCTGTGTCCAGTATGCTTGTCAGGAACAAGCTAGAATTACTGAAGATACTTAAACATAAATGATGTTAAATATATGGAGCCTTACTCAAGGAGCTCATATTGTGTTGAGAGATATAGATCAGCCTGTTTCATGAGTAAATGTATACAAAGGTGAAGAGGTGTATCCAATGAGGCACACAGTGTGTCACAAACTCCTATGGCTCAACCTTGAGACTACATGCTACCATAATCAGGAACATAACCACGTATTAAGGGGAGCAGTGAATGTTGATGAGGGCTTACATTCTATCTTATGAATAATAGGCCATTAGATTGCCAGACTCACAAACTTATTCACACTGCATTTTAGAAAAATCTTCTACAAACCATATTTATTTCTTGACCAGTCAATTAAAAATTATTTTAAAATCCAATTTGGTGATCATTGAAGTATGACGGAATTAGCCAAAATCGACAGTGGATCTCTGGTCAAGGAATTTCCAATACTAAGTAATTAAATGGTGAAAATTAATTTTGACCTCACCCCTTTTATTTATTTATTTATTTTTGGGTCCGGTCGTGGGGCCTGAACTCTGGGCCTGGGCACTTTCCCTCAGCTCTTCAGCTCAAGGCTAGTGCTCTACCACTTGAGCCACAGCACCACTTCCGGCTTTTTTCTTTTTCTTTTTGCTTATGTGGTGCTGAGAAATCAAACCCAGGGCCTCAGGCATGCAAGGCAAGTACTCTACCACTGAGCCACCTTCCCAGCCCGACCTCAGCCCTTTTAAATGTCTGTTTCCTCATGCTTTCTTGGTTGAAATTGACTTTGCTTTTCTACTGAATTACACTATTTGAGTTCACCTTTGTTTAAATGGTAAACTGAAGATCCCTTTCACTACTATTTTAGTGGTATTTCATATTCTGTAAAATAACATTGCAACTGTATTGTTGCATTTGTTTGAAAGGCTCAACATCGTAGTTTTAAGACATAAACTAAAATACAAGCAATTTTTATGTGTTTGTTCATTTGAGAATTCCATTATTAAACAGTAACAATTAGGAAGAACCTTTTTTTAATAAAGAAAAAAATCTTCTATAACAATTTTTATTTCATCTATTTTGAAACTGACACCTGGAAATAACCTAGTAGAATTAATTCAAATAATAGTTCACCTGACTGATTTTTTTTCAATCAGTTTTTACAGGAGAAAAAAACCCAATGGAACAGGAATTTAAACATATTCAATTTGTGTTTATTCATTACTCCTCTGAGTCAACATTAGTATTCAGCTGGGCTCTGGAGCAATATTGAATAGTGGTCAAGGAGATATTTCAGGTCTGCTTTGTTCTTTAAAGATTATGCCTTTTACACAGTCCATTTCCTGAGGGACAAGGTGATATTGACAGAAAAGCAGAAAAGGAAATCATGTTGAAGTTACACAGCAAGTGATGGGATTCTTTGGGGAGAGGCTGAAAAAAAATCATTAGCTTAATTACAGTTGACTTACATACCACTTGGAATAGGAAGGGTTAGGGTAAATATTTACTATTGATTCATAAGTCATTATGAAGTTTTCAATAGCTTCCAGTAATAAAAATTATAATTTTATGTAAGAGAACAAATAAATTAGCATCCACAAAGCACTACAGTCCCCAAACCTCTAAAATCCTTGAACTACACAGGTAATAAGACACAGGATAGTGCTTGAAAAGAGCTCAGGCTAGTGGATTTTATGACTGAAAGCCCTGAGACCATGGTGTTTATGTGAAAACCATATCAGCTGAGTAAATGAGTGGTATGTATATGCTTTTTCTTCAATCACCCACTATTTTCTCAATGCCAGTCACAGTCACTTAACTGAAAGATGTGTCAACTAGTAGGCTGCCATTAATGAATGCTTGAAATCTATAATTTGTTGCTATAATGATTTAATTAATAGAATTAAAATTGTCTGATACTAATCATGATATTTCAAAATATTGCATTCTATCTCTCTTTTCTTGTATATATTGAAACAATTCTAAATTAAACAACATTTTAGCCTGAAAAGAAATAGCATTTCTAGAAATACTTTGTTTTCTATCTTGAAAACAAGCAAAATAAAATTTAATTAATAAAGTTTAAGATTCCCTTCAGAACAGGTAATGATTTGTTTTACTGTTCATTGAACCCAGGGCCTTGGGCTTCTAGTCATATGCTCTACCTACTGAGCCATGCCAACACCTCTTTTTGCTTTAGGTTTGTTTTCACATACCTTAGCATTTCCCCAGGTCAGTCTCAGACAATGATCCCCCTATCTATGCTTCCTACCACCCATGTCCCTCAAAGGTCCATTTGCTAAATGGTTAGAGGATGGGCCTTAGGATGGTACTATGGTAACTGTTAGGAAGTGGAACCTAGTGATGGGTGTTCAGTTTATTGGGGACATATTCTTGAAGGACCCTACCTCCTTCCTCTTTATCTCTTTTATAGAAGTACTCAAGTTGTGCTTGTGTTCTGTTGGGGATCTCATTCCTGTTTTGCCTATGCTAGCCTTAAGCTGTGATTGTTTCTATCTCTGCCTTCTAGGTAACTTGTTCCGGGACCAGATCAGAATTTTTAAAAGATGGACAGTTTCTGTATAATCCATTTATTATATCTTCAGGTATTCTTCACTCTGAGAGAATATTTTCTTAGAAAAACCAACTATGCAGATAATGGAGAATATTCTCCATATCCATGCTTATTATTTTCCTTTGCTGTAATTACACAAATTATAGTCAGCTTATTTGAATTGCTTCTAAACCTAGCACACATATATCACTGTTTAACCTGATGTTAAAATTTCTTCGGCAGTCCATCCATTGTTACCTATTATTTCCTATTATTTCTATTACGTTTCTCTACTGGGGGTTTTGAACTCAGGACAAATACTCTACCATGTCAGTCACCTCCACCTCTGACTTTTTTCTTAGTTCTTTTGCAAATATTTCCTTGCATTTTCACTGGGACTTCTTTGAAGCCCATACTAAGCTATGACTGACTCCCACATAGTTGGGGCTACAGATGTGTATCACCAGTCCTGAATTATTTTTGAAGTATGATCTTGTTAATTTTTTTTTGCATGGGCTAGCTAATTTCCATCTCTCATATATCTCTTATTACAAGTATGACTCATCTAATTCATTTAGCATTAGTTATTTTGGTGAATAATTATTGCTTTTACAAATTATGGTATATATAACTTAACATTCTCCAACTCTTCTAGATGGTGCCAAATTGCTCTTCAAAACAACTGCCGGATTTGTTTCTAATGCATTTATAAGATTATTTCTTTGTTACTTTGTATGTCCCTCCCCCACAGTATAACCCCTGCTTTCGCTGTATTTGATGTCGGTATAATTTGTGGAGGGGAAGGGGAAAAACAAGTTGTTTAAATAAGGATACAGGTGGACCCGTTGCAACAATGAGAAGTACAAGTTGTCATGTCGAAAACGAACTTTACAACTTTGGAGGGGGGAAGAATTGGTTGGGGAGAGGAAGGCTGGGAAGGGGTAAGAAGGGGAAACAAAGGAGGAGGCTACAATGCTTGATAAGAAATGTACTCATTATCTTGCCCATGTAATTGTAACCCCTCTGTACAGGATTTTCACACACACACACACACAAAAAACTGCTGGGCACCGGTGGCTCACGCCTGTAATCCTAGCTACTCAGGAGGCTGAGATCTGAGGATCACAGTTCAAAGCCAGCCCGGGCAAGAAAGTCCGAGAAATTCTTATCTCCAATAAACCACTTGAAAACAGGAAGTGGCGCTGTAGCTCAAGTGGTAGAGCACTAGCCTTGAGCTGACAGAGCTGAGGGACAGCACCCAAGCCCAGAGTTCAAACCCCACAACCGACAAAAAAAACCCCAACAACTGAACATGTCATATTTGTGTATGAAACATTTTTTATTCCATAACCTAAGAATATTTATTAAAGATCACTAAGTAACCACAAAGGCAGAAGAGTTCATACTTGTTTCTAATTTACATTTTCAAATCTTCTTTGAAATTTTAACAGTGTAACTAAGAATAAAGTTTTCAGACAAATAGGCATAAAATGATTAATGTGTGCAATAAAAAAAGAACTACCACCAAAAATCAGTAGATAATTAAATAAAGGAATTATGTAGGCAATTCACAGAGGAAGAAATGCAAATGGAATGGCTTATGAACATATAAACAACACCAAATGTCTTAAGTAATAAGTAAAATTAAATTAATAAGGTACATAATAGCTGCCCACCAGGCTATCATTCTTAAAACAACAATATTATATTAAAGACTCTATGAGAAACATTGCACTAATGCCATACAGAAAACTTCAAAATCTTTAGAGCTTCAAAAATGTAACTATTTTATTTCTTGCAGAATTATACTTACAGCTAAAGAAAGAGATGTAAAAAACTTTAATTGCATCTACTAGCTGCTGGCTAATACCACATCTCCCACAAGCATTAAATCCAGGAAAATGATTTGTTGAGACAGTGACTTCTCTAGCATGGAAGACTCACAGCAAGGAATGAGTTTGAAGCAGTAGTAAGAGCCTCAAAACAGAGACAATCTCAGGACCTGATAAATTTCACTGATGGAATTCAAGTTCTATAAGTCACTTAAAGAACTGACAATGGAATTCTATGCCTCCATCAGAAAGAATGACATCATCCCATTTGTTAGGAAATGCAAAGACTTGGAAAAAATTATATTAAGTGAAGTAAGCCAGGACCAAAGAAACATAGATCCCATTGTTTTTGTTTTTGTTTTTTTTTTGCAATAACTAGTATAAGTCGAGGACATGCAGAAAAGGTCAAAAGCTATGTACAAACAACAAGATAAGATGATGTTAAGCAAAATGGATGCCAAGATAGGGACACAAGTGGTTTTTTCTTTCTTGGTATTATTTTTAACATATCTAAAATATAGCGTGTAATTTTTTTTGTTTGTCTTGTATGTTCTTCCTCCATGCTATGACCCCTGTTTTCACTGTATTTGATTCCGGTGACCTGCATCTTGTATATACATTTTTTTTTGATTTGGGGAGGGGAAGGGAAAAAACAAAATGCTTAAATAGGGATACAAGTTGACCCATTGTAACAATGAGATGTACAAGATACTGTTGAATATGAACTTTACAACTTGGGGTGGGGATGCGGGACTTGGGGAGGTGGGGAAGTAAGGGATGGTAGGGAAAAAACAAAGGAGGAGGCAACAATGCTTGATAGGAAATGTACTCATTACCTTACTTATATAACTATAACCTCTCTGTATACTAATTTTAGAATAAGAAACCTAAAAAAATAAAATAAAGGACTGACACTAACTTCAGTATTATCTTACTGTCCTCACTGATGAGCATTATAGTAAGACACCATCTTGAAAAGACTATTGTGGGAGACGGAGTTATGACAGGTGATAGAAACAAGGATGATAATGGCTTAGGGGTTTTTTGAAACTTCTGCCACAATGTCTGGGTGATAGATGGCCATAGCTGTGGAGAGAGATTGTGTCAGATGTGCTTCTGAAGAGAAGTTAAAGTACTGTGGAATTTTGAAAGCATCATGGTCAGATTTCCCATTGTGTGTAGTTAGTTAGAAGCAAGTCTTGCCTGAGGGTTGCCAGGGAAACAAAATCAGCCAGCTTGTGACTGACAGAGTATTCTTTCTCAGCACCTTGCCCCCTGGCTTTGTGTTGTTTGCCTTACAGACCAGAGGTCTTTGGGCTCAGATATGATAACCACTGCTCTTCCCAAACAAATGGAGGTGAAAGCAATGAAGCCCACCTCTGAGTAGGTACTGAACCCCAGAAAGAGTTTACTGCCACATGAATATGAGACCCAAGCCCTGCTACTAAATCACACAATTTAAAGCGTTCTTCACACCATAGGGATGTGAAATGCAAGGAAAATTTTGAAAGCACGGAGGCTGTCGTCCAGGAACTGTATGCATATATGTGTTCGCTGACAAGTATATCTAAGACCCCCCAGACCAGGCCTGATGGATCATGATTTCCATAATTTCTACTAACATGGGCATGGAGGGCCCAGTTTGCTCAGTTTTTTTCTCTAGTTAATGAACAATTCAGTTTAGTTTGTTCTATTCTTCAGTTCATTCAGAGGTCACCTGCAGGCTTGGAGTCTCCTAAGGACACAGGATAGGTTGCTGTGGAACAAGTGGGAGCCTGCTTGATCCAATGGCTGTGAAGTTCCCTATGACTCCTAGCAGATCTGGGTACCCAAAGAAATGTAAATTCTAAGGAGAGAGCACCTCAGGAATGAACAATTCATAACTGACCCTTCTCTGAGAGATTTTTACTAAATATGATCTATGCTGGGGACCAAGGGAGGTTCCTGGAATATGGTATTGCACTTTACTCCAGGTGAGTCATGTGAAATAGTACCTCACCCAGCCCCTATACTATCCTGTCTGAATACTGAGAATATTTGAGCTAAGAGACAGCTAGTCATTAAAACATCCAGCTAATAACTTGATCTTAGGTAGACATTCCCAATAGAGAGACAGAGGAAATAGGAACAATCAAGGCTATATGACTCCTCCAAAACCCAATATACCACAGTCACAAACAGTAATGATAGTGAAGTGGCTGATATAAAAAAGGTAAGAATAAATACTTGAGTGAACTAAAAATAAAAACCTTCAAAACACTGAATGAAATAAAGAATATAATGTAGCACATCAAAGAAGAGTTAGTAAAAATAGAAATTCTGAAAAAAAATCACATTAAAATTCTGGGAATGAACAGTTTAGTCAAATAAAAAAATAGTTGAAACTCCAGTATTACCCCTTCCTCCCTCAAAGAAAAAAAAATAAAACCAAACAAAAAAAATATAAAACCCTCCGTTGAATCTGGGTGCAGGTGACTCATGCCTGTAATCCTAGCTACTCAGAAGGCTGAAATGAGATCTGAGGATCACGGTTGGAAGCCAGCTGGGCAGGAAAGTTCATGAGATGCTTACCTCCAATAAACTTCCAGAAAACCGGAAGTGGTGCTGTGGCTCAAGCGGTAGAGCATTAGCTTTGGGCTGAAAGCACTGGGACCGCTCCCAAGGCCAGAGTTCAAGCCCCACGACCCAGCCATCTGGAACATATTAAAGACATAAAATCAGTGCTTGAAGGGAAGTTAAGAGATATTAAAACATATAGGTAAGGATATGGAGAAACAAACTTAAAAAGTAAAAATGGAACATTTTAAAAGAAAAAAAATATATGAGGAATGATGGGCATCCAAGAAGAATTCAAGCTGACAGCATTAGAAAACTATCAATAAAATGCCTCTAACCCCCTACTACTTTTCTTACAGAAGTTATTTTTGTTACTCATAATACTTTAAAAAGTTTTCATCTAGAACATTCCATATCAAGGGAATCTTAACTTAATGAGAAAGTACAACAATCCTAGTGTACAAAAGACAATCATGCAACAGCTACAATGCAAATCAGTAGAAGGTCTCTCTCTCTTTTTCTCTCTCTCTCTTTCTCTCTCTTTCTTTCTCCCTCTTTCCTTGTCCCTCTCTCTCCTCCTTTGGGGAGTGGAGGTACAAATCTATCTGATAATGTTCGGAGAACAGACCAAAAGATGTCACAATTCTCTGTTTTCAACTTAGCCTTCAGCCATGATTGAACTTTGGAACGGGCTCCTTTCCTGTTGCAAGATTGCTAGAGACTAAACAACAACAACAACAACAAACAACAACAAACAACAACACAAATGATAGCAAAAATTTCCAGTATCTTGAGAAAGAGATCATCATTTAAGTACAGAAGTGTTTTTACTCTATTGAAATAAAAATAGAAAAGAATCTTCAAATATTAAATTATCATAGTTAAAGCATTTGGTATCCCAACACAAGGAAAAAATACTGTAAAATGCAATAATAAAAAACACATCAAATCATCTATAAAAGCAAACCCATAAGAATAACAGCAAATATGGCAACAGTAAGTTTAAAAGCAAAGGCATAGAATTAAGTGTTTTAATCCATGAATTAAAAAATGGCTAACTTAGATCATTGTACCTAGACAGGCTTTTTTCCCCAAGAATTGAAGAAGAAAGGAACTTCTATGATAAGCAAAAATCAGAAGCATATGAGGCCAACCAACTAAGTACTTGCAGAAGATAATTAAAGGGTTTAACGCAAAGAACAGGAAGATAAATGCAACTATGAATGTATGTGAAGGTATAAATCTCATTAGACTAGTAGATAAGGAAATGTAAAATAGTAATCCAGCACTACAAAATCAATGAAATGACAGGAATAATACATAGTCAACAATAACTCTGAATATTAATGTCTCACTTTCTCTGATCAAAAGACACAGACTGGCAAGTTAGTATTTTTGTCTATAAAAATGCACTTCACTGGCAAAGACAAACATAGGCTATAGTGAAAGGAAACAAGATTTTTCAAGTAAATTGAACACAAAAGCAAGTAGAAGTACCTATTGTCATAACTAAGAAAACTAACTTCCTGCCTCATCAGAAAAGACAACATAAGTCATTTCATACTGCTAAAGTAAAAAAAAATCCATCAGGAAGTAAAACCACTTAAAAACATATACACCAAATCTCAGCTCAACCAATTTTACAAAGTAAATAGTAGACATGTCAAGCTCAAAGAGACCCCCAACAGATTAATAATTGGTGACTTTAACACCCTATTTTCACCAATAGATAGTTCATCTAGACAAAATTTCAACAAGAAAACTTGGAAAGTAAATGGACTAAAGTTCCTACAGAATACTCCACAGATATACTGGAAAATCCAGAAGCAATAAGTAAATTGATACACGTAAATGTACTATAAAAACTGGAAAAAAGAGGATACAAACCAGAAGCAAATCTGTAACAAGCAATAAGATTAAAGCAATACTAAGATACTTCTAACAAACAAAAGCCCAAGACTGACTATTCACTACTGAATACAACCAGACATCATTGGAATAATTAAGACCAATGTTCTTCAAATTATTCAATAAAATAGAAAATAAATGATACTGAATGCATTATATAAAATATGTATTATAATATATCTCTTTATTAGAAAAAGGATTATACTCAATATATATGTATATATATGGAGAGAGATTAAAAAATAAACATCAAAAGTATTATCCATTTTAAAATGACAAAGGAATTGAATACACAATTCTAAAAAAGACAAGTATGGATGGCTCACAAATGCACAACACCTTCAACCATAAGGAAAAATTACTATTGCACTATGGAAATCAGTATGGAGAATCCTCCAAAATTAAAAATAAAATTTCCAGGTGACTGCTATACTATTGCTGGGCATGTATCTGAAGGAATAGAAGTCAGCATATGATACACAGAAGTGCACATCCATGTTTGTAGCAACAGTATTCAAAAATTCCTCCCCTCATCAAAAATATCTATTGACTTATGCACAATTAAGAGTATGTGGCGTACATACATGCCAATGGGCTGTTATTCAGCCTCAAAGAAGAGTGAAATTATGCTGTTTGAAGAAAAATGTTTGAAATGAAAAATCTTCATGTTAAATGAAATAAGCAAGATGAAGAAAGACCGAATATTGCACGTTCTCTCATAAGTAGAACTATCTGAGTGTAAAATAGGTACTCATTGTGGGGTGGGAGCTAGTATGAGGGGGAAGACAAGAAGGGAGAGTAGAAAAGCAATGAATCTAATCAAAATACTTTGCACACATGTCTGCAAGTAGAAAAAGAAATCACAACTATTTAAAAAAAGGTTAGCGTTCAGATGGTAGAGTAATACAGTGGGTGAATGTGATGACAGCACATAATATAAATGTATAAGATAAAAATTTTACAAATAATATAGACTAGCAAAATATTTTTTAAAACCACAAGACAAAGAAACCCAAACAACAGTAAGCAATGCTGGTATACTTAGTTGAGGTTAAAGGTGGGAGCATCATTGCTCTGTCTAGTTGACATCAATGTTGCTGCCTGGGAGAAATCCCTTGATATTCTGCGCTGCCAAACCTCACTGGAATATAATATTTTAGATTAAAAGGCAACAGTAGAAGTCCAAATTAAAGAGCATATCAAACTGATTTTTCTCACGAAAAATGACAGGTCTGCTTCCTATTCTGAAATATGCAAAATTACTATCCAAATTGAGGTAGTAAATTTTATTTTCAAAATTTAAGAAGAGAAGATATCCTTGTAACCTGCTGACCATTTCTTACACATTGAGTAAGTAATCAGTATTAGCAATATAAAGTAATCCAGATGGAAAATCTAAGAACAGTTTTCTCCCAGGAATAACAATCAGAAATTCTAAGGAATTTGAAATGACTAAGAGTTTCCCAACCTGGGTCCAGGAAAAGTTCTAAAGATTTTGAAGATTGGGATCATTTATGAGCAAGTATAGATAACATAAAAAAGATACAAGGTAAAAGCAGTGTTTTTTTTTTTTTTATAAAGTCGTACAGATGTGCCAGACCAGAATTCACCTGATCAAGAAAATGTCAGAAACAAGACTTAACACAGCTTCTGTGCTAAGGGTTTGTGTGTACAATCTGGATAACCCCCCCAACCTTGCACATATCAAAGGATCAATAACTATTTTCTGGAGCCAATGCCTTGCCAGTAGAGAAGTGGAGAAAACACTGACTGCACTTGTGGATGATGGTTCCAGGTACAAGGCAGAGCCCATCTGCTTTACCAGATGTCCAGCGGCTGATTGGACAACAAAAGTGTAGGAGGCCAAAGGCATTTCTTTCCAAAACGCTGCCAGGAAATAAGCCAAAGCAACTCTGCCAGGACCACTCCTAACCTCTGTCAATAGCTGGGCACTCAAACTAGGTTTCCTAATTTAACAAGAAACTTTCCACAAATGAGTGTCTGGGGAGATTTAGCAGCATTTTGTGATTTTAAAATAACCTTTAGCATTTCGGATAAAAGTAAATTCACAGGCTGTATGTTTTTATGCTGCCTTGCTTTAAACAGCACAACAGTGATATTTTGTGTAAACACTATTATACAGTATTTCTGAACTGACTTTTTCAGGGAATTGAACGGAAAGAATATATGCATTTGTAAGTTTCAAATGCTTGTATCTTTCCTTGTTATTTAGGCAAGAAGGAACTTGAAAACAATTGCTTAATGAATTAGCTATATTTCAGATTTCTAATTTCTTGCTTACCCATAAAAGAGTCTTGAAACAGAATTTTGCAATCACTGCCTTAAATTTGTGTTGTTTGATCCTTCCTATGTCAACACAATTTTGATGCCGTTATAGCATTCTGGAACCAAAGCTGAATATTTTACCTTAAAATAAAACTCATATTAATCCCGGAATCCTTGATTTTCTTCTATGTACATACATTTTCTTTCCTTTTCTATTGTATATTTGCTCTTTCAGATTATGTCTGTCCTTGCTTTTGTCTCCTTCTCTCCCTCACACATACATGCACACTCAGACCTGTAGCTCAAGAATTATTTTGGTAGATGGAGAACTACTTGCTCTAATTCCAGGAGATACCTTGTTAATACTGGACACAGCAATATCCCATGTTTCTATGCTACCTACAGGTTTTGTTAAAATCATATCAGTTCCTGGCATTAACAAAAGGACAAAATCATTGCTCTTTTTTCCTAGATAAGAAAGATGAAGCCTGCAGTGTTTCAGTTACAGACTCTGATCCACAAATCTGCCAGACTCCAAAATCCATGCTCACTTAATTGTCTTTGCAGCTTTCTTTTCTCTTTTCCTTTTGTCGATGGAATACCGACAGCTATAGAAAAAGGAAGAGAATAGAGGCAGTATTTCTGTATTGTAACCTGGTGGATACACATAGCTTTCCATTGTAGAATTTGCCCAGTTCAGCCTATTATCCCACAGCACATTGAAACTGGACAAAGGTGAAGCTGGTTTGGAAGTAGTGACAACTAAGCAATACAATGTGGCATTTGGGTAGGGGGAGATTCTTAGTAAGATGAGATAGAATGAAGAAGAAGCAATGAATGTGAATATTATAGGGACAGGCACAATGAAAAGAACAAAGTACCAGAAAATAATGGTTTTATTCTACCATCTTATTTTGAGATAAGGTTTTGAGATAAGTAGTTGTACAAAGGAGTTGCCATGTAGCAAAGCAAAGCAGTTATGAATAAAAAAACAGCCTGCTCAATGTCACCCCTTTCAACATTCTCACTCACCCCTCCCACCCATCCATTCCCTCAGTTTTCTTAATTTTGTGTGATATACATTGAAGTTTTTACTGCATTATCCCTTTTTCTTCATTGTCTAGCCCTGTCCCCTTAACATGACCCTACATCTTTCAAGTACCTCTTTTTTGTTAAACTTTGACTTTACATTTCTAAGAAATTATACTATTTGAATTGTCCCTTGAATCGACCATATTTCAATCAATACATATATGTGCACCAATGTATTTATTTGTACATGTACAAGCTCAATCTAACTTCCACATATAAGGGAAATATGTGAAAGGTATGATTTGCTTTACTTAACATCTACCTTTATTGAATAATCTAAACATCACATTTTAAGTATAAGAATAATGGAATCATGAAGGCTATTAATTTTACTTCATTTCTCATGAAAGGTAAGAAAGCACTTTATTAGGTTAAATAAAAATCATATTTTCAAATGAAACTACCATCAAGTGAAGATGTATGTATTGAGCTTTCTTTTCACACTCTAAGTTTAGCTACTTGCATATTTCTCTTGCAATAAAATTACTTCAAGGAAAGAACTAATTCTTTAAAGTTTTCACTCAAAACAAGATGGAAGAAAAAAATTCAAATAGATGTTTGAATATAAACTATGGTCTAAATAATGACTAAGACAATAAGCTTGTGTGAGTGGATCATATTTATGTCCTACGAAATGGAGAAAGTATTATTGCTGAAGGTGGGGCAAAGTGAATTAGATGATTTCTAAGATCACTCAACATTATACTTGTCACAGCTCCTATTACGTGTATGTACTGTAAGTGATATATGGCACTCATAGGATTTATTATAAAGGTTTTGGCTTAGATGTTAGATTTAATTTTAAATCATATCCCTAGATTTCTGCCAATACAAAACTCTTGAAATTGTTCTGATACGCAAGCTATTTCTTAGTGAGACTTTGTATTTTCCTCTCTGGATTATGCTATGATAGAATTTCAGTGTCCATAGAGTGGTAATAAGAAAGTCTTGAGAATCAGCATTTTTTGAATGCTGATTTTGAACCTCATATGAGGTTATTACAGGGTCTTCCAGCAGAGGAGACTGGTATTCTCATAATCAAGAGAGAAGGCCAATGTCGGTGGCAAGGTAGTGTCTGTTGCCTATGGGCCAGTGATCTTCCACTTTGTCTATCTACACTCAGGCGATTGCAGCTAAGACTCCTAAGCAATGTCCTAACCTTTACACGAAGGAATTGATGAGGCTGCAAATTCAACTTCTGTGATAATTTTCAAACCCACTCAATTAAAATTTGTGAGTGGTTTTAATTAAGACCAAGCCTGTGGCTATAAAGAATAAGGGTTTGTTTTAAGACTGTCATAGAATTTCTATAGTTATTTTACTCTAATTTGAGTTGAGGGTTTAAAGAGCTGAGGTTGTGGTTTTCTCTCCAGTGTACTCCTTGGGGTCATTGACTTGGTCCCCAAGGAACTTACTTCATCTCCATGAGGCATAGGTGACAATGTAATTAGTCATGATAGCAGTACATGGGATGGATTTTTCATCTCATTTACCACATGTAATTTTAGTGCTGTGTCCTTGACATGAACAAACTGATTCTAACTCTTATGTATGTATATTTATTCATTTTTTTATTTTTTATTTTTGTTTCAACTCCTAGCACCAATGTCTTTATCAGCCAGTGAAATCCAAGGAGTTATGTACCATATTAGTTATTTTAACAAATATATTTTGATATGAACAGTGGTTAAAAAACAAGAATAAAGAGCTTTCAAGTGTCATACAGGTAGTGACTTCTTGAAGTATCTAGGTAAATTAGGTTTACCAATAAGAGGAAATGCTTGGAGTTATTCAAAAGATTTGAAACGAAACAGAAAGGGTTATGCATCTTTTTCCTTTCAGATGTTTTTGTCTCTTTGAAATACACCTCATCATCAGTGTGATAAGAGGTCCATTTGGCAAAGTAAAAGTATTGTTTGTGGAATCTATCCACAGTTTTAGAAAAGATGAGATGATGGTTTTGGACATTCAAAAAATAATGTAACTGATAGAATATGCATATCGTGAGGTATTTGTATTTTATAAACTTACTAGCAGGGGAGTAACTTTCAGTTATATCACAATAAGTAAACCAATTAGTTGTATAGTTGTAAAAATTTGCAGCATTAATTTGAGTTATAAAATACCATTTCTAAACTAGATAATTTATTCCATAAAGTAGTTAAGTGTATATAGAAAAATCTGTTAGATTACACAGATTACGCAGACCTCTTTTTATGAGGCAAAAACAAAAATATTACATGACAGTTTAAGGATAGTGTGTTATGCAGACTAGAGAAACTAGAACACATAACAATCCCCCTGTTTTTCTAAACATGCATATTTATATTTTCATATATATTTAATATATGGGTATGTTTTTATTTCTGAAAACTTCCCCAAATACTTAAATTACTTTTTTTAAGATGGAGAACTCTTTCACCCCTTATATAATGCATTTCCCCTTTCTTGCATTAAAATAACTGCTACTTCTAGGAAGTGAATAGCTCAACCTCCCCTCAAATGATTTCCAACAATTTTCTCTCCATTTTAATATACTAAAAGCCAGAATTGGATCATAATTTTGATTGTTCTTGCTTGTTTTTCACTTTTTATTTTATATTATTTTTATGTTTTCTGTTTTATATATTTCTGATGTGTAGAATAACATATTCTACAACTAGACTTATTCAGATATTTCTTGTCCACCCTAGAGGGCATGTGTGTATGTGTATGTGTGTATGTGTGTGTGTGTGTGTGCACTTTTTATTTTTCTGACTATATTATGTATTTGATATATGCATGGAAGAATTTATATCAAAGTTATAATAATAATTTCTTGTCATTACTTCCTCCCAAGTCTAGCTTCTTCTCATTTATTAGCTTGTCCAGAAACAATATTAAGTGATACTATGTCTCACAGTTCGTTCCAAAATTCTGCAATTCCTGTGGGCCCTTGGGGCTAGGTGAATTATTAAGACTCTAAGAGACAGTAAGACTTAGAGGAAGAGAGGATGCATGAGGGAACTACAGAATCTAAACTCTTGTGCCTGGGTTTTTCAAGTGTTCCATACTCACTAGGGAGGGTTTAAAGTAGCAACGCCATTTATTGGGAGATTACTTTAGGCAATCATGGTAATACTCTGGGCTTTATAGATAAAGAATACAAGTCTAAATCACTAATAGGTAAAAAGTGACTGAGGAAAAGGAAAAAGGTACGAGACAGTACAGGCAGAATATGTACTTCTCATAAAGATTTGGAACTGAAATAAATAGAATGACTAGTAATAAGAACATAGGGCTCTCAGAAATCTTTCATATCTTATTCTGAAACACTAGAATACTACTTTTTACACACCCAATAACTACTTCTGCTTAAAATATTTTTAATTCATACAGAATGAACAAGGGAAGTTCATATGTTATATTTGCCAATATTTTCCAATGTATGATGCAATTTGCAGACACTTTAGACCCTCGTTTGTAATGCTTCTCTCTGGGTTGTTTAAGTACATGGGTAGATAAATAACTTGCTATGTTTTAGTGCAAAATCTACATAGTAATTATTGTGATTGGAGAAATTTCATTTTATTGCTATAATTTTTGTTTCAATTCTGGAAAATAGCAGTTTGCATTTTTATTTGGCAAATAAAATCTTCTATGAATTCTTAATGAAATGCATACAGAAGTTCACCAACAGTTTATTTCTTCATGGTTGTTGATGCAAGACACAAATGCCAAAATGTCATTTATAGAGTTTTCCTTAAGAACAGGAATAAAGTGACAGACTTTTAGCCTCACAAAAGAAGCAAATTTTTATTGGCTGCATTTCAGATACTGGAAGGTTACAATACTTTTGACAGAGTTTCTTCACACATCTGTTGAAATTGCTTCATGCTGCTGCTTCTTAATGAGTCTCTTATTTTTTTGTGGTAGGTTTACAATTTAGATTTAACTTCCACATATGAGAGAAAACATGCTTTTTGTTATCTCTGAGCTCAAGTAAATTTACTTAATATATTTTTTCTAGGTCCATTCATTTCCCTGAAAAAGATGTAATATTCTTTTTGATAGATGAGTACAATTCCATTGTGAATATATGTATGTGTGTATGTATGGAGGTTTCAATTTAAAAGTTATATTTTAAAATATATAATCATATATCTTTTAAATGGAAAAAAGACTAAAACTTAAAATACTTCAACTTTCTAAGAGTATACTCTTTTGATTTCACTGTGAATGAGTATCTAGAATCCTGTGTAACCTGTCATATCCCAGTACATTTTAGATGTAACTTCCTCATACCAGAGAGAACATGTGCCTTTTGTCTCTGTGAGCATGGCTTACCTCTTTTAACATGGTTTTTTTTCTAGTTCCAACCATTTCCCTGCAAATGACATTATTTTATTCTTTCTAATGGTTGTGTAAAATTCCACTGTGTATAGGTATCTCACTTTTTTGGATCCCTTCATCTATTGTGAGGCATCTGGGCTGTTTGCATAACTTGGCTACAAGAATATGGATGTGCAGTTGACCCTATCATATCTGGCTCATGATGCTCAGGGTGGATGCCTAGGATTGGTATGTCTGGGTTGCAGAGAAGGTCTATGTTTTCTTTTTTGAGGACCCTCCAGACTGCTGTCCATAGTGGTGGTTCTGGTTTACATTCCCACCAACAGTGCAGTAGAGTTCCTTTTCCCCCCACATCCCTATTGTTGTTTGAATTCACAATGTTGCCAATCTTACTGGGGTGAAATGCAATCTGAGTTGTTTTGATTTGGATTTCCTTTATGACCATGGGTGATGAGAATTTCCTCCTTTGTTTATTTGCCAACTCTTCTTCGGAGAAGTCTCTGCTTAGCTCCCTTGCTCATTTAATGATTGGTTTATTAGGTTTGGGAGGGATGAGGTGCAATGCCTAAATGCCTCTTCATATTTATATAACATAATATACATATTGAAATGAAAATAATATGGAAACAAAAGACCTTTTGCTTTTCGTTTTTACTTGTTGATGATACTGTCTTCCTTATCATATGTATGGTATATTCATGTATATATCTTCTGAAGAGTGGGAGAGAGGGTACAGAAGTCAAGGGAAAAAGTGCAGCAGTGGAGCTCACCAGCCATTGATGAAAGTGAACTGTATAACTAGTGGGTGAAGACATAAGGGAGGGATGGGGAGACAGTGATGGAACAGAAGGCATTGTGCTAGAGGAATTGTACTCAATACCTGACTCATGTAATTGTAATCCCTCTGTACATCACCTAGATAATAACAATAAAGTAAATAAAAAATTAAAAAGATTTTAATAAAGATAGTCAGAAAAATTATATTAAGTGAAGTAAGCCAGGCCCAATGAAACACAGGTTCCATGGTTTCCCTTATTTGCAATAACTAGTACATGTCTAGAAAAAGCGGAAAAGGTCAAAAGCTATGCACATATGACCAGATAAGATGATGTTAAGCAAAATGAACCCCAAGACAGGGACACAAATGTTTTTTTTTTCTTTCTTGCTATTATTTTTAACGTACTTATACTGTACTATGTGATTTTTAAAATTTCTTTTGTACATTCTTCCCCCATGGTATAACTTCTGTTTTCACTGTATTTGATTCCAGTGCCTTGCATCTTGTGTATACACTTTTCTAATTTGGGAAGGGGAAGGGAAAAAACAAAATGCTTAAATAGGGATACAGGTTGAACCATTGTAACAATGAGATGTGCAAGACCCTGTGTTGAAAATGAACTTTATAACTTGTGAGGGGGAAGGGAGGGAGGAGCTGGGGAGGTGGGGGGGAAGGGATGGTAGGGGAAAAGCAAAGGAGGAGGTAACAATGCTCTATAGGAAATGGACTCATTACCATATTCATGTAACTGCAACCCCTCTGTACATTATTTTTTTTAATTTAATTTTATTTTATTTGAGAACATACTGTACAGAGGGGCTACAATTACATGGGCAGGATAATGCATACATTTCTTACCAAGCATTGCAGCCTCCTCCTTTGTTTACCCTTCACCTCCCTTCCCAGCCTCCCCACTCCCCCCACCCAATTATACCCCCCTCCCCCCCACACCGACATTGTAAAGTTGGTTTTAACCAGACCTGTACATTATTTTTACAATAAAAGTCCCCCCAAAGATAGTTTAGCATAAAAGACTACAATTATGTTTTCTTTTTCCTTTATTCTTACTGAACATTTTGAAATATAAAATATTTATTCTTTTAGTAGTATTTGATATTTCATTATTTAACAGGCTCTTCTCTCTCCTTTTCTCTTTTTCCATCACCATGTATCTAATATATATTTTAGAATATTTGGGCTTGACTTCTTAGATCTATCATTTAATAATTTTACTAACTTAAAGGTATTTCTATTTCACTTTTAAATATTTTTACTGTGGTTATTACATCTTGGAATTATTTTCTTTGCCTTCACCAATTTAACTCTGTCTGATGAATTCGATCACTTTACTGAACTATTTCTTATAGATCATTTAACATTGAAGCCATAATTTGTTTAAAATATGACTAATAACTCAAACATCTAGATTATTTCTATTGTTGATTTTACTGATTTGTTTTTGTTCTTTAGAAAAATTGCTTTTATCAGGGCTGGAAAAGTGGCTTAGGTAGAGTGCTTGCCTTGCATGCATGAAACTGTGGGTTCGATTCCTCAATACCACATAAACAGAAAAAGCCAGAAATGGTGCTGTGGCTTAAGTGGTAGAATATTACCTTTGAGCAAAAGAAACTCAGGAACAATGACCAGGCTTTGAGTTCAAGCCCCAGGACTGGCAAAAAAATAAAATAAATTTTGGGACTGGTAAGGTGGCTCAGTGGTAAAGTGCTTTCCTTGCATGCATGCATGAGGCCTTGGGTGATTCCTCTACACCAAATAAACAGAAAAAGCTGGAAGTGGTGCTGTGTCTCAAGTGGTAGAGCGCTAGCTTTGAGCTGAAGAGCTGAGGGACAGTGCCCAGGCTCAGAATTCAGGCCCCATGAATGACAAAAAAATTCTTTTTTTAAAAAAACTTTTTATCTATCTCATAACTTTTTGTTAATTGCTGGTATTTCTTTTTTTTATTGTGAAAATACTGTACAGAGGTGTTAAAATTACATGGGGAAGATAATGAGTACATTTCTTATCAAGCACTGTTGCCTCTTCCTTTGTTCCCCCTACCCATCCCTTGCAATCCCCTCCCCCCACTCCATACCCAATCCCCCTCGCAGCCCCCCCCCCACCAAACTTGTAAAGTTCATTTTTCAACATAAGGACTTGTATATCTCGTTGGTGCAATGGTTCCATCCATATCCCTAGTTAAACGATTAGTTTTTACCCTTCCTCTCCACAAACCATACCAATAGCAAATACAGTAAAAACAGGGGTTATACCGTGGGGGAGGGACATACAAAGCAACAAAGAAATAATCTTATAAATATGTTAGGAACAATCGCATGAAGAAAAAAAACATTTGAATACTTATCTTGGGGTTCATTTTGCCTAACATCAACTTATCTGATCTTTTCTGCTTGACTCAGACATCTAGTTATTGCAAATGAGGGAAACCATGGGACCTATGTTTCTTTGGGTCTGGCTTATTTCACTTAATATAATTTTTTCCAAGTCTTTCCATTTCCTAACAAATGGGGCAATGTCATTCTTTCTGATGGAGGCATAGAATTCCATTGTGTATATATACCACATTTTCTTGATCCATTCATCTACTAGGGACATCTGGGTTGGTTCCATATCTTAGCTATAGTAAATAATGCCGCAATAAACATAGTTGTACTGGTAGCTTTAGTATGGTTTTGTTTGTGATCATTTGGGTAAATGCCCAAAAGTCGGATTGGTGGGTCATAGGGGAGCTCTATGTGGAGTCTATGGAGGAACATCCATACTGCTTTCCAAAGTGGTTGAACAAGTTTACACTCCTACCAAAAATGCAGTAAGGTTCCCTTCTGTCCACATCCCCTCCAGCATCTGTTGTTATTAGAGTTCTTGATTATAGCTATTCTAACTGGGGTGAGGTGGTATATCAATGGTGTTTTGATTTGCATTTCTTTTATGGCTAGAGAGGTTGAGCATTTCTTCATGTGTCTATTGGTCATTCTTCCTTCCTCTTCAGAGAAGTTTCCCTTTAAGTCTTTAGCCAACTTATTTATTGGGCTGTTGTTTCTTTGAGGATTTGTTGTTGGGGGATTTAATTTTTTAAGCTCCAGGTATATTTTAGATATGAGACCCTTGTCTGCTGTATGGCTAGTGAAGATCTTCTCCCAATCCGTGGGCTTTCTATTGATCTTGCTCACTATGTCCTTTGCCATGCAGAAGCTCTGCAATTTCATGCAATCTCACTTGTCAACCCTTTGTTTGATTTGTTCTGTTTCTGGGTCTCTACAAGAATATTTCTGCCTGTGCCAGAGACCCATGGTTTCTCCTATCCCATCCTGTAATGTTTTCAGAGTGTCTGCTTTGACTCCAAGGTCTTTGATCCATTTGGAGTTGATTCTGGTGCAGGGTGATATATAAGGATCTAGCTTAATTTACTACAAGTAGATAACCAATTTTGCCAGCACCATTTACTGAAGAGGCTTTCTTTCTTCCATTCTATTTTTTTTAGCTCCTTTATCAAAGAGTAGATGGCTATAGGTCTGTAGGTTCATTTCTTGGTTTTCAATTCTATTCCATTGGTCCTGAGGTCTCTTTTGTGCCAGTACCAAGCTGTTTTGATTACTATGGCTTTGTAGTAGAGTTTGAAATTTTCGTATTGATATTCTTCCAGCACTATTTTGTTGAAGATCGTTTTTGCTTTTCGGGTCTTTTATTGTTCCATATGAATTTTTGGATTGCATCTTCTATTTCTTTGAAGAATGAGGTTGGAATATAGATAAGTATTGCATAAATTTGTAGATACACTTGGGAAGTATTGCCATTTTCACAATGTTGATCTTTCCAATCCAGGAGCATGGGAGTTTTTGGCACTTTCTAAGTTCTGTTTTGATTTCCTTTTTCAGGATTTTAAAGTTTTCATCATAGAGGTCCTTCAGTTCTTTGGTTAAGTTAATTCCTAGGTAATTTTTTTTTGTGGGGCTATTACGAATGGAGTTAATTTCTTAATTTCAGCCACACTTTTCTCATTGTTGGCATACAGAGAAGCCATTGTTTTTTGAGGGTTAATTTTATACCCTGCTACTTTGCCCAAGTTTTGAATCAGTTTTAGTAATTTGGGAGTGGAGTCCGTGGGATTCTTTAAATGGAAGATCATGTCATCTGCAAAGAAGGAGAGTTTTACTTCATCTTTCCCTATTTGGATCCCCTGTATGTCTGCATCTTGTCTTATTGTTGTAGCTAGGCATTCTAATACTAGATTGAAGAGAAGTGGAGAGAGTGGACATCCTTGTCTCATTCCTGAGTTAAGAGGAAATGGCTTTAGTTTTTCACCATTAAATAGAGTGCTGGCTGTAGGTTTATCATATACAGCCTTTATAGTATTGAGGAATATTCCATGGATTCCTAATTTTTCCAGAACCTTCATCATAAAGGGGTATTGGATCTTGTCAAATGCATTTTCTGCATCTATTGACATAACCTTGTGGTTCTTATCCTTACTTCTGTTGATGTGATGAATCATATTAATTCATTTGCATACATTGAACCAGCTTTGCATCCCTGAAATGAATCCTGTTTGATCATGGTTTATGATTTTTTTTGATAAATTGTTGAAGTGGATTGGCCAAAATTTTGTTGAGAAGTTTTGCATCAATGTTCATCAAAGAAATGGGTCTATAGTTCTGTTTCTTTGATGAGTCCCTGCCTGGTTTTGTGATGAGGGTTGTGATGGCATCATAGAATGAGTTCGGTAGTGAACTTTCTCTTTCAATTTCATTGAAGAGTTGCAGGAGTATTGGTGTGAGTTCTGCTTTGAAGGCCTTGTAGAATTCCACTGTAAAACCATCTGGTCCTGGACTTTTCTTAGCTGGGAGTTCTCTTATTGCTGTTTCTATTTCAATGCTTGATATGGGCCTGTTAAGATGGATTAACTCATCTTGGTTTAGTTTTGACATGTCCATATTTGTGAGGAAAAGGTCCATTTCTGCCAAATTCTCAAACTTAGCATAATGTTTTGAGAAGTATTCCCTTATAATGTTCTGAATCTTGGTTGTTTCTGTGGTGATGTTTCCATTCTCAGCTCTGAGTTTATTTATTTGGGTGTGTTCTCTTCTTTTTCACGTAAGATTTGCTAAGGGTCTGTCAATTTTGTTAATTTTTTTGAAGAACCAACTCTTTTTTTGTTGTTGATTCTTTCTGTGGTTTTTTGGGATTCTAATTCATTTAATTCTGATATCATTTTAATTATTTATTTCCATCTACTAGATTGTGGTTTATCTTGCTGCTCTTTTTCAAGGAGATTCAGATGTCTCATTAAATTGTTGTTTTCAGATCTCTCCAATTTGTTGATGTAGGAATTCATAGCTATAAACTTGCCTCTGAGTACTGCCTTTCCTGTGTCCCATAGGAGCTGGTAGTTTGTGCGTTCATTTTTGTTGAATATCATGAACATTTGAATTTCCTTTATAATCTCTTCCATGACCCACTCGTGTTTCAGCAGTGTGTTGTTCAGCCTCCATGTGTTACAGGACTTTCTTTGGTGGCTTTTGGTGTTGAGTTCTAATTTTATTCCCTTGTGGACTGAGAGAATGCAAGGTATAACTTCCATGTTTCTGAATTTGGACAAGTTTGCTTTGTGATCTAAAATGTGGTCTATTTTGGAAAATGTTCCATGTGCTGCTGACAAAAAAAGTGTATTCTGATGCTGCTGGGTGAAATATTCAGTAGATGTCTGTTAAATATATTTGATCTATGGAGTTGTTTAGGTCTGCAGTTTCTCTTTTGAGTTTTTGCCGTGTTGATCTCTCTAGTGGGGAGAGTGGTGTGATATAGTCCCCAACAATTAATGTCTTTGCATCTATGGGAGATTTGAGGGAAAGTAGAGTTTCTTGGATAAATTTAGGTGTTCCCTTGTTTGGCGAATAGATATTTAGAATTGTAATATTCTCGTGAAGGAGAGATGCCTTAATTAGTATGTAGCAACCTTCTTTATCTCTTCTCACTAATTTTCATTTGAAGTCTATTTTATCTGATATTAGTATTGCATCTCCTGCCTGTTTATGGGGGCCGTTTGCTTGGTAGATTTTGTTTCAGCCTTTCAAATTCAAAATGTGTTTGTTTTCATGGGCAAGGTGTGACTTCTGAAGGCTGCAAATATAAGTTTCTTGCTTTTTAATCCAACTAGACAGTCTATGTCACTTAATTGGAGAGTTAAGTCCGTTAATGTTGAGAGTTAGGACTGAGAGGTATATGGGAGTTCCTGCCACTTTATCCACCTTCTTTGGGGCTGCTACAACTGTGTTCTTCCTATGGTTCTTGGATTGTCAGTTTGGGTGTGGTTTGTTGGCCTTTATTGTGGTCTTGTTGGTTTTCTATGTGTAGGACATTTTTAAGAATCTTCTGTAAGGCTCGTTTAGTGGAGACATATTGTTTCAGTTCTTCTTTGCTATGAAGGTTTTTATTTGACCTTTGGTTATGAAGGAGAGTTTAGCTGGGTACAGTATGCTTGGTTTATAGTTGTTTGTCTTTAGGGCATGGCGTACATCATTCTAGTCTCTTCTTGCTTTAATTGTCTGTGCTGAGAAATCTGAGGTGATTCTAATTGGTTTCCATTTATAGGTGATTGATCTTTTCTCCTTGACAGCTTTAAGGATCTTTTCCTTGGTCTGAATTGATCCTGTGCGGATTATAATGTGAAGGTGTTATGTCCTGTTCTGGTCTGGTATATTTGGGGTTCTAACAGGTTCTGAATAGGCCTATCTTTTTGCATGTTTGGGAAGTTCTCTGCTAGGATCCTATTAAACAAATTTCCTAGACCATTAACTTCTGTCTCTAGGTGCTCCTCTATACCCATTATCCTCAGATTAGGTCTTCTGATGGTGTCTTCAAAATATTGAATAGATCTATCATATTTCTTGGATTTGTCTTGGATGACTGTATGTTCTTTCTCTTTAATGTCTAGGCTGTCTTCCATCCCCGAGATTCAATCTTCTGCATGGTCTAACCTACTGTCAAGGCTTTCTACTTTGTTTTTTATTTTTTTTTATTTCTTTTCCTTCTAATTGGTTGGCTTTGATGGCTTCAAATTCTTTGTTGGAGCTTGGTTTTAGATCTTGTATGGACTTCTTTCCTTCCTTAATTTGGTGTTCAGTATTTATTCTCAAATCACTTAGTTGATTGGTTATGGTTTCCTTGGACTGCCATTCCTTCTCTTGGGCTCCATTCAGCATTCCCTTTGTGGTCTCCCTGACTTTTTTCAGCTCTCTGTTTATGGATTCCATGAATGCCTCTATTGATCATTGTCTATTCTCATCCTGCTCTCACAATTCCTGTGTTACTTTTTGATTAGCTTCCTCACATTCACGCAATTCCTGTAGTTCTCTTTGAGTGTTCTCAGTCTGCTCATGCCATTCCTAACTTTCTCTTTGTCTGTTCTCAGCCAGCTCACTCAATTCCTTTATTTCTCTATGAGTGTTCTCAATCTGCTCACACAATTCCTGTATCAATCTTTGTGTAGCTTCCTCACACTTATGAGATTCCTGTATTAATCTTTGGTTTTACCTCCTTTCTCTCCCTATCACACTCACATTGAGTGCTTTGCAGGTTTTCAATCTTTTCATTTACCATGTTTACCAGTAGTGTTTGTGGAGCTTTTTGGAAACTCTCCTCTGGATTATTCATTATCTGTTCTGTCCCCTGATTATCATTAGTGGGAGTTGAGATACCCGGACTTGCCTTTTTTTTTGTGTTTTTCCGGCTTGTTCTGCCCATTTTGGATGAAAGTAGCACCAGTTTTGTGCTAGAACACTATTTTAAGGCAAGCAACAAAGAATGCCTGCAGTTGCAGTCAAAAGTTTGCAGATACAATCTAGTCCAACAGATACAATCTATTCAACACCAAACGACTATGTATTAATGGGCTCCGAACAGCAAAGAAGAATTTGGAAAACCAGAAATTATTAGGTTTAGGGAGAAATGAGGGTAAAAATAGGATTAGAGGGATGTGGAAAGGTAAAAAGAGAGTGAAATTAACCAAGTCCTAATCTCAACGAGGGAAATGGATTAGACAGAATTATAGTAGAGATAGAAAAAAGAAGAAAAAGAAAAAAAGAGACAAGAAAAAAATAGAAAAACAAAAATTTTAAATTAAAAAGTGAAACACTTAAAATTATGCAAGGTTAAAGAAGTAATATTCAGAGAAGAATGGGGATAGGATGAGAGGAGGGGAGGGATAGAAAGGAGACATGAAAAACTAAAAAATGAAAAATGCTTAAAATATTATATATTTATAAAGAGGTAATACTGCTATTAAGGAATTTAAGTCTAAGAGGTTTTGAATTGAGTTATAAATTTCTGGATTAAGCGTGTACACAATGGGGGATAAGATCTAATAATCTACAACAGGTATATCTGAGGATGAGCAGAATAGCAATTAAGTCATGCAAAAAAGAATGAAAGAGAAGAAAACGTGAAAAGAATAAGAAAGAAAGCAAAAAGGATCAAAAGGTCAGTAGAGCTAAAAGAAAAAGCCCACACATATATACACCTAAAATAAAAATTTTAAAGGAAGAAACAAAAAGATGAATAGAAAATAATTTTTTATTAAAAAATTAAAATTAAAAAACAAGTTTAAAAAAAGGTACAAAAAAATAGAATTCTTTGGGGGATGGGAAGATCCTATATCTCCCTTGTGTCTGCAACCAGTGTCTTGGTGGAGTCTATGGCCTGCTTGTGGTGTTTGGTATTCCTGTGGCTTGATTGGTTTCTTAAGTCAGTTTGTTTGAACAGGAAGAAAAATGCTGTGCTTTACCCAGGATTTTGTGATCCTCCTCCCAGGCTAGTTCAGTAGGAGGGAGATCTGCTTTGAGTTATCACAAAAGAGGAAGATGGCTGTTTCCTCTAGTTTGGAGATGCTGTGATGAGGCTAGGTTCTGGGTAGAGTTGAGGCCGTTCAGCAAGCAGTAGCTTTTCCTTGAGGGACTAGCTCCTGAGACACTCACAGAGCGCAGCCTGGAGCCATTCTCAGGGTTTATGTTTACTGAATTTCAATTGAGTGTCTAGGCTGCTGTAGGGAGGGGCAGCCTCTGGCTCTGTTACCCAGTGAAGAAAGCCCCTCCTCTTGGGCAGAGCTTGTACTGCCTGGGCTGGGTGACTTTTCCCTGGGTGGAGTTGAGCCTGGTAGTTCAGGGCAGGTTCCTGTGACTTGCAAAATGACTCTTGTTTTCTTCCAAGTCCTGAGTTGGAGCTAGCTGCTCAGCCAGTCTTTTGTCAGTATCAAAGATTGAGATCTCCGGTAGGGGGAGAGGGTGGCCTTCCCTCCTCTGCTCCCTGAGAAGGAGTGAGGATGTCAGGGTTCTACTCATGTGGAGTCTTGGTTCCTGGGTTGTCTCGGGTCTGCGATCTGCAGGATGAAGATACCTGCTCCTTGTCAGTTCTTGCTAGCTTTGAGTAGAATCCTCTTGCCCTCTGCATCTGGCGCTTGTGTCCTGGACTCTGCGTTGTAAGCATGGCATCTATGGCCACTGCCCCAGCCACGGCTGCTGGCAAGTGCTTAGATCTGTCTCCTTGCCTGGATTTTCCCTCTCTGGACAAACTCTTTGTACTATGATGGCACACTTGGTGAAATTCTCTGGCCTAGCACTGTTTACTGGAACACTAAAACTGCTTTCTATGCGAGTGCTTGTTTAGCCTCCAGCTTCTCTTCCACCATCTTCCCAGAACTGCCGATTGCTGGTCTTTCTAAAGAGAGTATTTCTGAGAGAAGTTCATGGCTTGTCCACTGGGAATTAATTATGGGTGGTTAAATAATTCTGTTCAGTAGAAATACATTTTAGTTTTCTGGTTTTAGTTTTGTTGTAGTAATTTTAGTGCCACTAGAAGTGGTGATCTACCATTGTTTTAACATAAGGGCTAAAGTTTAGAAGGGTTGAAGTCTTCCTAGCAGCCCTATAGCTAATTGCTTTTCTTTAAGTTACAGACCATTGTTACTTCTCCCTTCATATTTTGCAGGCTGGAAATCAGTGGTAGTGGGATGGTGATTTCAATATTATGGTACAACTTTCTTACTAGACTAAGTTTATGACTGGAACCAGGAGGGAAGTTTCCTCAACTTTCCAGCCCTTCTTTCTTATTGCAAACAAATTGCCTTGTGTGTTTGGCTGTTCCTTTGTCCGAGCATTCTCTCCTTGCACTTTCATTGATAGAGGAATTATGATATTTCTATGGGAACCTGGTTTTCCACCCAAAGGTTTTCTTGCTTTTACCATGATTTCAATAATAATAACTCTTTCCTCATATTCTGCCATGGTTTGACTATGCCCCTCAAAATTCATACATTGAAATCTTAACCCCCAAGTAGACAGTGCTGTAGAATGAGACTTTTTTTTTTTTTTTTGTCGGTCATGGGGCTTGAACTCTGGGCTTGGGCGCTGTCCCTCAGCTCTTCAGCTCAAGGCAAGTGCTCGACCACTTGAGCTACAGCGCCACTTCCGGTTTTCTAGTGGTTTATTGGAGATAGGAGTCACACGGTCTTTCCTGCCCGGCTGGCTTTGAACAGTGATTCTCAGATCTCAGCCTCCTGAGTAGCTAGGATTACAGGCGTGAGCCACCGGTGCCCGGCTTATAATGAGACTTTTGAATTCTGGGATCATGAATAATATTAGTGCCTTAGTGAAATAGTTCCAGGAGGAAACTTTCCCTATCACCATGAGAGAATAGAGAGGACATTTTCTATGAGCCAGGAAGTGCATCCTCACCAGACATTAAATATGTTGCTACATGAATATTAGACTTCCTAAACTCAAAATTTATGAGAATTAAATTTCTATTCATGTACACTCACTACAGTTTATGGCATTTTATTATGGCAACAAAAATGGGCTTCCATGAAAGGTCACAGTGTTAATTATCCATCACGCTGAAACTTTAAGGTGTTTATTCTGTACAAGATAAAGATCCAGATAGTAGTGTAAACTTTGTACTTTCTTACAGTGTTAGTTCATTCCTTTTCATCTTCTTGAATAACCTCAAATGCTTTTCTCTGGCCATGCACTCTACCTACAAATCATTCTTATGAGTAACCAGTCATGTTCAGTAGCACCTGAATGCAAAGGTATATTACTCTTTAGTCTTTGTCTTCCAAGGTTCTAAACTATTATGATGTACAATTTTCTTTGGTTAATTAATTAAATTTTTATTTTTTTTTTATTCTTACCCACATGCATGGAAACTAATCTCTCTTCAACCATTTTTTTCTGTTTCTTAAAACAGCCTTCTTTGAAGAATTTCAGTCTGTTTATTACTAAGACAACTCACATTGCTAATGAGTTCATGGAGACCTATAATTTTTGTATTTTATCCAGTTCTTTCTCATTGTAGTTTGTCTAACAATTGATTCTTGTATAGTTCTACAACTGAGGCAGAAAATGAACTTTCAATACATTAATTTGAAAGATTATTGACCTTGAAACTGATTAAGATCACTCAAGATAGTTATAATCAAGTTGCACCTTTATGTCAAAGGATATGCTGAGCCCAATCATATAACCAAAGCATATCTTATATAATTAACCTTTCCTTTTATAATTGGTATGTAGTTATCTATATCTACATCTTTGGTAGGAAGGTAATGCTACAATGATATTGTACTTTACATTTTTAAAATAAGTCTATTTTAAACCTCTTATATTCAGGTCTTAATTTAAATATCACAATGGTTATTCATATATTCTGTGAGAGTGAACAATTTTACATGTAAGAAAGCCATTTTAATTTTCCTATTATCCCTTGTTATTTCTTACTTTGTATTTTTTCAAAAAATATATTATATAGTTAGTGGAATGTAGTGGAGGGTGAAGGATGGCATATTTATATTGAGAGTAATTAAGTATCATAAGGGTACCAGTTAGTGTGGGAAAAATTGTATGGCCTAGGAAGATTTCTCAACATTATTTTGCTTAAGTCATCTCAGATCTCCAGGAATATTGTAGAAACTTTAACTTCATTCAGTTTTCAAATATTTTGCTGTCATGCATTATGCTGATATTTTCTTCATTACTGTCCTATAACACAGCCACACCTTATTTGTACATATGTGTCTAGTGTTCTAGCACTTGAGCCACAGCTCCACTTCTGGCTTTTTTTTTGTAGTTTTTTGAAGATAAGACTATCACAGATTGTTTTTAACCCAGGCTGGCTTTGAACCATCAACCTCAGATCTCAGCCTTCAGAGTAATTAGGATTAAAGATATGAACCACTGGCACCTGGCACATTCATGCTGTTTTTAATATGGAAATTCAGGCATAATTTTATGCAAGCTCTTAACCCAGGAATAACCTACTCTACCTATCAACTTCATCTTTTATTATAGAAATAGGCAAAATGATGTTGATTACCCCACATATCAGGAATATTTATATTTCTGCATATAAAATCCTGACAGTTTCCCAGGATTGTTATGAAGTAACAGAGAAAGACAAATTTTATTTTTGTTTCACAGTAAATGGACTTTGGAAAATGTGACTCCTTTATGCATTTAGTAAGCAAATTTACAATTAAATGGAAAAAAATGGAGTGCAATTGGAATCAAGGCATTGTTACTTTCATTAAATGCTTTATATGGAAATAAAACATTGTGTTATTCTACTTGCAGATATGAATTTACAAAAGCAGGTCGCAGGCAAGAGGTCAACATGACTTTATAAATTTCAATCTCCAGTTCATTTGAAATAAGTAACTTTATAAGTCTGCTAGTGAGGAATTTCTTTTCCAAAAGTATATTGGATTTGTTACAAAAATTGTTTTTTAGAGAAAAATCTTATCACATAAGTTAAATCTTGTGTCACTTATAAAGATTATTGTGTACCTGCAAACTATTATACAGTACTTCCACCATGTTTTTACATATCTAATTCCAGGAAGAGATCACAACTAAACAATATCAAAGGTATGTTCCATATGCAGAAATTTTTACTGTGGAAACAATATTTTGAGTATTTGGTGTAATTTTCAAGTTTACCCTCATATTTTTTCCTAAGGACATTTAAAAATGATATTAAATATGTAGTTTATTGACTTAACATTTGAGTAACTGATGACAAATTTAAAGTGTTCAAATTGTACTTCTAAGAAGAACTGGTTAAGCCGGGCGCTGGTGGCTCATGCCTGTAATCCTGGCTACTCAGGAGGCTGAGATCTGAGGATCGCGGTTCAAAGCCAGCCCGGGCAGGAAAGACCGTGAGACTCCTATCTCCAATAAACCACCAGAAAACCGGAAGTGGCGCTGTAGCTCAAGTGGTAGAGCGCTCGCCTTGAGCTGAAGAGTTGAGGGACAGCGCCCAGGCCCAGAGTTCAAGCCCCACGACCGACAAAAAAAAAAAAAAAAAAAAAAAAAAAAAGAAGAACTGGTTAGGCTGGCTCCAGTGACTCACACCTGTAATCCTAGCTACTCAGTAGGCTAAGATCTGAGGATCACTGTTCAAAGCCAGCCCAGACAGGAAAGCCCATGAGACTCATCTCCAATAAACCACTAGAAAACCAGAAGTAGCACTGTGGCTCAAATGGTAGAGCTCTTGCCTTGAAGAGTGCAGGGACAGCACTCCAAGTCCCACGACTGTTCAAAAAAAATACTTCTAAGTGCAATCAGTTGTAATGCTTTTTATCAATAATAAAAGCATTTTGAAAGAGTAAATGCCCATACAAAGTTATATATAAAACATTTTATATGAAATAAATATATTTGAAAATATATAAAAATAAATATTATACAGCATGAATAATTTCAAGCTATCTAAGTTTTCTCTTTTTTCATTCTAAACTTTATTGTAAAGGTAATGTACAGAGTTGTTACAGTTACGAAAGTCAGGCAATGAGTAAATTTCCTTTTGTATGGTGTCACTCTTCCTCCCTCATTTTCTCCCAGTTTTCCCCCTTCATTTCCTCTCTTCCCTGAGTGGCATAGCTCATTTCTAACATAGTATTTAGTGAGTATCACTGCTGAATTAGCCCACCCTTTGTCCCAACATTTCTGTGATTATTGTTTAGATGACAATTTTGCAGTTTTCCTTAATATACATGTATAAAAATATGAGCCATTAAGTACCCAAACCTCCAGAAATATTGTATATGATAAGTACCCCATTCTTCAAACTCATTTAGGTCATTCAAAAGCACATATTTCCTGAAAATTAATTACAATTAGTATAATTTATCATTGATGTGGCATTATGTATTACATGCTCAGAGTCTTAATGTAAAAATGATATTTCTCAGATAAAGCAAAAAAAAAAACCCAATTCAAAAAAAAAATAACCTAAGAAAACACCCCAAGTTGAAAGCAAAGTATTGATTTGGACAAAAAACAATTATATGTAATAAATTTACATTAATCTTTAAGCTTATGAAAACATAAGTATGATCTAGTGGCACAGTATACATTTGAGGACCATCATGCGATTCTCACTTGTAGAAAATTTGACCTCCACATGAACTAAGACAGATCCATCCCCCTGGCCCTGAACACACATGCTATGCATTGGAGCACATTGAGTATATGGGTCCCTTATTTTGTTTGCAATTTTTAGTATGGCAGCCTGTCTTTCAAAATATTGTGACAAAACCCTTGTGTATGTATTTTGAGTAAGACTAATATCCTAGAACTTAAAAAAGTCATATGATAATATGACTTAGACATAGATGGATAAAAGCATTGTGAAAGAAAAGATGGGCATAATACTATTGATTCAAATTTTGCAGAGCAAAGAGAAAGAAAATACATGTGTTTATTTGTAAATGATGCTCACATGCAACAAAGGCCATATGTTTCTTTAATAATTTACCTTAGTCATAAAAATTTGATTTTTTCACAAGTCCTTCCATTTCCTTACAAATGGGGCAGTGTCGTTCTTTCTAATGGAAGCATGGAATTCCATTGTGAATATGTATTTTCTTGATTTATGCATCTACTGATGGGAATCTGGGTGGTTGGTTCCATATCTTAGCTATGAATAATGCTGTGACAAGCATAGTTGTGCTTGCAGTTTTAGAACAGCCTTGTTTGCGATCATTTGGGTAAATGCCCAGAAGTGGGATTGCTGGGTCATAGGGGAGTATTATGTGTAGTCTTTTGAGGAACTTCCATACTGTTTTTCAGAGGTGCCGAACTACTTTACGCTCCCACCAACAATGCAGTAGGGTTCCCTTTTGGCCACATCCCCTCCAGCATCTCTTGTTATTAGATTTCCTGATAATGGCCAATCTAACTGGAATGAGGTGGAATACCAATGTTGTTTTGATTTGCATTTCTTTTTTAAAATATACATTTTATTGTAAAAATACTGTACAGTATTACCTTACATCATTTCCTATCAAGCATTGTTACCTCCTCCTTTGTTTTCCCCTCTCACCACTTCCCTCCCAACTCCTATCCCTCCCAATTCCCTATCCAACTCCTCTCTCCCACCCTCCGAAATTATAAAGTTCGTTTTCTGCATACTGTCTTGTACATCTCATTGTTATAATGGGTTAACCTGTATCCTTATTTAAGCATTTTGTTATATCCCTTTCCCTCCCCAAATTATAAAAATGTATATGCAAGATGCAGGACACCAGAATCAGATACAGTGAAAACAGGGGTTATACTGTGGGAGAAGAACATACAAAAGAAACAAAGAATTACATATTTCATTATAAGTACTTTAAACACAATAGCAAAAAAGGAAAAAAACACACTTGTTTCCCTGTCTTGTGGTTCATTTCACTTAACATCATCTTATATTGTCATTTTGACATTTTTTTCTTGTCCTAGACATATACTAGTTTTTGCAAATGAGTGGGACCTATGTTTCTTTGGGCCTGGCTTACTTCACTTAATATAATTTTTCCCAAGTCTTTGCAAACATAGGTCTCATGATTTCCCTTATTTTTAATAGTTAGTATGCATCTAGGATAATCTTATCAAGTGAGCAGAATAGCTCAATAGATATGCACATATGACCATATAAGATGATGCTAAGCAAAACGAACTCCTAGACAGGGACACAGGAGGTTTTTCTTTGTTGTTGTTGTTCTCAATATACTGTATCATTTCTTTTTTCTTTTGTGTTTTTCCTCATATGGTTTATCCTCTATTGTCACTGCATTCAATTTTGGTACCCTGGGTATTGTATATACATTCATCTGAACTAGGGAAGTGGAACAACAAAATGGTGAGACAAAAGGGAAGCCAATGCAACAGCTACTCAAGACTATACATTGGAAATAAGCTGTACAACTTGGGCGGGGGGAGGAATTGAGGTGGGGAAAAAGAGGGAGAAAAATAAGAGAAGGGATAGCAAATTAGACAAGAAATGTAATTACTACACTGCTTATGTAACTGTAACCCTTCTGTACATCACCTTGACAATAAAATAAAATAAAAATAATAAAATTTTTATAAAAGAGAAACAAATGAAGATTAGAATTTGGTATAATTTAACACTTTAAGGGAACACATTTGGTAAGCCATGCCCAAAGAAACATAGGTCCCATGGTTTCCCTTATTTGCAATAACTAGTACATGTCTAGGACAAGCACAAAAGGTCAAAATCTATGTACATATGAACATATAAGATGATGTTAAGAGAAATGAACCCCAAGACAGAGACACAAGTGGTTTTTCATTCTTGCTATTGTGTTTAAAGTACTTATAATGTGCTATGTGATTCTTTTGTTTCTTTTTTATGTTCTTTCCCCATGGTATAACCCTTATTTTCACTGTATTTGATTCTGGTGCCCTGCATCTTGTATGTACACTTTTCTAATTTGGGGAGGGGAAAGAAAAAAAACAAAATGCTTAAATAGGAATACAGGTTAACCCATTATAACAATGAGATGTACAAGACACTATATTGAAAATGAACTTTAGAACTTGTGAGGGGGAGGGAGGGAGGAATTGGGGTGGTGGGGAAGGAAGGGATGGTAGGGAAAAAACAAAGGAGGAGGTAACAATGCTTGGTAGGAAATGTACTCATTACCTTACTCATGTAACTGTAACTCTTCTGTGCAGTATTTTTACAATAAAAATGTATTTTTTAAAAAAAGAAATGCAAATCGAAAAAACATTGAGATTCCACCTTACCACAGGTAGAATGGCTATAATCAAGAAATCTAATTAACAATGGATCCTGGAGGGGATGTGGCCAAAAGGGAATGCTACTGCACTGTTGGTGGAAGTGAAACCTTGTTCAACCACGTTGGAAAGCAGTATGGAGGTTCCTCAAAAGACTCCACATAGAGCTCTCCTATGACCCAGCTTTCCCACTTCTGGGCATTTACCCAAATGACCACAAACAAGGCCACCCTAAAGCTACCAGTACAACTATGTTTTTTGCAGCATTATTCACCATAGCTGAGATATGTAACCAACCACACAGATGCCCCTCAGCAGATGAATGGATCAAGAAAATGTGATATATAATGGAATTCTATCCCTCCATCAGAAAAAGTTACACCACTCCATTTGTTAGGAAATGAAAAGACTTGGAAAAATAACTATCAGTTCTTACTAGTGTTATACTCTGAATTAGCCAAAAATACAATCCTGGCTATGAAAACATGATATCTTTTTATATTGATATATACCCCCACGAACTCCTCAGATACTACAGGAAACATTTGAGAAGAGAATTTTTTCTGCCCTTACATTGGAGGAGCTCTTTCTTTGTAGTTTGTCCATTTTGCTATATATATATTGTGTTTGCTGGAATTCAATCTAGTAATATTTTTTTTGCATCAGTCAGTAAAGTCACAGCTTAATTAATTTTTCATTAGTAAGGTTCATGTAAGGTTTACCAAGCTTTTCCCCTATGCACTTAGGAAATAAATAATAAAGGATTTTCTTTTACCAAAATAGCCCTTATTAAAAAAAAATTCAAAAGGAAAGAAGTATAAAAAATGAGCAGTCTGGAATCGCTAAAGTGCATCATGGCCTGATCTGACACTGGGGTGGACTGACTGCCCACAGGGAGCAGGAGCAAGAAGAACTGTCTGCAGAGCCCAGTGATCGCTGGGTGAGGATGGGTGTGAAAGAGAAGTCCCCGAATCTCTGGAGCTCCACACTGCCTATTGAAGCGAATCATGGAATTTACCTTAAAGCCATGAAGTCTAGCAATACTGTTGTTAGTACATTACTTTGGAACCAGAGAAATTTAATAATTGTCTTTCAGTATTCATAAAAGCCTTGGAGCACAGTGTAGCAAGCATAAGCTCCTGTCAGTTACCCGCTTTAAACAAGTGTAGTCTGTCTCATTTTCTTAGGGACTTTGTGCAGTTAGTGTGAAAGGGAGAGAGGGAGTTGAGCACTGAATACGGATTGCCCCTTTTACTGTTCTGCTAAACAGGCACCTTCTGTCATAGGGAAACACACTATTAGTGAATATCAAACAAGCCTGTATTCAACCAACATTCATTTGAGTGCTATATTATTATAGAAGTACCCTTTAAATTTAATCCTCATGTTAGCACGAGAACATTGTAATTATCACTTAACTGGTGTATCTTTTTGAAAAGTGTTTAAAACTTCTAACAATACATGTTAGAAAAGAGAGATGATTAATATCCTGAAATTGCCTTAAACATTTCATCAGTATATAACATGTTCCTGATTACTACAGGATAGCTTAATATTCTAAAATTTCAAATGATAATAATGAAATATTAAAAGGTTCATAGAACTTGTGTTTCAAAATCACTATCAGAGTCATAAGATACTTCATTGTATTATTTATTTTAAAATTAAAGTACTGTATCAAGATCATTTTATGGAAGGTTAAAAAAATAAGAGAATTTATGCAATGAGCAATAAAAATTCTCTTTTGTTCTCTTATCCCAAAGGGCTTCAAATATAGCAAATTTAAATCTTTTGTTAAGTATTCTGAATAGAGCAAAAGCAAAGATATATTTATCATCATTGTAATTTTGAATGTATTTGCACTTAGATTATGGATTATTTTCAAATTGAAATGTGTATTTTTCTATGTCACTTTTATCTCTCTTTACTTTCATACTAGAATACCAGTTTTTAAAGAACTGTTATAAAGTTTCATATCTATGGATTTCATTTCAAGATAATAAGAAATATACTTTCAAAGTATTTACTAACGAAATAGAGCCATAACATTTTAATAGGTTTCAATAGCACTGTTTTACAGAATATACCTCTATTTAACCAAACACCTGATAAACAATTAAGAAAAATATTTTTACACATTTAATGTAGGATGTTTACTATGGTTTAAAGTTTTCAAAGCAATTGTGTGTGTGTGTGTGTGTGTGTGTGTGTGTGTGTGTGTGTGTGTGTGTGTGTGTGTGTGTGTGCATGCGCGCACTGGTAGTGGGACTTGAACTCAGAGTCTCTTGTTTTCACTTGGCTTTTTCATTCAGGGCTGGAATTCTACAGTTGAACCAAACTCTACTTTTGGCATTTTGCTGGACTTTTCTGCCAGGGGTGGCTTCAAACCATCACACTTAGATTTTATCCTCCTAAATAGCTCAAAATGTTTCGAAAATCTGATCAGTTGTTTGCTGTTATGTCCAGGTTTAGATTTCACTGGCTTGCATGCTGGCTATATTACAGTTGCAAAATATGAATCAGCTGCAACAATGCTGTTTTGATTTGCATTTATTTTATGGCTAGGGAGGTTGAACATTTCTTCATGTGTCTATTGGACATCCTTCTTTCCTCTTCAGAGAAGTTTCTCTTTAAGTCTTTAGCCCACTCATTTATTGTGCAGTTGTTTCTTTGAAGATTTGTTGTTGGGGGATTTAATTTTTTGAGTTCCAGGTATATTTTAGATATGAGAACCTTGTCCATTGTATGGCTAGTGAAGATTTCCCAATCCGTGGGCTTTCTATTGATCTTGCTAGTTATGTCCTTTGCCATGCAGAAGCTCTGCAATTTCATGCAATCCCATTTGTCCAACCTTTCTTTGATTTGTTGTGTTTCTGGGTCTCTAGTAAGAAAATTTTGGCCTGTGCCAAGGAGACCTAGGGTTTCTACTATTCCATCACAGTGTGTGTTTTAACTCTGAGGTCTTTGATCCATTTGGAGTTGATTCTGGTGCAGGGTGATATATAAGGATCTAGCTTAATTTTCTACGAGTAGATAACCAATTTTGCAAGCACCATTTACTGAAGAGGCTGTCTTTCTTCCATTCTATTTTTTTACTCCCTTATCGAAGATTAGATGGCTATAGGTCTGTAGGTTCATTTCTGGGTTTTCAATTCTATTCCATTGGTCCTGGGGTCTCTTTTTGTGCCAGTACCAAGCTGTTTTGATTACTATGGCTTTGTAGTAGAGTTTGAAATTTGGTATTGATATTCCTCCAGCAGTGTTCTTTCTGTTGAGGATTGTTTTTGCTATTTGGGGTCTTTTATTGTTCCATGTGAATTTTTGGATTGCCTCTTCTATTTCCTTGAAGAATGCTGTTGGAATATTGATAAGTATCGCATTGAATTTGTAGATAGACTTGGGAAGTATTGCCATTTTCACGATGTTGATCCTTCCAATCCAGGAGCGTGAGAGGTTTTGCTACTTTCTAAGTTCTGTTTTGGTTTCCTTTTTCAGGTTTTTAAAGTTTTCATCATAGAGGTCCTTCACTTCTTTGGTTAATTCCTAGGTATCTTATTTTTTGTGAGGCTATTATGAATGGAGTTGCTTTCCTCATTTCAGCCACACTTTTCTCATTGTTGGCATACAGAAAATCCACTGATTTTTGAGGGTTGATTTTATAACCTGTTACTTTGCCAAAGTTTTGAATCAGAAGAAAGGCTCACAAAATATTAAGCCTATTATATATCAGCTTGCATTATCTGTTACGTTGTTCTTCCCATTTGGTGATCTGAAACCAAGTTTAAAGTCTATCTTGCTTGAAAAATAACCAAAGACCCAAGACAAGAAATTCTTTTTTGGAGCAGATGTGTCAGCCCTTGTGGTGCAAAGCTGTGTGGATGCTTCTGCTTACTCTTTTAATATATAAACAGTTTTTTTAATTGTGAAAATACTGTACAGAGGGGCTACAATTATATGGGCAAAATAATGAGTACATTTCTTATCAAGCATTGTAGCCTCCTCCTTTGTTTCCCCTTCCCATCCCTTTTCTCAAGCTTCTGCTTACTCTTGATATGAATATAGTTTAACATACTACTGATTAAACTAGTGTAGTAGCAAATGAATGGGAATCACCAAATATTCAAGTATTTGTAATTGCTCTGGTTACTAATATGTACATGACCAAAATATTTCCATAAGTATTTCAGATTCTAACTTGAACTTTCTTTAGTGGTTTCTCACTCTTCTTATTAAAATTGATTTTAACTTCAGTTATACGTTATGATAGCACTTCTGTGGTTGCAAAGGTGGTGAGAATGAAACAAAATCGACAGTTGAGTAAGTGTCCAAAAGGAAAGGCAGATGTAACATCTCTAGAGGCATCCAAGAGACCTCATTAATGTTCTCTTGGCAGGAGGAATGGGTTGGATGCATGAGATGAAAGCAATTTTACCTGATTTTTTTAAATGGGTTGTTTTTCTTACATTTATTCTCAAGTCACTATTAACGTGACAAGTTTAAAGCAGTAATTACTGAATATCATGGCTCACTTTAACCATTTTATGAAACTAAATTTCTTGTGTTTCCAAATAAAAATTTTCTTTTCTTAAAGTAGATTACAATTACTTTAAATACTTTCTGATTTTTCACATTTAGTTGTGTGCACTGCCTTAGCAAGCAAAAAGATTATGTGTTGGTTTGTTTAAAAAAAACACAAATTGGGCTTAGATCCTTTGTGGCATATATTTATCATGGTATGTATATTTTAATTTAGTGATAGGTGGGTGGCATTAACAATAAAGGCATCTCAAATAGATTTTATTTAAAAGAATCCATTTTAATATTACAATGTTACAATAAAATTAGATTATAATTTTTATTAGAATAAAAATATGAAGGTAGATGTTTACATCTCTATAACTATATAGCTTGATACATATGATATATAAATGCACAGTCTATCTGCATGTGTAGCAAAATACTATTAGTACAAATTTCTTTTTGTCAGTATGATCAGGCTAAAACAATATCTACTTAAATTTTTAAGAACATAAACGAAATAACCAGCAGAAATTCCAGCTTGAAGATCTTAATTTGTCACTCATAAAAGACACTTGCCCAAGTGATGTGGAAAACATGCAATCAGTATTTTACTGTACTAAACCCATGATTATAATTTAATGTTTAATGGAGATAATGTTGGCAAATATATTATAAATTATATTTTGCCACTAGAAATATATGTTACTTATAGTAAAATCAATGAGCTTTCCTGTCCCTCTCTCTTTCCCAGACTGACTACCAATGATATAATTTGAAGAAAAGAAATAGTTCATTTTTATGTAAATGTGATATATTTTTAGTGGAAAATAAAACAACCAAATGAACATAACTTGCCTAATTAAAATATGAAAGTAAGTTTGCTATAATTTAAGAGATATTCCTGTGGGTAAGATTGTCCATTGAATAGCATAAAAAGAAAATTTCACCATTTTGTCTTTAGATCATATTCTATCTTTACTATGGCAGTTTACTATTTTCATTGCTTTTGTGATAGACAATATTAAGCAAATAATGCTGATTCTGCAGTTTTTGTGTAAGGCCTTTATTGTAGGAGCCTTGCTTGTCCTCCCACGCTTCAATAATGAAGTTTGCTGTAGTCAGTGGAAATAGCTTGATTGGTTTGAAGAAGAGAAAACTACGTTTGAGACAAGTTATATGTGTGGCTGGAAAATGTTAACTGGGAAGCTGGTCAAACCAGGTTTAAGTACTATGATACAAACACCATTTATTTGAAGAAAAATATGAGCATTGTAAATAAGGGCTGATGATACTATTTGTCCTTATTTTCAAGAACAGAACATAAGGAAAAGAAAGCAGGAAAAATCAACAAAAATAACAACTGAGATGAACATTTTTAGTTTGAGTAAAAACTTATATGCTGATGACATAACAAATAAATGTGTGCTAATCTTAGTGAAACAACCACTTGTCCTGGCTCAGCCAGTCCATCCACATCTGTCCTCATCTGATGTCTTGTATAGGAGAGGTTCTCAAATTGTAGTCATCCAATTACCAACATTAATTTTAGCTGGGAAATTAGAAACGACAGTCATTGGGGTTCTATGTCAGAGTGACTTTTCAGATACGCTGTGGTTGCCCAGCAATCTGTACTAGCCCTTCAACAGACTCTGATACGTGCCAAATGTGAGGATAATGGGGTGCTACAGGATTAGATGCTTGTCTATGCTGAGTTTTAAAGTTCTAAGGTGTTTGGTTTATGCCCATGTTGATTTAGAAGTGTTTGTGTGTGTATATTTGTGTGTATATTTGTGTTATGATGCATTATAAACACAAATATATGTATATATTATATATAAATGAAAAATGAATAATTTGTTAAAGGACTTTTGTTCCCGCTAGAGAGCTTAATGAATTTGACATAAATAAAATGTCAGTCACTGGGAATCTGATTGTGTAAACATAAATGCTCTGTTCAAGTACTTAAGATATTACAGGATATGTTTTCTTTTCTGAAAAGCAAGTAGAATCCAAAGGTTGAATTCCAACAAACTACAGAAATCACTTGAATTTGTAGATAGCCTTTGGTAGTATAGCCATTTTCACGATGTTAATCCTTCCAATCCAGGAGCATGGAAGTTTTTCCACTTCCTTAGTTCTGCTTTAATTTCCTTTTACAGGATTTTAAAGGTTTCATCATAGAGGTCCTTCACCTCTTTAGTTAAGTTACTTCCCAGGTATTTTATTTTTTGTGTTGCTATTACAAAGGGAGTTGCTTTCCTGATTTTGGCCATGCTCTTCTTGGTATTAACACACAGGAAAGTCATTGATTTTTGAGGGTTAATTTTATACTCTGCTACTTTGCCAAAGTTTTGGATCAGTTTGAGTAACTTGAGAGTGGAATCCATGCAGTTCTTTTAGTACAAGATCATATCATCTGCAAAGCGGCAGAGTTTTATTTCCTCTTTCCCTATTTGGATCCCTTTTATGTTTGCATCTTGTCTCATTGTTGTAGCTAGCCATTCTAATACTAAATTTAAGAGAAGTGGAGAGAGTGGACATTCCTGTCTTGTTTCTGAATTTAGATGAGATGAGAGGTTTATTATATTATTATATTGAGGAATGTTCCATGGATTCCTAGTTTTCCAGATGGTCCTTGAATTTTCTTTCTTTCTTTTTTTTGGTCCTTGAATTTTTTAATGATAGTTTTTTGATTTTACATTCCTACCATTACAAGAGCCAAGACAGTCAAGTTCATAAATGTTGCTATCATTATTGGTTTAGCCTAATTTCCTTCTATTTCTTTGATTATTTTGATGCCATCAGGAATATAAGCAGTGTTTTTCCCAAGAACATTTTATATTTTAATTTAGGATTTTTTCACCATCCATAATCATCAATCTTATTCTTGTTTGATATTATTTTGAGACATTTCATGTAATGCTTGGCTATACTGTGTCAATTCAAGTATCCAAAGTTTAGAAATTTAAGCTATCAGTCATGTTTCACTTGAGAAAACACCATACTCTTTGATGAGCTCGCATCCTCCTTTTACCTCAAAATCCTTCAAATATCATTCCAATTCTTCCCACCTAAATTTTCATTGTCAATAAAAAGAATAACAAATACATTAATTGTTCATAAAAATTTTCATTGTCATTATTTCATGGAATATTTTAAGTTTCTCATGGGATTTTTTTTTATTCAGAGTGCATCCCTTGATTGAAAATTAAAATTTGCATCTTACACATAAGCTTTCACTGCTTATTTTTTGCAGTAATGTTTGCTTTCATATATGAGGCCATTTATTCCTTTATGGTTGAAGCTGTAAGCGCATAAGCATTTGCTTTGCACGTGTGGTGGCAACTATCTTATGTCCATCTAATATTTCAAGGGAAATTGGGTCATTTTTTCTCTGGTTTTCTTGACAAAATATCCAATTTTAGCAAAATATTGATGAAATTTAAATTCTTTTTAACTGAATATAACATGTATTTCTGTTCCTCAGATGTTGTCATATAGTTCTTTTTCACACAATTTTTCTGTACATTAATGCTTTGGTGCTGGTTTAGCTTGTCTGTTCCTTAAGAATGTTTTTATACATGGACAGTAGTTTAGCTCATCTTTCAGCATAAGAACTACATAAATATGTAAGCGAAGGAAATGCTTAAAATAATTTTGATTAGAAACTTGCACAAAACTTGCCTTATACACAGCATTGTTAAAGGTCTAGAAGTCAACTAATGAATGAGACTGCAAGTAATGAGGGCTTTGACATCTCTACAGTAGCTCTCCAAATCATAGCAGATCTAGGGTGATGTTGGCAAGAGATAGGCAAATGTAATCTTAGTACATTTGTCATAATTAAATAAATTATCATTAGCCTAATACCTTAGCTAAGTTTTCATCTGGATTTTCTGCTTTTTTTTTTTAACACTAATGAGTTTAATCTGTCCTAGATACAATACAAACTACATGATATCTCTTCTTTCCTTCCTTCCTTCCTTCCTTTCGTCCTATCTTCTTTCTTCCTTCCCTCCCTCCTTTCCTTTCCTTTCCTTTCTCTTCCTTTCCCTTCCTTTCCCTTCCCTTCCCTTCCTTTCCCCTCTTCCTCTCCTCTCCTCTCCTCTCCTCTCCTCTCCTCTCCTTCCTTCCTTCCTTCCTTCCTTCCTTCCTTCCTTCCTTCCTTCCTTCCTTCCTTCCTTCCTTCCTTCCTTCCCTTCCCTTCCCTTCCCTTCCCTTTCCCTTTACTCCTTTTAATTTTTTATGTATTAAAAATACCTGTCAGGTATTTTGTACTATGACCTCATTAACAACTTTTTAAGTTAAGGAAAAACTGCGGCATTGAATATTTTTGAATGAATCATTTAAAATGTTTCCAAGTTAATGACCACCAAAATGTCTTATGGAAGTTCTGAGGAATGTTTTAATTGATGCCATTTTTTCAGTGTATTATCCAGTGTAGTTGTAAATAATTTCAAAGAGTCTTTTGCCTTTTCCCCCCAGAAGCGTCTCTTGAGCTTTTCTTCTAAGATAAATGTGTAGGTACCTTGTGCTCTCTGAAGAAGTTGAGAATGGGCTGAGAACTAGTGGATGCAGGATAATAGGAAGGATACAACCTTAAATAAGAGAGGTTTTTGATCTCAAGGTGTTAGTGATTTATTATGGAATACAGTTATATAAAATAAAAATAAGTCAGAACTAGAGTTTTACATTAATTAAACATGATACTTAACAATGAAAGCTTATTTGTGCTTAGGGTCTTCACACCTGAGAGAAACAGTCAGCCTTGAAGGAATGGACTTCACAGGCAGAAAAGACGGAAATAACATTTCAGATTCATGATTAAAACATATGGCTAAAACAAAGTGTTCTAGTGAAGTTGATCAAATTGGACCTGATATACATTTTGCACTGGGTCATTTTGGCATTATACGCATGCTGAGAAATGTCGCTGCTAATTGCTTCAGAGCTGGGGGAAATGAAGTTCTGTAATGCATGATTAAAGAGTAAATGTTCATTGCAAAATGATATTAGGATTAGAAATACCTCAAATTCATAGTCTTAATGAGTAGCAGAATGTATTTTCAAAATAATACTGATCTGTAGACTTCTGAATCATATAAAATGTGTTACTACTAAGGGAATCTGGGGAAGGAGGCATGCATGCTTTGAATAAAAAATATCAGTAGCTCAAGTAATATGAAATCATTAATCTAATTAAGCTTCTCATCCCACCAAAGAAGACATCAACCTTAATATAATGCACTAATTAGAAAGATGCCTAGTTCTGACTCCTCCTTTCTTATGAGAGCTCATCAGTACAGACTCAATGATGTTGATTTGTTAATTCAACTTCAGAGTGGCACAAACACACATAATAAGAGAAAGGGGAATCTAAGGATGTAAATACATAAATTCATCCTGTGGGCAAATAAACAAAAACAAAATGTGTTTTAATAAATGTTATTTTTCTAAAGCTGCATTTGGCTTGATGAAGCATTACCCAATGTAGTATTTTAATATGCTCAGATAAAGATGAAAATCTTCTACTAAAATAATTTTAAATCAGTAGAACAAATGGAAATGAATGCTCTGGTTTCTGAAAGGTATTTTAAATTTTGAAGTAATTTTAGGTTCATGGTAAAGTTTTGAAGACAGTAGGGAAAAATCTCACAATTTTTTCACATAACTTCCCTGAAGGTATTACCTTCCACAAACATGGTACATTTATCAAAACTTTGTGTCATTTGGTCCACTGAAAAGCTGGTTTATCAGTTTAATCTTGGTGTTCTTATAACATTGTACTCAGTAAAGGTACTTGCCAGCTATTTTATACTATGTCCTATAAAACTTGGGTTTGTCTGATGATATTTTCTGAGTTGTGGACTGGAATAATGAATGAGTCTCCATGAAAGCTTAGGGCTAAGGTGAAGGTCTTTTGTTATGACATCACGTGAGGAAGTCCATGGTCTCACCTGGCTTACCACAGCAAGAATACTACAGTGTCTATGTGTCCTTTAAATCTTCAGATGTTGAAATCTTAATCCCTGAACTGATAAGTGGGTGACAATTTGAGGTGGGTTTTTGAGGATAATTTCATGGTCAGCTAAGGTTCTGTGTGTGTGTGTGTGTGTGTGTGTGTGTGTGTGTACATATGCAGAGATGCAGAGGGAACACTTTGTGCTCTTGTGCTAATATCTGGGGAAGAGAATTTTAGTCCAAGAATTTGTTCTCATTTCCTTCCTCTCAGGCAAAACTGTAGAACTGGTAATGAAATGAAGTGTTGTAATTGTGTGCACAGAGTGAACTCATGCTAGAAAAGTAAAGGAAAAGTAGGAGAGAATAAAACAAGGGAATTAAGATAGATGGGAACATGAAAATAGTTAATGCTTGGACATAGATAAGTCGTGCAAATGGAAGGGAAAAACTAGGGCAAATTTTGATCTGGATACTAAAATTAGGCAGGCAAACTTCAGCCTGAGTGCCATTCTCACAAACCTACAAACTTTAATTAAAATTGATGGGTACTCTTGCCCATTTACATGGCTCCAGTCAGGCCCATCTGTCAGGGTGGCATGCCTGCCATCTAAAAATATTATGCCAGATTCACAGGCCACTGATGCCAACCCAACATAGTTTTAAAGATTTTGTTGGACAGGTAGAAATGTACCAGAAATAGTCCAGTCCACTTGTCTTTGTAACTTTTTGCAATCAGTTTGGTAAAAAGATAAGAATAACTTTAGGAATTAGGCGTTGCTAAAAGGTTTTAGCTGTTTCCCCTAACCCACATAGTATCATCAAATACTAAATTTCAGACCATTGTATAACATGTCATGCACAAATATCTCTATTTCTTTTTTATTACATAGTTTTTTATTGTGAAAATGCTGTAACGAGGAGGGGTTTCAGTTACATGAGTGAGGTAATGAGTACATTTCTTATCAAGCATTGTTGTCTCCTCCTTTGTTTTTCCCCTACCATCCCTTCCCTCCAGCTTCCACAACTACACTTCCCTACCCCCTGACCCCCCACACCCCAACCCCGCATAAATTGTAAAGTTCATTTTTTGATATAGTCTTGTACATCTCATTGTTGCAATGGGTCAACCTGTATCCTTGTTTAAAGAATTTGTTTTTTCCCTTCCCCTCCCCAAATTATACCATCATCAAATACATTGAAAACAGGGGTTATATCATGGGGAAGGGGCATACAAAGTAATGCCTCCAGCAGAAAGAATGACATTGCCCCATTTGTTAAGAAATGGAAAGACTTGGGAAAAATTATATTACGTGAAGTAAGCCAGGCCCAAAGAAACATAGGCCCATGGTTTCCCTTATTTGCAATAACTAGTATATGTCTGAGACAAGCAGAAAAGGTCAGATCAGATAAGATGATAAGTGAAATGAACCTCAAGATAAGGACACAAGAGTTTTTTTTTTCTTTATTGCTATTGCTTTTGACGTATGTATAAGGTACCACATGAAATTTCTCTTATTTCATATTTCTTTTTTAATTGGTCTCTAGTCTTCAGGACATTATTCAACCAGGTTTAAATAAGAAGGTCAAGAAGTATTTTCTTTTCTAACCAGGAGGTATCCATTTACCTAATCAAATTTGAGGAATGTTTCATTTTAGAGAATTTCTAGTGACAATCGAAAGCTAATTATAGGAACTACACGATGCTTTTAGTTAATATGGTGATTAGATACAAGTGAATGTTTCTGGTGTTAATCATGTATTAAGATGTTGAGTAGACCTTATTTCTGTTCTGTTAAGCTACTGTTTGGTAGATGTACTTCCTTGCCCCAGCTACTGGCTTCACATTATCAAGTACAAGTGTCCTTGTTGAATAAAGTGAACCATTGTTAAGTCATTGAAATCTCCTGCTATGACACTGATGAAATTGCTCAGCAATCAAACGTAAAATGGTGTAGGACAGCTTACTTAATTTTATTAACTCATCCTTTAATTTTCAAGAACAACAGTGGAAAGAGATACGGGCACTCATGTCATTTGCTGAAATTCTTGATGACTAAAAATGTTGGAAACAAAAGTTAAACTGATTGCTAACAGTTTACAGTAAAGAAATGTCTCTTCCATCAAACACGGTTATCATCTTTATAGTGGGAGCAACTCAGCTCCTAGCCTCTGCATAGGTTCTCTTTCTCCATTTGTTCTCTTCCACAACCAAAACTCTTCTCTGTCTCTCTCTTCCTTCCTTCTTCCCTCCTCCTCCCATTTGCCTTTTTCTTTTGTTTCTCACTGGGGGAAATCTGACAGCTATACATTCTTTTGGCAGAGTTGTTTACACAAAGTACTATGGCAATGCCCCTTCCTTCCTTCCTTCCTTCCTTCCTTCCTTCCTTCCTTCCTTCCTTCCTTCCTACCTTCCTTCGTTCGTTCGTTCGTTCCTTCCTTCCTTCCTTCCCCCCTTCCTCTTATGTTGGTATTCAGAATCAGGGCTTCACAATCTCATTGGGCTTTGTTAGTCAGGTCAACACTACCACTTGTGCCATACCTGTAATCTTTCTTTTATTTTTTGTTGGTTAGTTAGTTTGAGATGGAGGCTTGAAGACTTTTCTTTGAACCTCAGTCAAACCTGTTTCCTGTAAAGCCAGGATTTCAGGCTCAGTGGTACCTTCAACTTTGGCTTTTTATTGGTAGTGCTCAGCAGAACATGCCATGATTTGGTCTAAAATCCTGTCTGTTAATCTTAATGATTTCTCTTTTATTTGAATAGAAATATCACTTCCGTATTATGTCTCCAATATTAATCTTGTGACTTGTTTCTAGAACATACACACAGAAATTCCAAAGTTCTCTAAGCATCATAAATATTCAGAAAAAAATAGTCTAAATTGATATTGATGTTGCTAATTGTTTTTTTTTTACATACAGGGAATCTCCAGTATTTCTGATTTTGCATTATTTTTCATAATAGCTTAACATCTCTCTATTGCTTCTTGATAAGTGTAATGATAAAACAGGCCAAGTTTTAGAACCATTTTCTACTAGTGGTAATTTTTATTCATAAAAATACAACATAAATTTAAATTTAAATGTTTATATAACTTGTCTCAGGCTTAAAATTTCATGACAGGATTGTCTGAAAAAGTAAAAATGTGTATGACCTTTAATGATATGAAATACTTCTCTTTTGATTAAAAAAATTAAAGTATTTAAGTTGCTTAAGTCAGACATGATACACTTTAGACTTTTCCTGCCTTTGTATATTTTCACTAATGATTTTCAATATAAATAATTTATGTAAATGTCTACTTCTACAAATAAATTTTATTCTGGGATATTATTTAAATTCCTTACTATAATATGGCACCACTGGTTCATAGAAATGTAACTTTTGTTCAATTTATAAACTATTATCATTTATGAAACTAAATTAACTACTTTCCATATCTTTATTTAAAGTATGTTTTATCTTTCACACCAGCTTTATTCTAGCTTCACATTTTACTAAAGTCTACATAGTATTTACATCTACACTTTTTGAATAATTGCCAATAAACAAAAGAAGGATGCTGAGAATAAATGTGAAGAATAAAGGTTAAAAAAACAAGCAGGCTCTTGTTCAGCAAAACAGGAAAATAAAATTATTTCTAGATGTATAAGGAAGATTACTGCTGTCTAACATCCTCTTAAAATAACTCTGTTAGCTTCAAGTAAAACCAATAGGAAGAAAAATTAAGGTAGGGAATCAGGAAATCAAGACAAAGAAAAAATAATATAGAACAAATTAATACCAAATGACTAGGCATAGTTCCTCTCAAAACAATAACAAGAGAAATGACTGCTTAATTATGTTGTTTTTCTTTGATATATTAGGATGGCGAAAAACATTGACAGGTAGTTTGAATTATTATTTCATTTTTTTCTGTTGAATCCTTTTAAACAGAGTACTTTCACTATGCATCATCTACTGGTGTTGGAGACATATAATTAAATTTAATCACTTCCCAAATTGCAATCTTTCTCAAAAAGACAAAAGATAGAAAACAATTTCATGATAGAGTCAGCATTGATGCAGCATGTAGGCAGAATGTGATGTATATTATAGGTGGTTTGCAGTAGTAAGATTGAAGACAGAAAAAAATATCACCCTTCTCTACAGCTATGACAATACAGACTTTCATGTATATGCATACTATTCGGACATTAATAACTTGTACATGTAATATGGCTTCAAAGCACTATGTGTCTCCTATGTTGGTTTATGTAAATTAACCTGTAATTTGTGTGACCAGCTGAGTCTGCTAATTGACTTTACTCAGATAAAAAACAGACTTCCTCATTCCTCAATACAATAAAGGCTGTATATGACAAACCTACAGCCAGCATTATACTCAATGGTGAAAAACTAAAGCCATTTCCTCTTAACTCAGGAACAAGACAAGGATGCCCACTCTCTCCACTTCTCTTCAATCTAGTATTAGAATGCCTAGCTACAGCAATAAGACAAGATGCAGACATAAAGGGGATCCAAATAGGGAAAGAAGAAATAAAACTCTCCCTCTTTGCAGATGACATGATCTTGTATTTAAAGAATCCCATAGACTCCACTCCCAAATTACTCAAGCTGATTCAAAACTTTGGCAAAGTAGCAGGTTATAAAATTAACCCCCCAATATCAATGGCTTTTCTGTATGCCAACAATGAGAAAAGTGTGGCTGAAATTAGGAAAGCAACTCCATTTGTAATAGCCCCACAAAAAATAAAATACCTAGGAATTAACTAAAGAAGTGAAGGACCTCTATGATGAAAACTTTAAAATCTTAAAAAAGGAAATCAACACAGAATTAAAAAAATGGCAAAACCTCCCATGCTCCTGGATTGGAAAGATTACCATCGTGAAAATGGCAATACTTCCCAAGGCTATCTACAAATTCAATGCAATACCTATCAAAATTCCAACCTCATTCTTCAAGGAAATAGAAGAGGCAATCCAAAAATTCATATGGAACAATAAAAGACCCCGAATAGCAAAAACGCTCCTCAATGGAAAGAACACTGCTGGAGGAATACCGATACCAAACTTCAAACTCTACTATAAAGCCATAGTAATCAAAACAGCTTGGTATTGGCATAAGAACAGACCTCAGGACCAATGGAATAGAATTGAAAACCCAGAAATGAACCTACAGACCTATAGCCATCTAATTTTCGATAAGGGAGCTAAAACAATAGAATGGAAGAAAGACAGCCTCTTCAGTAAATGGTGCTGGCAAAGGTTTCCTTGGCTCAGGCCGAAATTTTCCGAATAGAGACCCAAAAACACAACAAATCAAAGAAAGGTTGGACAAATGGGATTGCATAAAGTTGCAGAGCTTCTGCAGGGAAAATGACATAGCTAGCAAGATCAATAGAAAGCCCACAGATTGCATAAATTTGCAGAGCTTCTGCAGGGCAAATGACATAGCTAGCAAGATCAATAGAAAGCCCACAGATTGGGAGAAGATCTTTACTAGCCATACAACAGACAAGGGTCTCATATCTAAAATATACTAAAATATACTTGGATCTCAAAAAATTAAACCCCCCAATAACAAATCCTCAAAGAAACAACTGCCCAATAAATAAGTGGGCAAAAGACTTAAAGAGAAACTTCTCTGAAGAAGAAAGGATGGCCAATAAACACATGAAGAAATGTTCAACATCCCTAGCCATAAAAGAAATGCAAATCAAAACAACATTGAGATATCACCTCACTCCAGTTAGAACGGCAAAAAACAAGAACTCTAACAACAACAGATGCTGGAGGGGATGTGGACAGAAAGGAACCTTACTTCATTGTTGGTGGGAATGTAAACTTGTTCAACCACTTTGGAAAGCAGTATGGAGGTTCCTCAAAACACTTCACATAGAACTCCCCTATGACCCAGCAATCCCACTTTTGGGCATTTACCCAAATGTTTACAAACAAGACCACACTAAACCTACCAGCACAACTATGTTTATTGCAGCATTATTTACCATAGCTAAGATATGGAACCAACCCAGATGCCCCTCAGTAGATGAATGGATCAATGGAATTCTATGCCTCCATCAGAAAGAATGACATTGCCCCATTTGTTAGGAAATAGAAAAACTTGGAAAAAATTATATTAAGTGAAGTAAGCCAGGCCCAAAGAAACATAGGTCCCATGGTTTCCCTTATTTGTAATATCTAGTATATGTATGAGTCAAGCGGAAAAGGTCAGATAATGTGATGTTAGGAAAATGAACCCTTAGATGTGTATTTTAATGTTTTTTTCTTTCATGCATGTGTTTCTAATGCATTTATAAGATTATCTCTTTGTTGCTTTGTATATCCCTCCCCCACAGTATAACCCCTGCTTTCACTATATTTGATGTCAGTATAACTTGTGGAGGAGATGGGGAAAAACCAGTTGTTTAAGGATACAGGTGGACCTGTTGCAACAATGAGAAGTACAAGTTGTCATGTCCAAAACGAGCTTTACAACGTGGGTGCGGGGGGGGGGCAAGGGGGGGAAGGAGAAGGATTGGGATTGGGGGGAGGGGGGAGGCTGGGAAGGGATGTGAAGGGTAAACAAAGGAGGAGGCTGCAATGCTTGGTAAAAAATGTACGCATTATCCTGCCCACGTAATTGTAACTCCTCTGTACAGTATGTTCACAAATAAAATAATATAAAATCAAAAAAAAAACAAAAAACAGACTTTCTAGTATTTATGAGTAGTTTCTGAACAAATTGCCTTTTCTGACGTTATGCTTCTTTTCACAAATACTCAGAGAAGGGCACTGTCCTTTTTTGTATTATCCTTCAAAGCGATGGCTCTCAAGTCCTCACAGCGCTATGTCTAGAATATGAAGCTGGCAAAAGTTTTTTGGAACCTGTAAAAGTAATTTATCTGTGTTTCAGAAAACAAGGTAAAACAGCTAGTTGTTTTTAGAGAGTATTGAAAGTGAAGGGGAAGGGGAAAGAACTAATACTTTGTTTCCATAGAAGGAATTAAATAACTTATTTTTGTCTGTTGTGGGCTTGAACTCAGGGCCTGGGCACTGTTCCTGAGCTCTTTTTGCTCAAGGTTAGCACTCTACTACTTTGAGCCACAGATCCATTTTCAGTTTAATTTTGCTGCTCAGGCTAGCTCTGAACTGCATTCATCATATCTCAGGCTCCTGAGTGGCTAGGAGTGAGTGAGACACCATGCCTGGCCCTATCTCTCTCTCTCTTTTAAATTTCTGTGTGTGTGTGTGTGTGTGTGTGTGTGTGTGTGTGTGTGTGTGCGCACGCGTGTGTGTCTGTGTGTGTGTGTGTGTGTGTGTGTGTGTGTGTGTGTATTCCTGGTTAAGTCTAAGGCCTTTTAATGCTAGGCAAGCTCTACTTCTTGAGCCACTTCCCTAGCCCTCTTTTTGTTTTTAAGACAATATCTCTTGATTTTGATCAGATTACTCTTGATCTCCTGTCTCTATATCCTGAGTTGCTAGAATTATAGGCATACATCAACACACCAATTTACAGGACACATTTTCATTAAAATTAATTGTTTCAAATATATACTTGCTTTGATATTTATATTCTCTGATATTACACGTTATATCTACCCTTCAATTAAGTGTTATTTCAGCAATAATTTGATTTGTATCTAATGTAGTCCATCTAAGTGAATGTAATCTATGTGTATATTTAATCTATATTGATGTTTTTATTTGTAAGATTATCTTCCTATGGAAGGTCAATATTTACATTTTTGACAGTTTAAATTTTCTATTATTTTCTTTCTTATTGTCAGTTGTGGGGTTTGAACTTAGGGCCTGGGTGTTGTCCCTGAGCCTCTTGTTGCTCAAGGCTAGCATTGTAACACTTGAGCCATAGTGTTACTTCTGATGTTGAATGGTTAATTGGAGATAAGAGTCTCATGTGAACTTTCATGTCCAGGCTGGCTTTAAATCATGATCCTCAGATCTCAGCCTCCTGAACAGTTAGGATTACAGGTGTGAGCCACTGGCTCCTGGCTACATTTTCTTTTAATATTTCCTGCATGATATGGAAATTTTTCTACTTTTCTCATTCTATTGATTTAGGAGATTCATAATATGTAGTCCTTTTTCATGATTTAATAGTGCCTACTTCTAAGTTTACTTCTAAGTTTGAAGTTTAATGCTTATCACCATAGCAATGTCATCCTCAACTTTACTAATTAAGTCATATTTATGTACTTTTATTCTTTAACAGTCTGAATTCATGCATGGTGAGAATAAGTATCTCTTACAATGTGATTAAAATATTTGTGTATTAATTTTTTAAATTGACAGTTTAGATAATTCTTTTCAGTATTCTGTACTTGATATTGCTGAAATGAATCTGTTGTCAACATATTTTGTGTATACTTGCATGCAATTTGTTTTCCTTAGTTGTAAACTGATGTCAGAACAAGTAATTTCACTGCATCCATCTTTCTTTCTTTCTTTCTTTCTTTCTTTCTTTCTTTCTTTCTTTCTTTCTTTCTTTCTTCCTTCCTTCCTTCCTTCCTTCCTTTTTTTTGTCAGTCATGGGGCTTGAACTCTTGGCCTCGGTGCTGTCCCTGTGCTCTTCAGCTCAAGGCGCATGCTCTCTCACTTGAGCCACAGCACCACTTCCGGTTTTCTAGTGGTTTATTGGAAATAAGAGTCTCAAGGACTTGCCTGCGCAGGCTGGCTTGGAACTGCGATCCTCAGATCTCAGCTTCCTGAGTAGCTAGGGTTACAGGCATGAGCTGCTGGTGCCCAGCCTGCATTTTTCTTTAATCTTAGAGAGAAATATTTTGACCTAGTTTAAAATGGTATGTGTAATGATCTCCCCATGATTTCAGTAATTTGGTTCTTTTGTCTTTATTATAGAAACATATTTATTCGTTTAAGTCAAATTTCTCTTCCACCTCAATTGTGTGTGTGTGTGTGTGTGTGTGTGTGTGTGTGTGTGTGTGTGTGTGTGTGTGTGTGTGTGTGTGTGTGTGTGTGTGTGTGCATGCTCTTTGAAAGGACAATCCCTTTCTTAGTTGTTCTTTCACAATGATCTGGCTCTTTCCCATCATTTCATTGAAACTACACTTGACAAGTTCATCAATAACTTTTGAAATTTTCCATCTAATTATTTAATAAAGCTAACCTTGCCCTTCTAACTAACCACTCCTTTGGCTTGGATTTTAACACTTTCTTCTACATTTTTAACTGTTTTAGTGTCCTTACTCCCTTTTTTTTCTCCAGTTACTCTTTAGGGTTATTTTTTTTTTCATCAAAGTTTCTTTTCAAGCCAGATATCATGCCATAATTATCCCTTACCACATTAACGTATCTGAGATATGATAATAAAGTTATTTAGGTAAAGATATACATATACTCTAATGTATATGTACATATATATCTGTCAGCATATACTCAGACTTGATTACACAAAGAAACATACACTATACCAAATTCATGTCAATAAATGACACATCGGTTTGCAGATATAAGCTGATATAAAATGGCTGTAGATTACATAAACAAGAACTTCATGATAGTGATTCCTTCAGGTAGGGAGAAAAAAAATTAAGGATTGATTATAGCAAGTAAACCAGTTATATTCCACTTTATCTCTAGATTAAAGCATATTTTAAGCAACATTATGGAATATCTGTTAGTTCTAGATATATTCTGAAACAGAGTAACGGATTTGAGTCACTCTACTCTGGTAGTTTGGAAATTATCACAAAATTGTGAATGACAAGGGTAATGCAAACTGAAAATATTTGACTGTGATGAGCAGGGCACGCGCTCAAGTCTGATACAATAGCATCACAAGTTAGAGTTGGGTCTGGGATAATAAAACCTATTTCACACAACTAACAATCCAATACACAATAAGCTACCAATACATTCAAGGAAAAACAAAAATAAGAAAACCTCTTAACACCGTGATGTGCGCTTTGAGAGTAAAAATATATTTTAGAAAGAGATTTCCTAGTGAATCTGTATGTGACAATAGAAACACCGAATAGAAAGGCAGAAAGTAAATGGCTGGGAGAGAGGAAGGGCAATGACAAATTTGGAAAGGAATGGCAAAGATGATGCATTCACAGTAAGAACTCAGTCAATGTAGCTGAAGAAATGAGTAAATGAACCAGCAAATGCTCTTCAGCAATCCCTCTCTAGGTCCCTTATTTAATTACCATTTTGGCTCTCCAGCTAGAGCACTTACTTCATGTTCCCTTTCACTTAAAGGAAATATTCCCTTCTACTTTTAAGAGAAATTCAAGTTCCTAAAGTTCATTTTTAGCCACTGGTTTTTATACTTAACGAACCACTCAGCTTTCAGATACTGCTCTAGACCTGAGAGAGTACAGTAGAAAGCACAGGATAATTATCAAATGCGTTAATAAATAATGGTAGGCCACGTTATAAAAACCACAGAGTGATAAGATGATGAGGTGCAGTGTGATGGTTGAACAGCCTTGGGTGAAAAAGAGAGACCTGTCATTGTCTGGAGAACTTACCTGAAAAATTTCCACATGCCCAAGGGAAGGCATTATTAACGTTTGATTCTTCTCCCAACTGTCCGTCTTATTCATCAGGCTTTTCTATTTCTTGCCTTTCTGGCAGTGGAGCCGTTTTTTTCATTTTCTTCAAATCTTATAACAGTTTTTTTTAATTTAAACTTTTTTATTGGAGTTGTGTAATAACCATATTTGTGCTTCATTTTAAAATTGCCAAACAGGTTAAGTCATTTTGATATGTAGCTTTTTAAGCCCAATAAATTTTTGGGTTATACTATATTTTGTTATTGCTTCTCTATCCATTCTACTTTATCAAATAAGTCTTGTTTCCTGGCTAACAATAAAATTTACATTGGTGCCCAGAATTCAATTCTTTCTAAGTTCCAGAGGGGTCTTTTCCATTACAATTTGTCTCTTCTTTCCCTTTTTAGCCTCTCTACTTACATTTGTTTTTAATTATGCTCTTTGCTTATGATGTACCCAAGCAAGAAAACCTTTGAACAGTATGTTGAACCTTTGATCATGCATGCAAAATGTAGGAGATTTATCTAGTCATACTTTTTCCCCTGCCTTGATTTTCTCAAGTTTACCAGTGAGTTTCTAGTGAACAAACCCAGAATATTTTCAATGATTTTATTATTTGATAGACAACACACTTGGAAGTTCTGGTTGTCTGTCTTGAGCATTTTCTCTTACTTCCTCTGAAACTATGGTCATGTATTTCTACTTCTGTTTCTCTGTGACAGAACATGTTTCAATTACATGTGCATGTTTCTCTTTCTTCACCTCATTCCACTGATGGTTTTCCCACATGTTTACTTTGATTTGTTTGCTTCTTAACATTAAATTTTCCCTAGGCAATCACATTTAATTCCATTATCATGATTCCAAACTCACAGCAAAAGTAATGTGATGGTACTGAGGTCTAACATATTCTTGCAGATCAAAACAGAGATCAAACATAGTTCTGTGCAGTCTTCCAACCAAACTCATCTACCTCTTTCTCCTACCTTGCATAATCAATACTTTACTGAACCTAGTTGTCTAAAGAGTTATTCAGATCCACTTTAAATTTCTAATAGCCCTAAATCCAAATTACATTATATTATGCCAATTTCTACACAATTAATGGTGTTTAAAATCATTTTCTCTTTTCAAATTAAATCTGTTATGCTTGAATTCACCCGTAATATATTAATAAGCTTATAGTTGCTGTAACTATATTTCAATCTTTGCTACTAAGCCTCTAGGATATACTGAATAAAACACAAAATTGATCATATTAATATCTATTAAAATTTTCTCTTCGGGCTGGGAAGGTGGCTCAGTGGTAGAGTGTTTGCCTAGCATGCCTGAGGCCCTGGGTTCAATTCCCCAGCACCACATAAGCAGAAAAAAAAAGCTGGAAGTGGCACTGTGGCTCAAGTGGTAGAGTGCTAGCCTTGAGCTGAAGAGCTGAGGGACAGCTCCCAGGCCCAGAGTTTAGGCCCCATGACTGGACCCCCCCCCAAAAAAAAAAAATTTGCCCCACTCTCAGTATTTCTTTAGGATAATTCTGAATTATATACAATAGCTTGCACAAATTCCCCACTGTTTATATTTATTGTCCATTGTTTCAATATACTCCTATCTTATTAAAAAATCTCATTCATCTTCTTATTGTATGTCCCTGGATGTTTCAGTATTGCTCTCATTCTGTGTCTTTAATTCTTTTTTTGCCTTGATGTTTTAGTCAATTTGATGCAGTAATCACAAACTCTCTTAAAGTGTGGTGATTTATAATGAATATAAATCTCTTTCTCCCAAGCATAAATGTAGGACATCACACATCAAAGCACTGGCAGATGAGAGCTAGTTTCTGTGCTTCCATGATTGTGTGTGGAATGCTGCGTTCTTCAGAGGACCGAAAGGCCACATTCTCACAGGTAAGATGGCGAAGAAAAGCAGCAGAACAAATCCACTCCTAGAAATTATTCTATGGCAGCATTAACCTCTCCAACTGGGAGAAGACCTTTTCATGACCTTTTCACCTCTGCAAAGCCAATTTGCAACACTAATACATTGGCTATGAAGTCTCCAGAAAATGGCTTTAGAGGGCCTATCTTCAGATAGTAGCACCTGTAAAATTTCTACTGATTTTTAAGGACAAAATCAGGAAATAACTTCTCTAGGAGGACTTGTCTGCTGATATCCACCCGCTCCCATGTCCTATGTTGCTGTTGGGATTATGAATAACTGTTAAGGTTCCATGATGACTTGTAGAAACTGATATGAGAGCAGTTGTCATATGAAATTGATCTGTATGAGGCACTGAGCTGCTAAAAGGCTAAGGGATGTCTTTTTAAAATATTTTATTTGGAGCTGGGTGTAGAGGTACTTGCCTGTAATCCCAGCAATTTTGAGGTGGACATAGGAGAAAACTTTAGTTATATGGAAATCTCAACAAAATGTTGGTGAGCTCCTATCTGGTGAGCTCCTATCTCAAAAAAAAGTAAAGGAAAAAATGAAAAGAACTCCAAGCCAGATATGATGATATATTTCTATAATTCTTTGTAAGTAGAGGTAGGAAGATCATGGTCTCTACTGAGGTTTGACAAAAGCTTAAGACAATATCTTAAAAGCAAGCTAAAGCAAAAGGAGTAAAGATATGGCCAAAGTGGAAGAGTATTTACTTGATTAAAGCCCCAGTATCCCTAACATGAAAAAGTAATTTTAGTCTTTTAGAAAAATTATCACCTAGTTCACACATGTTATATGCTAGCATCATTCACCTCATAGCCTGCCTATTAAATCTAATAATTAAATAACAACATTAATAAGATTTTCCCAGTTGTTTTAATGGTATTCTGCTTTATATCACAATAACAAACCGTAGCCTGCAATTTGTTACCACAGAATGAATTCTCTCTGATAAGTCATTCTCAAACACCATTTTATCTTCCAAATATGATTTTATATTTTCTCTAAACTTTAAACATTTTCTGTTGTTTCCATATTTTAAAAAGTATATATAACACAGTAAAGTAAGTATACATACATATAGAGAAAGAGTGTAAGTAAACATATGTATGTACATATTGCATATATAGTTACATTCTTTTGTTGTATCTTCTTTGGGTTCTTAGAAGGCGAGTTAATTCCTGGAACTTGATGGAATGCTTCAGTGTGGGTACACCATAGGCATTGTGCATATTGAGATTGATTTAGACTGACTCTGAGAAAGTCTCTAAAATGAGAAGAAAGCTGACCTCTTCATTTATTAAATTAGTATTAAAGTTGTCTAAAATGATCAACTATATTATGGAAATGTCATGATGAGAGCTGTCACAATGTACAGTTTAGTATATGCCAAAGAATAAAAGCAGAAGTGTTACGGTTATTTTTGTCTTCAGTTTTTATAGTCATAAAAGGACACCAAAAATGCCATGCTGTCAGAGCGTAACTGTAAACTGATACCTTACTAGGAAGATATCAACATAAATTCAAACATAAATTAATTCCGTCAACTTATTAGAACAGCCCTCGACTGACAGCAGCCAGCAAAGGAGTACAATTACAGAGAGCACAGTCAGGAGGGAATGTTCATCATTATAAAGAATCAAAGAATGATGGTATATGTAGTCATTTCTTTTTGATTACTTATGGAAGGGCTGCCCTCCTTAGTATAATCAAGGACAAATACTTGCAACCATGACAGAGTGAACAGAAAGGATTGAGAATGAAGGCCATAGCCCATGTCAATCATATATAGAGTAGGAACCATTTGAGGCTTCTCAAAAAAAAAAAAAAAAAAAGATCAGGAAATCTGGAATCTAGCTGGCGTAAGCTAAAGATTATTTGTTACACTGGATTAGAATTTCCACCATTTAATTAAAGTTGTAGGAAATTATGAATAGAAAAGGTATCTAGTATCTCAGAAAAAAAAGAAAGATTAAAAAAATAAGCATGTCCAGCTGGGAAGGTGGCTCAGTGGTAGAGCGCTTGCCTTGCCTGCATGAGGCCCTGGGTTTGATTCCTCAGCACCACATAAGCAGAAAGAAAAAAAAGCCGGAAGTGGTGCTGTGGCTCAAGTGCACTGAGGGACAGCGTCCAGGCCCAGAGTTCAACCCCACGACCGACAAAAAAAAAAAAAAAAAAAAAGCATGTCCAAATCTCACTCAGAAATCCTACCAGAATTTAAGAGACTAGATACTTTCACTGTTATCAAAACATCATCACACAAAATAAAGAAAAATGTAAAATAAGTTTTAAGGAAATAATATACATTTTCAATTGAAATAGATACACCACCAAACTCTACCAAAGTTATTGATTACTATCACTGTACCTATTTAGGAAAAAAATTATCCAGAAAAAACTAAAAAATGTATGAACTAATACAACTCACTGTTTGTATTAAGGAAATAATAGCTCTGGCTTAGAAGGAAAAGAATGTCAATAATATCCCATGAACATTTCTGAAAAATGAGTAATGGACAGAAATTTTAGCTATTTTTAAAATTTTTATTTTATTGTAAAGATGTTGTATAGATGGGTTACAGTTACCTGAGTAAGGTAATGACTACATTTCTTGTTGAGAATATTTACTCCCTCCTTTGTTCTCCCGCTAACCCTTCCCTCGCCCACCTCCCTCACTCCTTTCTCTCCACCCTGAAGTTGTAAAGTTAATTTCCAATATAGTGTCTTGTAGGTGTTATTGTTGCAATGGGTCATCTTGTGTCCTTGTTTCATATGCACATGTATACACATACATAATTGCCTTATAGAAAAGTACTACGCTAATAAGACTTAAGGTAAAAAACTACCATATCCACAACCTCCAGTGGCACTGAAATTTTTATCATATTTTAACTGTAATTGTTAAAAATAGTTCAGTAATAATTGGAAAGGGAATAAAATTAGCTATATTTTCAGACAATAAGGTAAATTACCTAAATTCCCACAGCAAGTTAATATGCATAAAGGTGAACTCAGCCATGTGTCATAATGTAAAAATAAACCTACAGAAATCAATAGGGGGTAATAAATATTTATTCAATACTGCTAAAAATATAAAAGGGTGTAGTAACTTTGCATGGCAATTTTAAACCTATTACTTATGAACAATACTTTAAGTTGTTTCCCCAAATGAATTATAAATAAATAGGCCATGGCAAAAACCATATAGAAATGTTTATTTTAGCATTAGTTATAATACTAAAAATCTGCAAGCAAGTAAGATTCTATGCTACAGGATAATGGGTAATAGGTACAGGTAATCAAACACATTTCAGGAAACATGATAAAGGTGAATCATTATATATATATATATGTGTATATATATATATATAAAAGACTAAAAAGCAGGAACAAAAGGCTACATATTATATGATTGCAATCATGATATTCTAGAAGGAATGTAACTATAAGAACTAGGAGCAGAGTTGCTGTCAATAAGGGGCAGTTTTATGATGGGGTTACTGTTCTGTATGGGGGAGAGGCTAGTGAATTTCATTCATTTGTCTAAACCCACTGAACTATATATTACAATATCAAGATCATTAATATATGCAAACTAAAAACAACTATAGTAATTCACCCAGGATGTGAAGGGATCTTTGGTTGAAACACAGACTTCAATAATAAATAAATGTAGCTGTAATGCATAATCTATGAATGTGATTGGGATCAAAAAGGAACTAACCTAATTAACTTTATAAAATGGTGTTCTGAAAAAAAATAAAATTGTATACTGACTGGAAAATGTGGTTCCAAGGACTAAAGTAACTACAAACACTGTGCTGTGGCAAAATTCTTTCTCCTAGGGCCTTGGATTAAGAGTTCTAAATTGTTTTATTATCGTACTGATACTGCGCAAATATGTTAATCATTGGTGAATGGTGGGGCCATTCTCAGAAACAAGTTACAGGTGAGGAAGGGAAGAAATCACAATCAAACTTGTGGTATTATATTAGAGTCAGAGAGTTCACAACTGATTAGATTAATGAATAGCTACAGACATGCATGCCTGTGTTTGCAACATTGCAAGGGTCTAGAAGCAATAAGAAAACCCTGTGTGTAGCATTTACAAAACTCTTGGACAAAAGGACTACTCTAAGATAAAGATAGAAAAGTCAAAGGAAAGTGAATTCTATATTTTTGCCCAAAGTTTGCTACGTAACTTATGCCAGAAAAGTTGGAAAACACTTCAATAGCTTGTAGAGTTCCCCATTGGCTAAATGTGGGGTAGTTTTTGTGTGCAAAGAAATAATTATGATAATGAATAATAACATGGTGAATTGAGAATGAACACATTAATTCATATAATTATTTGTTAAAAATTAAACCATAGACAGAAAAGGAAAAATATGGAGTGGAGAAAAGTGGCGTGGAAGGAATGCAGTAAGATTGATTCTGAAATCATTGACTAAAATCTACATGGAGAACTGAAGATTCACTTGGCAGCAGAATATCATCTGAAAGATTATATTATGTCAGTTATTAAAGGAAAGGTGATGTATTAAGGAGAAATAAAATGATTTTAATTAATGAAATAGTTAAACTTAATATCACCAAATATGGGGTAAAGTGACATCATGCAGGATTGTCTTTTTTTAAAAAATAAGAGAAGCAATTATATTTCTCTTGAGGTACAGTCTGTAAAACAGTTCATTTGTATTCTAAAAGAACATCCATATCAGATGGTCATAAAAGTTAGGATATGAATTCAGTGTAAAGGAAACTATAAACATTAAAAGTAGACATAATGTGGGATTCTGAGTTTTCCAATAAAATTTCATTGAATGTTACCCAAAATTTTGAATAGGTCTTTATAATATGCTATAATTTTCTATCAATATTACATTTCCTGAGTATGGTAATAATATTGAGTTTAGGTTTAGGTAGATCAATAGCATTGTTCTTATGAGAAGAGTATTGAAATATTTAGAGTCTGTCATGGTTCAGAAGAACTAAAGCATTTGAGACAAATTGTTAGTAATGAGTTAACCTACGTGAAGGCAGATGGATGTAAGTTATTCAGTTCTTTCAACTTTTTTTGCATATGTATACAATATGTCCAAAATTGTCTAAGAGGGACCTTGTGTTAATGTTTCTTTGTTTTTTGTGCATTTAAGCAGTAAAACCTGATATTCTAACAATATTTTTGAAGGAGTTTTGTTATGTAGCCAAGTATAATAACTTTCCTGTGCTAAGGCCCGTGTTTTCTGCAAAGGAAGTGTTTCCAGAGTCCATGCTGGCAAGGCACTGAAAAATATTGATCTTAGGGAGCAAATGCAAGTACATTGATCCTGGAAGAAAAGAAAGGGCGCTGAGAGCCATAAAAACAGGTAGAAAGGAGTCTGACCAATAAAGAAGAGTGCATCTCACTGACAGAACTGAAAGGCGAATGAAAGTGTGAGTGTATAGAATGTTTTAAAAATGAAATTGCAGCTTGTCTTAAATTAAAAGTGTGAGGCAAAGTCATCAGTGAATAATAAGTATAAAGGTTGTCTCTGATAGGAAGCACTGAAGTGTGGGAAGCGATAAACCTCATTGTTTTTAGTTTCACTGAAGCCTCTAAATGGCAACAGTTTTGAAATCACTAAATCCCAGAGACTCAGATTTTGGTGAAATAATACGGAACTGTATAGACTATCAAGGATAGAAAGAAAAATATCTGAGTATGTGTCACCTAATCAGGTGGAATATTTTGTGAAATTTTATTCATCTATTTTGCATGCTTACACCTGTGTAATATAAAATATTTAACTATAAATTCTGTGAAAAACATTTGGAAAATACTTTGCTAGGTTATATAGCTCTTCATAATCTTGGATTTGATTGTTTCAACTACTGAAAACAGTTTTAGACACAGTTGAGTTGAACGAACAATCCATGTTCCTTTTTAGACATTAGGACAATCTACTAAATCCTTTTCTACAATATTTCTTCCCATATTTCTTGGTGACTTTGTGAAATTCCTATTTTTTTCAATAAGGAACTTTCCAGTAGCCATTTGGAACTAGTCTAAAATCATTTTGTGAGGCACAACTATTAGGCTTGGTTTGTCTAATCTCAAATACTCTGAACATTGTGAGACTGATAAATGGCTAATTGCAAATAATCTCATACTAGCTAGAATGTTATTTAAACTTTGCAACTCAACCCCCAATAGTTTATTAAATAGACATAAGCCACTATGGCCTCAGAAAATTAAGCTTTTTTATTTGGGGGATGCATCAACACATTTTAGGAATGTTGTCTAAGGCAAATATGATGATATTCTGGTTGCATATAGATGCGACAAAGATCCTCTGTGTTGATTTGTTTGGAGTCAAATCTGAAGACTCACAGTTCAGACTCTTTGGTCTAGCCATAGTATCTCTGAAAATCTTTTTCAAGCAATAAATTTCTAATGCATGTTTCACTAAGGAGTTCCTCTTTCTAATAATAAATAGCTAATAAGCCATAGTTTAAAATATAAAAGTCAACAATATTTATGCCAAGTAGAAAATCCTTTTTTGTTGCTATAGTCAGGGTAGGTGGGGGTTGAGTTTTCAGATAAAAATGGACCTGGTTATTGTTGACCTGAATTTCAGAAAAGAATAATTTTTCTAAATGAAATTTAAATCACTATTCAGTATCACTATATTATTAATATCAGCGATGAGGATCTTTTTGTCCATTGCAGTGTTAGAGGTTTCCCTGATGATTAAGACTTTGTTCGTGCAACAGATGAGTGCAAACATTTTAAAACAACATGAGTGCTTAGTACAGAAGTTCCCAAAGTCTTTAACATATTAATAATGCCACTCTGGGATTTAAAAAATTGAAACTTCAGCTCTAACCTCTACTATCCCAGACCAATGGAATCATAATACACAGCACATCAATAAACTGTAATTTCTGGGGGATGAACAAAGATGTTCATATGTTTCCCATTTATTTTTATTGAAACATTCCAGCTGATTGCAGGCAAATTTGGATACTACCAATAGCTTGGCATATGGTTCAAGTTTCTGGCTCATATTAACATTAAGCACAGGCATTCTGCATTAATTTTAACACTCCACCAAGTATTGTTAAAACTCTATTTGCATGCTTACTAAATCTGCTGTAGAGAAAAATTTATCACTGGAAATCCCAATGTACATATTTATTATACTTCTACCATTGCTCTACCAAGTGGCAGGAATGGATTTAACTGTCATGTAAATAACCACATCTGAAGAAACATCCAAATAGCACACTTACAACCTTTTAGCCTTATGTTTTAATTCAGAATAAGCAAACCCACAAATACACCAACCTGGCACCTAAGGTTTTAAAATAGGACATCAGATTATTCCTTAAAATGTTGAAAGTTCTACATCATCTAAGATTTCAAATTATGTGTTAGTAAAGAAGGACCTAAGCTCATTCTGTCATCATTTTTGAAAACACTTTCAATCTATTGTAAACATCTCAATTTTCATCCAATATGAAATTGAATAACACCTATTATCAAAAGGAAGTGTGTCTCCTATTTTCTCAGTCCAGAAATATATTCTTGAGCTAATAGACATCTCAAATGAACATAAGGAAATGGCAAAGAAAATGCTGTTTATTTATTTATTCAAGAAACAGTTACTGGGAGTCATCAATCCATCATCATTCTGTGTAGGATCTGGATAGAGGAAAGTACAAGTAAGAAGTGGGAAAGTAATTTAACTTGGTGGGATTGTGGCTGTCTTATCCCTAGGTAGCTCTAGATTATAGCTGAAGCTGATAACCATGCTTGCAGTGCACAATCATTTGTTCTTCAGTGGTTCGCTGCTGAGACTCCCTTCTTCAGCTCCAGTGATCTATATGTGGGTCTCCCTTTTCAGTCCACATAGCATCATCCAATCAATTATTAGAGAACCAAAAAATTTGCATATGAATTTTATTCTGTGTGGTTATGTCAGGTCTTTCATCTTATAAATTAATAGTTGACACCAATCTCAGCCCTTATTTGCATTATCTCATCCTCTTTACTCTCCCATCACAATAGTTAGTCAGCTAATATGTATGCTGTGTTTTCATAGTGTTTACACCCCAGGCCCGTCTCCTTGATCAAGATTTAAGGAACAATATCAAAACTATCTGCTTTGTAAAACTTATGAATGTAGAGAAGTGGTTTTAATGCACTCATTTGGACATCTTATATTTAACCAAGTCCCAGACTAATATCTTATTTCTACATTTCTCTGTCTAAATGCTATTTCTCCAAATTTTTATGAATCAAGTTATTAAAAAATTAAGAAATGAGAGAGGGGAAGAGGGAGAAAATGAGGGAGGGGGTAACACTGTTTGAAAAGAAATGTACTTATTAACTTATTTATGTAACTGTAATCCTTCTGTAGATCACCTTTACAATAAAATAAGATTAAAAAAAAAGAATAAGAAAGCCAATCTATAGACTTACATCATGTACAAGAATCAAATGATGACATGATAAAGTCTATTAAGATTTGATGGAGGGAGGTATGTAATAAAAAGAGAAGATAATGTTTAATATATTAAGAAAATAGACATAAAATAATAGGTAACCCGTAAGAAGATACATATGAAAAGTGAAATTTTTTTCTAAAAAGTCACCTCATTTTGATTAAAAATACCTACACCCATTGTAAGTGGGTATGAGTGAAGCCCCTGCACTGTGCATATGTCACGTAACTTCTGCAGTCCATGCATGTATGAGTTTGGATATATTTTGAAATTTCAAAAACTAAAATAATCTTCACTAGTAACAAGAAAAACAAATCACTTCTGTTAAAGAAAGATACCCATTTAATATGAAAGGAAATGAATGTGGGTAGAGTTTCATAATTCCTTTCTTCTACATTTAGAGAATAAATTTTCCTCTGGCTATATTGAAATGTGGATAAGAACAACCCCTAAAATAAGAAAATAACCACAATGCATATTAAATCTTAACATGAGTGGAATATTAAAATAAGCAAAACAAAAAGGACAGCTAAGTGGGTTTGCGAGATAAGAAATTTCATGTCAAGGAATGCTCCTCTCCATAGTGTTTAATTTGTTTCTAGATAATATGATTGATTCTCTTTTGCTTGGAAGCATTTTACTATACCCAAAGGCAGAATGGCAAGATTACTATTCTTACTAAAATGAAAACATCGGGAATAAAAGTCCTACCCACAGGCAAAAGAAATATTTTAATCGCCTATACATCCATATCAGCAATACTGCTATGTAAGTTGTCATTGATAAAAGAACTATTTAAAACTCCAATTTTAACACTACTCATGGTTTAGCATTTCAAATCAGACAACTAAGCATCTCTGATTCCTGGGTCATTAAACACAAATTCAATTTCAGAAAAATATCCTTATTATTTTACTATTCTGAATATATTTTACTCAGGGTGTGACACTTTTATGCCTGGATTTTATAGGTTTTTAAAAAAAATTTTCTTATGTGCTCTATAAGAATAGTATACTATGGTGTTGACTACATTGAAGATTTTGACTACACTGAAAAAAAAGCTTATTATGAGGTTGATGACACAGATTTGTTTTAAAAACTCTAACAAAATTGATATTGCAATGACACGATATTTCTATTAAGATTATGATAGATACATTCATTTTTAGTGGCATCATTATAAATGACTCCAAAAAATCAGCATGAGAAATCTCTGAGACTGTTGCAAGGTGTAGAAAACTCTTAACAGGAGTATTCTTCCAAAATATTCACTAATTGTCCCTTGAAGGCTACATAGAACATCATCAAAAAATGCACCTTAGAAATGCTGTGTAGGGAGGAAATGCTCTTTATATCATCCCATGCTTGAATTTAATTGTGCTCAGAAAAGCAGCTATCAAATGTTATGTTTCTCAGGCAAGTCAAAATCTATTAACATTTACATAAGGATTATGAAATGCTGAAGCTCTTGCTTCTTTGTGTGAAAGAAGGATGAATGAGGTGAAGACAAGGGTTTCTCACCAGCAAATTAGATGAGATTCACATAGACCAGTCGCTGATTACAGAATTTTCCTTTTCTGTTTTCTGAAGGTGTGAAAATGAGCCATAGTGTGAAATGTGCAACCTTTAGCCAGGACATTTCAATAGCAAAGATGTTGAAATACAAGAGCAAAAATTTGTATCTTTTTTTCCTAGCACTGATACTTTTAAATATGCTACACACTGAATGATACAGTGAAGAGGCAGTTTTTTATATCTATTTGGGCTTTTTTTCTCTTTTTTTTCCCCCCAACAAATTGACATTTATTTGAAATTGGCCAAGTCAGACATTCCAAATGCAAATATGCCTCTCCACATTACAGAGGCACACAAAGATGGAAGAGCAAATAATGTTTATTTCTGGAATAGAACCAATTGAGCACAGTTGGTTCGGTTAGAAATCCTGTAAGAAAATAAAGGAACTGAAAATAAAGGGACAGGCAGGATTTAACTTTATTCTCAACAAATTCTTATCTATAAGCAAACTTCTACATGATCTGTCTTTGCAACTGAATCAGGATAAAAAGTTCCAACTGTCATTATTAATATTCAAAACTTTTCAAAATAGAGGGCTTTCCCAGTGAAGCATATGCCAAATATTTATCTTCAGCCTTTAATAGCTACATATATCTCATTAACTGAAGTACTAGCTATTTGTCAATTTCAACTTTCCAGATTAAATCTAGGCATCAAGGAAGGACCCCTATAGCAGCCACTTATATCTCTAATTTAGCTTTGTGTAGACCACTTAACCTTTCTTGGAAATTTGCATTTCCAAACAATTCTACTCTTAAAATTTCCTAATAACATATTTTATTAATTATTTTAATATCTTTTTCATTAGCATACATTAGCAGAACAAGAAAATGAGTGTTTCAGCCAGGTGCCAGTGGCTTATGCCTGTAATCCTAGCTATTCAGAAGGCTGAGATCTGATGATTGCAATTTGAAGCCAGCCCAGGCAGGAAAGTCCATGCAACTCTTACCTCCAAAATACCACTCAAAAAAAAAAAAAAGCCAGAAATGGTGCTGTGGCTCAGGTGATAGAACACTGGCCTTGAGCAAAAGAAGTCAGGGACAGTACCCAGGCCCAGGATTAAGCCCTAGTACCAAAAAAGACAGGAAGTAAAGAAAGAAAGAGAGAGAAAGAAAGACAGGAAGAAAGAAAGACAGGAAGAAAGAAAGAAAGGAAGAAAGAAAGAAAGAAAGAAAGAAAGAAAGAAAGAAAGGAAGAAAGAAAGAACGGAAGGAAGGAAGGAAGGAAGGAAGAAAGAAAGAAAGATAGAAATATAGAAAGAAAGAAAGAAAAAGAAAGAAAGAAAGAAAAAGAAAGAGAGAAAGAGAAAGAAAGAGAGAAAGAAAGAAAGAAAAAGAAAGAAAGAGAGAGAGAAAGAGGAAGAAAGAGCAAGAAGAGAGGAAGAAAGAGAGGAAAAAAGAGAGAAAGAGAGAGAAGAAAGAAAGAGAGGAAGAGAGAAAGAAAGAAAAAGAAAGAAAGAGGGAGGGAGAGAAGGAGGATAGGGAGTGTTTCATTGTGACATTTCCATATATGAATACCATGTATCTTGATCAAACTCACCCTCTCTATCTATTATTCTTCCTATTATCTTCCCACATTAAACAACAGCTTCAACAATTCTGCTGTTCTGTTTTCAAATATGTAAATAAACTACTTTGGTCATATTCATATTTTTATGAATAGGAAAACTTACTTTCTGTCAGTTAAGAGCAAAGATTCAAAAACATCGGACAAATGCCAAGGTTAGTTGAAAAATACTAGGCCCCAGGATGCACACTTTTTCTTGTTAAATACTTCACTAATCTTTTTTAACCTATTTATGTAGAGAAGAGTTTGTTTTGGTGTTCCACACAGAAATTTATTATTGATATAGCTCACTTTTCACTACCTTGCAAAAGCAGGAGTCAGTCTTCTGACTGGCTGTTTAGAAAGTAGACACTCAGGGTAGATAAACGGCTGCTCCTCATCTACTCCAATGTGACTTCTTAGATTTTATTTCTTCATTGTGTTTCCAACACTCTACTACTACTGTTACCAACTTGTCAGCCTCAAAGAGATTCCCAAATACAGCAGTGGCACAAGTAGATACAGAAGAAAGCCCCCTTCCCCTCACAGGTAGTGAAATCTTTTGTTTTTCTGATAAATGCTAGGACTAGAATTCAAGTTCTTCTACATGCTACCACTGACCTAAACCTCCAGCTATACATTGGGGTTTTAAACATAGATTTTAACTATGAATGGAGGACAATTTAAAGATAAGGTGTAAGGTATTTTTGGTGTAAGGTATCTTTTTGAGAATATAATTCTGGTGTGTTGAAATGCTTAGCATATCATCTCTACTCACTGAAAGGTGTGAATTATTCAAAATAACCATGAAGTACACTTGAAATTGATTAAAAGTATACAAAAATTATAAAATAGCTTATTTTTCAAAAGACACCAAATCTCAGTGACTTTCTCCAGTCTTTTTTGACAGGGTCATGAACACGACTGGACATTTCTATCTGGTGACTGTTGAAAGGCAACCCTCTATGCAAAGGAGAGAACATGTATACACAATTAGTGGCACATTATTTTCCTTAATAAGATGTCCAATAGTATTTGCTATTATGAAATGCATTTAGTGATGTGAGGCATTTAATTTAGCTTGGATGAGGTTTAATGGAAAGATGAGTAGAAAATAAAAATTGATGAGTAGAACATAAGATACTGTTAAGAGTCTGATAAGTCTATTAAGGGTCATGTAGATCTTTGAAAATGCACATTTTATTATTTAGTCTTTGGTCAAACACCGGATAATAGTGTGCAAATAATAACTAAATAACATATAAAACACATTTAAAAACAATTTACTTAAAAATCATCAGTCTTACATTGTAAAAGGATTAGTCTGGTTTCTTGGAAGAGAATTGGCATAGGAGGAACATGGTTAACTAAAGATATAGAAGACTGTGTTGTAGTGACACTGACATACTGACTTTTTTTTTAAGTGGTGATGGAGATAAACCCAGGATCTCACAAATACTGAGCAAATACTCTATCACTAAATTACATATTTAGTTCAGGAACTATTTTCAAGTTATACCATAGAAGGGGAAGGATTGCTATGATTTGAGATACAGTTTACTGTAAGGTAATCTAAATGCAGGCCTTCAATAATATGATCATTTCCATTCCTTCCATCACTACAATTGTGTCATGCATTTTTCACTCTCATTTCAGCTTTTAGTTCTTTTCGACTTTTTGCCTATGTAAATATTGTTGATATAAAAGGTTCATATAGAATATGTTGTCTATTATGACATACATCTTCATTTTGTTTTCTTTCCTTCCTTCTTCCCTTCCCTCTTTATTTTCTCCTTCCTTCCCTTCCTCCCTATTTCTTTCCGTCCCTCCCTCCTCCCTTTCCTCCATTCTTCCCTCCCTTCTCCCCTTCCCTTTCTCCTCTTCATTACTGTCCTTATGGTATTTAAATATAACTTTGTGGTATAATATGTAAGTAGACAATGGCACAAAAGGTGATTCTTTGTTTTGTTTATTAACCTATGTAGTTAGGTTAGTTTCTTAAAGCTAAAAATAAGCAATTTTTCTATAGATGTCAAGTGGTGAAGTGCTCCAAACTAGAACAATACTTCTCTATGTGAGACACCAATAATACCTTTCTAATGAAATTTCTGAGTTTATGTTGAAATGAATCATTGTCAAATTCTTTGACCTACGTAGATTGTGAACATAAGTGCCATTTTACTGATTTTGGAATAATATAACCTCTAAGACTAATTTATACAATTCTCACTATAGTTGTGTGATGAATTGTTCATTAGCAACTTTCAGATTCTTTTCTTCTTCTTGCCTATTTAAATATTGTTGATATATAAACTGTTTTATATAAAACATGTTCCTGTATAATTTGACACATATCTTCATTTTATTTGAAGTTCAAACAATGCTGTTTTCTGGTTTGGCTCATGAGAAAATAAATCATTCTTTGTTTTCAGCAAAGTGGTCCTGCAGCAGGGTTGCTCAGAACCAGAATATTCTATCTGCACTGTGCCTTTGCTTTTCATTGACTGTTTCATTATGGATGAGGACATGTTCCACCTTTGTTAACCAGTCTGCTTACTCTTGCTAAATACCACATTCTTAAAAGGCTTTTGGAAATGAAAACAACCCAGCCCTGTTGAGATTTGTGACTATCATCCTTCTAGTTAGAACTGCTCATGGGTTGTGCGACAGTAACGATGCATCTGTAATAGCTGTCAGCTAGGGTGGTCATTAAATGCTGTCTGCAGTTGAGATTCCTGTGCCAGATGGCACCTCAGGAACACTAGACAGAACATTTGAAGCTGCCAAGATTTGTGCTGTGCCCTTTTAACTTAGGGCTGGTGGAAGAGTAAAATAGAACAAAATGCCTCTGAGACTCAAAAGCCTAGCAGTAACTTTATAGCTCCAGGCTCTTTTGTTTTTGTAGAAAGACAAAATAAGCCCTTATAGTTAGAAATATCTATTTCAAAAATATCATATCATATAATATCACATACAAAACTTAGTTTTCTGAAGTGTATTTCTTATGACACTATTACATTTGGATATTTTTAATCTCTAATGCCTTTAACTAACAGTTCTGATCAATGTATTTTTTCAAAACTTTCACCTTTTATATGTCTATATCTTAAAATTATGGGATATGGACTTGCTATCTAATTTTATTTCAATTCAGAGTTAATAATTTCAAGACCATTTGTTATGTATCTAATTTTCATTCTTTTGAAATTTTATGTTTATTACACTAAATTTTTCTTTATGTTAGCATCCTTTCTGAATATTAATAATGTTGAAATGCAACAATGTGACTTTTTATACACTATTATCTCAATGTTTTAATTAGTCTTCTTGAAACATGTCTTAAAAAAGAGATGGAAAAAATCACTTTTGAAAAGTTATAACTTCAGCTTTATCCACCTATGAATTCCATCCATTGTATTTTGGCACTATTTTGTCAAATCCCTTAAAAAACAGCCTACAGGAATAGTCATAGGACAAATGTTCAATGTACAGGTTGAGTTTGTGATATTAGAAGGAAACTAAGCAACTTTTTAATTGAGGGAAGGCATATAGATCTTAGTAAATACAAATTTACATTTTGAATTTATGAATAAGTTACAGTAATAGATACAACTGTAGAACATATCTGCTGCCCAACACTTATATACAGTACATTTATATACATGGGTAGATATTCAAATGTACTGATCTGCAATATTGACAGGGAGGAGAGCCACAGGTTCATGGCAGTTCAAGTTCCTGTTATGCTCAGGATTGGAGAAGGCTTGCTGGGGTTCAGAGAGGCTTCCAGAGAGCACAGTTGGAAATATCCAAAGAAAGCAGTTAACAGGTTAATTAGATGAAAGCATCATAGAGAAAGATTGGGGTTATTTGCGGGATTAGTGAAGACAAGTTGATATTTGGAGATGCAACCTATGATAGCAGGCTAGACGGATAGGCAACCATGGTAATTTTGTGCTACTGAAAATAATTTGACAAGGAATTATTATGGAATATAGCACTGGTAGGAGTGGGCTTGTCTCCTTTAGTTATCTTTTAGCAATAATCATTTGTAACTAATTTCTGAAGGAATTAGCCCTGAGTTCATGAGTCAGTGGGTAGTTGCTTTGGTACTGGAAGACAAAGGACTATACTTTTAAAAGGAGTTGTTTTCTACTCTTGTGTAAAGAATTACACTATGAAATCAAAGTCAAAGACCTGAAAATGAGTGGAGTTCTAGTTCATCGAGGTTCTGTAGACCCTATACATAAATAGGTAGGAGATGAATCATTCCTCACCAACTGGTATCAATGTTTTTGCTTCAAATTCACTATAGGCAATGTTAAGTGCTCTCTTTCCTATCCATTTTTTAGAGCTCAGTATTAAATATTAAGATCAGCATGGAAGTGAGCAAAGTAGACTTTCTGTAAATTAAGTTAGCTCTCTAAATCATTCTCAGTAATTGCCCTAGGGCAATTCATTAGGTACTTAATTAATTATTGAATATTTTAATTCAAGATCAAGTTTTGGACATTATAGCTTTAGACAAAGAACTTGGTCTAACTTTCAACTCTGCCTCTCTTACTGTGGTAAATTATAGGAGCCCTAGAGATTCAATGTCACCATTCGTCAAAAGAGGTCATTTTCTATTTTACAGATTTTTTTCCAGCAATTAATTATTCGTCACATATACTACACCTGACAAGAAAATCAACCCAGAGTAACTTCAGTTCTTGATCTCATTTCTTAGGAAGCAGCCCATGGACCTGGGAACCATGGCTTGACTGACAAAATTGCTAATAAGTTTGAGAAACAACAAATCACTTTTGAAATGTTTAATTTCTCAGTATGTATATTTTGTGGCAGATGCATAATATTATGAAAAGTAAAACAATGGTCTTAATTTTCCCATTGTAGTCTACATTGTTTCACTTATGTTTTCCCTTAAATAATAGTGTGTTATTTCTTTCAGAGATGTTTTGAATCTTTTTTTTTTTTTTTTTGTCGGTTCTGGGGCTTGGAGTCTGGGCTTGAGCGTTGTCCCTGTGCTCTTCATCTCAAGGCCAGTGTACCACTTGAGCCACAGCACCACTTCCGGTTTTCTGGTGGTTAATTGGAAGTGAGAGTCTCACAGACTTTTCTGTCTGGGCTGGCTTTGAACTGAGATCCTCAGATCTCAGCCTCCTGAGTAGCTAGGATTACAGTTGTGAGCCATTGGTGCTCGAGGGCATATCCTGCATCGTAGTCACTCACATTCAGTAGGCACAGGCCAAACCATTAATTGTACACACTCTGTTTGCAAAGTTATTTTAAATATTTTTCAAACATATTAGCATTCAAATGCCAATTCAAATTTGTAACTAAAGAAAAATAATTTGAGATTGTGCTTGGAGATATAGATGAGCTAGGAACCAAAGCTATGGCAGATGTAATTGAAAGGAAATTTACCTTTCCACAAACAGTAAAGGCAAAGTTACTGGTCTTAAACTGAATTAGTTTGATATTAAAACCAAGTAAAGTAACCAAGTCAGGTTTCCTTATTATGCAACACTCAATGATGTTCTACAAATCTGAAAGCTTACTTTTTGGTTCATTTGTTATGAATTAAACATTAACAGGAATAAAATGAGCTTAAAGCCTAAGAAAAGGTTAATACATTCTCTAGGCAAAATGGAAAATCTCATTTTATCTTATTTTTGAATAGCTCTGTGACTCACCAGTTAAGCAATGCAGATAGGATATTGACACAGCAAGGTGAGCCAGAGTCAAGAGTAGTATCACTTATCTTAATATGAACTCTCTCAAGTCTAAACTTATTGACAATATTTAGGCTCTTTTATAACACTTTTGGTCTAGAGTCCTTACTGTTATTTGCAATAGTTTTAAAATGTATCAATATATTATTTGAAAAACTTCACCTATACCATACTGTAATGAAAATTTTAACTAATCACAATTATCAACAGCTGAAGTTGTAACTTGATCCTTATATGCAACAATAGTTGCATTAAAATAATAGCTTCATTTCTAAAGCCTAGGTTTGGTTGCTGAATTCAAAATTATTTATTTTAGAGATGGTGCCTGAAATTGAGGCAACATCAAAGAAATCAGTGGAGAAACCTAATACTTGAAAGCTTTATAATTAGGCTAATGATTTGTTTTGGCATTTGAATTTTAAAGCAATGGAATATAAGGAATGACTGGGATATTTGAAAATAGCTTATGCTTCTGTTCAATTCAGCATCAAAACATAACTGCTAAAATTGTTAAAATTTCAGGCTATTACCCTTGAAAAACTCTGGAAAATTGACTCAGGAGAGACATCTTTTCTGTAAGGGCTGCTTAGTGAGTTTTCTTGCTTTGAGATACTAGAGTAGGCACAGATTGTGATGACCAGGTCATTTCATTTTTAGCTGGTTTTAAAATATTAGTTGCTATTATTTTTGCTTTCTCTGATACTTTCATGATTTAGTGAGACATCATCCAGAATATAAAAATGCATTGATGAAACTATTTGCAAACTCTCTGATGTAATGAAAAGTTTATAACAAAGTGGCAGCTACAAAGTTCTTATGTAGGTCATGCTTCACATATAGATCCTTGACAAGAAAACAAGCCCTGTGGTGTTGAAATGATGCTTAGTAACTTCAACTACATGGCTTTTTGAGGAGGTAAACATACTAGGAGAATGTCTTACAATGTAATAAAGGGCCATTTGGTTTAATAGGCCATATACTTTAATCCACAAAATGATATAAAATCATGATTTAAAAGGAAGAAATAGGGTATGAAATAATACCTGTGTTTCACAGAAAGACAGCTCTTATTGATAAATTTCAATTCCCTGTGTTTCCAAATTTATTACATTTAATATTAGCACACAAAAATAATAGGCACTCACAGCTTTTTTGTATTTACTGATATTGATGCTAAAAGTAATTAATAGGAAATTCTTGAAATTAAAACACAATAAATTAGCTAATTGGATGTAAAACTTTCAACTAGAAAGGAAAGCATTTTTGAAGAACATCAGAAAAACTGAAAGTAGCCAAAATGAGGTACACTAAAACATGAAAAGTATTTCAGATATGCCAGATTTTCCTTTATTCAGATAGTATGTACCTGGCTGGTTTACTTGATATTTTACTGTGAAATCAATTGACACATGGAGACATTATTTTTTATAGTTATTACTCATTATTCACAATGAAACTGTGGTTGAAGCAAGAAATATAATCAATTTTGAAGAGCAATTCTGACTTAATGTTAGCATTTAAGCACACATAATAAACTACCTCTAGTTAATTCAAAATTTTATTTGAAATAAAGTATGGAAAAGAAGAGTGATAAAAATAATGCCACAATGGGCTGGGAAGGAGGTAGAATGGTAGAGTGCTTGCCTTACATGTATGAGGCCCTGGGTTCAATTCCTCAGCACCAGTAAGCAGAAAAAGCTGGAAGTGGTGCTGTGGCTCCAGTGGTAGAGCACTTGCCTTGAACTGAAGAGCAGAGGGACCATGACAGGCCCAGAGTTCAGGCCCCACAACCGACATAATAATAATAATAATAATAATAATAATAATAATAATAATAATAATAATAATAATAATAAGCCATAAGAATTCTAGAAAACAAGAAATAGTACAATGAAAAAGCAAGACATATGTGGAAATTTCTGCAAGATAAGAAATAAGTGGTATGTTATTTGTGGGAAAAAAAGCAAAGTAAACACAAGGTACACAGGCTACAATTGGTATCTGTAAACATAAAGATGGTTTCCAGCAATACTAAACTATCTATAGCTTTATATCTAGAAAAGTTTGCACTTTAGTTTTCCACAAGTACTTAACCAAATTTGCCAGCACCATTTACCAAAGAGGCTGTCTTTCCTCCATTCTATTTTTTTAGTTCCCTTATGGAAGACTAGATGGCTATAGGTCTTTAGGTTCATTTCTGGGTTTTCAATTCTATTCCATTGCTACTGAGGTCTGTTCTTGTGCCAGGACTAAGCTGTTTTGATTAATATGGCTTTGTGGTAGAGTTTGAAATTTGGTATTGATATTCCTCCAGCACTGTTCTTTCTGTTAAGGATTGTTGTTGCTATTCGGGGTCTTTTATTGTTCCATATGAATTTTTGGAATGCCTCTTCTATTTCCTTGAAGAATGAGGTTGGAATATTGATAAGTATTGCATTAAATTTGTAGATACACTTGGGAAGTATTGTCATTTTCACAATGTTGATCTTTCCAATCCAGGAGCATGGGAGTTTTTGGCACTTTCTAAGTTCTGTTTTGATTTCCTTTTTCAGGTTTTTAAAGTTTTCATCATAGAGGTCCTTCACTTCTTTGGTTAAGTTAATGCCTAGGTATTTTATTTTTTGTGGGGCTATTACAAATGGAGTTGCTTTCCTGATTTCAGCCACACTTTTCTCATTGTTGGCATACAGAAAAGCTATTGATTTTTGAGGGTTAATTTTATACCCTGCCACTTTGTCAAAGTTTTGAATCACCTTGAGTAATTTGGGAGCAGAGTCCATGGGATTCTTTAAATACAAGACCATGTCATCTGCAAAGAAGGAGAGTTTTACTTCTTCTTCCCCTATTTGGATCCCCTTTATGTTTGCATCTTCTCTTATTGTTGTAGCTAGGCATTCTAATACTAGATTGAAGAGCAGTGGACAGGGTGGACATCCTTGTCTCGTTCCTGAGTTTAGAGGCAATGTCTTTAGTTTTTCACAATTAAGTGTAATGCTGGCTGTAGTTTGTCATATACAGCCTTTATTGTATTGAGGAATGTACCATGGATACCTAATTTTTCCAGAACCTTCATTATAAATGGGTGTTGGATCTTCTCAAATGCTTTTCCTGAAGCTAGACCCTTATATATCACCTTGCACCAGAAGCAACTCCAAATGTATCAAAGACCTCGGAGTCAAAGCAGACACTCTGAAAACATTACAGGATGGAATAGGAGAAACCCTAGGTCTCCTTGGCACAGGATGAAATTTTCTTAATAGAGACGCAGAAACACAATAAATCAAAGGAAGGTTGCACAAATGGGACTGCATAACATTGCAGAGCTTCTGCATGGCAAAGGACATAGCTAGCAAGATTAATAAAAAGCCCACGGATTGGGAGAAGATCTTCACTAGCCATACCATGGACAAGGGTCTCATATCTAAAATATACCTGGAACACAAAAATTAAATCTCCCAACAACAAATCTTCAAAGAAACAACTGCCCAATAAATAAGTGGGCTAAAGACTTAAAGAGAAACTTCTCTGAAGAGGAAAGAAGTATGGCCAATAGACACATGAAGAAATGCTCAACCTCTCTAGCCATAAAAGAAAGGCAAACCAAAGCAACATTGAGATACCACCTCACCCCAGTTAGAATGGCTATAATTAAGAACTCTAATAACAACAGACGCTGGAGGGAATGTGGCCAGAAGGGAACCTTACTACACTGTTGGTGAGAGTGTTAACTTGTTCAACCACTTTGGAAAGCAGTATGGAGGTTCCTCAAAAGACTTCACATATGGGGCTGGGAAGGTGGCTCAGTGGTAGAGCACTTGCCTTGCATGCATGATCCCCTGGGTTCGATTCCTCAGCACCACATAAGCAAAAAGAAAAAAACCAGAAGTGGCACTGTGGCTCAAGTGGTAGAACGCTAGCCTTGTGCTGAAGAACTGAGGGAAATCACCCAGGCCCAGAGTTCAGGCCCCATGACCAGACTCCCCCCCCCAAAAAAATAAAAAAGACTCCACATAGAGCTCCCTATGACCCAGCAATCCCACTTTGGGGTATTTACCCAAATGATCACAAAAAGACCATACTAAACTACCAGCACAACTATGTTTATTGCAGCATTATTTACCATAGCTATGATATGTAACCAACCCAGATGCCCCTCAGTAGATGAATGGATCAAGAAAAAGTGGGATATATACACAATGGAATTTATACCTCCATCAGAAAGACTGACATTGCCCCATTTATTAGGAAATCAAAAGACTTGGAAAAATTATATTAAGTGAAGTAAGGCAAGCCCAAAGAAACATAGGTCCCATGGTTTCTCTTATTTGCAATAACTAGCATATGTCTGGGTCAAGCAGAAGAGGTCAAATAAGTTGATGTTAGGGGAATAAACCCAAGATAAATATTTAAATTTTTTTCTTTCATGCAATTGTTTCTAACATATTAATAAGGTGATTTCTGTGTTGCTTTGTATGTCCCTCCCCCACGGTATAACCCCTGATTTCACTGTATTTTATGTCGGTATAATTTGTGGAGGGGAAGAAAAAAATAGTTTAACTAGGGAGACAGGTGGACCCATTGCAACAATGAGATGCACAAGTCGTTATGTCGAAAAACGAACTTTACAACTTTGGTGGGGGGATCGGGTGGGGGATGTGGGGGTAGTATGGGAAGGGATGGGAAGGGGAAACAAAGGAGGAGGCAACAATGCTTGATAAGAAATGTACTCATTATCTTGCCCATGTAATTGTAACCTCTGTACAGTATTTTCACAATAAAAAAAAAGAACCTTGCAGAAAATTTTTAAGAAATTAAAAAAAAAGAAATGTACTCGTCATCTTGCCCATGTAATTGTAACTCCTCTGTACGATATTCTCTCAATTAAAAAAAAATAAATAAAAGTTTGCGTTTTGCTTTAAAATATAATTGTTCACGGTTGAGAGAGAAGCAGAACAATGATGGAAGCAGGGACACCGGTGAAGATGCATTTCAAATTGAAACCTTTTTGTACAAGTGAAGATAATAATGTTTTAAAAATGCTTGTTCATGGGGCTGGGAAGGTAGCTCAGTGGTAGAGCGCTTGCCTTGCATTCCTGAGGCCCTGGGTTCGATTCATCAGCACCACATAAGCAAAAAGAAAAAAGCCGGAAGTAGTGCTGTGGCTCAAGTGGTAGAGCACTAGCCTGAAGCTGAAGAGCTGAGGGACTGTGCCCTGGCCCAGAGTTCAGGCCTCACAACCAGACTCAAAGAAAAAAAATAAAAAATAAAAACGCTTGTTCAGATTAAGTCCTTGGTATTCATGTGTTGCAATTTTTGAAGTACAGCTAGTCTTGCTATATTTGACTTATTGTTTTGAATTTTACCATCTAAAGCAGAATATGGGCATATTAATTTTTTATATATATACATATGTATATATATATATATATATATATATATATATATACATATATAAGAATTTTTTTGAAATATCCCAAAGGCCAAAATCCTTACACAGAAGTTGATGGGGTTAAATCAAATATGTTGTATAGTCTTGTGCATGCAAAAAAAAAAAAAAATGGCCCTTGATCTTTTGTTGTCTCTGGTGGCATGTCTTTTAGATTTCTAATGGTTGCTATTTTCTGCTGTGACAACCGTTGGCCCTTAAAGACTCAATATGTATAAACTTAAATATCTGAAAGTACAGAAAACCTTCAGCAGCATATTAGAATGACTTAACAGCTGCCTGGAGCTCACACATAGCTCTGATTTTAATTGCTTTGGGGTGTGGCCAGTGTCTCAGGAGATGTAGAAACTTTAGAAGTGATTGTAAGATAGTCAGAATAGTAGGGAACCATTGATCTAAACAAAATCAGCAAATCTACAAGGAGGCTCTTTAAGGTAATTAAAATAGTTATAATGAATAGTACTTATTCAGTGAGACAGCAACGCTTTTCCTCCCTAGCAAAGAGGTTGGGTAGACCATAAGCCTTTGGTAATTTGCAGTGGAAACTCTAAGCAAGAGTTTTCTTTGTTTACTTCTTTGTTTTGTTTTCCAGAGAGCACATTATCTGAGTCAAATCCTATTTTTGGATATTACCAATGAATGAACAAGTGAGTTCTTTTTATGTTTTTTACTGTAAAAATAGTGTACAGATGGGTTTCAGTTACATGAGTAAAGTAATGAGCACATTTCTTATCGAGCATTGTTACCTCCACCTTTGTTTATCCCCTACCAAACCCTCACTCCCCTCCTCCACAACTCCTTCCTCCCCCCTTCCAAGTGGTAAAGTTCGTTTTCAACATAGTGTCTTGTACATCTTATTGTTACAATGGGTCAACCTGTATCTATATTTCAGCATTTTGTTATTTCCCTTCCCTTCCCCAAATTAGAAAAATATATATACAAGATGCAGGGCACGGACATCACACACAGTAAAAACAGGGTTATAACCTGGGTGAAGAGCATACAAAAGAAACAAAAAAATCACATAGTACATTTTAAATATGTTAAAAAACAATAACAAGAAAGAAAAGGAAAACAGTTGTGTCCCTATCTTGGGGTTCACTTCACTTAGCATCATCTTATATGGTCATATCTACATAGCTTTGAATCTTCTCTGCTTGTCCTAGACTTACTTATTGCAAGCAAGGGAAACCATGGGACCTACATTTCTTTGGGCCTGGCTTACTACACTTAATATAATTTTTTCCAAGTATTTCCATTTCCTAACTAATGAGGCGGTGTCATTCTTTCTGATGTAGGTATAGAATTCCATTGTATATAAATATACCACATTTTCTTGATCCATTCATATATTGAGGGGCATCTGGGTTGGTTCCATATCTTAGCTATGGTAAATAATGCTGCAATAAACATAGTTGTGCTAGTAGCTTTAGTATGGTCTTGTTTGTGATTATTTGGGTAAATGCCAAAAGTGGGATTGCTGGGTCATAGGGGAGCTCTATGTGGAGTCTTTTTTTTTTTTTTTTTTGGTTGGTCATGTGGCATGAATTCTGGGCCTGAGCGCTGTCCCTCAGCTCTTTAGCTCAAGGCTCGAGCTCTACCACTTGAGCCACAGCGCTACTTCTGGTTTCCTGGTGGTTTATTGGAGATAAGACTTTTACGGACTTTCCTGCACGGGCTGGCTTTGAACTGCGATCCTCAGATCTCAGCCTACTGAGTAGCTATGATTACAGGTGTGAGCCACCAGCGACCAGCTATGTGGAGTCTTTTGAGGAAGCTCCATACTGCTTTCCAATGTGGTTGAACAAGTTTATACTCCCACCAACAATGCAGAAGGGTTCTCTGATGGCCATATCAACTCCAGCATCTGTTGTTATTAGATTTCTTCATTATAGCCATCTAACTGGGGTGAAGTAGAATCTCAATGTTGTTTTGATTTACATTTCTTTATGGCTAAAGAAGTTAGTAATTTCTTCATGTGTCTATTGGCCATTCTTATTTCCTTTTCAGAGAAATTTCTCTTTAAGTCTTTAGCAACTTTTTTATATGTTTTTTATTGTCAAAATGCTCTACAGCAGGGATACTTGTTGATGGGTTTTTTTTTTGAGGATTTGTTGTTGGGGTATTTAGTTTTTTGTTTTGTGAATATATGCCTAGCTACAGCAATAAGAAAAGATGCAAACATAAAGGGGATCCAAATAGGGAAAGATGAAGTAAAACTCTCCCTCTTTTCAGATGACATGATCTTGTATTTAAAGAATCCCATGACTCAAATCCCAAATTACTCGAGGTCAAAGTATCAGGGTATAAAATTTACCCTTAAAAGTCAATAACTCTTCTGTATGCCAACAATGAGAATAGTGTGGCTGAAATCAGGAAAACAACTCCTTTTGTAATAGCCCCAGAGAAAAGGAAATACTTAGGCGTTAACTAAAGAAGTGAAGCACTTCTGTGATGAAAACTTTAAAACCCTAAAAAAAAGAAATTAAAGCAGAACTTAGGAAATGGAAAAACCTCCATGCTCCTGGATTGGGAGGATTAACATTGTGAAAATGGCAATGATGCCAAAGGCATTATTATGCAATATCTATCAATATTCCAACTCCATTCTTCAATGAAATAGAAGAAGCAATCCTAAAATTCATATGGAACAATAAAAAACCTCAAATAGCAAAAACAATCCTTAACAGAAAGAACAGTGCTGGAGGAATATCAATTCCAAATTTCAACCTCTACTACAAAGCCTTAGAGGAATCAAAACAGCTTGGTACTGGACAAGAACAGACCTCAGGACCAATGGAATAGGACTGAAGACCCAGAAATGAACCCACAGACTTATAGCCAACTAATCTTCACTAAGGGAGCTAAAAAAATAGAATGGAAGAAAGACAGCCTCTTCAGTAAATGGTGCTGGCAAAATTGTTTAAACACATGTAGAAAACTAAAACTAGACCCTTATATATCAACCTGCACCACAATCAACTCCAAATGGATCAAAGACCTCGAAGAAAAATCAGACACAATGAAAACATTACAGGAAAGAACAGGAGAAACTCTCGGGATCCTTGGAACAAGCAGAAAATTTCTTAATAATGACCCAGAAACACAATAAGTCACAGAAAGGTTGGACAAATGGGATTGCATGAAACTGCAGAGCTTCTGCATGGCAAAAGACATAGGTAGAAGGTCAATAGAAAACCCACGGATTCAAAGAAGATTTTCACCGGCAAGGGTATCATATCTAAAATATACTTAGAATGAAGTGTTTCTTGAGTATTAATTACTATTGAATAAATAGACATAGAGAAATTGAATGTTTAGAATTGGTTCCAGTGGATAATTCATAAAAGCTGTATGTTTTATATGGATAATGAATCCACATTTTGTAATACACTGTCAATAAAATGCCCAGTACATCAAGACTGTTGACATGAGTGCAACCAGAATAGTCTATATCAATTATCTTATTCAAATCATAACTTTGATAAAGGGGATTTTTCTACAAATGCCTAATAAATCAATTTTCCTAAATTAAATGGGTCCCATATAAGTTGGTGGAAAACTCTGAAAATGGGATTCCAACTTAAGCTATAGCAGACTATCGAATTAATTCTTTTGCCTATTTTCTGCTCTTATTCTTTTTACAGTTATTCCTTTTACTTTTTCAGCATAAATTTAAATAACACATCAGTACATTAGCACAAATCTACTGTTTAACAAAAAGTAGACCATACATTATTTGAACTACACTTACTAGCTCTTAAAAAGAGTAACAAATGAAAAAAAAACTTTTCAATTATTTTTCATTGCATAATATAATCAAAGACATATGCATCTGCTTTATATTCGGGGAGTTTTCTACTTACTAATAAATATTTCCTTAAAATATTTCACAGTTTGTTATTTTTCCCATTGCTCTTCCACTTTTTTCTTCAGGGAAAATAGTGGCTGAATCGTTTTGTGCTAAAACCACTGGCTTTGTCTTATTTCGTAAAACAAGAATATTTTAAAGTCAATCAACTATAGATTAAATGTTAGAGAAAACCTTCAAAGAAAATAGCCTATTATTTTTATTATTACTATAGAATTATCATTAGCTATAAAATATTATCTAGGCTGAGATAAACCTTCACTACCAGAAGAGCTTCCTTGTTTTCCAGGGGTAAGTGTGTGAGAGAATGTTCTGTAATAGTCTACCTGTGAAGGAAAACCATAAGCATAACATGGGTTCTTTTTAATATCTGTAACCTACAGAAACCTCTTTGTTAATATGCAAAATGCACAGCGAAATCTGAAATTGATTTCTGGTACTGTCTGTTGTATGACATGTGTCATTTGTTATTTTTTATCATTACTAATATTATTTTTACTTTATTATTATTATTATTATTATTATCTTCAAATGAATGCTTACTACCTCTCTAATTCATTTTCTATGTCCAAACATGAAATGCTCACTTTGTACTTCTCATAACTTCCTAGAATTTCAACAAATTAGAAAAAATACTTAAATCTAGTTATGTTTATAATGTGAAGCTACTTTAGAGTTGTTGGAGTTTAAACAGAGGTCACAGAATTTAATTTTGTTAAGAATCTTGATAGGCACCTTTGTTTCTATGCCTGCCTGTGGCATGCTTAATACTTTTGGTTTCTAGCCAAATGAACTCTGAACATATTTGGATTTCTACTCTAAGCTAATGAACAGTTTCCATTTTTACCTGAAATTTTTTAGTATTTCTTGTCTTCCAGGCAAAAGGTAACACTAGTTATACCCCAGCTCCCATTTTAAATTTATCTCTGCTTTCAAAATATATACCAGCCATAAACACCATCTTGGCGCTAAGGATGAATCAATGATAGAAGGCTAATATAAATACTTTATGCCAGAAATTCATGGCTCACACCTGGAATCTTAGCTTCTCCAAGTGGTGAGATCTGTGGTTAGTGGTTCAAAGCCATCCTGGACAGAGGGAAGTCCATGATGTTCTTATATTCAATAAACTAACTTAATAAAAGCCAGTAGTCAAGCTGTGGCTCAAGTGGTAGAGTGCTAATTTAGAGGGAGAGAGAAAGAGAAAGGAAAAAAAAGAAAAGTTCAGGGACAACACCCAGGCCAAGTTCAAGCCCCAGTACCAGCACACACACACACACACCCACACACACACAGACACACACACACACACACACACACACACACACACACACGCATACACACACAATTCATGACAATATAGCACAATCTTCAGTCATAACAGAGTATGTGGGACAGTAAACCAGTGAATTCCAAATAACTTATCTGGTGTAGTTTAAGTGATGAAGAGATTGCCTAATAAACCCAAGGCCCTGAGTTCAAACCCTACCACCACCAAAATGATGTGAATAAAATAGTTATTTTCATCACTACTGGGAATTAGGACTGACTATTGCTTTGTCACATTTCAACTGACTGCAAAGCTCACCTATAAATAAGAAATTTAACACACAGCCAGTCTTAAATTTCAGCACTATGTAATAAGGGCAAATATTTGTTCTATTTTCAATATGTAAAAATACAATAAAGTTCAGTACCTGTCAAAAGATTATCTTAAAATGCATAATTAAATTCTGAAAATTAAAGCTTTCTCTTTTACAACAGAAATAGGACTAAGCAAGGAAAAACAGAGAGAAGCAAATCTCATGATAAATAGATCAAAGACAAATTCATCCTTTTTTGGCTCTAGGCTCTATTGTGGTTAATTACAGAGAGGTTTTTCATCTGATTTTGCATCCTCCAGATAGTCCTTATCATTATTTCTAGATTCTATGCCTTATTTCCACCCCCATCAGACCATATATTTTATTAATATATTTCATTACTTTTCCTGAGAATTTTCTTCCATTGTCCAGTTCTTCTAATAGCTTAGTTTTATTTTTTGCAGTGTAATCAAGATACGTTGATTATATAAAGAAATGAGACTATCTCTTTCTTTCAATAGATGAAGCAAATGTAAATCCTGGATTTAATATCTGCCAAGTACAGATATAAAATTTAAAATATAAATATTAAAAAAATGCTAACTAAATATGCTCGCTAAATTTAAAAATCACTTAAATAAGAAGACTAAATAAGCAAACTCAGAAAAATGAGTTTTAATTTTAATTTCTTTGTAGATCTTTGTCTTGTTAAGAAATAGTAAACAATTAGGTATCCATAAAATGGTTTTATGATAATGTTTTAATGTTTATGTATAGATTATTTATAAAGAAGGGTATTCTCTTTCTATTGGAAACACTTTTTTGTAGATTATTCTACCACATACATATACATATACATATATATGTATACAAAATGCTTTTAATAACTTGAAAGGGAGTAAGTTATGAAACTTCAACAGTCTCAATTGAGTTCCATATTGCAAATAATTGTGTCTATTGATAAATTAGCATACCAATCTTTAGCTTCATACAATGTATTAAATAGTATACATGTACTTATTTACATATATCTGAAAGGATTCTGATTAGGTAACTGGATTCAGGAAGCTGGGGATGTTGTATTTTACTCTCCAGCACAAAGATATCATAGTTAAAACAGTGCTCTCCCTTTCCCACCCCCCAATATTAGCTGATGGCTAAATGGTTGTGGGTATATTTCAGTGAGAATAGAGTTTGAAATGTCAGAGACTTCCTGATTGGTGTAATACATGATGTAAATACTAGCAAATGTTCCATATAATGCCTTACTTCAACTCCTGAACACATGAAGTATACATGAACATCATACACTTTCTGTAGAAGTGATGGGTAGGTAGTCTGACCCCTGAGTGAATATTTTCCTCCACTTCCTCTTCTTCCTTCCCCTCCTGCTTTGAGCACTAAACCTAAGCAGAGAACACCAGCAGTGTATTCAGGACAGAGCTCTTTTCATCTTGCCTTGACTGTTACACACAAAAGAACTGAAGGCTGGATCTTTTAACCTAAAGAAAAATTTCTTGCACAGATATTCCGGTAAAAACAGGTTTGAAGTAAGATATAAGGTCCTCTGAACAAAAGGCAGAGATAGGAGCTCATGTTTGCTAAATAATGTGAAAGCCACGTTATTCCATTACTCAGTTATTCCATTACTCACATTATTCCATTACACATAAGACAGATTCAAGCTGTAGTATGTTTTATGAGGACCAAAGTTTAGAGAAATTCAGATAGTATTTAAAACTGTAGGTATTTGCTTTAGGTAGCAGTAGGTAATAAGAAAAATTTCAAGAATACATTAGAAACTGAGGACTTCTTGTTGGGGATTAAATTTTTTGAGTTCCAGGTATATTTTAGATATGAGACCCTTGGTCGTTGTATGGCTAGTGAAGATCTTCTCCCAATCTGTGAGCTTTCTATTGATCTTGAGAGCTACATCTTTTGCCATGCAGAAGATTTGTAATTTCATGCAATCCCATTTGTGCAACCTTCCTTTGGTTTGCTGTGTTTCTGGGTCTCTAGTAAGAAAATTTCGGCCTGTGCCAAGGAGACCTAGGGTTTCTCCTATTCCATCCTGTAATGTTTTCAGAGTGTCTGCTTTGACTCTGAGGTCTTTGATCCATTTGGAGTTGATTCTGGTGCAGGGTGATATATAAGGATCTAGCTTTAGTTTTCTACAAGTGAATAACCAATTTTGCCAGCACCATTTACTGTATAGGCTGTCTTTCTTCCATTCCATTTTTAAGCCCCCTTATCAAATATTAGATGGCTATAGGTCTGTAGGTTCATTTCTGGATCTTTAGTTCTATTCCATTGGGCCTCAGGTCTGTTCTTGTACCAGTACAAAGCTGTTTTGATTATTATGCCTTTGTAGTAGAGTTTGAAATTTATTTGGTATTGAAATTCCTCCAGCACTGTTCTTTCTGTTAAGGATTGTTTTTGCTATTCAGGGTCTTTTATTGTTCCATATGAATTTTTGGATTCTTCTGTTTCCTTGAATAATGAGGTTAGAATATTGAATTTGTAGATAGCCTTGGGAAGTATTGACATTTTCACAATGCTGATCCTTCCAATCCAGAAGCATGGGAATTTTTTCCACTTTCTAAGATCTGTTTTGAATCCTCAACGACACAACTGCCCAATAATTAAGTGGGCTAAAGACTTACAGAGAAATTTCTCTGAAGAGGAAAGAAGGATGGCCAATAGACACATGAAGAAATGCTCAACCTCCTTTGCCATAACAGAAATGCAAATCAAAACAACACTGAGATACCACCTCACCCCAGTTAGAATGTCTAAAATCAAGAACTCTAATAACAACAGATGCTTGATGGGATGTGAAAATAAGGGAACCCTAATGTATTGTTGGTGGGAGTCTAAACTTGTTCAACCACTCTGTAAAGTATTATGGAGGTTTCTCAAAAGACTCCACATAGAGTTCCCCTATGACCCAGCGATCCCACTTTTGGGCATTTACCCGAATGATCAGAAACAAGACCATATGAAAGCTACCAGCACAACTATGTTTATTGCAGCATTATTTACCATAGCTAAGATATGGAACCAACCCAGATGCCCCTCAGTAGATAAATGGATCAAGAATATGTGGTAAATATACACAATAGAATTCTATGCCTCCATCAGAAAGAATGACATTGCCCCATTTGTTAGGAAATGGAAATACTTGGAAAAAATTATATTAAGTGAAGTAAGCCACGCCCAAAGAAACATAGGTCCCATGGTTTCCCTTATTTGCAATAACTAGTATATGTCTGAGTCAAGCAGAAAAGGTCAGATAAGTTGATGTTCAGGAAATGAACCCCAAGATAAGTATTCAAATGTTTTTTTCTTTCATGTGATTGTTTCTAACATATTTATCAGATGATTTCTTTGTTGCTTTGTATGTCCCTCCCTCACGGTATAACCCGTTTTCACTGTATTTGATGTTGGTATAATTTGTGGAGGGGAAGGGAAAAAACAAATCGTTTAAATAGGGATACAGATGGACCCATTACAACAATGAGATGTACAAGTCGTTAAGTTGAAAACGAACTTTACTACTTTGGTTGGGGGGTTGGGGGAGAGGATTGTGTAGGGTGGTAGGGGAGATGGGAAGGGATGCGAAGGGGAAACAAAGGAGGATGAAACAATGCTTGATAAGAAATATACTCATTATCTTGCCCATGTAATTGTAACCCCTCTGTACAGTATGTTCACAGTAAAAAAAAAAAAAAGAAAAGAAGAGAGAAATAAAAAAAAACCCATATGTCTTTATTTGCAATAAGTAGTATATGTCTGAGAGAAGCAGAAATGGACAGATAAGGTGATGTTAGGCGAAATGAACCCCAAGATAAGGACTCAAATTATTTTTCTTTCTTGCTATTGTTTCTAACTTATTTATAAGATGGTTTTTTGTTGCTTTGTATGCCCCTCCCCCATGGTATAACCCCTGTTCTCACTGTATTTGACGTTGTATAATTTGGGGAGGGGGAAGGGAAAAACAAATTATTTAAATAGGGATACAGGTGGACCCATTGCAACGATGAGTTGTACAAGATGTTATGTTGAAAAATAAACTTTACAACTTTAGAGGGAGAGGGGAAGGAGAAGAGATGGGATGGCAGGGATGGGAAGGGGAAACAAAGGAGGAGGAAACAATGCTTTATAAGAAATGTACTCATTACCTTGCTCATGTAATTGTAAACCCTCTGTACTGTATTTTCACAATAAAAAACATTAATTAAAAAGTAGAAACTGAATGATAGGAAAATGAAAATTAAATAATTCACAAATCCCCATAAACAAAATTAGAACTTTAAATGTACCAAATATACTTTATAGACTAGCAGTATAATTCTTCTTACTCTAAAGTAATATGTAGTGAAATAAACTACTACTCTTTTGGTTCATGATTAAAATTCATCTTTGGAGCTCATTATGGCCAGAATGTGAGATCACATTAATATGACAACAGACAAATATCTCATCCACAGCCTTCTATCAGGCAGGAAACCTCACAACAGAATTACTATTAAATCACCTCCTGGAGTTACAGATCTATGACAAGTGATAATCATTCAAATACTATTTAAAATGTTAATATTGTGCTTCAGTTTTTATTGATTCTCTAGTAGCTTAAGAAGCAAAAACAAATGAGAGAAAAATTAGAGATTGTTTTTTAAAAGACCAATGTAGACGTTTCCAAGGGATATCTTGTGTGGAATACAAATTAGATAAATACTGGAGCAGTTAAAACTTTTTTACCCTAGAGCTAATAATGAGTGCATATCTTCTTAAATTGTCGAAGTCTGGTCTGAATTTCTGGGAAGACTGCAGTTAACACTTCTGTTTGTGCCAAACTTTTATTCTTTGTTCACATCATGGCACTAGAGAGAAGATGATTTCTTAACAGAGACAAATATTGTTTTCACCAAGTGAATTAAAACTGCAAAGCTCAAACATACAAAACAATCACTACTCCCAAAACAAAAAGAAAGGTGAAATAAACAAGTATAAAAATCATTGAGTTTTACATTTTTTTTATCAAGCCCTTCAGAGAGCCTCTTTTACAAGCTGCTGGATAAGCCATAATAAATTAGAACCACTCTTCCTACTCTCACTCTCCTAAATTATATTTTTTGCCTCGAACAAAGCTTAGATATAACCTTCAATATTATATTAGACGGTGAAAAAAGACCCATCAATTCTGGAGATTCTTGAGACTCACATCTCAAAAATAAATTATTGAATGAGATCTATCCTCTTGGGTGTATATTTTCATGAAAGTACAGTTCATAATCTGTGTCCAAAATTTGAAGTTAATAATGGTAGTTGGGTAGGACTTTTTCAAAAGGCAATTGAAATTTCTTTCATTTTTACATACAATTTTCAGTCAGTTAATTATCTTATGTGAAGAAGTTTTTGTAAAATAAAAAGATGAAGAAATCAATAATAGGTTAGCTATAATTTATAAACAACTGAACTTAGAAGATAATTGCCACTTATTTTATTTAAAGCTTTTTTGTTCTCTGTTGAACATCCAGTGGTCATTTTGAATTCTATCCATTAAATTTTTATTAAGTGTCTGGGAGTGTCCTATCTTATTATACATTTTTTTTCATTTATTTGGTCTAGCCAGTTATCTGTTTGGCTACAAGTAACCTGGAAAAATAATGTTAATTACGCACAGACCATTACTTCAAGGAGTTTAGTTTGACGAAAGAACCAATAATATGAGCTGGTGTATTTGGGTGTGGGAACGAATCAGGGGTAGTGTGCAGATCATTGATAATTTACCATTGATGGCTGCCTCAAACTGGTCACTAATTACTTATCCAAACAAGAGATGTGACAAACAAGTAAATATAAAAATGGAGTACCAGACTTTTCCACTGATGGTTTTGTTCTAAATCTTCTGCTTAGAGTCCTTATGATTAGACTAAACAGAAACTTCTTTTTTGAGGACAATAATCACTGAGAATGAAGATTGGCATATTTGTTTTCGAGCAAACACTTGGATTTTATCCCTCTATATTTCCTCAGCCTATGTCAGTAAAGAAATGTCCAAAAAGAGTTTATAATCCATAGAGAAAACACAACTGCAACAATAACGCCAAGGAGTTTTTTGCTACATGGCTTGCCAAGGGCAGTGTTTTACTTCTGCTCTTGATACTAGCTAGCACTCTGAGGAGGGAGGATAAATCTCTTTGCTCATTTAGACAGCATGGATGGACAGGTCTTAATAATCAGAAAGATAAGAATAATACTGAATCTTCCTAGAGCTTCTAATTGTTCTAGGTTTATAATAATAAAAACCTATCTCTTAGATGACTAAGCATACATGGAAGACCTATCATTATACTCGGGGGATAATTCAGAGACGTCTTCCTATTTTGGGGTACAACAATAGAAGACTGAGCTAAATAGACCAGTGAGTTTTCTTTAGGCTAAGTATATCAAAGATACCTCAAAATTCAATGCTAGTTGTATTGATAAGGAGGGTTGAATTGATTTTCCTGGAGAAGTTAATAAACAATTAAGAAGGAAACTCCAAAACAGGCATCTTAAGTACTTTGAAAGAGTAGTTCTAGGTATCTGGGCAAACAGTCCTCCTAACTACAGATGCTTCTGGAAATTCATAATGAATTGTATTTTAAATATTTATTAAGTGGTTGCAAGTGTCCTTTCGTATTATATTTTTTTTCATTTCTTTGATCTAGCCACATATCAAGTATCTGTTTGAGTATAGGTAACCTGGAAAAACTGCTTCATACAGCAGCTTGTAGAATGATGGTTCTACTTGTTTATTTCACCTTTCTTTTTGTTTTGTGAGTAGTGATTGTTTTGTATATTTGACTTTGAAGTTTTAATTAACTTGGCAACTGAATTATTATTTTCAGATATATGCTCTAAGAACTGAAGTTTATAAGACAGTAATAAAGTCCACAGCAACTTTCTATCAACTGATTTTTTTACACTATCACTAATTACATTTTTATATGATATTCCTTAACAAAAGTACTGAGTGCTAATTTAAGGAGATGCAAACTTATTCAAAACTGTTTTTCCATCACTGTGAACAAGATTGTGAAACCATTAGATGCATGTCTACATGTAAAATGAAATGAGAGACAGATGGGTGGCATTAGAATGAGGTCAAGAAATCTCAGTTCTAACTTTTACCTTTTATAGAGATGGCACTTTGAAAGGTTGCATAATTTCTGTCAAACTCAGCTTTTAGAAAAAGTGATTTGTCTCTCAAAAAGTTGTCAAGATCATCAAATAACATATCATCATGAGCTAGTTTTATTAATAATAGAAAATAATTCAAGGTTTTGTTACTTCCTCCCTGAACTTATTTCTGGAATTATGTATACAAAGCTGAAGGAAAGTTTAAAATGTCAGATGAATTCTGCTCATCCAACAGAAAAAAAATGACACTGAATCATTCTTAAGGAAATGAAAAGAGTTGGAAATGTATATTATGCGAAGAAGACTAACATTAAGGAACACAGGTGTCATGGTTTTCCTCATTTAGGGTAGCTAGATTATGGTAAATCTATAGGTTAAACACACTCAGTGGTATGCAAGCAGTTATATAAATGAAATAACGGAAGTGTAATAGACTTTATGGAGAGAGCACATAATATAATCTTTTTAAGAGACCAACAAAATAAGTACTAGGGAAATGAACAATTACAAGACAGGGTGGAAAATGGAAATGAAGTGGAAGAATGAAAGAGAAGGGAGTATAATGCAGGCAAGAATGCATCATATACCACAAAGTTGAGAAAAATAAGGGAAGGGAGAGAAGATGTTGAAGGGGAGACATAGATCAAGATGTACTGGATACATAAATTGCTTTACTAAATGACAAACTATTCAATATAGAGATAATAAAATATTCAATAACAGAAAAGAAAAATAAAAACCTAGAGAAAGATAAACTTAAATAGATGGATATGGAAACAGATGGATAAAAGTATCCACACACGCACACACACACACATATACACACACATGTATTCATACACTGTCTCAGAATTCTTCATTAAAATATTAAGTACAATGCTATATTAAGTTTTCAAAATGTAAGAGTAAGAGAAAAATAGAATGGTATCAGTAATTGCCATGTTTTAAAAATGTCTAATAAAGCTGTGGTCTGGTGGCTCATGCCTGTAATCCTAGATACTCAGGATGCTGAGATCTGAAGATCGCAGTTCAGAGCCAGCCAGAGAGGAAAGTCTGTGAGACTCTTATCTCCAATAAACCACCAGAAAACCGGAAGTGGCACTGTGGCTCACGTGGTAGAATACTAGCCTTGAGCTGAAGAGCTGAGGGACAGCGTCCAGGTCCAGAGTTCAAGCACCATGACCAACAATAAATAAATAAATAAATAAATAAATAAATAAATAAATAAATAAATAAATAAATAAATAAATAAATAAAGTCTAATAATAAACATATATATTTTACAGGATTATGCTTAGCTATGCATTTGACTAAATTCGTTCACTAAAACTGTAAGATATTATACAGAGGATGACTCTGTTTAACTGTACTAAGAATACATACATGTTTTTAAGGAGATAATCATTATTTGGATATAAATATAATTAAATAAAATTTTAAATTACCTATTTAGTTATAATCTATAATTTGACCTCCACAAACTTAAAAAGCATATGTTTGAAAACAATAGCTTGAATAATTATGAAATATTCTTTTTTCACAAAATAGGACTCTATCATTGTTCTATTTTATTATTTTAGTTAAATTTGATTTATGTCATTAATATATTGTACCTGATAACTAGTAATCCATTTCTGATTTCATGAAGAAGTTTGATGCCTTATCTGTGTGGAACATAGAAATTGATGAATATGATTGCATGCAAATCTATTTCAAGTTCCATATTGTTATCAAAGGTATGATTTACATGACAAATATCTGAACAAACAACTAATGAATAACAGTTATTTTCAGCAATCTCAAGTACTTTCTCTGTGTACATGGTGTATGGATTTGTGTAATTTAAAAGTAAATATATTGGAAATGTAAATATAAAGACAATAAATGTGTGTAATTAATGCTTTGTCAGAGATATAAATGGCAGAATGACCACCCGAATTGAGTTCATATTTTATCTGCTTACTCAGTTTACTGTCCCCATAAAGTTGAGTAAACAAATTATGTCAGGAGAATATTAAGCTATGATGAGGGAAAGTATATGTGCATCCTTAGCAACAGTTTGCATTTCTGATAAATTGTGTAGTGTTCTTCACCTCTGGTAACTTTCTTTACACAAAAAATCTGTTCCTTCTGATATTATTATAACTTCAACTTTCTGTTTCTCTTTTGAGAGAGAGTTTACTAATTATCCTAGCTAACATCGAACTTGTGAAATTCTTTCAGAAATTACAGGCATACACCATCATACCAGCAGTTATTTACAGTTTTGTGAATACTAATATATGCCATTTTTCTTCTTGTGAATTTCTGACTTAAAAGCAATTTGGGTACCATAAATACCATTTATACCAAATTAACACCTTTTTTCTATTGTGAAAATACTGTACAGAGGAGTTATAATTACATGGGCAAGATAATGTGTACATTTCTTATCAAGCATTGTAGCCTCCTCCTTTGTTTCCCCTTCTCATTCCATCCTCCCCCCCAACTCTCCCTGCCCCCACCAAAGTAGTAAAGTTCGTTTTTGACATAATGATTTGTACATCTCATTGTTGCAATGGGTCCACCTGTATCCCTATTTCAACGATTTGTTTTTCCCTTCCCCTCCACAAATTATACCAACATCAAATACAGTGAAAGCAGGGGTTATACCGTGGGGGAGGGACATACAAAGCAACAAAGAAATAATCTTCTAAATGTGTTAGAAACAATTGCATGAAAGAAAAAAAACATTTGAATACATATCTTAGGTTTCATTTCTCTAACATCAGCTTATCTGACCTTTTCTGCTTGACTCAGACATATACTGGTTATTGCAAATAAGGGAAACTATGGGATCTACTTTTTATTTTTTTTTCAGGACCTGGCTGGAACTCAGTCTTTATACTCATTGTCTGGGTCTGGCACTCTACCACCTGCACCATACCTCCCACCCTAGGATTTGTTCTTTCTTTTCTTTTGTTTTAAGTTAATAGTCTTTTTTGTCACATTTTATTTTTTCATCAGTATCTATTGATTGAAGATACATAAACATATCCTTTTCAGTTTTAATAATCTTTTAATTCTTATGTTTCTGAAAGAAAAAGGAAATGTCCTTTTTTTACACTGCTTTCAACTTTGGTTCTTTGTTCAATCTCTAGTGAATTCTCATAGATCTTTGTGTCTTCTAGTATTGATATAACTCAACAAATTCAATTAATAATTGAGAAATGTTAGTTCTTTTCTGAAGGCAAAAGTCAGTAATGTCAAAGGCACTTTGTAACACTTTAAGCCATTTAAAATTACCAAAGAGATTTGTGGCACTGACATGTCATTTTGTACATTGAACAGTTTTATTCTTTTTAATGGGCTATGCAATTTTTAGCTGTAAAAGCTAGCCCGGTTTCAACTTACTTTCGGCTTTTTTCTTCATTAAGTTGTTTTAACTATTCTCTACCACCGTCTAAAGGAAAAAAATACTTTGTCTTCCCTTTAGGCCATGGGCTTTCAAGAGGGATGAAAGCATTCAACTGAAACACAATACTAAATGACTGAAAATATTTTTGTTTGTATCTATGATTTTCTCCAAAGCTATTATGTTTTTGACATCAAGCAATTTGACCCATAAGCTGATATGATCAGAAAGATTATATTTTTAAAGATATGAAAAGATGATATCTGATTGAACTGACCTATTTAGATCTTAAATGGACATGGCAATTTTTCTGTAATAAATAATAAGGATTTTAGAAATAAAATATGATGAGGAGAAGCTTTTACAGAGCCAAGAAAGGTGATTCAATAAGTAAACATGCTTCAACGACCTGAAAAAGAATCATTAAACAAAAAAGTTATTTATAGCTTAAAATTTAGAATACAAAAATAAAATGAAAATTCTTCTATTGTACTTAAATTATTCCAATTACAAATCTTGAAATATTATCCTCAAAATATTCCTCAAGAATTGTACACTTATGTGCTCATATACAGAAACCTGCATAAACACACAATAAGACCCACATCCACACATTAGTTTACAAAATTAATCTTTTTTGTAACTTGTTTATCTTTAGCTACATAACTCTATTAAAATTGTCTCAAATCTACCCCTGTACTTTCCTTATTTGAGTGGGAGTGGAATCTTTGTTTATATTAAAGATTATGCCGTGCATATTATGAACAATTCTGTACTCATCCTTAAGCTGTACTCTATGGAGATTAAGAAAAAATAACACAATTGCTATTTTTTCCTTTATTTCTTTTTTCTTCCTTTCACTTTTTCTCTTTTTACTTTTATTTTGATCTCAGTATTTTAGAATATAATTTTAAAAATTATTGTTCAAGATATCATTTTTAAAAAGATGCCAATGTGAGTGATTGTGTAGAGAAATTCAAACTCTTTTACAATTAAGACAGCAATATACTGTAACCACGAAGGTAAGAATTTAATATGTACAGACACTATGGAAAATAACACAATGGTTCCTATTGAAATTATAAAAAAAAAAAGACCTGATTATGATCCAGCAATGCCAATATCCCACTGACTGGATGAATATACATAATGCAAGGAAAATGAAGTCAGAATCACTCATTCCCATATTCACTACAGAATTATTTGCAAAGGAAACATTCTGACAGTCCACTACAGTGTGGATAAACAATATGTGGTATATATGTACAAAGAGGTGTATAGTCAGACTTCAAGTGAAAGGAATCTTACTATTTGTGATCAAATGGATAAACCAGGATGACATAATACTAAGGGAAATAAGCTTCTCTTTTTTTGGGGTGCGGGGTGTGGACGTGGGGCCTCACCTCTGGGCCTGGGCACTGTCCCTCAACTCTTCAGCTCAAGGCTAGTGCTGTACCACTTGAGCCACAGCGCCACTTCCGGCTTTATTCTTTTTGCTTATGTGGTGCTAAGGAATCAAACCCAGGGCCTCATGCATGCAAAGGCAAGCGCTCTACCACTGAACCACCTTCCCAGCCCGGAAATAAGCTTCTTTACTAAAGAAATACTGTATGATTCTATGTAATTTGGGTGAAACATTAATGAAACTCAAGCTTGGGTAGCTCAGTTGAAGTTAGTGAGACACTATCTCAAAAATAAGCTATAAAGATAAAAAAAGACTAGGTGGAAGTGTAAAACACTTTTTTTGCATATATGAGAACTTGGATCCACTCCACAGTAGCACATACAAATACATACTTAATCAAATATATAAAATCAGATACTTGAATTCTAATTTCCAGTGATGAGGGGAGTAAAATGGGGCACTTATGGTCAGTATGTATAAAGTTTGTTACAAATATTATTAGTAAGTTTTATAGATCCATTTATAACACAGTATCAGTATTTAACATTAATACTTATTGTTTAATTGATAATTTATGAAGAAGGTAGATTGCATGCTTAGCATTTTTAGTACATAAAATGTGCAAATATCTCTAATCGCATGAATGTGTGTTAGTATTGTGGCTATATAGAATATTTCCAAATTCATCAAATTACATAATGAGCATAACATTTTCATCTATGAATAATACATCAGCTACCAAAATGTTTTAAATTGCATTAATAGCATATTTTCAAACAGGATGTACAAAATGTTTGTAATTTTTAAGAATGAAGTTTATAATTTTCAAGAATCAACATTTATTATAATGAACTACTTTGAAAACACCACAGAATATATGGAATCAGCCTTCAGGTTGTTAATGTTTAAATAAATATCTTTTTCAGGTAAATACTCTTTCCTTATTTTGATTTGCAGAAATTTAACACTGAAAGTGGAATGGTAAATATTACAAGTAGTAAACTTCCTTTGAAGCTCGATGTTTCTAATATTGTCCTAAAAGTTGTTTTTACCATGATTTCCATTTTTCTTTACACTTGCACTAAGCAGACATAGCTTCTGGCTTACCAAAGTTCTCATTATTTTCTGTTCTGGATCTTCAGGAAAATGAAATATAGCATTGCTGAGAAGCAATGCTCTCTCATCCTGGGGGATTGTCATCAGAAAATTCACTTGGCCTGAAATCATTTTCTGTCTTTCTAGTGCTCAGAATAATGCCAGAGGGACCTTTACTTACCTTTATTATGCCAATTTTAAATGCAGTCCTCATACAGCTGAATAATACAAGCATTCAGGAGTAAATTCATAATTCATTTTTTTCAGTATTAAGTACAAAGTTGCCTATGAGGGAAAGAATAACAAATTTTGGTTGTTTCAAATTTTGACTCAGTAATAATGAAAATTCAGATCTATTGAACTTGGCATAAAAAATTGCTAAGATTTTGTTTGTAAATATATTCTTCACATATTTATTATTTAATCATTACTGTCATGATCACCATAATATCCAGTAATATTTAAACACTGTGACAAGAGGCACTTAAGAAAACCTCAAATCTATTTAACTCGAATAACCACCAGTACTAATATGGTTGTATACAAGGATTACATAATTTGCATCAAACAGCCAACAGGACTTAAGTTTGAATATGTAACTTCTATATTTACCTATGTTTAATTATGATAAACTTCAAGTAAAATTTACAATAGTGGTTTTATGGATAATTCTAATACTGAATCTGTTTCAAATGGTCTTAGGCACATTCTGGAATCAGTAACTTGAATACTAATTTTACTGTTTGAAGCAGATAAACAATCTGAAAAATATTTTTACTCTTTATATTGAAAGTCATCATTGAGATTTGATGTATAGCAACATTTTTATTTTTTTTATTTTTTTGGTACTGGGGATTGAACCCAGGACGTTGCGCTTGCTAGCCAAGCGCTTTGCCACTGAGCTACATCCCAGCCCGATAGCAACATTTTTAAAAGGAACTCTTTATATAAATCATTGAAGATCTTCACTGAATATAATTCTGTAATAACTTAATAGAAATATTTTACTAACTTTATTAGTCATTTAGACAGTATGGAAGGAAAAGCCAGTATGTTATTGATAAAAGAGTTATTCTCTGGATATTTATTAGACCAAGTGGTTTGTTAATTTTGCTCATGTCTTCATTACTCTTAGTGATATCCTTCTATACAATACAGAAATTATTGAAAAACTTTAAATTCTCTACTTTTAACTAAGGGTTTGTTCTTCCTGTTCATTATTTATGGCTTTAGAATTCAGATTGACATTTTGTTGATTCTTTCTGTTTTTTTTTATTCTAGTTCATTTAATTCTGATTTAATTTTAATTATTTCTTTCTGTCTACTGGGTTGGGGTTTAGCTTGATGCTCTTTTTCAAGGAGGCTCAGATGTCTCTTTAAATTGTTGCTTTCAGATCTCTCCAATTTGTTGATGTAGGAACTCAGAGCTATGAACTTGCCTCTGAGTACTGCCTTTGCTGTGTCCCAGAGAAGCTGGCAATTTGTGTGTTCATTTTTTGTTGAATATCATGAACATTTGAATTTCCTTTCTAATATCTTCCATGACCCACTGGTGATTCAACAGTGTGTTGTTCAGCTATCATGTGTTACAGGACTTTCTTGGTGGATTTTGGTGTTGAGTTCTCATTTTATTCCCTTGTGGTCTGAGAGCAGGCAAGGTATAACTTCAGTGTTTCTGAATTTGCACAAGTTTGCTTTGTGACCTTAAATACTAAGTGAAGTAGGCCAAGCCCAAAGAAACATAGGTCCCATGGTTTCCCTCACTTGCAATAACTAGTATATGTCTGGGACAAGCAGAAATGGTCAAAAGCTATGTACATATGACCAGATAAGATGATGTTACATGAAATGAACCCCAAGATAGGGACATAAGTGTTTTTTTCTTTCTTGCTATTGTTTCTAATGTATTTATAATGTACCACTTGATTTTTTGTTGCTTTTTATGTTCCTCCCCTGTTTTTGCTGTATTTGATTTCAGTGCCCTGCATCATGTATATATGTACAGTCCTCTAACTTGGTGAGGGGAAGGGAAAAAACAAAATGCTTAAATAGGGATACATGGTGACCCATTGTAACATGAGATGTACAAGACACTAGGTTGAAAAACCAACTTTACAATTTTGGGGCAGGGGAATTAGTTGTGGAGGTGGGAGGGAAGGGATTGTAGGGGAAAAACAAAGGAGGATATAACAGTGCTTGATAGGAAATGTACTCATTACCTTGCTCATGTAACTGTAAGTATTTTTACAATAAAAATGTATTTAAAAAGAATTCAGATCAATGATTGCTATCTAGTTTGGAAGAATTAACAGGTTTATTATTATCATCATTTTATAATAAATTTTTATTGAATTTAATATTATTTTTTCATTAGCAAATCAATCTTGTTTCCACAGTATTTCAACTTTCAATCCATCTATTTTTAAGCCTAATTAGAAATGAAACAGCTTTTATATCTAATGTTGTTTTTAAAATATAATTTGAAATATTATTTTATATTTAAATTATTGATTTAAGATTGTCTTAATATTGATATTTCAGAATTGTCATTCTTGTTCCTGTCTTTCCTTTAATTCTCCAAAAACATTAATTAATCCATTAGATTTTTTTGATTCACTGTTTATCCGAACATTTTCTATACTTTGTAGAAGTTTGGGGATTTAAAGAACATATTAACTCTTGACTTATTCTTTGTACTTACTTTGGAGCACATAGGGGACCATGTACAAATTTTAAGACAGTAAAATTCCACTGGCCCCCCAACTATGTTTTTCCCTTAATTTGTAAAGAATTTATATATTAGTTTTGCTTTTTACATAGTCTTTGGTTTATTTCATGTTTTCTTTTTTTTTATTGTGAGAATACTGTACAGAGGAGTTACAATTACGTGGGCGACATAAGGAGTACATTTCTTATCAAGCATTGTTGCCTCTTCTTTGTTTCCCCTTCCCATCCCTTCCCATACTCTCCCCATCCCCCCACCAGATCCTGCTCCCACCCCCCACCAAAGTTGTAAAGTTCGTTTTAATTTTCTGTTTTTGTGCAATTCTTTCCTTTCAACATTTTTGCAGTTTAGTTTTGTATCATAACTTATCATAGGTTGTTTGGGAATATATGATTGTTTATGTGGTGGTACTGGGATTGAAACTCAGATCATCAAGCTTTTTAAATAGGTACTATACCATTTGAGTCAGGCTCCCAGGACTTTATTTTTTAATAGTGTCATGCCTTTTCTCTAGATTTCAAGAAATATATATTAAATTATGATGGCACAAACCATTTTTCAACATACGATATTATAATTTACTTTTGTCATAAAATAGTGATATACTAAAATAGAGCCACTCAATAGTGCTTCTAAGAACAATTAAAACCACCAGCAGTAATTTGGAAATACATTGACTTGTACAATGCGAAGCAATTTAATGTACTTTTTATATTTCTTCATTAGAAATATTTTTTACTTTTCTTTATGATTACTACATTATTAGTAGGTAATTAAAATTGACAAACAAGTAACAGTTATTGATTACTTAATATGTATTGGTTTGTTCTTTCAATAGGATGGGGTTGGTATTGTGTGCTAAGAATGACTTTGGGAAATGTGTTGAAGAAAGCATGAATTACCTCCCTTAAATAGCTTTGTACTAATAGTGGGTATAGAATAAGAAAAATAGAAAGAGGTAGCATACAAATTAAAGTTGTTATTGCTAAGAAACACAAGATTTGAAACAGGATGGTAAAATGAACTAATGTTAAGTACAATTGGCAGGAAAAAGCTGTCTAAGATATAAATTGGGAAGAATTAAGCCTTTGACATAGAGATCAAAATGGCATTTGATATGGCTGAAGAGCATATACAGACAGCTCAAATTAGGGAAGAAGGTGGCTTTTTAATTGAAAGCACAGCAGTGTGACATAATATGACAAAAGGGAGAATGGCATTCTTTTTTTTTTAATTTAAATTTTATTTTATTTTATTTGAGAACATACTGTACAGACGGGTTACAATTACATTGGCAGGATAATGCATACATTTCTTACCAAGCATTGCAGCCTCCTCCTTTGTTTACCCTCACCTCCCTTCCCAGCCTCCCCCCTCCCCCCACCCAATCATACCCCCCCCCACCGACATTGTAAACCTTGCTTTGACATCATATTTTGTAATTCTCCTTGTTGCAACAGGTCCACCTGAATCCTTAAACGACTTGTTTGTCCCCATCTCCTCCACATGTTATACTGACATCAAATAAAGTGAAAGCGGGGTGTTACACTGTGGGGGAGGGACATACAAAGCAACAAAGAAATAATCTTATAAATGCATTAGAAACACAAGCATGAAAGAAATGAAAACATTAAAATATATATTTAAGGGTTCATTTTCCTAACATCACATTATCTGACCTTTTCTGCTTGACTCATACCTATACTAGATATTGCAAATAAGGGAAACCATGGAACCTATGTTTCTTTGGGCCTGGCTTACTTCACTTAATAAATTTTTTTCCAAACTTTTCCATTTCCTAACAAATGGGGAAATGTCATTCTTTCTGATGGAGGCATAGAATTCCATTGTGTATATATACCACATTTTCTTGATCCATTCATCTACTGAGGGGCTTCTGGGTTGGTTCCATATCTTAGCTATGGTAAATAATGCTGCAATAAACATAGTTGTGCTGGTAGCTTTAGTGTGGTCTTGTTTGTATACATTTGGGTAAATGCCCAAAAGTGCGATTGCTGGATCGTAGGGGAGATCTATGTGAAGTCTTTTGAGGAACCTCCATACTGCTTTCCAAAGTGGTTGAACAAGTTTACATTCCCACCAACAATGAAGTAAGGTTCCTTTCTGTCCACATCCCCTCCAACATCTGTTGTTGTTAGAGTTCTTGATTTTTGCTGTTCTAACTGGAGTGAGGTGGTATCTCAATGTTGTTTTGATTTGCATTTCTTTTATGGCTAGGGATGTTGAACATTTCTTCATGTGTCTATTGGCCATCCTTCTTTCTTCTTCAGAGAAGCTTCTCTTTAAGTCTTTCGCCCACTTATTTATTGGGCAGTTGTTCCTCTGAGGATTTGTTGTTGGAGAATTTAATTTTTTGAGTTCCAAGTATATTTAGATATGAGACCCTTGTCTGTTGTATGGCTAGTAAAGATCTTCTCCCAATCTGTGGGCTTTCTATTGATCTTGCTAGCTATGTCATTTGCCCTGCAGAAGCTCTGCAACCTTATGCAATCCCATTTGTCCAACCTTTCTTTGATTTGTTGTGTTTCCGGGTCTCTATTCAGAAAATTTCGGCCTGAGCCAAGGAGACCTAGGGTTTCTCCTATTCCATCCTATAATGTTTTCAGAGTGTCTGCTTTGAGTTCAAGGTCTTTGATCCATTTGGAGTTGATTCTGGTGCAGGGTGATATATATATATATATATATATATATATATATATATATATATATATATATATAGCTTTAGTTTTCTACATGTAGTTAACCAATTTTGCCAGCACCATTTCCTGAAGAGGCTGTCTTTCTTCCATTCTATTGTTTTAGCTTCCTTCTTGAAGATTAGATGGCTATAGGTCTATAGGTTCATTTCTGGGTTTTCAATTCTATTCCATTGGTCCTGAGGTCTGTTCTTATGCCAATACCAAGCTGTTTTGATTACTATGGCTTTATAGTAGAGTTTGAAATTTGGTATTGATATTCCTCCAGCAGTGTTCTTTCCATTGAGAAGTGTTTTTGCTATTCGGGGTATTTTATTGTTCCATATGAATTTTTGGATTGCCTCTTCTATTTCCTTGAAGAATGAGGGTGGAATTTTGATAGGTATCGCGTTGAATTTGTAGGTAGCCTTGGGAAGTATTGCCATTTTCACGATGTTAATCTTGCCAATCCAGGAGCATGGGAAGTTTTGCCATTTTTTAAGTTCTGTGTTGATTTCCTTTTTCAAGATTTTAAAGTTTTCATCATAGAGGTCCTTCACTTCTTTAGTTAAGTTAATTCCTAGTTATTTAATTTTTTGGGGGCTATTACAAATGGAGTTGCTTTCCTAATTTCAGCCACACTTTTCTCATTGTTGGCATACAGAAAAGCCATTGATTTTGGGGGGTTAATTTAATAACCTGCTACTTTGCCAAAGTTTTGAATCAGCTTGAGTAATTTGGGAGTGGAGTCTATGGGATTCTTTAAATACAAGATCATGTCATCTGCAAAGAGGGAGAGTTTTATTTCTTCTTTCCCTATTTGGATCCCCTTTTTGTCTGCATCTTGTCTTATTGCTGTAGCTAGGCATTCTAATACTAGATTGAAGGGAAGTGGAGAGAGTGGGCATCCTTGTCTTGTTCCTGAGTTAAGAGGAAATGGCTTTAGTTTTTCAACATTGAGTATAATGCTGGCTGTAGGTTTGTCATATACAGCCTTTATTGTATTGAGGAATGTTCCATGGATTCCTAATTTTTCCAAAACCTTCATCATAAAGGGGTGTTGGATCTTGTCGAATGCTTTTTCTGCATCTATTGAGATAACCATGTGGTTCTTATTCTTGCTCCTGTTGATGTGATGAATAATATTAATTGATTTGCATATATTGAACCAGCTTTGCATCCCTGAAATGAATCCTGTTTGATCGTGGTGTATGATTTTTTGGATGAATTGTTGAAGTCGATTGGCCAAAATTTTGTTGAGAAGTTTTGCATCAATGTTCATCAAAGAAATGGGTCTATAGTTCTCTTTCTTTGATGAGTCCCTGCCTGGTTTTGGGATGAGGGTTATGATGGCTTCATAGAATGTGTTCGGTAGTGAGCTTTCTCTTTCAATTTCATTGAAGAGTTGGAGGAGAATTGGTGTGAGCTCTGCTTTGAAGGCCTTGTAAAATTCTGCTGTAAAACCATCTGGTTCTTAGCTGGGAGGTCTCTTATTGCTGTTTCTATTTCAATGCTTGATATGGGCCTGTTAAGATAGTTTAACTCATCTTGGTTTAGTTTTGGCATGTCAATATTTGCTAGGAAGAGGTCCATTTCTGTCAAGTTGTCAAACTTATTAGCATAAAGTTTTGAGAAGTATTCCCTTATAATGTTCTGAATCTTGGTTGTTTCCGTGGTGATGTTTCCATTCTCATCTCTGAGTTTATTATTTTGGGTGTGTTCTCTTCTTTTTCTGATAAGATTTGCTAAGGTTCTGTCAATTTTGTTAAGTTTTTCAAAGAACGAACTCTTTGTTTTGTTGATTCTTTCTATAGATTTTTTGGATTCTAATTCATTTAATTCTGATTTAATTTTGATTATTTCTTTCCGTCTACTGGATTGGGGTTTATCTTGCTGCTCTTTTTCAAGGAGGTTTAGATGTGTCATTAAATTGCTAGTTTCAGATCTCTCCAATTTGTTGATGTAGGAGCTCAGAGCTATAAACTTGCCTCTGAGTAATGCCTTTGCTGTGTCCCAGAGGAGCTGGTAATTTGTGTGTTCATTTTTGTTGAATAGCATGAACATTTGAATTTCCTTCCTAATCTCTTCCATGACCCACTCTTGATTCAGCAGTGTGTTGTTTAGCCTCCATGTGATACCGGACTTTCTTTGTTGGCTTTTGGTGTTGAGTTCTAATTTTATTCCCTTGTGGTCAGAGAGAATGCAGGGTATAACTTCAATGTTTCTGAATTTAGACAAGTTTGCTTTGTGACCTAGAATGTGGTCTATTTTAGAAAACGTTCCATGTGCTGCTGAGAAGAACGTGTATTCTGATGCTGCTGGGTGAAATGTTCGGGAAATGTCTGTTAAGTCTAGTTGATCTATGCAGCTCTTTAGATCTGCGGTTTCTCTGTTGAGTTTTTGCTGAGTTGATCTGTGTAGTGGGGAGAGTGGTATGTTAAAATCCCCAACAATTAATGTCTTTGGATCTATATCGGATTTGAGGGAAAGTAGTGTTTCTTTGATAAATTTGGGTGCTCCATTGTTTAGCGAATAGATATTTAGAATTGTAATATCCTCCTGAAGGAGAGATCCTTTAATTAGTATGTAGCGACCTTCTTTATCTCTTCTCACGATTTTTAATTTGAAGTCTATTTTATCTGATATTAGGATTACAACTCCCGCCTGTTTATGAGGGCCGTTTGCTTGGTAGATTTTGTTCCAGCCTTTAACATTGAAAATGTGTTTGTTTTTACCGGCAAGATGTGACTCCTGCAGGCAGCAGATAGAAGGGTCTTGTTTTTTAATCCAACTAGACAGTCTATGTCGTTTAATTGGAGAGTTCAGTCCGTTAACTTTAAGAGATAGGACTGAGAGGTATTTGGGAGTTCTTGCCATGTTATCTACCTTCTTGGGGGCTGCGCAAATTGGGTTTTTCCTATGGTTCTTGGATTCTCAGTTTGGGTGCAGTTTATTGGCCTTTGTTGTGGTCTTGTTGGTTTTCTATGTGTAGGACATCTTTAAGAATCTTTTGTAGGGCTGGTTTGGTGGAGATGTATTGTTTCAATTTTTCTTTGCTGTGGAAGGTTTTTATTTGGCCTTCAGTTATGAAGGAGAGTTTAGCTGGGTACAGTATTCTTGGTTGATAGTTGTTTGTTTTTAGGGCATGGCATACATCATTCCAGGCTCTTCTTGCTTTGATTGTCTCTGCTGAGAAATCTGAGGTGATTCTAATTGGTTTCCCTGTATAGGTGATTACCCTTTTCTCCCTGACAGCTTTAAGGATCTTTTCCTTGTTCTGAGTTGATCCTGTGTGGATTATAATGTGACAGTGGGATGTCCTATTCTGGTCTGGTCTATTTGGGCTTCTAAAGGCTTCTTGTATCTGAATAGGCCTATCTTTTTGCATGTTTGGGAAGTTCTCTGCTAGGATCCTGTTAAACAAATTTCCTAGACCATTAACTTCTGTTTCTAGGTGCTCCTCTACACCCATTATCCTTAAGTTAGTCCTTCTGATGGTGTCTTCCAGGTGTTGGATAGATTGGTCATATTTCTTGGACTTGTCTTGGATGGTTGTATGTTCTTTCTCTATAATATCTAGGCTGTCTTCAATCGCTGAGATTTGATCTTCTGCATGGTCTAACCTGCTGTCAAGACTCTCTACTTTGTTTTTAATCTCTTTTCCTTCTAATTGGTCAGCTTTGATGGCTTCAAGTTCTTTGTTGAAGCTCTGTTTTAGGTCTTGTATGAATCTCTTTACTTCCTTAATTTGGTGTTCAGTGTTTGTCCTCAAATCACTTAGTTGATTTGTTATGGTTTCTTTGACTCCCATTCCTTCTGTTGGGTTCCATTCAGCATTCCCTTTGTGGTCTCCCTGACTTCCTTCAGTTCTTTGTTAATGGATTTTATGTATGCCTTTAGTGATATTTGTTTGTTCTCTACCTGGTCTCTCAATTCCTGTATTACTCTTTGTTTAGCTTCCTCACGTTCGTGGAATTCCTGCAGTTCTCTTTGAGTGTTAGCCTGCTCACGCCATTCCTCCCTTTCTCTTTGAGTATTCTCAAGTTGTTCACGCAAATCCTGTATCAGTTTTTGAGTACCTTCCTCACGCTTATGATATTCCTGTATAAACTTCTGGGATGCCTCCTCTCTCTCCCTATCACGCTCATACAGAGTCCTTTGTAAGTTGTCAAACTTCTCATTTATCATGTTTGCCAGCAGTGTTTGTAGAGCTTTTTGGGAACTCTACTCTGGATTGTTCATTATCTGATCTGACCCTTGATTATCAAGATTGGGAATTGAGATACCCGAATTTGCCATTTTTCTTGTGTTTTTTCCGGCTTACTCTGCCCATTTGAGATGAAGATAGTACCAGTTTTGTGCTAGAACACTATCTTAAGGCAACCATCAACCAAAGTTTACATTTGTACAGTCAATAGTTTACAGATACAATCTAGTTCAACAGATACATCTATTCAACATCAAACAACTATATTTTAAAGGACTTCGAACTGCAGAAAAGAATTTGGAAAACCAGAAATTATTAGGATTAGGGAGAGATGTGGGTGAGAAATAGGTATAGATTGGTGTGGGGAGGCACAGAGAGAGTTAACTATGTCCTAATCACAATGCAGGAAATGGGTTGGGTAGGATGCAAGTAGAGAGAGAGAGAAAAAGAAGAGCGGGATAGGGGAATGAAAAGAGACCAGAAAAAAATAGAAACGTAAAAATTAATGTTATTGTAGAGATTAAAAGACCATCTATTTAGAGAGGGATGTGAATATGTTGTGAGAAAGGGAGGGACATAGAGGAGATGTGAAAAACTTTAAGGATGGGAAAGGGAGAAGAAAAGATCAGAAGTTCAGTAGAGCTAGACAAAAAACAAAAAGATAATTATGAAAGAAAGAAAAAGAGAAAGAAGATAAGAAAAGAAAGGAAAATGCTCATTTACATATTCCTAAAATAAAAATTATTAGAGGAGAAAAAAAAAGTTACTGGAAATCAATTATTTTTTCAGAAGAGGCAAAAATTAAAGATTAATAAAAGTTTTAAAAGAGAAAAAAATTATATATATATAAGGTAACAAAAAACAAAAAACAAAAAACAAACAAAAAAAAAGAAAAGAAGAAGAAAAAAAAGAAAAAAAAAGTCCTTTGATTTTTTTTTTGGGGGGGAGGGGTGGGAAGATTCCTGTATCTCCCTTTTGTCTGTAACCAGCCTTTTGTTGGAGTCTCTGGTCAGGTTGAGGTCCTGTGGCCTGTTTGGTTTCTTAAGTCGGTTTGTTGGAAGAGGCAGAAAAATGCTCTGCTTTACCCAAGATTCTGAGATCCCCCTCCCAGGTTAGTTTTCTGGGAGGGTGATCTGCTTTGAGAATCACAAAAGAGGGGGATGCAGTGGTGAGGCTAAGTTCTGGGTAGAGTTGAGGCCTTTCAACAATCAGTAGCTTTTTCCTGGGGCTGTTTTGTGCAAAAAAAAAAAAAAAAATCTCCCATAGCCCAGCCTGGAGCCCTTCTCAGGGATTCTGTTTTTCAATTGATTGTTGAGGCTGCTAGAGGGAGGGGCAGCCTCTGGCTCTGATTACCCAGTGAGGGAAGCTACTCCAATGGCTGGCGCCTGAGCTGGGTGACTTTTCCCTGGATGGAGCTGAGTCTGGCAGGTCACTTTGCCGTTAAGTTCTTGTGACCTGCTAAATGTCTCGTTTTATTCCAAGGCCTGGGTTGGGGCTGGCAGCTCCTCCGAGCTTTGTCGGTATCCAAGATGGAGATCACCGGTGCTGGGGGGAGAGGGGTGGCCTTCCCTCCTCTGCTCCCTGAGAAGGAGTGAGGACGTCGGGCTTGTACTCTCGCCGAGTCTTGGATCCTGTGTTGTCTCTGGTCTGCAAGCTGCTGGATGAAGATGTCCACTCTTTGTTGGTTCTTGCTGGTGTTGAGTAGAATCCGCTCGCCTGCTGCATCTGGCTCCTTAGTCCTGGACTCTCTGTGTGAGTGCTCAGGTATGGCCCCCGGCTGCGGTCTCCGCTGTTTGTGACCCTGCCGCCGCCGCCGCGGTGGCTGCTGGCGAGCACTCAGGTGTTTCTTTTTGCCTTGGCTTCCCTCTCTTGTCTAACTCTCTGTCCTGTGATGGCACACTTGGTGTGATTCTCTGGCTTAGGACTGTTCACTGGAACTCTAAAACTGCTTTCTATGTGAGAGCTTGTTCAGATTACAGCTTCTCCTTCGCCATCTTCCCGGAACCCCAAGAATGGCATTCTTCAATTAAAATACTAGGAAGAAACATAGTACCTGAAACTTTGGAGGCTATAGGAAAGAATATGTGCGCTCCCCAATGGTGTTTGAGAATACTTTGAAGATCCTTTGACAGAAAGTCAGAGTTGATCTATTTTCTGTTGAAAGACACTATTTTCACTACATTGTAAAGACTTCATCAGAGTTAGGACTGAATCAAAAAAGAGACATCTGTTGAGCATTAATGATAACAATTGAAATAAAAAAACAATGAGAACAGAATTGAACTATTGGATGTGGAAATATAAGAAGACAATACTCAAGCAGTGATAGAAGGAATGAGAAAACTGAGGGACTCAACAAAGGCTTTTAAGTGTATTAAAATCCTGGTTGATATTGATCCTTTTTAGTAATCTGTGGAGCTAAAGCCTTTGTCTTCGCTTCTGAAAGTCTGAGCAGGGTGATTTTAGCTCACAGTGTTCAGAGATAATCTTTTTTCCTCTTTACTATGCTAAAGTGCAGATATTTGAAGGCAGTGTTAAAGGTAAATACAGATATTAAGGAGAGATACTGGTTCATGAGTAATCAGGTTTATATACAAACCATGGTATATAAATCAATGGAAATTAAACTAGTCCATATAGATGTCATATAGATGTCAATATAGGGAAAAAGAAAGACCAAATTAGAACATCAGACATTTCAAAGATTTCAAAGGTGAGATAGAAAATAAAAGTTAAGGGGGAAATGAAAAATCAGTGTGGAAAAATGAAAAACTTAGAAAAGGTCATGCCATGAAATACAGGAAATAATAGCACTTCATGGAATATGATGTAGTTCAGTGTATGATTGCTCTTGAGAGATAATTGAGCAGGGGACAGGGAATTGGATCAATGACATCATGATACTAAACATTTACACTAAAAACTATTGTAATTGTCAAGACAAGAAAAGAAAATGATATTTAATGTCTGTATTGTAAGGAAGGAGATAGTTACCCTACATAAAATTTTAAATTAAGCTTTCTTTTAAATAAGTGTACTGAACTTTCAGATTTTCAACAAATATTCTTTCTATGGGACTGTAAAATATACCTCAATTTACAGTGGGGTAATGTCTGGAGAAACTCAATTATGTGAGCTTAAAACACTTTCAGTTAAAAATACATTTAATAGACTTGCAAATACCCTGACTTAGAAAGATAGCCTGCAATACCATGTTAGGCATTATTGTCATGATACCATGGTTGATTGGGCATTGTGTATCACTGCTGGAGGCCAGCATTTCAAGAGAGAATCACAGTACATGTCAGAAGGCCAGGGAGGAAACAACATTCAAAATTCAAGGGACAGTTTTTATTGATTTCAAATCACTTTTTACATCATCATAAAATTGAAGAGACATTTTCTGGCCATCATACACTGGGAACTGCCCAGACATTTTAAATAGTAAAAGAGTTTCCTACGGATAGATCTTCAATTACAGAAGCTTCAGATGCATATCATTTTATTCCTACAAAGGACTTGCCAGACATGTTAGCTACATCGGTACTTGATTTGAATCCCCACTAGAATAAAAGCAGAGTCAAGATGACTGCTATTTCAGAAGAGCATGTAAATATAAATCAAAGTCTAGGAACTAGATGACAAGTATTACTGATATTAATATAAGAGTTCACTAAAATACTAGCATTATATAGTAGACCAAATTATACCTAAATTGTTCACAATAAAACATGTAAGCATTTGGTACCCTGGAACACAAACGTTTCATCTTGGTGGGCCACGTTACATATGACTGATAATAAATTTTCAAGGAGATATTTGATGGAGTAACCCTCCATCAAATAATGGATGGGAGAATTGACATTTTCTATCAGACTAAATAGATTGGTGTGAAGAAAAGATGTAGGATAGAAGGCGAGAAATGGAAATTTCTACCATAAGGAAATGCCTTAAAGAAAAACTTTACAGCCTGTAAAATACACAAAAGTGTTACATATATATATATATTATATATATGAAATAGAATAATGGAACCCCATTAAATTATTTAAAATAAGAGAAAGGCAACAAGAAAAAGTAATGGACAAGAATAATCAAAGCACATATGTATATATGGAGATGCCACAATTAAGCTTCTTTGTACCAAAAAAGATAAACAAAAAAAAAATAATAAAATGCTATTTCTTTGACTTGAAAAATGCATGGGGCAGAACCAGAGTGCTGTAGAAAAGTCTAGGGAAAATTTCAGAGGGACAAGGCAATGATGGTTCCAAGCATTTCCTATAAGTCAAATGTGTACTGTGAAAACCATTCCGCAATATAATGTACCAAAACAATGTGTTTTAGAACGATAATTTAAGCAGTAGCTGAGTAATGTTAACATGATCCATCAGTACAGTAAAGATAACCTCAATTATTTGAATGCAAATAAGATGACAGTGAATTTAATCATGAAGATAGTAAATTTGATTTGTGTATTGCATATTTGATGTTCAATTGAAAGTAATTTCATCATCTGAAATATGTGGTTTGGTTTATGGGAAGATGCTGTGTAAAATGCACATAATTAGCAAGACTATATGTGAATTTATCTGGTTGTGCTTAGTGTTCTAAAAATAGGTAAAAATTGAAAACTAAGTAGATGGCTGAAGGAATTCAGGTTTAAGAAGACAGGGTACGAAAAACTGTTTTAAAAATATTAAATCTAAAATAAGAGCAAGATTACAATGGCTGAGTTTGACATTTGGACACATTCAATTTCTCAGAGAGAGGACAGAAAGGAATAGTTACTATTAATAATTAGAATGAATCATTCTGGGAGGTTCACCAAAATAGGTGCTTTGTATTTTCTTTGGAGGACAATTTTATATACCCTTTCTCCTTTGATTTTTACAAAATGATAAGAGAATTAATCATGCTCTTCTCAATAAACTCATAGAGAAATTCAGTAACTTGATATTTTAAACAAGGTTAAATTTCAGTAGTACTGACTCAGATTGTTATCTCTCATCTGCCAGTCTCTAAAGCATTTTAGAAGGAGGAATAATTGGTGTTAGCATGAAAAATTCCCTACGTGTTCCCAGAAGTTGAGTCTGGGTCTGGTGCTGAGTGTTTCATTGTTACAATACTATCTGGAAGTGGCAGAAAATGAGGAGTAGAAGGATGTGAAGTTCCATGAAGGAAACATCTCCAAGTTATTCTCAAGAACTCCATATTAGTTTTGTTAGACCACAGAATGGTCAAACAACCAATCACATGAATAAATGGAAAGCAGCTTATGGATTTATAGGTACTTCTGAAGATGTAGTTTATATTTAATTGATATATTTTGGTTCATTTAGTAAATTTAGTATCTATATTTATGTATGATGACATTTATTAAAAATTTTCATGAAACTGTGGAAATACCTTACGGTAAGTTTTTACTTGGGATTGATTTTTGTGGTTTGACATTCACATCATAGGTACTGATCAGGACTGGTTATCAGAAACTGTTGGTGATTAGTTATACTACAGATCACATGCCTGCCGGCGTCTTCTTCAATGGCACCAGTAACATTTTTTTTTTTGGCATGGATTAAGAAAATGGATAGACAAAACATATAGTTATACACACTGACAATCATGGATAGTAAATTAAAATTCCAAGATGAAGATTCCATATGGAGCCTTGCTTGTGATGACTAGAAATAGAAAGAATGTCAGTATATTTTCAGTTTCAAAAATATTAATTCTTGGGCTGGGAAGGTGGCTCAGTGATAGAGTGCTTGCCTTGCATGCATGAGGCCCTGGGTTCGATTCCGAAGCACCACATAAGCAAAAATATTAATTCTTAATTAGTTCCTTTGGTAATATTGTATATTCTTGTATTTATACTAGCTAGATATTAGATATAGTAGCTAAATACAGATTTACTTAAGACAAGGACTTTTTTCATAAATAGATCTAAAGAAAGATTGGCCTTTGTGTGTTCATTCACATACACATATAATACATATAATACATCTGGTAATTTGATAAATGCATAGGAGATAATTGAAATATCAAAGATAATGGAGTTGAAAGCTATAACTTTCTATTAAACTCTTCAAATTTGTTTTTATATATTTGGAGCCAATATTACATAAACTTTATTTCATATTTTTTCTGGAAAAGTTGATTTTGAAGAAGCATCTAAAGCCTAAAATCTTCAAACTGGCTCTTGCAAAATATAAATAGCATCAGTTTTAGGATAGGAGTCATATTGATTTTTTAATTTAAATGTAATTTCCCAAACCATGAACATATCATACTCATTAAGGTGTTAAACAATACTTAATTTTAAAATATTTTGCAGGTTTCATGTTGTAGGTTTAGTTGTGATCAAGTAAGATTATAATTAATATCATAACAATTGCAATAAAGAATAGTAGTTTCTATGAATATTGGTAAATTGAAGATAATGCATATATAATTCACAATGAAACAGTTCAATTAACCTTTAGTGCATGCAATGTTTTGGTGTACACAGTTTATTTATTTCATCTGTTTCAGTTGTAGAATTTAACTCACTGATTATGACCCATTATTACACTTTTATCTTTGAATAGGCTAAACAGGTCTTAGGATATTTCTGTTTGTCTCTGTTTTTCTCTTTCTCTGAAGTTTTAAATTTTTATGTGGCCATGGATGGTTTGCAATTTTTAGTTCTCCTATTATTTCCTTCCAACTGCTGAGAGCACAGATGTGCATCACTATGCGCAAATGAACTTGGGATTATATAACCATGAAATGATTCTGTATGTATAGCTACAAATGTATATATATATATATATATATATATATATATATATATATATATATATATATATATATATATATATATATACATTCAACTTTTGTGGAGCATATTTTTTCTAATAATATGAAATACAATAGTGTATACCTCTTAAAATTCATTAAATGAATTTTGGTATAGTGATATATGTCTAATTTTACTATACAGGAGTCTGGGGCAAGAAGATGTGGAATTTGAGGGTAGCCTATATTACATAGCAAGTTCAAGCCCACCCTGGACTACATAGAGAAACACTGTATCAACAAAAATTCAGTTGAGCTAGGTGCCAGTGGCTCACAACTGTAATCCTGGCTACCAATGAGGTTGAGATCTGAGTATAATAGTTTGAAGCCATCCCAGAAAGGAAAGGTCCTGAACCCTTATCTCCAATTAATCACAGAAAAACACAGAAATGGAGCTGTAGTTCAAATGGTGACTACCAGCCTTTAGCAAAAGGAGCTCAGGGACAGCGTCCGGGCCCTGAGTTCAAGCTTCAGGACCAGCGAAAAAAAAGAAAGAAAGAAAGAGAAAGAAAGAAAGAAAGAAAGAAAGAAAGAAAGAAAGAAAGAAAGAAAGAAAGAAAGAAAGAAAAGAAAGAAAGACAGAAAGACAGAAAGACAGACAGAAAGAAAGAAAGAAAGAAAGAAAGAAAGAAAGAAAGAAAGAAAGAAAGAAAGAAAGAAAGAAAGGAAAGAAAGAGAGAGAGAAAGAGAGAGAGAAAGAGAGAGAGAAAGAAAGAGAGAAAGAAAGAAAGGAAGGAAGGAAGGAAGGAAGGAAGGAAGGAAGGAAGGAAGGAAGGAAGGAAGGAAGAAAAAAAAGAAAAAAGAAAGAAGGAAAATACATTGAATGTTGCTAACATTTTAGTTACCTTAAGGGTACTTCTCAACTATTTTATAATGTAACATGCTGTGGCACAGGGCAAAAAGTTGAATTAAATTTTCTATTTCTTTGAATAACTAATATTTTGTATCCTAGCTTAATTCTAGATATTTTGTTTTATTTTATTTGTGAACATACTGTACAGAGGGTTACAATTACATGGGAAGGATAATGCATACATTTCTTACCAAGCATTTCAGCCTCCTCCTTTGTTTACCCTTCACATCCCTTCCCAGCCTCCCCCTCCCCATCCCAATGCTTCCCCCCCCCATCCCGCACCAACTTTGTAAAGCTTGTTTTCCACATGATAACTTGTACTTCTCATTGTTGCAACAGGTCCACCTGCATCCTTAAACGACTTGATTTTCCCCATCTCCTCCACAAGTTATACTGACATCAAATGTAGTGAAACCAGGGGTTATATTGTGGGGGAGGGACATACTAAGAAACAAAGAAATAATCTTATAAATGGGTTAGAAACACATGCATGAAAGAAAAAAACATTAAAATACATATCTAAGGGTTCATTTTCCTAACATCACATTATCTGACCTTTTCTGCTTGACTTGACTCATACATATACTAGATATTGCAAATAAGGGAAACCATGGGACCTATGTTTCTTTGGGCCTGGCTTACTTCACTTAATATAATTTTTTCCAAACTTTTCCATTTCCTACCAAGTGGGGCTATGTCATTCTTTCTGATGGAGGCATAGAATTCCATTGTGTATATATCCCACATTTTCTTGATCCATTTGTCTACGGAGGGGCATCTGGGTTGGTTCCATATCTTAGCTACAGTAAATAATGCTGCAATAAACATAGTTGTGCTGGTAGCTTTAGTGTGGTCTTGTTTGTAAACATTTGGGTAAATGCCCAAAAGTGGGATTGCTGGGTCATAGGGGAGTTCTGTGTGAAGGTTTTGAGGAACCTCCATACTGCTTTCCAAAGTGGTTGAACAAGTTTACATTCCCACCAACAATGAAGTAAGGTTCCCGTCTGTCCACATCCCCTCCAGCATCTGTTGTTGTTAGAGTTCTTGATTTTTGCCATTCTAACTGGAGTGAGGTGGCATCTCAATGTTGTTTTGTTTTGCATTTCTTTTATGGCTAGGGATGTTGAACATTTCTTCATGTGTCTATTGGCCATCCTTCTTTCTTCTTCAGAGAAGTTTCCCTTTAAGTCTTTCGCCCACTTATTTTTTGGGCAGTTGTTCCTCTGAGGATTTGTTGTTGGAGGATTTAATTTTTTGAGTTCCAAGTATATTTTAGATATGAGACCTTTGTCCATTGTATGGCTAGTGAAGATCTTCTCCCAATCTGTGGGCTTTCTACTGATCTTGCTAGCTATGTCCATTGCCATGCAGAAGATCTGCAACTTTATGCAATCTCATTTGTCCAATCTTTCTTGATTTGTTGTGTTTCCGGGTCTCTATTCAGAAAATTTCGGCCTGAGCCAAGGAGACCTAGGGTATCTCCTATTCCATCCTGTAATGTTTTCAGAATGTTTGCTTTGATTTCGAGGTCTTTGATCCATTTGGAGTTGATTCTTGCACAGCGTGATATATAAGGATCTAGCTTTAGTGTTCTACAAGTAGTTAACCAATTTTACCAGCACCATATACTGAAGAGGCTTTCTTTCTTCCATTCTATTGTTTAATCTCGTGAATCGAAGATTAGACGGCTATAGGTCTGTAGGTTCATTTCTGGGTTTTCAATTCTATTCCATTGGTCCTGAGGTCTGATCTTATGCCAATACCAAGCTGTTATGATTACTATGGCTTTATAGTAGAGTTTGAAATTTGGTATTGATATTCCTCCAGCAGTGTTCTTTCCAGTGAGGAGCGTTTTTGCTATTCGGGGTCTTTTATTGTTCCCTATGAATTTTTGGATTGCCTCTTCTATTTCCTTGAAGAATGAGGGTGGAATTTTAATAGATATTGCATTGAATTTGTAGATAGCCTTGGGAAGTATTGCCATTTTCACGATGTTAATCTTGCCAACCCAGGAGCATAGGAGGTTTTGCCATTTTTTAAGTTCTGTGTTGATTTCCTTTTTCAAGATTTTAAAGTTTTCATCATCGAGGTCCTTCACTTCTTTGGTTAAGTTAATTCCTAGGTATTGTATTTTTTGTGGGGCTATTACAAATGGAGTTGCTTTCCTAATTTCAGCCACACTTTTCTCATTGTTGGCATACAGAAAAGCCATTGATTTTGGGGGGTTAATTTTATATCCTGCTACTTTGCCAAAGTTTTGAATCAGCTTGAGTAATTTAGAAGTGGAATATATGGGATTCTTTAAATACAAGATCATGTCATCTGCAAAGAGGGAGAGTTTTATTTCTTCTTTCCCTATTTGGATCCCCTTTATGTCTGCATCTTGTCTTATTGCTGTAACTAGGCATTCTAATATTAGATTGAAGAGAAATGGAGAGAGTGGACATCCTTGTCTTTTTCCTGAGTTAAGAGGAAATGGTTTTAGTTTTCACCATTGAGTATAATGCTGACTGTATATTTGTCATATACAGCCTTTATAATATTGAGGAATGTTCCATGGATTCCTAATTTTTCCAAAACTTTCATCATAAAGGGGTGTTGGATCTTGTCGAATGCTTTTTCTGCATCTATTGAGATAACCATGTGGTTCTTATTCTTGCTCCTGTTGATGTGATGAATAATATTAATTGATCTGCATATATTTAACCAGCTTTGCATCCCTGAAATGAATCCTGTTTGATCGTGGTGTATGATCTTTTGGATGAATTTTTGAAGTCAATTGGCCAAAATTTTGTTGAGAAGTTTTGCATCAATGTTCATCAAAGAAATGGGTCTATAGTTCTCTTTCTTTGATGAGTCCCTCCCTGGTTTTGGGATGAGGGTTATGATGGTTTCATAGAATGTGTTCGGTAGTGAACTTTCTCTTTCAATTTCATTGAAGAGTTGGAGGAGTATTTGTGTGAGCTCTGCTTTGAAGGCCTTGTAAAATTCCGCTGTAAAACCATCTGGTCCTGGACTTTTCTTAGCTGGGAGGTCTCTTATTGCTGTTTCTGTTTCATTGCTTGATATGGGCCTGTTAAGCTGGTTTAACTCATCTTGGTTTAGTTTTGGCATGTCAATATTTGCTAGGAAGAGGTCCATTTCTGTCAAGTTGTCGAACTTATTAGCATAAAGTTTTGAGAAGTATTCCCTTATAATGTTCTGAATTTTGGTTGTTTCCGTGGTGATGTTTCCATTCTCATCTCTGAGTTTATTAATTTGGGTGTGTTCCCTTCTTTTTGTGATAAGATTTTCTAAGGGTCTGTCATTTTTGTTAAATTTTTCGAAGTACCATCTCTTTGTTTTGTTGATTCTTTCTATAGTTTTTTTTTGATTCGAAATCATTTGATTCTTATTTAATTTTAATTATTTCTTTCCGTCTACTGGATTGGGGTTTATCTTGCTGCTCTTTTTCAAGGAGGTTTAGATGTGTCATTAAATTGCTAGTTTCAGATCTCTCCAATTTGTTGATGTAGGAGCTCAGAGCTATAAACTTGCCTCTGAGTAATGCCTTTGCTGTGTCCCAGAGGAGCTGGTAATTTGTGTGTTCATTTTTGTTGAATAGCATGAACATTTGAATTTCCTTTCTAATCTCTTCCATGACCCACTCTTGATTCAGCAGTGTGTTGTTCAGCCTCCATGTGATACCGGACTTTCTTTGGTGGCTTTTGGTGTTGAGTTCTAATTTTATTCCCTTGTGGTCAGAGAGAATGCAAGGTATAACTTCAATGTTTCTGAATTTAGACAAGTTTGCTTTGTGGCCTAAAATGCGGTCTATTTTAGAAAATCTTCCATGTGCTACTAAGAAAAACGTGTATTCTGATGCTGCTGGGTGAAATGTTTGGTAGATGTCTGTGAAGTCTAGTTGATCTATGCAGCTGTTTAGATCTGCGGTTTCTCTGTTGAGTTTTTTGCCGAGTTGATCTATCTAGTGGGGAGAGTGGTGTGTTAAAATCTCCAACAATTAATGTCTTTGGATCTATAAGAGATTTGAGATTTGAGGGTGCTCCATTGTTTGGTGAATAGATCTTTAGTATTGTAATATCCTCCTGAAGGAGAGATCCCTTAATTAGTATGTAGCGACCTTCTTTATCTCTTCTCAGGAATTTTAATTTGAAGTCTATTTTATCTGATATTAGGATTGCAACTCCCGCCTGTTTATGGGGGCCGTTTGCTTGGTAAATTTTGTTCCAGTCTTTAACATTGAAAATGTGTTTGTTTTTACGGGCAAGATGTGACTCCTGCAGGCAGCAGATAGAAGGGTATTGTTTTTTAATCCAACTAGACAGTCTATGTTGCTTAATTGGAGAGTTAATTCCGTTACTGTTAAGAGAAAGGACTGAGAGGTATTTGAGAGTTCCTGTCTTGTTATCCTCCTTCTTGGGGCCTGCAAAAACTTGGTTCTTCTTATGGTTCTTGGATTCTCAGTTTGGGTGCAGTTTCTTGGCATTTATTGTGGTCTTGTTGGTTTTCTATGTGTAGGATATCTTTAAGAATGTTTTGTAGGGCTGATTTAGTGGAGATGTGTTGTTTCAATTTTTCTTTGCTATGGAAAGTTTTTATTTGGCCTTCAGTTATGAAGGAGAGTTTAGCTGGGTACAGTATTCTTGGTTGATAGTAGTTTGTTTTTAGGGCTTGGCATACATCATTCCAGGCTCTTCTTGCTTCGATTGTCTCTGCTGAGAAATTTGAGGTGATTCTAATAGGTTTCCCTATTAGAAGGTGATTACCCTCTTCTCCCTGACAGCTTTAAAGATCTTTTCCTTGGTCTGAGTTGATCCTATGTAGATTATAATGTGACAGTGGGATGTCCTATTCTGGTCTGGTCTATTTGGGCTTCTAAAGGTTCTTGTGTCTGAATAGGCCTATCTTTTTGTATGTTTGGGAAGTTCTCTACTAGGATTCTGTTAAACAAATTTCCTAGACCATTAACTTCTGTTTCTAGGTGCTCCTCTACACCCATTATCCTTAGATTAGGCCTTCTGATGGTGTCTTCCAAGTGTTGGATAGATCTCTCATATTCCTTGGACTTGTCTTGGATGGTTGTATGTTCTTTCTCTATAATATCTAGGCTGTCTTCAATCCCTGAGATTTGATCTTCTGCATCGTCTAACCTGCTGTCAAGACTTTCTACTTTGTTTTTTTTTTTTTATCTCTTTTCCCTTTAATTGTTCAGCTTTAATGGCTTCAAATTCTTTGTTGAAGCTCTGTTTTAGATCTTGTATGAATTTCTTTACTTCCTTAATTTGGTGTTCAGTGTTTATTCTCAAATCTCTTAGTTGATTTGTTATGGTTTCTTTGGACTTCCATTCCTTCTGTTGGGTTCCATTCAGCATTCCCTTTGTGGTCTCCCTGACTTCCTTTAGCTCTTTGTTAATGGATTCTATGAATACTTTTAGTGATCTTTGTGTATTCTCTTCCTGCTCTCTCAATTCCTGTATTACTCTGTGATTAGCTTCCTCCCGTTCGTGGGATTCCTGCAGTTCTCTTTGAGTGTTCTCAGCCTTCTCACACCATTCCTGCCTTTCTCTTTGAGTATTCTCAAGCTGCTCATGCAAATCCTTTATCAGTTTTTGAGTAGCTTCCTCACGCTTATGATATTCCTGTATAAACTTTTGGATTGCCTCCTCTCTCTCCCTATCATGCTCATACAGAGTCCTTTGTATGTTTTCTATCTTTGCATTTATCATGTTTGCCAGCAGTGTTTGTAGAGCTATTTGGGAACTCTCCTCTGTTCTGTCCCCTGATTATCAAGACTGGGAATTGTGATACCCAGATTTGCCATTTTTGTTGTGTTTTTTCAGCTTACTCTGCTCATTTGGGATGAAAATAGCACCAGTTTTGTGCTTGAACACTATCTTAAGGCAACCATCAACCAAAGTCTGAATTTGTACAATCAATAGTCTACAGATACAATCTAGTTCAACAGATACATCTATTCAACATCAAACAACTATATGTTAATGGGCTTCAAACCGCAGAGAAGAATTTGGAATACCAGAAATTATTAGGGTTAGGGAGAGATGTGGGTAAAAAATAGGAATAGATTGGTGTGGGGAGGCACAGGGAGAGTTAACTAAGTCCTAATCTCAATGCAGGAAATAGGTTGGGTAGGATGAAAGTAGAGAGAGAGAAAAAAAGAAGAAAGGGAAAGGGAAAAAAAAGAGACCAGAAAAAATAGAAAAATAAAAATTCATAATATTATGGAGAAAGAAAACAATCTATTTAGAGAAGAACGTGAATATATTGAGAGAAGGGGAGTGACATAGAGGAGATGTGAAAAATTTAAAAATAAAAATGCTTAAAATATTATATAGGTATAAAGAGGTAGTACTTCTATTAAGGAATTTAAGTCTCAGAGGTTTTGAATTGAGTAATAAATTTGTGGATTAAGAGTGTACACAATGGGGGATAGGTTCTACTAGTTAACTACGGGTTTATCTGAGGATGTGCAGGACAAGAGTTAAGTCACATAAAGAAGAATAAAAGAGAGGAAAAGGTGAAAAGGATAAGAAAGGAAGAAAAAAAGATAAGTTCAGTAGAGCTAAACAAAAAACAAAACAATAATTAAAAAAGAAAAAAGAGAAAGAAGACAAAAAAAGAAAGAAAAACACACATTCATGTATCCCAAAAATAAAATTATAAGAGGAGAAAAAAAAGTTACTGGAAAAAATTTTTTTTCAAAAAAGTCAAAAATTAAAGATTAAAAAGAGTTTTAGAAAAGAAAAAAAATTTTTATATAAGATATCAAAGAAGAAGAAGAAGAAGAAGAAGAAGAAGAAGAAGGAGAAGAAGGAGAAGAAGGAGAAGAAGGAGAAGAAGGAGAAGGAGAAGAAGGAGAAGAAGGAGAAGAAGGAGAAGAAGGAGAAGAAGGAGAAGAAGAAGAAGAAGAAGAAGAAGAAGGAGAAGGAGGAGAAGGAGGAGAAGGAGGAGAAGGAGGAGAAGGAGGAGAAGGAGAAGAAGGAGAAGAAGGAGAAGAAGGAGAAGAAGGAGAAGAAGGAGAAGAAGGAGAAGAAGGAGAAGAAGGAGAAGGAGAAGAAGGAGAAGAAGGAGAAGAAGGAGAAGAAGGAGAAGAAGAAGAAGAAGAAGAAGAAGAAGAAGAAGAAGAAGAAGAAGAAGAAGAAGAAGAAGAAGAAGAAGAAGAAGAAGAAGAAGAAGAAGAAGAAGGAGAAGAAGAAGAAGAAGAAAGTTCTTTGATTTTTTGGGGTAGGAGTGGGAAAAATCCTGTATCTCCTTTGTGTCTGTAACCAGCCTCTTGTTGGATTCTCTGGTCTACTTGTGGTCCTGTGGCTTGGTTGGTTTCTTAAGTCAGTTTGTTCGAACAGGAAGAAAAATGCTCTGCTTTACCCAGGATTTTGAGATCCTCCTCCCAGGTTAGTTTAATGGGAGGCTGTTCTGCTTTGAGAATCACAAAAGAGGGGGATGCAGTGATGAGGCTAGGTTCTGGGTAGAGTTGAGGCCTTTCAACAAACAGTAGCTTTTCCCTGGGGCTATTTTGTGAAAAACTCACAGAGCCCAGCCTGGAGCCATTCTCAGGGTTTCTGTTTACTGAATTTCAATTGATTGTCAACGCTGCTAGAGGAAGGGGCATCCTCTGGCTCTGATTACCCAGTGAAGAAAGCCACACCTAGGGCTGGCGCCCAAGCTGGGTGACTTTTCCCTGGGTGGAGCTGAGTCTGGCAGGTCACCCTGCCGTTAACTTCTTGTGACCTGCTAAATGACTCATTTTATTCCAAGACCTGAGTTGGAGCTAGCAGTTCCGCCGAGCTTTGTTGGTATTCAAGATGGAGATCTCCGGTACTGGGGGGGGGCGGGGTGGCCTTCCCTCCTTTGCTCCCTGAGAAGAAGTGAGTATGTCGGGCTTCTACTCATGCCAAGTCTTGGTTCCTGGGTCATCTCTGGTCTGTGAACTGCAGGATGAAGATGTCCGCTCCTTGTCGGTTCTTGCTGGTGTTGAGTAGAATCCGCTTGCCCGCTGTGTCTGGCTCCTTCGTCCCGGACTCTCTGTGGCTCAGGTATGTTGCCCTGTGGTCGCCGCTGCCACCGCTGCCGCTGCCGCGGCGGCTGCTGGCAAGCGCTCATATGTATCTCCTTGCTTGGGTTTCCCCTCTCTGGCCTAACTCTCTGTCCTGTGATGGCACACTTGGTGTGATTCTCTCGCTTAGGACTATTCACTGGAACTCTAAGCTTGTTCAGATTCCAGTTTCTCCTCTGCCATGTTCCCAGAACTCCCAATTCTAGATATTTTTATTTTGTAAAGCTACTTTTTAGTCTAGCTGTTGTGGTTTAAACCAAAGTATTTAAAGATACCTTAAAACTAATGGTTAGCACAATTTCTGGAAGATAACTTAGTTGATAAGTAGAATTTGAAATGCTGAAATCATTTGTATCTTAATTAGGAAAATTCTAAACAAAGCAATAACAACTGTAGACATATGGAAAAAGAAGAGGCATCTTGTTGATTCTTTTCCATTTAAAATGACCCAGCCTTCTCTAGCACATCATAGTTTATATCTCCACTCAAGCTGTAACCTGCTCCATGGCTTGACATGGATACCCTCAGGTTCTGTACCAGCAGGAGGCATTTCTGGAGTGAAGCTCATGATGATATTGACTAGTCCTTTAGCATTCCAGTAATGAACACTTAGTGATCTGCAGTAGAGATGGTTAGGTTAAGTAGATTTTTGAGAAACTCTCAGATTAACCTCTTTTTATTTATTGTTATATATTTTACCAACTCAACTAACCTCTGCATATATTCATCTGTTGCTTTGACTAGCCTGGCATCTCTGAAAAATATCCACCATATTAATAAGTCTCTGAATTAATTCAAAATTATAATCAAGATGGAACTAGAAGACATTACATGTGGTTACCTTCTATAAAAGCAATTAAAAATATTATCATTATCTTTTTGCCTTTAGACTCTGCAGAGATTTTAATTCTTCTTTAGTTTTATACACGCTGATATGAACATAGGCCCATAACTGCTTTATTTTGCTTCCCTCCTCCCAATTCAATATCAGTTCTCACACACCATTTTTATTAGTTTTTCTTCCTTATAGGTGAATATAGGTCATTCATTTTTTAACTTGGAATAATGTAAAAGGGGGATTTCCTTGGACATATATTTACTAAGCCTTTTTATATCTTCTCAATTCTGACATCTTTGTACAAATATTCTTCCTACTCTACATTGTTGAATGCTTTTATATAAAGAAATAATTCATTTATGCACATGAATAAAAGACTTAGGATTTCTTGGATTTTAGTGTAATGCGCAAATATAACCTCCAATATATAAATTATCACTGTAAAAATGTAAGATTATTAGATTTTACAAGAACTTTTTAATGAATTGAAGATTGTTTTCCTAGTGAGATAATATGTTTGGATTATCTATTTAAATAAAATAATACCTAGAGCTAATTAGACTACAGAACCTATTAAGTTACATTTTTTTCTTTTTCTTGTTTTTACTTTAAGCAACAGATTTCTTAATCTATAAAAATCATAAAGCCCAGAGGAGATTCCTGCTTGTTATAAAGAAACTCAACATAACATTCTTATGAGCTCCTAGTTATCCCCTGGCTCTATTGTGTCCCTTAGAATAATTTAACTAAATGACTAAAAGGTTTTATTTTGTGTTAGAGAGCACAAGATTTCTTGTTGATTTTAGACTTTTATTTAATAATAAAACTAAGTTGCCTTTTCTGGTCCCCAAGGGATTTTATGTGTGTAAAATAAATATGCAAACTTATCTGGGCCCATGGGTCTCGTATAGCTCAGAAGACACATTTCTTACACTCTAAAGAAGGCATTTTGTTAATGTTCCAACGTGAATGATGCCCATAGCATTAAATGTGCAGAGCTATCACTGCTAAATGACTTTAGAAATGAGTTGGAGGTTAATTCTTTGCCTCATTGGCCCCCCAAAGTGGACAAACTGTAATTGACTATGATTGCATTCACGAAGCACTTTTTTCCTATTAAAATAATGGAAGAGAACTCACAGAGAAATTTTGTGGGTTTACGAACGATTATAAGAATGCTTTTGAGATGGCATTAAGACGAAATATTTCTGTATTTGGTACACTCTCCCTTATCAAATTGTATTACTTCCAAAAAATCCACACATTTTAAACTACTCATGTCATTTGTTTTCCTTGCTAGCATTTTCCATTTACATATCTTGAGCAAACCCTAGTATTCCATCTGTACTTACCACAGAGTAAGCAACTATGTCCATTTCTATCCACTTATATCTATAACCTTACAGAAGATAACACACAGCAATCCTTTGGGAAAGGGGTAGCCTCAGGTTCACTTTGGGTAAAAGGCTTAAAATTGATTGGGTCTGTGCTCATTGTCATGGATTTTGTTCAGTGAAAAATGGAGCTTAGGTTACTCAAAATAGGCAAATACGAAGGAGCAATATTTAATCACATAGAAGCTTTGCCTTATACGCTCAAGTCTCTCTGCCCAGGAGGTTTAATGGGATGGATCCTCTTTTCCTCTCGCTGCCTTATAAATTGTTTCTAGAGTCAACCTTTCTTTTGATGAGGGATTGTTTATGCCATGGGTAAGGATCACTGGAGCCAAACAAACCTGTGAGCAATTTAAGACATGTTGTTTCTCAGTCGATAAATGTTTCTTATTGCTAACAATAGAGGAATAGAATGCTTGGTTTTTACAATGTGCATGGGGTTAAATGAGGTAACAGACATATTGCTCCTAAGACAGTGCCACCAACTCAATTAATGCAGCTTTGTTAATCAGCTCAGACTATCACAAGAAAACACCATCAACTGGGTGGCTTGAATGAGAAAGGATTTCCCTATAGTTCTGGGGGCTGCAAATCAGATTGGGGGCTGCTGGCTGATTCTGTTCCTGAAGCCACTTCTGTGGCTTCATTTAACCTCCTAAAAGGCTTGTCTCAAATTTAGTCTCGTTTGAGTCAGGATTTCAGTATATGAGTGTGTGTGTGTTGGAGAATGAAACACAGTTCATGGCAAAGCTATTTTTAGCATTTTAAAAATAAAAAAAACACTAATGTACATACATTGTTATTCTTCAGTAAATGGCTGTTGTAAAATTTATTTTATGTCATTTTTCTGAAAGCAGTACCGACAGACTTGTTTCCTTAAATTTCATACTGTCTGCTTCTATGAGTTTATTTGTGAGGAAGCAAGAAGTCTTTGATGTCTTTTATGCTTTTAGCCCTTGAAATGTGCTTGGGCAAATCCGGGGTCCTGAAGATTAGATTGAGTTATTAATAGGACTGCTTGACATTATGGCTGGGTTATAATTGCTAAGACTGATCTGTAGGGCACATGGGCAGCAAAGATGGCACTGAGAGGGAGTTGAGTAGGCAGAGCCCGAGTTGTTTATGTTAAAATCTGACTGGATACCACAACCAGGCCAAGTGACCGTGCATGAACAGCTCCCGGACATCAGGGAAAGTATAGAAATCTTAGGCGCATGATAGGGTGACCTCTACAGTGATTGGTTGGTTCCTTTTCCTCCCTTCTATGCCACACAGTTTTTTACTTTAAAAAGTGCTTGCTGTGTGGTAATAAATAAGTTCCTGCTTGACTTGACTTCCCCCGCCTCTGTCTCAGAGGCTAAGGGAGGCTGGGGAACAGGCAAGCGGTGCACTTACCTTTCCTTGGACCCTGTCAGTCTTCTCCGGGATGGATGAAGACCCAACACTTTTCTAGGAGACTGCTATAGCAATAAAGATATATGTTTAAATAATGAAATTTGCCTAACATAGGTCTGCTCGTTCTCTTTGTAATTGAAGCTGCTTCCTCCCTATTAAAGTTTTCTCTGAGAGGCTGATTGATGGGTGAAGATTCAGAGATGGGGCAAAAGCAATGAGTAATAGTATGGGCTCTCCTTTGCTACTTCAAAATAAAGTATTTTTTTCTTTAACAGACAAGATATAGTAATCATTTGTACAACAGTAAATCAACTAAAGGTGAGTTCTATATAAAAACAGTAAAAGAAATACTGAAAATCCTGGAAACATTTAATAACTAAGCTCAGCTGGAGACAAAAATAATAATTTGCAAGATAAATCAGTAGAACATATTCAACATAAAGAATTTTAGAAAGACAAACTGAGGGTGTGTGTGTGTGTGTGTGTGAGAGAGAGAGAGAGAGAGAGAGAGAGAGAGAGAGAGAGAGAGAGAGAGAGAAAATGAGGTGGAGAAAAAGGGTAAAGGAAAAACAATGCAGAAAAAAATATCCACATAAACAGTAGTTAAATAAAACAAATTAATTCAAATCCTCAATGAAACAAATATCTAATAGCTTAGTAGGAAAAATAAAGATGATTTCAGTCAAGTAAAAATTGAAGGAATTAATTGAAATTAGTTATGTACTATAAAATGTATTTTCAAAAGTTCTGTAGAAATAAATTCAGTAGTATATTTGTGTAGTCCCAGCTATTTGGTGTGTGGAGAGCCATTGAATGGAGGAAGAGTCCAATTCAAGGGAAAATGTTAATGAGATTGCATCTCAATAAGGAAATTGGGCACAGTAGTCATAGCTGTAATCCCAACTACACTCAGTGAAGTAGTGAGATTGAAGTCCACAGTCAGCCTGAGGGAAAATGTAAAATTCTATCTCTGAAATAATTAAAGTACAAAAGAGGTGTTTTTTTGTGTGTGTGTGTGTGTTTTTTTTTTTACTTTTGCAGTAGACTATTTGCTGAGCAAACATAAGGCTTTGAGTTCAAATCCCAATCCTACCTTAATAAATAAATAACAGCTAAAGAAATAAAAAAAAAGCTATTTAGATGGGTGGAAAAAAATCTAAGGAATAAATACAAAGTATTACAAAAATAAAAGAAGCAAAAGAGAGGAAATATTTGCAAAATATGAAGGCTAAGTTCAAACAATAACAACAAAAGCAAAACAAAAAGTTCTGATTTAAGCGAAATTATAGATATAAATGTAAAAGTTATAGCTCTAAAACTTTTACAGCAAATATATTTATACATTGGAAAAATTTCTCAAATCTCACATCAAACAATACTAACCCATACAATAATGATAAATTAGATATATTTAATAGCACTTAATTAGCAAAACTTTAACCATTAAAATAAAAACTGAAAGGCACAAAGCAAAAAGAGATATTTATAGTATGTGTATTTGATAAAGTACACAAAAAGTAACAAAAATTGAAGAATATTTATTTATTTATTTTTAATTAATTAATTAATTAATTTTTTTTGTCAGTCGTGGGGCTCTGGGCCTGGACGCAGTCCCTCAATTCTTCAGGTCAAGGCAAGTCCTCTACCATTTGAGCCACAGCACCACTTCCGGTTTTCTGGTGGTTTACTGGAGATAAGTATCTCACAGACTTTCCAGCTGGACTGACTTTGAACCGTGATTCTCAGATCTCAACCTCCTGAGTATCTAGGATAACTAGCGTTAGCCACTGGTGCCTGGCGAATGAAGAATATTTAGAAATCATTAAGGAAAGCTAGCAAATTCAGTGTAAAATATTGACAAAATAGTTGAAGACAGATGACACTAGAATTTTAAATACATAAAGTATGTAGACAAAAATACCAAAGAAAATTTGAAACCCTTTAATAAAGAAAATCACAGCCATAAAAGACACATTAAGAACCCACAAAGATGCCTACCTATTTTGTATAATTATTAAGTAGTTGTACAAAGGGATTACAATTCCACAAGTCAGGTTGTGAATTCAATGCTTCTTAATCAATGTGATCCTTTCCTACATTCTTGTCCTTTTTTCTTTCATCTATACCCTCAGTTGCATAGTTCAATTTTTACATAATGTACATTGAATATAATAACAATATTTGCTCACCCTTCCTCCCTCCATTCCTGTGCTATTTCTTCCCACATCCCCAAACATGTTTCAACTTCCTGGTAGTCATTTTGATCAACAATACATCAGTTGTTCAGAGGGTATGCACCTTTGGATTCTTCCACTAAGTACAACATCATTTAGTCAGTTTGTGTGTAAATGAATGGAGCTCTGTATGTATTATTTTTTAAAGCCATCATAGGTATTTTATGTTTAGTGTGAGGCAATGTTTAGACCATGGAGTAAGTGGACTTGTAATGAAAGCTTGGAAAAAATGACACTGCTTCAAGTCTTTTGGAAATGTTAACTTCATCTATAGTTGAACATGCTTGTATCTGTGGGATATAATTGACACTTTGCACATAACATATCCAATAGAGATACACGAAACTGTTAGAGCTTCCAAAAGATGAAAATCCAAATGCAACAAATGAAACAGTTAATTATTACAATTTTTTTTCAGAGACAACATGAGGGATCCAATTACCACTACTACAGAATTATAGAAATAATGCCAATCCAATACAGTTCATCTCATATGATTGGATTTTTTTTAAAACTTGGTGGTTCCCCTGGAAGATGACGTGGTTAGAGTAGATTTGAGTGAATCTGTTCTCTTTGTAAACTATCCTTGAGCTGCATATTTCCATAAAACTCTGTGCAAAATGAAAGATACTATATAGGTACTGAACCAGAGACAGAAAATAATAAGGTATGGAACAGAATTTTCATATTTTTGTAATGATGAGTATTTTCTCAAATAAATACTTGAAAACTTGGCTGATCATTATTTCCTAATGAAACAATACTTTAATAAAGGTAGAAATTCTATCTTATGTATCCACACATTTTTATTTCTGTGTTAGTCCCTTAGTCTTTAGTACTGTCACAGTTTCTACATAGTCAATGTAACTCACTGTTTATATTAGCTCATTTTATCAAAAAATAACTAGTTTTAATTTTGATTTAAATGCTATATTCACAACTAAACTTAAGGTATATGTATTTCTTTGTATTAGTTTTCTTCTTTTTTTCCACCTTAACTATAAATTAATTTTGTCTTTACTTCGTTACTCTTTTTTTGATTAATTTTATTCTAATAGTCAAAACATACTGAATATTTTATAACCACCATTTGTTATAATTTTGAATGTTTTTCTATTTATATAAATTTTGCAAAATTTAACCTTGGAGTAATACATATAGACAAGGCATGGCCCTTAAAAGGTGTATCATCTATGCATTGTTAAACTGTTAAGTAACATCACCTGGAAAATAGCATTGTAATTCATCAAACATTAACTTACTTTTTAGTCTTGTTTTAGATTCTGTCACAGATATTTAACAGAAGAAAATAGAATATATGAAGTAGGAACCTGGATTACCTTATTCAACACATTTCATTTATTTAATAGGATTTCTATGTTTTCAAAGAAGATTTTATCAGGAAACTTAAGTTTTGCTTTGAACTTAATTTTTTTTCTTTCTTTAGGTTATACCAAATAGAGATAAGTTCTTAATATGAGTATATCTGATTGTGATGAAGAACAGTGCTTTAATAATTAGGCAGTCAAAAGTATAGATGCATAAATGAAGGAAGGAATGATTCCCAATGATGAATGTTTGCAGAATATGGAAAACCTTTACATTACTGTGGCCTAAATATTATATATAAAATCTATCACTAAATATAATTCTCAGATCCTAGAAGCATCCTTCTTTTAAGAGGCACAAAATAATTTGTTTTATATTCTGCTATACATTTATATGAAATAAATTTAGATAAATCTCATATGTTTGTTTTAGACATGAAAAGAGAGCAAACACACTGGAAAACTCATTATCAGAATGATAGGTAAGGAAAAATATGTGGGAAAGGACATTGTTTCCTTTTGAATATATTTACTTTAGATCCTTTGTACAAATATTTGATTTATGGAGAAGATGCTTAGTAAAACTTTACTGAAAATTACTTCATAGCACAGATGTGACCTGTGTATTAGTATGGATAGGCATAATTAGATTATAATTACATTAAATTTCACCACACTTCAGCCCCTATCAGCTTAAGGTTAGAGAGTATCAAGACCTTGCTAGTTCCTCTGTCTCTCCTGAGTATTTTGGGTATACCACGTATGATCTAAGATTATGATATCCAGCAAGGGCTCAGTAGTTGAGAGATAAACTCACATGCTCAACTCCAGATCTTCATGTCCTCCATTCATTTTTTTTTAATTGTATTTTATTTTATTTGAGAACATACTGTACACAGGGGTTACAATTACATGGGCAGGATAATGCATACATTTCTTACTAAGCATTGCAGCCTCCTCCTTTGTTTACCCTTCACTTCCCTTCCCCACCTCCCCCCTCCCCCCACCCAATTTTACCCCCCTCCCCCCACCCAATTATACCCCCCTCCCCCCCCCACACCGACATTGTAAAGCTGGTTTTGACATGACATTTTGTACTTCTCATTGTTGCAACAGGTCCACCTGAATCCTTAAACGACTTGTTTGTCCCCATCTCCTCCACATGTTATATTGACATCAAATATAGTGAAAGCGGGGGTTACACTGTGGGGGAGGGACATACAAAGCAACAAAGAAATAATCTTATAAATGCGTTAGAAACACATGCATGAAAGAAACGAAAACATTAAAATACATATTTTAGGGTTCATTTTCCTAACATCACATTATCTGACCTTTTCCGCTTGACTCATACCTATACTAGATATTGCAAATAAGGGAAACCATGGGACCTATGCTTCTTTGGGCCTGGCTTACTTCACTTAATATAATTTTTTCCAAACCTTTCCATTTCCTAACAAATGGGGAAATGTTCAACATCCCTAGCCATAAAAGAAATGCAAATCAAAACAACATTGAGATATCACCTCACTCCAGTTAGAACAGCAAAAATCAAGAGCTCTAACAACAACAGATGCTGGAGGGGATGTGGACAGAAAGGAACCTTACTTCATTGTTGGTGGGAATGTAAACTTGTTCAACCACTTTGGAAAGCAGTATGGAGGTTCCTCAAAAGACTTCACATAGATCTCCCCTATGATCCAGCAATCCCACTTTTGGGCATTTACCCAAATGTTTACAAACAAGACCACACTAAAGCTACCAGCACAACTATGTTTATTGCAGCATTATTTACCATAGCTAAGATATGGAACCAACCCAGATGCCCCTCAGTAGATGAATGGATCAAGAAAATGTGGTATATATACACAATGGAATTCTATGCCTCCATTCCTTTTTAAATACCTTCTCTCCCAAAGAAAATTCTCAGTCAAAGATGCCCAAGGTCACTGTGTCATCTATCATACCAACTTGAAAGAGTCAGAGATGAAGTGTAAGTGACTGCCGTTCACATCCAATACACCAGTGAAAGAGAAATCTGCAGTGTGAGTATGAAGGAGCTTTGAAAAAAGCAGCTTTACTAATGCTTTTATGTGTTGTGACTGGAACATAAATGCTTTCTTGAAATTAAGCTTTTAACTCAGAGTGAAGAAGCCTCTGGGCCTCATCTCTATTTCCATAATAGGCTGACTTACTTAATCTACTCTTTTATTGACTTCTTTAAATAAGAAGCTGTTTTTGTTTCCCTTGGATGCAATAAACTCTAAAAATAAGCTCAGAATCAGAATTACTTTAGACATTTTTAACTCTATTGTGTTGAATGAAGAATCCACATTTCAAATAAAAGGTTGAAAATACATTTTAATTGTGCTATAATGACATGGTTACTAAATAATTCAAGACCTATCCACATGTGCGATAGTACTACAAAATCTTCTATACATAATTTTGTAACTTATTTACCATTAAACTATTTGTTATGCATTATAGTTACATTTCTAAACTTAAGTATTAGGCCAGTGAGTGTATGTGTGAATAGTTTTGAGGCAACAGAATCAGGAATTTTGAGAAAGAAACCATGACAGTTGTTGACACTTTGTTCTTCTGTACAGTTTGATTGGAGTCTGTTTTTTGTTTGTTAGTTGTGTAGATGGAATTCTGCTGGGAATTTTTGTAGAATCCTGAAGAATTCTTAACAGACATTTATGTATTGTGCATAGTTGTCTGAAATTGAGTAATTTTGAAACAAATTTTGAAATTAAGCCAAAATAAAACACAATAAGAATTCATGTCTCATCTCTATTTCCAAGTAATCTAACTTAACCATCTTTAAAAAGAAAATATTATTTTGGTTACCATCTTACTAATAAGCTCTCTAAAAATAAGCTCAGATGTGTAAATATTTTGTTCTATTCCTTCATTACTTTTATTTTAGCTTTAACAATTATTTATAACAAAACACATTCGCACATACAACAATGTGGAAAGCAATTCAATCTTAAAAAAGAATGAGATTGTACTATTTGGATTACCATGGTTGAACTGTAAAGATATTACATCAAATAAATAAACCAGACACAGAAAGAAATACATAGAAAAATATGTGGAGAATTAAACTAAGCCTAATATATACAATTAGAAGTCCATAGGTTAACATCATTGACGGGGATGTTGAAGAAGATGGGGAGATATAAACAAAGGTACAGTTTTATAGGATGAATAAATGTAGAGAACTACTGCGCACTATGATGTATAATATATTATGTACTTATGCATATATATTGTGTATACATTTTATTGAATATGTACAATATTATATATACTATATACTATATAACATAATATAATACATAATATATAACATATCATACATGATATATAATATATGTAACATATAATATATAAAATATATAAATATATAAAGTATATATTTATATATTGCATATATATGTTGCATATATATGCAATAAAAAATGAAAGCAAATAAACTGCTCAGGTTTCTTCAGAGACACTAGTCTCTAAACAGTTTTATAAACCTACTCAAATCTTTCCAAGGAATAAAATTGACTTTGTTCTTGCATTTTGTCATTTGAGCCTAAGTGACTAAGCAAAAGCCTTTCAATTTCTGAGCATCAGTCCTGAAGACTCCTAGGGCTCAGAATGACCAATTAGTGCCCAGTTTGTGAAGATGCTTTATTCATCTTGGTTTAGATCCTGAGCTGAGCTTTCACATAAGACTGTTAACAGCTTGATAATTAGATTTTTTTCTGATCTAAATTATGAGAAAGGTCCTGTAGTTTTGTAAGCATATCACACTGTGTCCTGTAGTCTACATCTAACTTGTCTTCACTATAGCTTTCTTTTATAATGCAAATTGCTGCTGTAAAGATATGTCTTCAAATGATTGAAAATATGTCTGCTTTGAGAACTATGCATCTTATATAAATTCTCTTTCAGTACTTGATATAATTAAATGTAAGATATATATGTCTACCTTGACTCCTACAAATTGTATTAGTCTTACTTGAAAGGCCCTCTGTAAGGTTTATTTTTATCTATAGTTAGTAAAAATAGCATAGGAAGATTAACAGTTACATTTTGAAATCACAAGACTTACAAGAGAAGATACATAAATTAATAGAATGCATATATGTAAAGTATCTATAATAGAAGAAAATAATTAAACCTTATATTTTATATTATTATTTAAATATTTTATATAAGTAAGCTTATCCCAATATAATTGAGAGATATTTTGTCACTTTCTAGTGACTGGAACATAAATGCTTGAGATTTTAAATGTAAACCAGTGGTGTTGCTATGATTACAAAATTGTCTATTTGACTTATCTTCAAGCTTGAGATTTTAAATATAAACCAGTAGTGTTGCTATGATTACAAAATTGTCAATTTGACTTGTCCTCAACTTTATTTTTCCCAAAACATTTAGTTTAGTTATGAATTCTTGCTTTTGTTCTGTGTATTGTTTTGCCACTGAATCATCTGTGTGTCATTCTGTACCTTATAAACTGCTCTGTTCCTAATATTCTGTTATTGAGACCTTTCTTACTTTCTGTACCCTCTAACCCAAGGCTGTTTTTGCTCTTTTCTCCTCTCCAAATTTCATTCTGATGCCATGCTATAATTGACAAACATCTTTCACTACTTCTTATTGCCTATTTGCATTTCCTAAACTTAATAGTGCCATCCATCAACCATAATCACACCAACTCACTAATATGTAAGACATGCCAAGAGATTTGCTAATAATTGTTCTCCTCTTCCCAGAAAGTAATTGTGGAAGCTGCTATCAGTTGCTCTAGTCACAGAAAAGGATGAAAATTTCCAGCAGTAAATAATACCCTGCTGTTGATGTTGTTTCCAGTTAATCAAGTCTACCCATCATAATCTACCTCACATATTAAGTATCCAGAATATGAATCATAAATGGAATTTGAAAGAAAACATGTCAGAATAAACATTTGGAAAAATTCTCCCCTATAATTTGTAAGACATTGAAAAATTGAGACTGAAAAATTTTAGTTTCTCGAGTCAGTTCACAAAGCATGGCATCCCAATTAGTTACAGCTTTTGAATGTACCAGGAATTTTCAATTTTTTATTTATTGAATAATGAATTTACAAATACTGATAGTACAACAATGCTGATTTAGGATGTATGGATAGATAAAGATTTTTACTTCTCTAAAGAGTGATACATAGTTCGAAAAACTTTAACTTCTTAAAATAAGTCTAATTTTTGGTTAAATCTACTGTAGTACAAATTAAAATAATATCTCTTTACAGAAATTTAGCAGAATGAGAAAGCTTTTAAAAGTTTAAACTGAGAACTCAAAAGTATACCACTTTTCATCTTGCTTATTTTTTTCATATAGAAATTCTTAACTAGGGCTGGGAATGTAGCTCAACCATAGAGTGCTTGCCTAGCTTGCATGAAGGAAGCCCTGGGTTTGATTCCCCAGCACCACATACACAGAAAAAGCCAAAAGCAATGCTGTGGTTCAAGTGGTAGCATGCTAGCTTTGAGCAAAATCTTAGGGAATGTGCCCAGGCCCTGAGTTCAAGCTCCAGGACTGGCAGAAAGAAAGAAAAGAAAGAAAGAAAGAAAGAAAGAAAGAAAGAAAGGAAGAAAGAAAGAAAGAAAGAAAGAAAGAAAGAAAGAAAGAAAGAAAGAAAGAAAGAAAGAGAAAGAAAGAAGGAAAGAAAGTAAGAAAGAAAGAGAAAGAAAGAAAGAAGGAAAGAAAGTAAGAAAGAAAGAAAGAAAGAAAAAAAAGGAAAGAAGAGAGAGAGAGAGGAAGGAAGGAAGGAAGGAAGGAAGGAAGGAAGAAAGAAAAATAAAGAAATAAATTCTTAACTACATTAACAAAACATACAAGCACACATTCCTACCTACAAATACACGTTTTCATCAACAGGAAAAATAAATTTCCCCCAAATCATGCTTTAAATTTATTTTAGAACAGTTATACTTACCATTTACAAAGAACAAGTTTCTGATCAGAAACCAAAATTTCTTTTTTATTTAATTATTTTTCATTTGTACATATCACGTACATATTATTGAAGGTCAATGTGATATTCAATATATGCACACACTATGCACTAATCAATACATACAATTAATATGTGCTAATTAAATTCCATCCTTCTTTTTATATCCACTTTCAAACCTGTAGGAAAAATGCTATAATGGTTTAAGATCGCTGATTGAAATTAGAAATCAAATTTTCTAATGCACAAGATGAGATGGGTGAATATACATTCTCATCGCCATCAGCTAGATAAAAGACAATTTTATACAACATGTAACTGAGTGCCTTAGAGAATTTTAGAAGCACTAGCTACAGATATTCAAGATGATATTCAAGGAGAGTGAATCATTGTTGGAAAGATGGGCTAGTAGAGGAATTTGATGAAATTTACTCACTACTAGTGTCTCCTTGAAACAGTAGTCACCATCTCAAGTTATGGGACTAGGACACTGGGGAGCTAAAGGGGAAAATGAATAGGTAAAACGAGATTTCCATCCATTTTTAGATTTTGGTAGTTAAGTAGCTTCCAGGAGAAGAAAACAAAAAACAAACAAACAAAAAAACGCAGAAGTGTTTGAGTTTTCTCTTGATGAAAAACATAGTATCACATCCTCAGTAACTAAGAATGTATACATATGTCATTCAGGTTTTGTTGGTGGCAAGTTTAAGAAGATTTAACTGTATGCTCTGATTAAGGTCTCCCAGCCTCATATCAATGTGTCAGCTAGCTGGGATCTTGTCTAGTGTCTCTGGGAAAGAATTGAGCTCAGTTAAGCTCGTTTGTTAGTTATGGAACTGAGTTACCTTTTCCTGTTTGCATTTGAACATGGAATGATATTCATTCTAAAAGTCCTGTATCAACTTTTCTATATAAAATTATATTAAGTGAAGTAAGCCAGACCCAAAGAAATACAGGTTATCGGGTTTCCTTCTCTTGTAGTAATTAGAATGCGATTATAGAGCCACATAAACCCAACAGATGGTAAAAGACAAAAACAAAAAAAAAACACAAGAAAACAAAACTTGGACATGATAAATTTAACAAGACTTACAAATTCACATAGTGAAATCAAAGGAGCTTAGTCTTACGAGAGGAACACAAAGGCTCAACAGCTACGTGCATCTGATCATATCTGATCATATAAAAGGCTGTTTATCGAGATAAGCTCCAAGAAATGGAAAGAAGAAGATTTTAATTTACTTTTTGTGTTTTTGTTGTTGGTTTTGTTTTTCCCCTTTTGTGGCTGCTTTATATAAGTTTAGGTGATTTGGGGAGGGAAAGGGGAAGCACAGAAATGGTTGGACAAAGGATGAACCAAGTCAGCACTACTAACCAGACACTATGTTGAAAATGAACTATACAACTTGTGGGGAGGGAGTTTGGGAGGGAAAATATTGGGAGAAAATGAGGGAAGAGGTGACTGTTCAAAAAGAAATGTACTCATTACCTGACCTATATACTTGTAACCCCTCTGTGAATCACCTTTTTAATAAACATAAATAAAAAAATAAGAAGACCAAAAAAAGGAAGAAATGCTTCTGGAGAAAGCATGATTATACACCATAGCTAACAAGTACATTAAAAAAAGATATTTAGAAAAGAAAAAAACCCACAAACCTTAGACAATATAAAACCAATAGGTGATTTGAATTTCAGGGTTTGTTTTTTAGTAAGATGTAAAAGAAGGAACCCAGAAAGATAAAGGACATCATTATGCCACTGAGAGTCAGACAACCCAAAAAATTGACAAACGGCATTTTCTGGAATTCTTTGCAGATCAATCTGAGAATCACATGAAATGTGGATGAGGTGACTAAGCAGTTAAATCAGAAGAAAGGATAAATATTGCCTAAGATGTATAAGGAAGCTAGAGGGTGGAAAGTGAGCACAGATCCAAACTAAAAACAAAATAATTGAAATTAAAAAAATCAAAGATAATATGATAGATATCAAAAACAAAATTCAATACACATATTACAGGTAGCTAAAAGGGAAAGGGAGAAAAATGGAAATAACAGCCATAAAAATTTCTGGTGTGTGTTATGTGTCTATATTTTTTATGGGGAAAGTAGAAGTATTAATGGAGAAAGTGAGTTAAAAAATAGCTTCTTGATTAAAGAGAAAAGACTTCCCTAAGGTAGATTTCTCATCTTACAATAGAACCTGTGCACCTCCTGGTCTGAATCACTTTCAGACTTGTTAAAATGCAAAGTTCAAGACTCTTCGCAAGGAATATGAATCAGAAACTTAGGTTTGTGGCTGAAGAACCTACATTTAACAAAATTTGTTGGTATGTTACATTTATATGGACACTAAATTTTGGAAGCAGTTCTTTAAGTAAAAATGGCAGTGGGGTTATTGTGTTGCTTTCAAAAGGTTATGTGCTATGAACCCAGCTATTAATTAAATTGGAGTGAATCCTAGGGGCATATTTGAAGTTATTTAAATCCTGCAGAGTAAGGAGTTTGATGTGTGCTGAAGACCAGCATTTAGATTTAATTTATTTTGGACATGTGATCAGGAGAAAATGAAATAGCACTAATAGGAAAATCTGAGGTATTTCCATGACACAGGCTAAAGTGACAGCATAGTTTTCAATGAGAATAGAATAACCAGTAAAGGAATTGTTGCAATGTGCTTTAAAAAGTACTTTACTGGACTAATAAGAGTATGGCATGGTGTTTGGCTGAGGAAATACAAATGATTATACTGATATAAGAAAATTAGGGAATCAAGGAAGGATGCATATCCACCCCACCAATAACCCAGAGTCATTCGGCCAGTATGCCCCTTTGCTTTTCCTGTTCCATTACCAGTCATAGAAAAATTTTTAAAAATTTACCTTACTGACAATATATATTATTTTGACAGGATTGGGTATATTTTCTCCATTTTCAAAAATTCTGATACATCACTAACGTCAATTAATATTATTGTTTACCCTAACTTATTTTATTTGAGTATTATTGCCTGTTTGCATGTTTTAATGATATAGGGTAAATACGCAGCGATGTTATCTGCTACTGCCTCATACTAATAACGTTCCAATTTTAATGGTAAAGTACACTTTGTTGAAGATGCTCCAAATTTTGTTAATATTTTTGCACATTTTTGTTAATATTTTGCACATTTCTCCTCTTATTTTGTTATTATTTTATAAGCCAACCTTCAGCTCACATTCACATTCTGGCATTTCATTTTGGTTCTGTATTCAGACGGACCCAATGAGGACAACATTTGTGTGATAAGTTTATGTTTCTCCCGTCTCTCTGGTATTCATTTTCTTAGGTTATCTTAATACATACAATAAACTGGGTGGCTTAAAAAACATATTTTCTCACTAATTTGGAGTTTTGGAAGTCCCAGATAAGCATGAATAGAAGCATTTCTCATTCCCAGGGCTTTCTTTCATCCCCCTTCTAGCTGTGGGTTCATTTAGGTTGAGTTAACTCTTGAGAGTCTCTATCCCAAATAAACATAGTCACATTTGAGTTAGGGTTTCAACTTGTACATTTTAGTGGGGAAGGAGATAGTCTAGTTTCTTCACACTTTCCAGCTGAGCTGGTGAATCAATAACATCTAAATGTAGCTAGTAGTGTGGAATGTTGTCTTGTTACATATTATGGCAGACATGAATTTTATTGGTATTTATTTACCTTTTTGTTTCTGACACAGAAATATTGTTGATGGCTATTCTTTACTGTTTTTATAATTAGGTTCATAAACATGTCTTTTAATCAACATTTAATACTGTTCCTAATTATACAGTGTACTTCTTTAAATCCTTATGGATTATTCATTATAAGAAGTTCCACAGAAGACCAGCAACTTCATGGTTATAATGTTTCCAATGTGATTGTTCTTATTTGGTTAAATGCACACAAGGAATGATTTTTCCCTTTCCATTTCCCTTTCCTTATATATCTTCTTTGTTATGTATCTTCTTTGTTCTTTGGCAGGTATTAGTTTTGAATTCTTCTCTTGACTTCCTGTATTTTTTGATACAATTTGAATAGAAAGGTTTTCCCCTTTCTGGTACAGCTCACAAATATACAACTTGATGACATATATTCTTGTGATTTGTAATTTAGCTTTTTCACTACATTGTTTATATAAGCAACTCAATCTAAGTATCATCTTCATCTTGTCATATTTAAAAATTATCTTACTATCATATTTTCTTCATTTCATTGACTATTTTCTTCTCAAAAGAAAAATGGTTCTTTTTCCACTTTAATGAATTGTTCATATCAGAATATACTCAAGTTATTAATTTTATTCTACAGAATATATGCCCTTTCTATAGTTATTTAATTTATTGCTTAAATTTACAATTTATAATGTACAATAAATAAGGGAAATAGTAAAGTTCTATAGGCAAGATTTAGTAATAAACGTTTTAAATAAACAGAAGAAAATATGCTGAGAAGTAGTATATTTAATAGTTTCAAGGATTTTGTTTCCCTACAAAATAGTTCTACAGAGGGAAAGATTCTACCCTGGAAAAATCTAACATGTATCACCTTATCTTAAGTGATCAAAGTTAATGTCAACAGTACTGAGACACATTGACATTGTTTACCTCTTGATAAGATTCACTGAGAATAGAAAAAACTCCCTTCTGTTTTATCATTGCCAAAACGCAGGAACACAATCTAAACATGGGAAAACATCAAACAAACACAAACTGAAAGCCATTCTACTAAAATAATTGGAAAGTAATACTCTTTGAAATGGTCAAGGTCATGAAAATAAAAGACAAAAGAAATGACTCAGAGGTGAGAAGACTAATTAGGCATGACAATCAAATGCAATGTGGGACCCTGAATGGGATCATGACAATGAATGGGGTATTTTGGAATAAATATTGAATGTTGATATCCACAAATTCCCTAACAATGTTAATGTCCTAAGTGTAACAATTGTGGTATAGTTGCATAGCTTCATAATGTAGGAAACAAATCACAAGCATATCAATAAACAAGTAGAGATCAAAATAAAGTCAATTAACAGGAAATCAGATATATATGGAAAGTACTTCCCTGAATAATTGTTCTTTGCCAAACATACTTGAAGCAAAAAACAAGAATCTATTAAAAACAAAACAAAATACAGTTATGAGGAAAGAGAAGGTAGAGATTACTTCAAATACATAGAACAAGATGGAACAAAACTAAGAGTGATAGCAAAAATCTACAAAGAGCATACTATATAAAATATTTATAAAGTGCAGGTGAATGTAAATATTGAGTACATTAGTGAAGTCATTTACACAACTGTTTAATGTCGAAAATAAAAATAAAGTTTTCCATATATAAATTTCTATGATTTAACAATACATTCCCTCCAATTTTGAGCAACAATATATTCCTTTTCTTCTCATACCACATTCTGCACATGAGTTAACTGTGACCAGACTCCATGTTGCTTTTCATTTCAGGAATAAGATAATGCTTGAAATTACTTGGCCAAGGAAATAACAGTATCAGCATTGAAATGTTAATTTTTACATTTTTTCCAAATCTGTGTGTTTTCATTGATAATTGTGCAAAGGAGTTTCAATTTCAGAAGTCAGGTTATATGAGATTATATGAACACAAGCATTTTGATCAATATCACCCCTTCTATATTTCTCCCCCAGCTTTCCTCCTTTTATCCATACCTTCAAGTTTTATATATATATATATATATATATATATATATATACATATATACATATATATATATACACACACACATATATATATACACATTTTCTTATCCATTCATTCCTCAGTAAGAAATATTGAAACATATATGCTTCTCTATTCTAAAATGTTAATGATGATTATTTGCCTGTAGTTTAATAACAATTACTTGAAAGTGTTATTAATTACTTAATTATATATAAATACATTCAAATAGTTTAAAGAGTTTTAGAATGCTCTATAATATTGAGTGAAATAAATAGTAAAAACTTAATTATTATAGCAGGCAGATGCATAGAAATTACCATAATATTAAAGTAAGTCAAAAGAAGAAATATATAGCTAAAGGCCAAGGGGCAAAAACTTCTCATTATAAAAATTCTGAGACCTCTAAGTCAATAACAATGGTGAGAGACGGAACAAGTACAGACTCTAAATCAAGCCTTCAGACAACTCAATCTTCATTTATGACAAGAACCTTTGAAGCAAGAAAACTAAATCATGGCAACCTCTCTTTCCTGTTTGCGTTGAAAGAAAACAGAAGCATGACAATAAGAAAGATCTATTCTTGGCAAGTTGCAGCTGTGTGGTCCCCAGAGAGAGCAGAACAAATCCTTAAAAAAAAGTGTTCTGAGCAGTGTACTTAAAGTGAGGCAAAGCCTTGGAAACTGTTCCCAGAACAACTGAGTCTGGTGTTCACCGTCACCTATTTAGTTTGCAAAGAAACCTCTTTCATTTCTTTAACATTTTGCTCTTAAGATCCCCATGTTGGAGGAGATATTTATCCCTGAGGTACATACTGGGCACTTGACAAATACTTTGCCTGAGCTCCTTAGTACTTGTTTCTTGAGACTTCAAATTATGGAATGGCATAAATGTTGCACACACACACACACACACACACACACACACACACACACACACACACACAAACTATCTTTTGTTTGTTTATAGAAGTAACATATCTGAACCTAAAGTCATTTTCACCTGTACACACAAAAACAGATGTAAAAGCGTTCATTTAAAGATCTGAAATAGATATTTTACAGTAAGATTTCCTTTGGCACTGGCCCATGTTAGTCCTTCACCCCACTGAAATGTTCTCTGAACTCTGTTCTACTCACTAAGCAAAAACTGCCAGCAGGAAGTAACTCTCCAGTTCTCTGTTGTTCTTTGCTAGCCCTTCTGAAAATACCCGCCCCCCCAACTGTCTTTTCTCTTTTGATTTTTTCATTTGTATCAAGATTTATAGATTAATAATACAAATGACTCTAATAACATATAATCTTCTCCACATGTTAGGATAAAGATGACATATATTGACCACTTTAGTCTTCGAATGTACATTTAAAGTATTTTTTTCTTACAAGAAAAAATACCAGGTATGAGACAGAGGAAAGATCTTTATATTTTTTAAAAATACTATTCAGGGCATTTACACATATATTATGCCATGTATATCTATGGTCTGGCTTGGTTCTTTGTTTTGTAACCTGAAAAACATGACATTCTCCCTTCCATTTCAAATTATTTTGGTCTTGAAAAATGGATGGATTCATGCTAGAATGGCTCTTCACATGTTTATTATAAAGCTGAGTCCGGAATATAGTAGATTTATGTCATTAACACAAAGCACTTACTTTTCATGACTTTGAATATGACAGATTGAAAAGGTTCATTCATTGAACATTCATTAACTTGAAAAGAACATCTTTCTAATCCTTTATTTTACAATAATAGGGCTTCAAGTATTTCTGTAAGCAGAGCCTGCTCACAAAAGTAACTAAAATGCTACATAGAATATTTATTAAATACTGACATAAACAAGAGAATGTGAAAATAATTACTATGCCATGAGAAGCATAACATTGTAGAAAAACTGGTTAATGAGCTTACCAGGAAACTTGAAATGTGAAATCAAGCAGGCCATAAATAAAAAACAAATTGATGAAGCTTTTACAAATACTTAAAGTTTTATGAGTTTACCAGTTGAAAAGTTGAAATTGGAAAACTTTCCAAACTATCATTAGTATAAAATTTGAAGTTTGAAAATATTTGTTCAAGAATAATTGAACCATTTTTTCCAAGTTTTTCCATTTCCTAACAAATGGTGCAATGTCAATCTTTCTGATGGAGGCATAGAATTCCATTGTGTATATATACAACATTTTCTTGATCCAGTCATCTACTGAGGGGCATCTGGGTTGGTTCCATATCTTAGCTATGGTAAATAATGCTGCAATAAACATAGTTGTGCTGGTAGCTTTAGTGTGGTCTTGTTTGTAAGCCAGGTCCAAAGAAACATAGGTCCCATGGTTTCCTTTATTTGTAATATCTAGTATATGTATGAGTCAAGCAGAAAAGGTCAGATAATGTGATGTCAGGAAAATGAACCCTTAGATGTGTATTTTAATGTTTTTTTCTTTCATGCATGTGTTTCTAACGCATTTATAAGATTATCTCTTTGTTGCTTTGTATGTCCCTCCCCCACAGTATAACCCATGCTTTCACTATGTATGATGTCAGTATAACTTGTGGAGGAGATGGGGAAAAACCAGTTGTTTAAGGATACAGGTGGACCTGTTGCAACAATGAGAAGTACAAGTTGTCATGTCCAAAACGAGCTTTACAACGTCGGTGCTGGGGGGGGGAAGGGGGGGAAGGAGAAGGATTGGGATTGAGGTGGAGGGGGGAGGCTGGGAAGGGATGTGAAGGGTAAACAAAGGAGGAGGCTGCAATGCTTGGTAAGAAATATATGCATTATCCTGCCCATGTAATTGTAACTCCTCTGTACAGTACGTTCACAAATAAAATTAAATTAAATTAAAAAAAAGAATAATTGAACCATTTTTCTTTTCTCTTGATGGAGAATGATACTAAAATGATTGTAGCGATTAAAAGTCATAGGGTGAAATGTGAATAAAACCCTAAATATATATCATAGGTACGTAATTAAATATAATTATTGATTTTTCTGGATGATCATATGATAAGCTTTGAAAATTTTTTATCTTAGTGATTATTTTTCTTATTCTTTTAGAAAAATGCTTTTTTTGGATGATTTTACTTCTGTAATTTTGTAATTGTTTCCCTAAAAAATCAGTACTTTGTAAAAGATTTAGTCTCCACAAAACGTAGAATTTCCCAGGTAAACCATAAAGAGGAAATTAAGGATGCTTGTCTATTCATTGCAATATTTTGAGAAATGATAACTTCACACAATGTGTCCTTTGTATGCTTATTTTTTTTAATTGTATTTTATTTTATTTGGGAACATACTATACAGAGGGGCTACAATTACATGGGCAGGATAATGCATACTTTTCTTACCAAGCATTGCAGCCTCCTCCTTTGTTTACCCTTCACTTCCCTTCCCCGCCTCCCCCCTCCCCCCACCCAATTTTACCCCCCTCCCCCCACCCAATTATACCCCCCCCCCACACCGACATTGTAAAGCTGGTTTTGACATGACATTTTGTACTTCTCATTGTTGCAACAGGTCCACCTGAATCCTTACACGACTTGTTTGTCCCCATCTCCTCCACATGTTATACTGACATCATATATAATGAAAGCGGGGGTTACACTGTGGGGGAGGGACACACAAAGCAACAAAGAAATAATCTTGTCAATGTGTTAGAAACACATGCATGAAAGAAACGAAAACATTAAAATACATATTTAAGGGTTCATTTTCCTAACATCACATTATCTGACCTTTTCCGCTTGACTCATACCTATACTAGATATTGCAAATAAGGGAAACCATGGGACCTATGCTTCTTTGGGCCTGGCTAACTTCACTTAATATAATTTTTTCCAAACCTTTCCATTTCCTAACAAATGGGGAAATGTCATTCTTTCTGATGGAGGCATAGAATTCCATTGTGTATATATACCACATTTTCTTGATCCATTCATCTACTGAGGGGCACCTGGGTTGGTTCCATATCTTAGCTATGGTAAATAATGCTGCAATAAACATAGTTGTGCTGGTAGCTTTAGTGTGGTCTTGTTTGTAAACATTTGGGTAAATGCCCAAAAGTGGGATTGCTGGATCATAGGGGAGATCTATGTGAAGTCTTTTGAGGAACCTCCATACTGCTTTCCAAAGTGGTTGAACAAGTTTACATTCCCACCAACAATGAAGTAAGGTTCCTTTCTGTCCACATCCCCTCCAGCATCTGTTGTTGTTAGAGTTCTTGATTTTTGCTGTTCTAACTGAAGTGAGGTGATATCTCAATGTTGTTTTGATTTGCATTTCTTTTATGGCTAGGGATGTTGAACATTTCTTCATGTGTCTATTGGCCATCCTTCTTTCTTCTTCAGAGAAGCTTCTCTTTAAGTCTTTCGCCCACATATTTATTGGGCAGTTGTTTCTTTGAGGATTTGTTGTTGGGTGGTTTAATTTTTTGAGTTCCAAGTATATTTTAGATATGAGACCCTTGTCCGTTGTATGGCTAGTAAAGATCTTCTCCCAATCGGTGGGCTTTCTATTGATCTTGCCAGCTATGTCATTTGCCCTGCAGAAGCTCTGCAATCTTATGCAATCCCATTTGTCCAACCTTTCTTTGATTTGTTGTGCTTCCGGGTCTCTATTCAGAAAATTTCGACCTGAGCCAAGGAGACCTAGGGTTTCTCCTATTCCATCCTGTAATGTTTTCAGAGTGTCTGCTTTGTCTCCAAGGTCTTTGATCCATTTGGAGTTGATTCTGGTGCAGCGTGATATATAAGGATCTAGCTTTAGTTTTCTACATGTAGTTAACCAATTTTGCCAGCACCATTTACTGAAGAGGCTGTCTTTCTTCCATTCTATTGTTTTAGCTTCCTTATCGAAGATTAGATGGCTATAGGTCTGTAGGTTCATTTCTGGGTTTTCAATTCTATTCCATTGGTCCTGAGGTCTGTTCTCATGCCAATACCAAGCTGTTTTGATTACTATGGCTTTATAGTAGAGTTTGAAATTTGGTATTGATATTCCTCCAGCCGTGTTCTTTCCGTTGAGGAGCGTTTTTGCTATTCGGGGTCTTTTATTGTTCCATATGAATTTTTGGATTGCCTCCTCTATTTCCTTGAAGAATGAGGGTGGAATTTTGATAGGTATCGCGTTGAATTTGTAGATAGCCTTGGGAAGTATTGCCATTTTCACGATGTTAATCTTGCCAATCCAGGAGCATGGGAGGTTTTGCCATTTTTTAAGTTCTGTGTTGATTTCCTTTTTCAAGATTTTAAAGTTTTCATCATAGAGGTCCTTCACTTCTTTGGTTAAGTTAATTCCTAGGTATTTTATTTTTTGTGGGGCTGTTACAAATGGAGTTGCTTTCCTAATTTCAGCCACACTTTTCTCATTGTTGGCATATAGAAAAGCCATTGATTTTGGGGGGTTAATTTTATAACCTGCTACTTTGCCAAAGTTTTGAATCAGCTTGAGTAATTTGGGAGTGGAGTCTATGGGATTCTTTAAATACAAGATCATGTCATCTGCAAAGAGGGAGAGTTTTATTTCTTCTTTCCCTATTTGGATCCCCTTTATGTCTGCATCTTGTCTTATTGCTGTAGCTAGGCATTCTAATACTAGATTGAAGAGAAGTGGAGAGAGTGGGCATCCTTGTCTTGTTCCTGAGTTAAGAGGAAATGGCTTTAGTTTTTCACCATTGAGTATAATGCTGGCTGTAGGTTTGTCATATACAGCCTTTATTGTATTGAGGAATGTTCCATGGATTCCTAATTTTTCCAGAACCTTCATCATAAAGGGGTGTTGGATCTTGTCAAATGCTTTTTCTGCATCTATTGAGATAACCATGTGGTTCTTATTCTTGCTCCTGTTGATGTGATGAATAATATTAATTGATTTGCGTATATTGAACCAGCTTTGCATCCCTGAAATCAATCCTGTTTGATCATGGTGTATGATTTTTTGGATGAATTGTTGAAGGCGATTGGCCAAAATTTTGTTGAGAAGTTTTGCATCAATGTTCATCAAAGAAATGGGTCTGTAGTTCTCTTTCTTTGAAGAGTCCCTGCCTGGTTTTGGGATGAGGGTTATGATGGCTTCATAGAATGTGTTCGGTAGTGAGCTTTCTCTTTCAATTTCATTGAAGAGTTGGAGGAGTATTGGTGTGAGCTCTGCTTTGAAGGCCTCATAAAATTCCGCTGTAAAACCATCTGGTCCTGGACTTTTCTTAGCTGGGAGGTCTCTTATTGCTGTTTCTATTTCAATGCTTGATATGGGCCTGTTAAGCTGGTTTAACTCATCTTGGTTTAGTTTTGGCATGTCAATATTTGCTAGGAAAAGGTCCATTTCTGTCAAGTTCTCAAACTTATTAGCATAAAGTTTTGAGAAGTATTCCCTTATAATGTTCTGAATCTTGGTTGTTTCCGTGGTGATGTTTCCATTCTCATCTCTGAGTTTATTAATTTGGGTGTGTTCTCTCCTTTTTCTGATAAGATTTGCTAAGGGTCTGTCAATTTTGTTAAGTTTTTCGAAGAACCAACTCTTTGTTTTGTTGATTCTTTCTATAGTTTTTTTGGATTCTAATTCATTTAATTCTGATTTAATTTTGATTATTTCTTTCCATCTACTGGATTGGGGTTTATCTTGCTGCTCTTTTTCAAGGAGGTTTAGATGTGTCATTAAATTGTTAGTTTCAGATCTCTCCAATTTGTTGATGTAGGAGCTCAGAGCTATAAACTTGCCTCTGAGTACTGCCTTTGCTGTGTCCCAGAGGAGCTGGTAATTTGTGTGTTCATTTTTGTTGAATAGCATGAACATTTGAATTTCCTTTCTAATCTCTTCCATGACCCACTCATGATTCAGCAGTGTGTTGTTCAGCCTCCATGTGATACTGGACTTTCTTTGGTGGCTTTTGGTGTTGAGATCTAATTTTATTCCCTTGTGGTCAGAGAGAATGCAAGGTATAACTTCAATGTTTCTGAATTTAGACAAGTTTGCTTTGTGGCCTAAAATGTGGTCTATTTTAGAAAATGTTCCATGTGCTGCTGAGAAGAACGTGTATTCTGTTGCTGCTGGGTGAAATGTTCGGTAAATGTCTGTTAAGTCTAGTTGATCTATGCAGCTGTTTAGATCTGCGGTTTCTCTGTTGAGTTTTTGCCGGGTTGATCTATCTAGTGGGGAGAGTGGTGTGTTAAAATCCCCAACAATTAATGTCTTTGGATCTATATGGGATTTGAGGGAAAGTAGTGTTTCTTTGATAAATTTGGGTGCTCCATTGTTTGGCGAATAGATATTTAGAATTGTAATATCCTCCTGAAGGAGAGATCCTTTAATTAGTATGTAGCGACCTTCTTTATCTCTTCTCACGAATTTTAGTTTGAAGTCTATTTTATCTGATATTAGGATTGCAACTCCCGCCTGTTTATGAGGGCCGTTTGCTTGGTAGATTTTGTTCCAGCCTTTAACCTTGAAAATATGTTTGTTTTTACGGGCAAGATGTGACTCCTGCAGGCAGCAGATAGAAGGGTCTTGTTTTTTAATCTAACTAGATAGTCTATGTCGCTTAATTGGAGAGTTCAGTCCGTTAACGTTAAGAGATAGGACTGAGAGATATTTGGGGGTTCCTGCCATGTTATCCACCTTCTTGGGGGCTGTGAAAACTGGGTTCTTCCTAAGGTTCTTGGATTCTCAGTTTGGGTGCATTTTCTTGGCCTTTGTTGCGTTCTTGTTGGTTTTCTATGTATAGGACATCTTTAAGAATCTTTTGCAGGGCTGGTTTGGTGGAGATGTATTGTTTCAATTTTTCTTTGCTATGGAAGGTTTTTATTTGGCCTTCAGTTATGAAGGAGAGTTTAGCTGGGTACAGTATTCTTGGTTGATAGTTGTTTGTTTTTAGGGCGTGGCATATGTCATTCCAGGCTCTTCTTGCTTTGATTGTCTCTGCTGAGAAATCTGAGGTATTTCTAATTGGTTTCCCTTTATGGGTGATTACCCTTTTCTCCTTGACAGCTTTAAGGATCTTTTCCTTGGTCTGGGTTGATCCTGTGTGGATTATAATGTGACGGTGGGATGTCCTATTCTGGTCTGGTCTATTTGGGGTTCTAAAAGCTTCTTGTATCTGAATAGGCCTATCTTTTGTATGTTTGGGAAATTCTCTGCTAGGTTCCTGTTAAACAAATTTCCTAGACCATTAACTTCTGTTTCTAGGTGCTCCTCTACACCCATTATCCTTAGATTGGGCCTTCTGATGGTGTCTTCCAGGTGTTGGATAGACCTATCATATTTCTTGGACTTGTCTTGGATGGTTGTATGTTCTTTCTCTATAATATCTAGGCTGTCTTCAATCCCTGAGATTCGATCTTCTGCATGGTCTAACCTGCTGTCAAGACTCTCTACTTTGTTTTTTATCTCTTTTCCTTCTAATTGGTCAGCTTTGATGGCTTCAAGTTCTTTGTTGAAGCTCTGTTTTAGGTCTTGTATGAATTTCTTTACTTCCTTAATTTGGTGTTCAGTGTTTGTTCTCAAATCACTTAGTTGATTGGTTATGGTTTCTTTGGACTTCCATTCCTTCTGTTGGGTTCCATTCAGCATTCCCTTTGTGGTCTCCCTGACTTCCTTCAGCTCTTTGTTAATGGATTCCATGAATGCCTTTAGTGATCTTTGTGTATTCTCTACCTGGTCTCTTAATTCGTGAATTACTCTTTGATTAGTTTCCTCCCTTCTGTGGGATTCCTGCAGTTCTCTTTGAGTGTTCTCTGCCTGCTCACGCCATTCCTCCCTTTCTCTTTGGGTATTCTCAAGTTGTTCACGCAAATCCTGTATCAGTTTTTGAGAAGCTTCCTCACGCTTATGATATTCCTGTATAAACTTCTGGGATGCCTCCTCTCTCTCCCTATCACGCTCATACAGAGTCCTTTGTACATTGTCAAACTTCTCATTTATCATGTTTGCTATTAGTGTTTGTAGAGCTATTTGGGAACTCTCCTCTGGATTATTCTTTATCTATTCTAATCCCTGATTATCAAGGTTGGGAATTGAGATACCCGAATTTGCCATTTTTCTTGTGTTTTTCTGGCTTACTCTGCCCATTTGAGATAAAGATTGCACCAGTTTTGTGCTAGAACACTATCTTAAGGCAACCATCAACCAAAGTTTGCATTTGTACAGTCAATAGTCTACAGATACAATCTAGTTCAACAGATACATCTATTCAACATCAAACGACTATATGTTAAAGGACTTCGAACCGCAGAAAAGAATTTGGAAAACCAGAAATTATTAGGATTAGGCAGAGATGTGGGTAAAAAATAGGAATAGATTGGTGTGTGGAGGTACAGGGAGAGTTAACTATGTCCTAATCACAATGCAGGAAATGAGTTGGGTAGGATGCAAGTAGAGAGAGAGAGAAAAAGAAGAGACGGAAAGGGGAATAAGGAGAGACCAGAAAAGGAATAGAAACGTAAAAGTTAATGTTATTATAGAGGTTAAAAGACCGTCTATTTAGAGAGGAATGTGAATATGTTCGGAGAAGGGGAGGGACATAGAGGAGATGTGAAAAGCTTTAAGGATGGGAACGGGAGAAGAAAAGATCAGAAGTTCAGTAGAGCTAGATAAAAAACAAAAAGATAATTAAGAAAGAAAGAAAAAGAGAAAGAAGACAAGAAAAGAAAGGAAAACTCTCATTCATGTATTCCTAAAATAAAAATTATAAGATGAGAAAAAAAAAGTTACTGGAAAACAATTATTTTTTCAGAAGAGGCAAAAATTAAAGATTAATAAAAGTTTTAGAAGGGAAAAAATTTTTATATATATACATATATATATATATATATATATATATATATATGGTAACAAAAAACAAAAAACAAGCAAAAAAAAGAAAAGAAGAAGAAGAAGAAAAAAAGAAAAAAAAAAGAAAAAAAAGTCTTTTGATTTTTTTTTTTTTGGGGGGGGAGGAGTGGGAAGAATCCTGTATCTCCCTTTTGTCTGCAACCAGTCTCTTGTTGGAGTCTCTGGTCAGCTTGAGGTCCTGTGGCTTCTTTGGTTTCTTAATTCGGTTGGTTGGAAGAGGCAGAAAAATGCTCTGCTTTACCCAAGATTTTGAGATCCCCCTCCCAGGTTAGTTTTCTGGGAGGGTGGTCTGCTTTGAGAGTCACAAAAGAGGGGGATGTGGTGATGAGGCTAGGTTCTGGGTAGAGTTGAGGCCTTTCAACAAACAGTAGCTTTTTCCTGGGGCTATTTTGTGATAAAGCTCACAGCGCCCAGCCTGGAGCCATTCTCCGGGTTTCTGTTTTTCAATTGATTGTGGTGGCTGCTAGAGGGAGGGGCAGCCTCTGGCTCTGGTTACCCAGTGAGGCAAGGCACTCCGATGGCTGGCGCCTGAGCTGGGTGACTTTTCCCTGGATGGAGCTGAGTCTGGCAGGTCACTTCGCCTTTAAGTTCTTGTGACCTGCTAAATGACTCATTTTATTCCAAGGCCTGGGCTGGAGCTAGCAGCTCCTCCGAGCTTTGTCTGTATCCAAGATGGAGATCACTGGTGCTGGGGGGGGGGAGGGGTGGCCTTCCCTCCTCTGCTTCCTGAGGAGTGAGGACGTCGGGCTTGTACTCACGCCGAGTCTTGGATCCTGGGTCGTCTCTGGTCTGCAAACAGCAGGATGAAGATGTTCGCTCCTTGTCGGTTCTTGTTGGTGTTGAGTAGAATCCGCTCGTCCGCTGAGTCTGGCTCCTTTGTCCTCGACTCTCTGTGTCTCAGGTATGACTCCGCGGTTGCCGCCGTGGCCCCGCCGCTGCCGGAGCGGCAGCTGGTGCGTTTCCTTGGCTTCCCCTCTCTTGTCTAACTCTCTGTCCTGTGATGACACACTTGGTGTGATTCTCTGGCTTAGGACTGTTCACTGGAACTCTAAAACTCCTTTCTATGCGAGAGCTTGTTCAGATTCCAGCTTCTCCTCCGCCATCTTCCCGGAACTCCCTTTGTATGCTTATTTTTGCTAAGTTATCATAATCTACCACCAAAACCTCACATATCAAATAGGATATTATCTTTGATGAAACTCAGAAGACATATGACTTAAGTATCTCTCTTTTTCATCTCAGTACATTTCAAGATTCAGCTAATATTTATCAATTAAAACTATTGATTTGATTGATAAGACAATCAAAGGGAAATTGCAAAAGAGGATGCCAAGATGAATAAAATACTTAGTAGATCACCTAAGTCTAAGTAAACCACTAGGGACAGTCCAACTTGACATTTATTTTAAAGAAGTCTCTATAAGATAGTTGAGAATGTCTCCTGAGTTTGATCTAGTTAAACATTCTCATGGTGGTAAATACAGCAGTCATCATAAAAGAAATTTCATGTTCCTCAGGAACATGATAAAATAGCAGGTAAGCACTTAACTCTCAGCTGGTATTTCTGGAACATAAGAATCTACCTGAAAGAAGTCTGAGTCAGGTGAATAGTGGTGGATGTTATCAATAAGATTGCTCAAAAGAGTATATTTCCTATAGTTCACATGGCAGAGGGTAATGTATAATCACCCCTTATATAGAAAGGGGTAAGAAGACTGTAAATAAGTTTGTGGAAAAGATTAATTTGCCAGTGCCAAAAGAGTTAGAGTTAGAAATTCATCCACAGCAATAGGTTCTGTTAGGCTTGATGTTAAGTGACATTAAATTTTAGAAATGTGTTCAACAATATCAAAAGTAATGTAAGGATACTGATGTAATAGAGTTCAAATGGAAACGAGAGGGAAGAGGAACATACAATTGCCCTGGTGAGTAACAAGTCTGAATGGTAGGTTCCCTTTTCTGCTAAGTGTTAAGGAGAATATTGAAAGAATACTGTGTCATAGCACATTGCAGATGCACAATTACCAAAAATATTACCTCACTTACTCAAGGAATCAAACAAAAATGAATGACGAGAAAAGGGAGAACAATTCCCACAATCAGTTATTAGTTTCCATTTGTGAATCAGTCTTATATTGAAAGCAAGATCCCCAGGAGAAAGAACATGGCAACAGTAAGAGTTATCCATAGAATATTCCGTCTTCCTTGGTGGGATCTATAGTTATTTACCCAAGTAACTGTAGCAAGACAGAAATCTAGGCATTGTGAGCATAGACAAATTGATCATCTAGATGGCAAAATAAGGAGACAAAAGTCTGGAAATTCTTTTATTTTCCCTATAACCAACCAATGGGAAGTAGATCTGAGTTGGCCTAAATAATACCTTGTACTAAATAAATGATTGCTAAAGACATATTATTTGAAGTGGGGAAGATTTACCACTGTCCAGTATTTGCCAAATATTCTGCTTTAGTGCTCTTACCACAGGAAACTGACTCACAGTGCAAGAAAAATGACCACACTTCTTGTTGCATCAGCATAAAGTTATGATCACCTGCATCTCCTGACAATAGTTCTAAACAAATTAATGATGGTGTTTGGGTAATCAATTGTAGTACCCCTCATAAGGCAGTGCTTCTTATGTACCTGACTTTCTCCCCTTATGGAAGTAGCTAACTGAAATGCCTTCTAGTGTTCTTACTAACGCAGGAGGAACTTCCAAGCTTGTAGATAGATAGATAGATAGATAGATAGATAGATAGATAGATAGATAGATAGACACACAGACACACACACAGAGAGAGAGAGAGAGAGAGAGAGAGAGAGAGAGAGAGACAGACAGACAGACAGACAGACAGATAGATAGATAGATAGATAGTTGGATAGATAGATAGATAGATAGAACAAATAAATTTATCTGAATTTATCTGAGGATGAAGAGCAGGTGTTGAAAGGCAGTATTATCCAAAGAGTAAACCTGTTTGCAGACTATAGTGATGCTGATGATGAACTCTTTATAGAAAGCTCTTGTGTGGAATGGCATATTGTTCAAGTTTTGAGAGCTATGTCTCAGTACTTGGTATGGTTTATTTTCAAGGCTTACAAAAATATATAAAATATTCATTGAAACCCATAAGGCAAGGGCTGTTGAGGTGTAGATTTAAGCATCACAGAAGTACAGAGTTCAGAAGGGCCTGTGGAGAATAATGACAGGAATATGCTCCAGATTCATACTCCTGTTGTTTTCGTTGTTGCTCTCAAAGGAACATGGAATTAAAATTAATAACTGATATGTGTAGAGCATTAAAAGACTCTTATAACTATGTATTTTATCTTGGAGATCAATAAGCTACAGTCAAATACAAATTAGCAATTCGGAAAAACAAGCCAGATTGTTGACTGTTGCATCTTCCTATCCAAATTTTAAACTCTGGGGAAAAATGCTTTTCTCCAACGCATTTTTACTTCCTTTCCTGTCTCTAGGTAAAACAGCAATGACTTCCTTGAACACAGTGGTTAAGGAAAGAAACAATAATTATCTTAGTGTTAAGAGTATCTCTATTCTGGCTATTTTATGGAATACCAGAAGATTTACTATTAGGATATTTCACCCCAGTTAGAATGGCAAAAATCAAGAACTCTAACAACAACAGATGCTGGAGGGGATGTGGACAGAAGGGAACCTTAGTTCATTGTTGGTGGGGGTGTAAACTTGTTCAACCACTTTGGAAAGTAGTATGGAGGTTCCTCAAAAGACTCCACATAGAGCTCCCCTATGACCCAGCAATCCCACTTTTGGGCATTTACCCAAATGTTTACAAACAAGACCACACTAAAGCTTCCAGCACAACTATGTTTATTGCAGCATTATTTACCATAGCTAAGATATGGAACCAACCCAGGTGCCTCTCAGTAAATGAATGGATCAAGAAAATGTGGGATATATACACAATGGAATTCTATGCCTCCATCAGAAAGAATGACATTGTCCCATTTGTTAGGAAATGGAAAGACTTTGAAAAAAATTATATTAAGTTAAGTAAGCCAAGCCCAAAAAACATAGGTCCCATGGTTTCCCTCATTTGCAATAGTTAGTATATGTATGAGTCAAGGAGAAAAGGTCAGATACGGTGATGTTAGGAAAATGAACCCTAAGATATGTATTTAAATGTTTTTTTTTGAGGAGTTCCGGGAAGATGGCGGAGGAGAAGCTGGAATCCGAACAAGCTCTCGCATAGAAAGCAGTTTTAGAGTTCCAGTGAACAGTCCTAAGCCAGAGAATCATACCAAGTGTGCCATCACAGGACAGAGAGTTAGACAAGAGAGGGGAAGCCAAGGAGACACATCTGAGCGCCTGCCAGCAGCTGCCGCTGCGGCGGCAGGGTCACTGCGGCGACTACCGCCACGGGGTCATACCTGAGACACAGAGAGTCCGGGACGCAGCGGACGAGCGGATTCTACTCAACACCAACAAGAACCGACAAGGAAAGGACATCTTCATCGGGCATTTTGCAGACCAGAGACGACCCAGGATCCAAGACTCGGCATGAGTACAAGCCCGACGTCCTCACTCCTTCTCAGGGAGCAGAGGAGGGAAGGCCACCCCTCTCCCCCCAGCACCGGTGATCTCCATCTTGGATACCGACAAAGCTCGGAGGAGCTGCCAGCCCCAACCCAGGCCTTGGAATAAAACGAGTCATTTAGCAGGTCACAAGAACTTAAAGGCGAAGTGACCTGCCAGACTCAGCTCCATCCAGGGAAAAGTCACCCAGCTCAGGCGCCAGCCATTGGAGTGGCTTTCCCCACTGGGTAACCAGAGCCAGAGGCTGCCCCTCCCTCTAGCAGCCCCCACAATCAATTGAAAAACAGAAACCCTGAGAATGGCTCCAGGCTGGGCGCTGTGAGCTTTATCACAAAATAGCCCCAGGGAAAAGCTACTGTTTGTTGAAAGGCCTCAACTCTACCTAGAACCTAGCCTCATCACTGCATCCCCCTCTTTTGTGATTCTCAAAGCTGATCACCCTCCCAGAAAACTAACCTGGGAGGGGGATCTCAGAATCTTGGGTAAAGCAGAGCATTTTTCTGCCTCTTCCAACAAACCGACTTAAGAAACCAATCAAGCCACAGGACCTCAACCTGACCAGAGACTGCAACAAGAGGCTGGCTACAGACAAAAGGGAGATACAGGATTCTTCCCACCCCTCCCCCCCCCCGAAAAAAAATCAAAGGACTTTTTTTTTTCTTCTTCTTCTTTTCTTTTTTTTGTTTGTTTTTTGTTTTTTGTTACATTATATATATATAACAATTTTTTTCTCTTCTAAAACTTTTATTAATATTTAATTTTTGCCTCTTCTGAAAAAATAATTGTTTTCCAGTAACTTTTTTTTTCTCCTCTTATAATTTTTATTTTAGGAATATGTGAATGAGCGTTTTCCTTTCTTTTCTTGTCTTCTTTCTCTTTTTCTTTCTTTCTTAATCATCTTTTTTTTTTTGTCTAGCTCTACCAAACTTCTGATCTTTTCTCTCCCTTTCCCATCCTTAAAGTTTTTCACATCTCCTCTATGTCCCTCCCTTTCTCTCAACATATTCACATTCCTCTCTAAATAGATGGTCTTTTAACCTCTATAATAACATTAATTTTTACGTTTCTATTTTTTTTCTGGTCTCTTTTCATTCCCCTTTCCGTCTCTTCCTTTTCTCTCTCTCTCTACTTGCATCCTACCCAACCCATTTCCTGCATTGTGATTAGGACATAGTTAACTCTCCCTGTGCCTCCCCACACCAATCTATTCCTATTTTTTACCCACATCTCTCCCTAATCCTAATAATTTCTGGTTTTCCAAATTCTTCTCTGCGGTTCGAAGTCCTTTAACATATAGTCGTTTGATGTTGAATAGATGTATCTGTTGAACTAGATTGTATCTGTAGACTATTGACTGTACAAATGCAAACTTTGGTTGATGGTTGCCTTAAGATAGTGTTCTAGCACAAAACTGATGCTATCTTCATCTCAAATGGGCAGAGTAAGCCGGAAAAACACAAAAAAATTGGCAAATTCGGGTATCTCAATTCCCAATCCTGATAATCAGGGATTAGAATAGATAAAGAAATCCAGAGGAGAGTTCCCAAATAGCTCTACAAACACTAATAGCAAACATGATAAATGAGAAGTTTGACAATGTACAAAGGACTCTGTATGAGCGTGATAGGGAGAGAGAGGAGGCATCCCAGAAGTTTATACAGGAATATCATAAGCATGAGGAAGCTACTCAAAAACTGATACAGGATTTGCGTGAATAACTTGAGAATACTCAAAGAGAAAGGGAGGAATGGCATGAGCAGGCTGAGAACACTCAAAGAGAACTTCAGGGATCCCACGAACGGGAAGAAAGAGAACAGCAGGAATCCCACAGACGGGAGGAAGCTAATCAAAGAGTAATTCAGGAATTGAGAGACCAGGTAGAGAATACACAAAGATCACTAAAGGCATACATAAAATCCATTAACAAAGAGCTGAAGGAAGTCAGGGAGACCACAAAAGGAATGCTGAATGGAACCCAACAGAAGGAATGGGAGTCCAAAGAAACCATAACAAATCAACTAAGTGATTTGAGAACAAACACTGAACACCAAATTAATGAAGTAAGAAAATTCATACAAGACCTAAAACAGAGCTTCAACAAAGAACTTGAAGCCATCAAAGCTGACCAATTAGAAGGAAAAGAGATAAAAAACAAAGTAGAGAGTCTTGACAGCAGGTTAGACCATGCAGAAGATCGAATCTCAGCGATTGAAGACAGCCTAGATATTATAGAGAAAGAACATACAACCATCCAAGACAAGTCCAAGAAATATGATAGGTCTATCCAACACCTGGAAGACACCATCAGAAGGCCCAATCTAAGGATAATGGGTGTAGAGGAGCACCTAGAAACAGAAGTTAATGGTCTAGGAAATTTGTTTAACAGGATCCTAGCAGAGAACTTCCCAAACATACAAAAGATAGGCCTATTCAGATACAAGAAGCTTTTAGAACCCCAAATAGACCAGACCAGAATAAGACATCCCACTGTCACATTATAATCCACACAGGATCAACTCAGACCAAGGAAAAGATCCTTAAAGCTGTCAAGGAGAAAAGGGTAATCACCTATAAAGGGAAACCAATTAGAATTACCTCAGATTTCTCAGCAGAGAAAATCAAAGCAAGAAGAGCCTGGAATGATGTATGTCATGCCCTAAAAACAAACAACTATCAACCAAGAATACTGTACCCAGCTAAACTCTCCTTCATAACTGAAGGCCAAATAAAAACCTTCCATAGCAAAGAAAAATTGAAACAATACATCTCCACCAAACCAGCCCTACAAAAGATTCTTAAAGATGTCCTACACATAGAAAACCAACAAGACCGCAACAAAGGCCAAGAAATTGCACCCAAACTGAGAATCCAAGAACCTTAGGAAGAACCCAGTTTTCATAGCCCCCAAGAAGGTGGATAACATGGCAGGAACTCCCAAATACCTCTCAGTCCTATCTCTTAACGTTAACGGACTGAACTCTCCAATTAAGCGACATAGACTATCTAGTTGGATTAAAAAACAAGACCCTTCTATCTGCTGCCTGCAGGAGTCACACCTTGCCCGTAAAAACAAACACATTTTCAATGTTAAAGGCTGGAACAAAATCTACCAAGCAAATGGCCCTCATAAACAGGCGGGAGTTGCAATCCTAATATGAGATAAAATAGACTTCAAATTAAAATTCCTGAGAAGAGATTAAGAAGGTTACTACATACTAATTAAAGGATCTCTCCTTCAGGAGGATATTACAATTCTAAATATCTATTCGCCAAACAATGGAGCACCCAAATTTATCAAAGAAACACTACTTTCCCTCAAATCCCATATAGATCCAAAGACATTAATTGGTAGGGATTTTAACACACCACTCTCCCCACTAGATAGAACAACTCGGCAAAAACACAACAGAGAAACCGCAGATCTAAAGAGCTGCATAGATCAACTAGACTTAACAGACATTTACCGAACATTTTACCCAGCAGCATCAGAATACACCTTCTTCTCAGCAGCACATGGAACATTTTCTAAAATAGACCACATTTTAGGCCACTAAGCAAACTTGTCTAAACTCAGAAACATTGAAGTTATACCTTGCATTCTCTCTGACCACAAGGGAATAAAATTAGAACTCAACACCAAAAGCCACCAAAGAAAGTCCGGTATCACATGGAGGCTGAAAAACACACTGCTGAATCATGAGTGGTCATGGAAGAGATTAGAAAGGAAATTCAAATGTTCATGCTATTCAACAAAAATGAACACACAAACTACCAGCTCCTCTGGGACACAGCAAAGGCAGTACTCAGAGGCAAGTTTATAGCTCTGAGCTCCTACATCAACAAATTGGAGTGATCTGAAATTAACAATTTAATGACACATCTAAACCTCCTTGAAAAAGAGCAGCAAGATAAACCCCAATCCAGTAGATGGAAAGAAATAATCAAAATTAAATCAGAATTAAATGAATTAGAATCCAAAAAAACTATAGAAAGAATCAACAAAACAAAGAGTTGGTTCTTCGAAAAACTTAACAAAATTGACAGACCCTTAGCAAACCTTATCAGAAAAAGGAGAGAACACACCCAAATTAATAAACTCAGAGATGAGAATGGAAACATCACCACGGAAACAACCAAGATTCAGAACATTATAAGGGAATACTTCTCAAAACTTTATGCTAATAAGTTTGAGAACTTGACAGAAATGGAACTTTTCCTAGCAAATACTGACATTCCAAAACTAAACCAAGATGAGTTAAACCAGCTTAACAGGCCCATATCAAGCATTGAAATAGAAATAGCAATAAGAGACCTCCCAGCTAAGAAAAGTCCAGGACCAGATGGTTTTACAGCGGAATTTTATGAGGCCTTCAAAGCAGAGCTCACACCAATACTCCTCCAACTCTTCAATGAAATTGAAAGAGAAAGCTCACTACCGAACACATTTTATGAAGCCATCATAACCCTCATCCCAAAACCAGGCAAGGACTCATCAAAGAAAGAGAACTATAGACCCATTTCTTTGATGAACATTGATGCAAAATTTCTCAACAAAATTTTGGCCAATCGACTTCAACAATTCATCCAAAAAATCATACACCATGATCAAACAGGATTCATTTCAGGGATGCAAAGCTGGTTAAATATATGCAAATCAATTAATATTATTCATCACATCAACAGGAGCAAGAATAAGAACCACATGGTAATCTCAATAGATTCAGAAAAAGCATTTGACAAGATCCAACACCCCTTTATGATGAAAGTTTTGGAAAAATTAGGAATCCATGGAACATTCCTCAATACAATAAAGGCTGTATATGACAAACCTACAGCCAGCATTATACTCAATGGTGTAAAACTAAAGCCATTTCCTCATAACTCAGGAACAAGACAAGGATGCCCACTCTTTCCACTTCTCTTCAATCTAGTATTAGAATGCCTAGCTACAGCAATAAGACAAGATGCAGACATAAAGGGGATCCAAATAGGGAAAGAAGAAATAAAACTCTCCCTCTTTGCAGATGACATGATCTTGTATTTAAAGAATCCCATAGACTCCACTCCCAAATTACTCAAGCTGATTCAAAACTTTGGCAAAGTAGCAGATTATAAAATTAACCCCCCAAAATCAATGGCTTTTCTGTATGCCAACAATGAGAAAAGTGTGGCTGAAATTTGGAAAGCAACTCCATTTGTAACAGCCCCACAAAAAATAAAATACCTAGGAATTAACTTAACTAAAAAAGTGAAGGACCTCTACCATGAAAACTTTAAAATCTTGAAAAAGGAAATCAACATAGAACTTAAAAAATGGCAAAACCTCCCATGCTCCTGGATTGGCAAGATTAACATCGTGAAAATGGCAATACTTCCCAAGGCTACCTACAAATTCAACGCGATTCCCATCAAAATTCCACCCTCATTCTTCAAGGAAATAGAAGAGGCAATCCAAAAATTCATATGGAACAATAAAAGACTCCGAATAGCAAAAACACTTCTCAACGGAAAGAACACTGCTGGAGGAATATCAATACCAAATTTCAAACTCTACTATAAAGCCATAGTAGTCAAAACAGCTTGGTATTGGCATAAGAACAGACCTCAGGACCAATGGAATAGAATTGAAAACCCCGAAATGAACCTACAGACCTATAGCCATCTAATCTTCGATAAGGAAGCTAAAACAATAGAATGGAAGAAAGACAGCCTCTTCAGTAAATGGTGCTGGCAAAATTGGTTAACTACATGTAGAAAACTAAAGCTAGATCCTTATACATCACCCTGCACCAGAATCAACTCCAAATGGATCAAAGACCTTGAACTCAAAGCAGACACTCTGAAAACATTACAGGATGGAATAGGAGAAACCCTAGGTCTCCTTGGCTCAGGTCGAAATTTTCTGAATAGAGACCCGGAAGCACAAAAAATCAAAGAAATGTTAGACAAATGGGATTGCATAAGGTTGCAGAGCTTCTGCAGGGCAAATGACATAGCTAGCAAGATCAATAGAAAGCCCACCGATTGGGAGAAGATCTTTACTAGCCATACAACGGACAAGGGTCTCATATCTAAAATATACTTGGAACTCAAAAAATTAAACCACCCAACAACAAATCCTCAAAGAAACAACTGCCCAATAAATAAGTGGGCGAAAGACTTAAAGAGAAGCTTCTCTGAAGAAGAAAGAAGGATGGCCAATAGACACATGAAGAAATGTTCAACATCCCTAGCCATAAAAGAAATGCAAATCAAAACAACATTGAGATATCACCTCACTTCAGTTAGAACAGCAAAAATCAAGAACTCTAACAACAACAGATGCTGGAGGGGATGTGGACAGAAAGGAACCTTACTTCATTGTTGGTGGGAATGTAAACTTGTTCAACCACTTTGGAAAGCAGTATGGAGGTTCCTCAAAAGACTTCACATAGATCTCCCCTATGATCCAGCAATCCCACTTTTGGGCATTTACCCAAATGTTTACAAACAAGACCACACTAAAGCTACCAGCACAACTATGTTTATTGCAGCATTATTTACCATAGCTAAGATATGGAACCAACCCAGGTGCCCCTCAGTAGATGAATGGATCAAGAAAATGTGGGATATGTACACAATGGAAGTCTATGCCTCCATCAGAAAGAATGACATTTCCCCATTTGTTAGGAAATGGAAAGGTTTGGAAAAAATTATATTAAGTGAAGTAAGCCAGGCCCAAAGAAGCATAGGTCCCATGGTTTCCCTGATTTGCAATATCTAGTATAGGTATGAGTCAAGCGGAAAAGGTCAGATAATGTGATGTTAGGAAAATTAACCCTTAAATATGTATTTTAATGTTTTCGTTTCTTTCATGCATGTGTTTCTAAAGCATTTATAAGATTATTTCCTTGTTGCTTTGTATGTCCCTCCCCCACAGTGTAACCCCGGCTTTCACTATATGTGATGTCAGTATAACATGTGGAGGAGATGGGTACAAACAAGTCGTGTAAGGATTCAGGTGGACCTGTTGCAACAATGAGAAGTACAAAATGTCATGCTGGTTTTGACATGACATTTTGTACAAACAATGAGAAGTACAAAATGTCATGTCAAAACCAGCTTTACAATGTCAGTGTGTGGGGGGGAGGGGGTTATGATTGGGTGTGGGGGAGGGGGGAGGCTGGGAAGGGAGGTGAAGGGTAAACAAAGGAGGAGGCTGCAATGCTTGGTAAGAAATGTATGCATTATCCTGCCCATGTAATTGTAACCCCTCTGTACAGTATGTTCTCAAATAAAATAAAATAAAATAAATGTTTTTTTTTCATGCATTTGTTTCTAATGCATTTATATGATTATTTCTTTGTTGCTTTTTATGTCCCTCCCTCACAGTATAACCTCTGCTTTCACTGTATTTGATGTTGGTATAATTTGTGGAGGGGACGGGGAAAAACAAGTAGTTCATATAAGGATACAGGTGGACCTGTTGCAACAATAAGAAGTACAAGTTGTCATGTCGAAAGCGAACTTTACAACTTTGGTGGGGGGGTGGGGAGAGGATTGGGTGGAGGGGGGAGGCTTGGAAGTGATGAGAAGGGTAAACAAAGGAGGAGGCTGCAATTCTTGATAAGAAATGTGTTCATTATCTTGCCCATGTAATTGTAACCTCTCTGTACAGTTTTTTCACAATAAAAAAATAAAAAAAGAAGAAAATGTTTATTTTTATAGAGAACATTGTTATTACTGTATTAAATTTTGTTATAATTTTTCATATACTTGGTGATTTTTATAGTTTGAGATATTGCAACTATTCCCTGCCTTGTGATATATTTGATTAGAGAAAATTGCATGAAAATATTCAATTAATACATAAAGGGAATATATCCCATCCACCACCATAGAGAATTTTGCTAAGACCCACCCATTCCCCTCCTCTGGTCCAGGAGCTAGTAATCTTGCTTTCTGCTAAGTCATTCCAAGAAGTCTCACTAAGCCACCTCATAATGATAATCTTATGATTTTGTTACACAGGTTTCTTGATCAAGAGCATTGATGCCAGTATACGTATTCCATTGCTCATAAGATCTTTCTTTTTTCTCAATAATTGCATTGTGAAATTGTCATTTTATACATTTTATTCATCAGTGTATTGGTTTAAATAGCATTTGTTTGATTAGTAGTATTTATCCTTAATCTTGAAATCATGTAAATGATAGGAAATAAAATTGTTAAAAGAACTTGTGTTCTCTCTCTTGATAAATTTAAGTGTTTTTATTATTAATTTATTTTACTGTCATTCTAGAGATGATGTACAGAGGGGTTACAGTTACATGAGGCAGGTAATGCATTCATTTACTTATGGACTGTATCTTTTGTTCCCCATCTTTTCCGAGTCCCTCCCTCCGGTCTCCACTCATGAGTTGTATAGCTAACTTTCATCAGTGTCCAGTGAGTTCCACTGTTGCAATTTTACACCTTTTTTTTTTCTCCTCGAGTTCAATGCTCACCCCTCCAACACTTCCAAAGACGTATACTATGATCTTTTAAATGAAATTCTTGAGAAAATTATTTCAATCATCTCCATATATACTTTTTGTGACAGATGCTTTATTGTCAAAGAAAAGAAATATTGCTTTGCTTCTTGTCAACTTCAGCGTTATTCACTGGTACATGAAAAATTCTGCTTCCTGCTTCTTTCGCTTCCAAATTCAATATCCTGAAAATGTGCAAGACAAGTCTGACTCCAGTGGGTCACTCACTGATTTTGTTAATCATTGGTTTCTGTCCTTGATCCACATAGAGAGAAAATAAATCTAAATGAAGGGAGCAAGCCATATTCTGAGCATAATTATCTTTTAAATCATCACTCTGGCTTTCTAAACATACCTTTGCAAAATTAGAAAGCTTGAGTTTAAATGTTGCAGGTGTTGAACTAAAAACACAGTACCCTTTGCAATTTATAATTTGGAAAACTTTTCAGGTGTGTCCTGTGTTTGGTTGAAAATATGTAAAAACTTGAGGAGAAGGAAAAGGAGAAAGAGAAAGGTAACACATTTCCATAAAGAATCTCAGTATATCCGACCACGTCAGCAGGCCTACCAAATGTCAGTTTCTTGATCTTACACTCAGAACCCAACTCAGCAGTTTAGTTATTGCGGTGATTGTGAGCAAAAGCTTTTTAAGGATATGTTTATGTACTAAGTAAAGACCTTTGTTGGTGTCTTTCTCAGTATAAGGACGATGGTAACTTCCTGTGAACTAAGGGTCAGATCTTTCTTGTGATTATCATATAGGGTGACTATTCAGTAATGCATTTTGTATTTTAAAATAACCGAGAAAATACATTTTCTATGTCACCCAATGAAAAAAGGATAATAGACAAAATTGATGAATAAGTTAATTAGCTTGATTTAATTGTTTCATATTATTGACATGCCAAGCCATTGCATTCTACTACATAAATATATACAACTGTGATTGTTAATTATTAATCACAATAAGAAAAATATTAGTCAACCACTATGACTCCAGGCTGTCTTCCTAGATACTTTGGAAGTGGAGATTTTGGTTTGAAGTGATAATTAATTTCCAAAGAATCCATCTGAACCAATGACCACAGGGAAGTTGTATATACAGATCATCCCAAACCACAGGAAGAACCCAATGGTGGATTGTAGTAGCATGCACCTATCATTGTGTTTATGAAGTACTAATTATTACTAATTTTAGAAGTATACTTGCACATTTAAATTTATCTATCTAAATGTAATAGACTATCAATTTACGATAGTTGTTCACCCCTAGCCATCACTCAATGGTTAGCTGATTTAAAGAGGTCACATAATATATGCAAGTATGTTATGTTTCTTTCCTTTAAAATAGGTAGATTAAGCTAAATTCTTTTAAATATTTTAGGGTGTCAAATATTTAAATCAAATATGAATTTTTATTTAACCAAAATGAAACAAATTTACTTAAGTAATATGATTTTTATGATCTAATTTGCATAATCTGTCACTTCATAAATGAAAATGAAGAGGCATTACTAATGTACATTACTAATATTTCACTATTCCTTTCACTCTTCTGGTATTTTGTAGATCAGATTTCCCAGTTGTTTTTCTTACTGTTTTATGAAATAGACAATAAACTTAAAAATTATAAAAACCACTTTATATCAGATATTCCCTACAGTTTAGTAGCAAAATCAATCAACAAGTTTCTCCTCTGAGGGAATGATTTCAAACCCCAAATATACAAAACCATCATACAGATGGAGAGTTCTCTGCTAGAGTGTTGAAGATATCAGCATTGGTAGGAGAAGAAAGTAAAGTTCTTTTCACAAATCAGCATTGAATTAAAATAGAGAGATTGCCATAAACAAAAGTAATATCAGCCTACCTAGCAAGCCAAATGACAGTTCATATTCTCAAATATGTCACCCTTATATTAGAATCTAATGCAATTTTTCCTCACCAGCGGGAGATCATAAAAAATGATGACTTCAAAAAGTATTCCACATAAATCTAATCTAGTATTTCTTCACTTATTTTTCCTGTTTTTTCTATTCTCCAACTAGCTAGAAATCATGTATTTCTCAGTTTTGTAATTTCACAGAACAGTTCATAAATTACACTATAAAAATATTGTACACTCAAGGAAACTTTGGCAAATCTACAAATCTCTATATTATTTCATTATTCATTATTATTTAGTTAACATTATTATTTATTTTATGTATTAGTGTCAACGAAAATCATCCCAGACCTAAATGTGAAAATACAAATGACAAAATAATTTGTAATACAGCTATATTCCTTATCCAAAATTCATGTTGAAGAAAATTTAGAATTGTAAGTTTTTAGAAATGAATAGAAACATTCTTTCGTTGCCATTGTTGCTGTTTTTGTTTTCTTTTCCCTTCGTCTTATTTGTTAGTTTATTTGTAATACGTGAGAAATCAATTGAATACCTTATGGGTATGGGTCTGGAGGGAAAGACTGGGAGAATGATGGAAGGGAGGCATGGTTCAAAAGGAATTGTACTCATTACTCATCGCCTGATTCATTTAACTGTATCCCTTCTGTATATAACCTCTACAATAACAATAAAAAATGAAAGTAGAAAATGCTAGTAGTGTACCTCAAGTGACAGAGAACCTATTTAGCAAGTGTGAAGCTTCTCAACACATCACAATATAGATAGTAAGAATAAAAGAGAACAATAGCAAAAGGAAATGCAGATTTACTTTGCTAAATGTTATATACTCATTTTCAGTGTGTCATGCTATTTATAAATTAGTTTATTGTACCATCATGCTCAGTCGGCCAGAACAAATGTCACCAAATTTGGTGGTTTAGAGAAAATTCTCATTTTTTGCATACTTCTGGAAGTTGAAAGACAAAGATCAAAATGTCTCTAGATTTCTTTTCTCATCGTGTCTTTCTTCAGATTGCAAATAGCTGCTTTATTGCTATGGTCTCACATAGTATTATTCTCCATATGCCTATGCCTCCTACAGTTTCTTCCACTTTGCTGTAAGGATCTGATGTAAGCCAGCCTTCTATCATGGTGATAAATGCCTGATGGAAATTTCAAAAAGAAATCAAACAATCTTCCATGGATTGAGAAGTAATGTCCATGATTGTTTGTCCCATTGCTTTTGTGTCTGTGATGGGATAGAATATCAGGTTGGAAGGCCATGGAAACAAACCCTGCTTACCTCATAGAACTCAGGAAGAAAACAGTATCATCTCTTTCCAGGGCATACTTCCATAGCTACTTGTCTTTTTCTCCTACAAAAGTTTCACAACATACCAGTAGCATCACAGACTGTCCATAATGCCTTTAACATATGAGGACATCGAGGATCCAACCATAACAGAGATCCATCATAGTTGATGATGACTTCATTTAGTCCAAATTACCTCCTTACGTAGCCTGTCTCTGAATATACACTCTAGCACATGCACTTTGAGAAAGCATAATTTAACCCATAAAACTTAAGTTCTTTAAAATACAGCATGTGATCTTCTCTATGCTCCAGGGACCTGTATTACATTTACTTTGTGACAAAAAATTGTCAATATAGAGCAACTCCAGATGATGGAAGAGGCTGTTGCTTTTTTATACTTTGTGTAGAGAAGATGTGAGTCAATTTTATTTTTAAAAAATCTGAAATTTTCATTAATCTTCTTTTAGACACCAGGGAGTCTTGTCAATCTCAGAAGTAACATAAGACAGATGCTTCCTTCTGTGAAGAGATTAAGTCCTTCTTATGCATGGACAGTTTGGAATTTACTTCTTATTCATATTTTCAGCATATCACACAAAATGTATTACAAGATGGGTAATAAACCATATGTCCAGTGATGCATATGTTAGGTGAAACATCTTTAAAGAGATTCATAATTACCATTTCACTTGTATTTTCTTGCCATTCCTGTAATAAATGCGTGGTAAATTGTAATTATGCCATGATTGTGTGGCAACTTCTGTAACATTTGCAAGTAGACATAATGTATGAAACATTTTTTTCAGATACTTAAGTTAAAGAGCTAACTTTTCCAGGTGATCAGAATAATTAACAGTGTATTTAGTGAAAGTCAATTCATTACTATTTCAGAAAGGATACTTTTGAGTATTCTTTTGAGTGCAATAAATACATATGAAAAGAAATTTTAAAAATTTACTACATAAATGACTAGCTCATTTATGATGCTAGCTCATTATGATGCTCATTCCTGAGAAACTTACTCAGTAATGGACACAGAGTACAGATAATTTCTGGGTGATTTTGTCTACAAACATTCATGTCTGTAAAATTCAAAAAGTCAATGTCCTCATTAGGCCCTGTTCTAACACCACAGCAATATACAAAATAATATGCACTGAAATACAGGTGCAAAATCTTTCACAGATTGGAATTTAGAAACTTACAAATAAAATCATATATTATGACTGAAAAAACTATACTAAGATTATAGTGTTTGTCTAAAATTCCAAAACCAACTAACACAACACATCAAATTAATGAAGTAAAAGTGAACTAGTGAGTTTTAGAGTATTTGGCAATACTCTAAAAGAATCTGTTACAATTCAAGTTATATGCACAAATTATAATGAAAATCCTTAATTTCACAAAGGCAAATAGAAAAATATTATAAAAAATATCTTATGTAGTGAATGAATGATAGAACACTTCTTTATTTTTTTTCTGTGGGTCATAGAGCTTGAACTCTGGGCCTGGGTGTTGTCCTTCAGCTCTTCAGCTCAAGACTAGCGCTCTAACACCTGAGTCACATTGCCACTTCCAGCTATGTGTTGCTGAGGAATCGAACCCAGGGCCTCATGTATGCAAGTAAAGCTACCTTCTGAAAGCTACCACTGAGCTACCTTCCCAGCCCTGAACACTTCTTTCTTGAGACCTAGAACAGTACAAGGATATAGATTATCACCAGAATGTAGTTTTTGTATTTAGTTCTAAAATTAGATGCTCTAATGTTGCCAGCCAAGCAAGAGAAATGAAACATTTAGGTTGGAAAATAAGAAGTAAAATTGTCTCTCTTTTCAGATATTAATAAAATTTATATAGTGAAACACACAGCTACCAGAACTAATAATTGTGTTTAGCAAAATAACGGGTACTATATCAGCTCATAAAAATTAGTTATACTATTACTCATTAGCAGTAAACAACTTGAAAATAAAAATAAGTATTCAATCCCATTAACACTATCATTGATTGCTAAATTTATACTGAACAATATGTTTATATTTATGTATGTATATATTTAATTGTTATTGTTATTGACTTTCTGGGTGGAGGAGAAGCATGCTTTATCAATCATGAATATCAGGTATTAAATATGATAATGGTGATCACATTTGAACTATGTTGATATTAATAATTCCCTTAAACTGTGGGTCATGTCAAAATTCATCACTAATAACAGCAGATAATAAATAATGTAGTATTACTTTGATGAATATTTGGATAATGGCAGTTAATGGAATAGTTAATGCAAAATAACTGTACATTAGAAAGACTCATGTATTTTATATAGGACAATATTTCCAGTAAGTAAATATGCTCAATTTTGAAGTTGAAATTGTTATATTTCCCTATAATTGTTATATATTCCTGTAATTAGGAATAGCAATACATTTATAATAATCATTATTCTTACAATTAAAACTAGAAACTCTTCATTTTCCATCTATAAAAATTAGATAGTCTATCCTTCTCCATAACAACCTGCATAAATATAATCTTAATGGAGGAAAGTCACATTAACTTATTTAATTACTAAATATTAATATTATTTATATTTTAAGAAGCCTGCAATAGTCTTAAACCAACATCTAAAATTATGAGTTAATAAGAGTTATCAAACAGTATGAAGGCTAATTTGCATGATTTGATTATTTGTATATTTATATTTAAAAGTGAAACGTTTGTACAGTATTGTCTTATAAGTAATTACTGATTGATAGTGCAATGTTTCTCTCAATATAGTAGATTTTATTTTTACTTAATATATATTTATTCTTTAATGATAGCAAATTTAAATACTTGATAAGAGGATAATTTTTAACAAAGATTCAAAACAAGCATCGTATGATCTACCTATTTCACTTCATTCATTTTCCATTGTAAGGTTTTATAGTAATTTTTCACTTACCCTCTAACATTTTCAAATATAAGCATATTTTGCAGTGGTATGATCTTCCAGTAACTCTGAACTTTATTCATTCCAGTTTATTTACTTTGTTTTAAATTCCAGAGTGCACAAACATAGGTAGATCTTTAAAGTTTTACCTTACATAGGAAAATTCATTTCAGTCATGAGAAATATTCTGGTCTTGGACAGTTTTGTGGAGCTATTATGAATGTAACAGAAAGAGGCTCACAGTAATATCAAATATTTAAGTAATACTTAAAATTAAGAAAATAAAACTAATCTCTAGGTTATGTTTCAATCTTGGTCATTTTTGTCTCCATATATTGAATGACAAGAAAATGTTCAAATATATTTTAAATATAAATCTACAAATGTATTTTTCTGCTAAGAATTTAGACATATAAATCAATTCAATTATAACTATATTTTTAAAGAAAAAGTTGACTAGCTTTGTACAACTTTATATTCACAAACATGTCTTGGATGCAGTTACACAGGCAATAAGCAAAACACGTAAGTAAAACCTGTAGGGATATTTCAGGTAAAAATCTACTTGGCATAAAACATAATGAAGATTTTAATTTAAAAATTACATTTGAATGACCATACTGCCAAGAAAAAAATGGACATTGATGAGCATGTATGTATATGTATGTGAATAAACTGTTTTGTGTATTTCATCAGAGAAGAATGACCTGAGAAAAAGTGAAAACAACCTACCAACAATGTTTATCTAAGTTAAATGAACTGCTGGAATTGACTGGTTTGTATAGGTTAGATTTTGGTGAAAGTCTCTTGAGCTGTCAAGAACCTATAGGTTGGGTGTGGGTGGGTTTGTCAATCATAAATTCTCCAGGAACTACTGGCTGTATATGTAATGTTGATAAAAATTATGGCTGCAGCAATGATGGACCACTAACGCAGTGCCCAATGACAGGGGCAAACTCTTTGTGACCTCTCTGATAATTTGATTCTGTCACCAGGTTCTTGGGAAAGCTGCTGAAGTGAGCACTAGACCTGCAGAAATGGTTGCCTATTTCTTATATTCCAAACAAGATTTCAGCCTTGAGCTGACAGTTTAAAAAAGAATAATATCCCATGGACTCAAAACAAAGAGGTACAGTATTTTCCTGAATGTAACCTGAAAACAGACCTGGCAACACAGATTTAGAAATGTGTTATATTATTTATCCAATCGCTTGCTTAGCTAATTAGATTTACAACATCTTCAGGCAAACTATTATTTCTCACTCAAAATGAGATGAATGAATCAATGACTTCAGATCCAATTTATCTTGTAATTACACCTTGTAATTGCATCTATAGATTGTTATAACTTTCTTTAATTGTACAGTAACAGTGCATTTTAATCCTGAAGCCTACCTGCACTCAACATTCAGTGTCTTCATTGTGTTTCTGTAATGGGAATCTAAAGCCAAATAAAGTATGCAATTATGATTTAAAAAACCATCCTATCTTTATACTTTACTTGTATTTTAACAATACATTAAATAGAAAAAGCAGTTTTCCCTGAAATGACATCATCTGTGGAGAAAGGGAGTGTGGTTTAATAAAAATGTACTGCATTTTCAGTGAAGCAACTAATTACTGTTGGTACAAGTGGGCAATTGTGTTTCCAACAGCCAATTTCATAGACTCTCTGTCAGATAAAATCCAATTCTAAGATTTCTAATGCAATTGAATTTTGCCAAAAGAAAAAAAAGTTAATGTTAGACACAATGGGAAAGAACTTAAAACTCACCAGGTAAAAATCTCCCTTTTCATCCAGTGTGAAAAATCAATGTACAGAAAGGTCAAAGGAGTTACCCAAGTTCATAAAATTAAATACTTACCAAATCAGAACTAAATCCTGACTCTGGACTCTCTGAAGAGGTTATACTCTAATGAAACTAATTCTGACAAATGAGTTTTGATTTGTCTTCTAAAAACCAAGTATAAGAAGAAATACAAATAAATGTAGAAGAAAAATAGTCTAATGAGGGTATTTATTTCTGATAATCACTCACAAACTCCAGTAGTTTCAATTTTTGTTTTATCAAATTATAATCTGGAAAGTTCGCTTGAGTATTATTTGTGGGGAAGTTGGAAAAGATATTTGATGTTGAACCAGCTAGAGTAAGGCTCCTCAAGTCTACAAAATTTGTATTGTTTAAAGGATAGAACCATAGACTGAAGGATGTCAGCCACAGAAAAAGGGAAAAGATGAAGTTGCAGAGGCCTACAAAATCCCAATTTGTTTCGTAGTACCAATTAAAATCACATATGTAATTCAACTTTGCAAAAACTACGATTTTGGTTTTGTTTATGTGTTTGTGAGCTGAAATGCTCTACGAATTGTAAAATTGAATATACTAGAAAAGTTATTCTAAGCCATTCATAACATATGAAAAAACGACTTAAAAAGAGAACTGATGTTCCAATGACTAGTAATTAAACACACACACACACACACACACACACACACACACACACACACACACACGAGGGAGGGGGTAACAAGTTAGATGAGAAATGTACTTATGTAACTGTAACTGTAACTTACTTATGTAACTGTAACCCCTCTGTAAATCACCTTGACAAGAACATTAAAATTATATATAAATGTATATAAAGATTGTAAAAAAACACAAATGAGATTAGGTTAAAAAGAAATACTTAATGCCTGTCACAAGACAGTAACTAGAGTTTATGCCATTGTACAGGTAAGGTATGAAAGCAACATTTCTCAATATATTTACCACTGCTTAAAAATAATCATTTATGTGGAAAATTATGAAGCTGAAATGGAGAAATTTAACCAAGTCTTTGGCCTCCAGCAGAAGCATGTAAACATACAAATATTGTGGGATTCTGGAAAAATTGTATTAGAATGAAGCAGTAACTAGGATGTAGAAGTCCAAGAACAAAAATATTCTGTGCAAATGTAGTTTGTAGTATGTCAAATGTAAATAATAAATTACATTAATAAAAAACAGGTTTTATTTACTTCAGCAGAAGAAAGCAAAATAAAGATCATTTCTTATAATTTACTTAACATGTAGAATACTGGAATAGTAAATACACAGTTAGTGTGTTTGTCAAAGTCACAAAAAGGGAAACCATGGGACCTTTGTTTCTTTGGGCGTCTGGGACAAGCAGAAGCAGTCAGATTAGTTGATGTTAGGCGAAATGAACCCCAAGATAAGGACTCAAATGTTTTTTTTTCTTTCTTGCTACTGTTTCTAACGTATTTATAAGATATTTCTTTGTTATTTGTATATCCTTCCCCAACGGTATAACCCCTGTTTTCACTTTGATGTTGGTATAATTTGTGAAGGGGAAGGGAAAAAACAAATTGTTTAAATAGGAATACAGGTGGACCCATTGCAACAATGAGATGTATTAAGATGTTATGTCGAAAAACGAACTTTACAACTTTGGCACGGGGGGGGGAGGGTGGAGAGGGGGACAAGGGACAGGGGCGGGGGAAGGGCGTGTGGGGGAGATGGGAAGGGATGGGAAGGGGAAACAAAGCAGGAGGCTACAATGTTTGGTAAGAAATGTACTCATTACCTTGCACGTGGAATTGTAACCCCTTTGTACGTTATTTTCACAATAAAAAAGTCACAAAAATATAACTACAAAAAATAACTTTAGACTATATAATTTTTAGAAATATGTAAATTTTAGAAATCACAAACAGGTCTTAAAATGGTGGCATACTCTTGTAATCATTACTACTACACAGGTATTACTACTACACATAATTCCAGGCAAGCAAACCAAAGTCAGACCCTGTCTGAAAAATAAATGAAACTAGAAAGTGTTGGCTAAATGTGGCTCAGAGCAGCTGCCTAGCAAGCAGAAAGTTCAGAGTAGAAATATCCCGACAGTAAAAAATACTAAATAAATAAATTTAAAATAAAATATAATGTTGAGGCAATCCAAGACAGTGTGGCTAGTGAAAAAATTTTATTGTCATTTGATTAGATAACTTAAGACTAATGCCAAAATAATCTGAAATATATTCTAGTTTGTAAATTTGTTTTTTCACAAGGGGGTATCAATGAATAATTATAAAATTAAATAGATTCTAGCTTTGGTTATTACAGTAAATATGCTAAACCTAATGTGATCCAGGTGTCTAAGAAAGAAAAGAACAGTGATAAACAGAAGAACAAATGTTATGTCACTGAATTTGAATAAAAAGTAGCTGTGTGAATGTGTGTTTATTAAATAGTTTTCAGGTTAGGATAAATAAATAAGAATAGATAACTATTTATAAGCATAGATTCTTGTAAATATGTTTGGTGATTAATTCTGCAGAGAGGAATGGGCATTGATGACAGCACAGAAATAATGTGACAGACCATATTTACTGATGTATATTAAAAATAGTATGGGGATGGCTTAATGAGAACCAGAATATCTGCTTAGCCTTAAAATATGTCCTCCCCAACAATTAGTATCGCAGTGGGGAATATATACCCACAACTTATTTCATATTTAAGGAGGCGAACTTAATTATCATCCCTTCATAGTTTTTCCAGGTGTCCTGCTGGATGGCATGGGGAGATTTGGACTCATGTTTTCCAAGACTACCCCAAATTTGGGCAGGTGTGCAGTTACTAACCCTTGCCAGCTTACACAGAATTGTTGTGATGTCTATTCCTGACTGAAAATGCAGTCTTTTCCTGCAAAGTCGAAAGAGGAAGGACATTTCCAAGTAAGAACAGATGGGAACTGGACAATCAATGGGAGCAAATGAAGAGAAGAGCTTATCTGTGTGTCCATTTCATTTTCTAGCAATCTTTCCTCATTCTAGTTGTTATTTCCTGGGGTATCACATGAGTCTTACAATATTTAGAATTTCAGTCTCCCATTATCACCTCTTTCAATGTTTCTGAAAAAAGTTTGTGATATATCATTGATTCTCTGGGCACTTGTTCTAAAAACTGTCTATTGCTCCAAGAATACCAGATGTCAGTACTTCACAAACTCACTATGAAGGAAATCTATTGAATAGTTGGGAAAAGGAAGGTTTGAAGGAAATCCAGTTCAATAATTTAGATGATGGACAATGATTTGCTTATACTAAATTTCCAATTTGAATATTGGCGCTAAGCTTTCTTTCTATCTATACACCAAGACAAAAGAAATTTCCATTCCTGAAGAGCATAATATGATGAAAGAAATAACAAAAGAGACAATAAAATCCTTACACTCCTGAATAATATAGTGAGGCACATTTTTTCATAATACTGAATATTAATTAAGGTAAGGAAGAATGCATCAGGTTCAAATCAGTATCACTTTCACAATTTACTTTTCTACGATTTTTAAATTGATTTTTATATAATAATTTATATGCTATATGAATAGGTAATATAGCATTTCATTTTGAAAGACAAATTACAAAGTAGTATTTAATTGAATATACTCACTATTCCTATACACATATACAGATAGGTGTGTACATATAAGCATTGTAATTTAACTATGTATAGAAATATATCTTAGCAATAGAGCAATATTCCCAAGGCTATTCATTTTAAGTCAAAGTAAAACCCTTGGGGAAATAAAAGAAATCTTGAAAGCAGCATTCAATTCAGGTAAGCATCATTCCGGTGTTAGAAAAAATGCATTTACAGAAGACATTTGCTATTTAATATTTATTAACTGCTATATGAAAAAAGGAAAATAAGTAACAAAACAAATTCACAGATATAGTTCTTATTTTTCAGGAACTATCTAATTGGCAGTTTAAAAATTCAAGGTAGTATAAAAGGACCATCCCTCAAGTTCTCTGACTTTTAAAATATCCTCAATGTGAGAATTTTAAAGTTAATAAATAGAAACTAATTTTCATGCTGGGAATATCTTTTTGTTAATTTTCCACATTTTTTATTAATATCAATGAATTGTACAAGAATGTTTCATTTAGACTTGTCCTCATTTGCATAAAATATATCATGATCATGCTCACCCTTTAGTCAATTTCCTTTATCCTACTGCTTCCTTTTTACAGACCATTTTGAACCAGGTGCATTATTCCATTTTCAGCTATGTACATAAAAATATTTTTATCAATGGAGAAAAATTTAAGAAATGACATTAGCCAAGAAGTGTTGTACTTGTTACCATCCCTTCCCTCCCATCTCCACAACTACACAACACTGAGCAAATTTTGACTATACTTACCTATCTTCTCTCTATATGTTCAACCTCCTCCACGTTGCTGATACCCACAACCCAGACATGGCCTATTTTACATTGCTGGCATTCGTTTTCTAAGTATATGCTAAATTGTTCACCATGGTATTTCACACCTGTATAGAGAGTGTTTTAATAAGAGAGAGTCCTTTGCTTACTCTTCCTTTCCTCACTCCCCCTACTCCCTATTATTCAAGGTCTTTTAGTGATTTTGTTTTTGTTATCTTTATTAGAGGGGCAATATATTTTTAATTGCCAAGATTATCTTTTAAGAGCTATACAATGATATCAATAATGGACCAATATACAAATCTTAGTAGTCATTCCATGAAAGTGTTTTTATTTCTTCAAGAAGTTGTTATATTTAGAACAGTTAGACTTTAATCAATGTGTAAGGTAATGCATACCACAATGAAGTGGAAATGTTATAGAGTTTAGTGTTTTTCATGTATTTGTAGAAATTTCAACTTTGTCTCTTATCAGCTGGTCAATTTAGGAAGTTCCTTGACTTTATTAATTTTTTTTTGTGGTCTATGAAACATTTACAGTAGAGAGGCCATATAAATGGCTAACAAAGTACAAAGTACTAATTTCTATAGATTGTCAAACCTGAATCCAATTTTTGAGTATTAATTATTTTGTTTCATTTGCTATAAATTGGATAAGTTTAGGGGATTTCCTATAAATCTGTGTTTACAATTTCCACCTTACAGAAATGGAGAGCTGAGCTTGGTATTTAACTTACTAGTGGACTTCTTGCCTAGTATGCATAAGCTTTGGGTTTGATCTCTAGCACCATGTAAAACAAAAGTCAAACTGAAAATGATAGTAGGATGTTTAGTATATTTTATTGTTGTCTTATGCATATGGTTTATAGAAGAGTACTGTATAAACTAATTTGTGTTCCATATTTAAGGCACAGCCTGGTATATAAAAAGCACTGAAAATGCTTGCTCAAGCATTTATACTAATGACAAAATAGAAGAGATACCCTAATTAAGAAGCAGCACTCATTTATTTGCCAGATTTGCAATCATCAGAAAACTGAAAGTCATGAAATACCAGTGAATATTTCCTTATACTTGTCTTATTTCATTGTATACTATGCTAAATACAGTAGTCTCAAAGTATGATAGCTTTTAAAACTCTTGTGTTTCCATCTTTGTACATCTCAGTTGAAAGTAAAAAATGACCACATGGACTCTATGTTCATTTTACAAATCAAGAGTTGGTTGACAAATGGGAAAAATAGTGATATAGCTAGCTTGTAAGTTTCATGTCTTACATCATAAGGATTCATTTTAATTTGGATGTAAGACATACAATACCAACATACATTTAATTTAAGCAGAATGAAAGGGGGATGAGGTTTCATATCTAAAATATACTTGGCTCAACCACTCTAGCCATAAAAGAAATGCAAATCAAAACAATATTGAGATTCCACCTCACCCCAGTTAGAATGGCTTTAATCAAGAACTCTAATAACAAAAGGTTTCAATAAATTCTTAAGAAGCATTTCTGGAAAACAAGGAATAAATAAAAACACCTTTAGAATTGAAAAGCACTTATAACTAGGGAAAACAAGATTTCCTATATGAACATCTAATTGAATAATATAAAGAGCAAAAACTAATTCATTTAATAAAAATGTCAAAAGAATTCCTTTTTAGTGTATAGTTCACATTTAGTTGATATCAGATATATTTGACACTTTTTTTTAATTGTGAGAATTCCATACAGAGGGGTTACAATTACATGGGCAAGATAGCAAGTACATTTCTTATCAACCATTGTTGCCTCCTCTTTGTTTCCCCTTCCCATCCCTTCCCATACTCCCCCCATCACCCCCTACCTGATCCTCCCCCGCCACCAAAGTTGTAAAGTTCATTTTTCGACATAACGACTTGTCCACCTCATTGTTGCAATGGGTCCACATGTATCCCTAGTTAAACAATTTGTTTTTGCCCTTCCCCTCCAGAAAATATACCAACATCAAATACAGTGAAAGCAGGGGTTATACTGTGGGGGAGGCACATACAAAGCAACATAGAAATCGTCTTATAAATATGTTAGAAACAATTACATGAAAGAAAAAAAACATTTGAATACTTACCTTGGGATTCATTACCCTAACATTAACTTATCTGACTTTTTCTGCTTGACTCAGACATATGCTAGTTATTGCAAATAAGGGAAACCATGGGGCCTATGTTTCTTTGGGCTTGGCTTACCTCACTTAATATAATTTTTTCCAAGTCTTTCCATTTCCTAACAAATGGGGCAATGTCATTCTTTCTGATGGAGGCATAGAATTCCATTGTGTATATATCCCACATTTTCTTGATCCATTCATCTACTGAGGGGAATCTGTGTATTAATGCTACCAGCACAACTATGTTTATTGCAGCATTATTTACCGTAGCTAAGATACTTTGTTGAACTTTGACTTTGTCTTTCTAAGAATTTCACTATTTGTGTTCACATTTAGTTGATATCAGATATATTTGAGACTTTTAACTTTTTTTATTACCTTTAAGTAGTTGTACAAAGGAGTTATCATTTAATAAAGCAGGTTATGAATACTATGTATCTTGATTGATGTCACCCTTTTCAACATTCTCATCCATCCTTCCCCTACTCACCTCTTCCCTCACTCTTCTTAATTTTGTGGATATTTATAGTTCTCTCAACTGCATTCACCCTCTCTTCTCCTTTCATTTGACTACATCTTCCCCTTTGACCCCACTTCCCTCATGTGAGTACCTGTTTTCTGGTGTTTTATTTTGTTGAAGTTTTGTAATACGTTTTTTATTGTAAAAATATTGTACAGAGGGGTTACAGTTACATGAGCAAGGTAATGAGGACATTTCCTATCAAGCATGTTACCTCTTCCTTTGTTTTTCTCCTACCATCCCTTCCCTCCCACCTCCACAACTACACTCCCCTCCCCCCTCTCGCCTAAATTGTAAGTTCATTTTCAACATAGTGTTTTGTGCATCTCATTGCTGCAATGAGTCAACCTGTATCCCTACTTAGGCAGTTTGTTTTGTCCCTTCCCCTCCCGAATTAGAGACGTGTACATTCAAGATGCAGGGCACTGACATCAAATACAGTGATAAAAGGGATTATACCATGGGGGAGGAACATAGAAAGAAACAAAAAAAAATCACAGGGTATTTTATAAATATGTTAGAAATAATAGTAAGGAAGAAAAAAAATCATTCATGTTCCTATTGTGAGGTTCATTTCGCTTAACATTAATTTATCTGACTGTTTCTGCTTGTCCTAGACAGATACCAGTTATTGCAAATAAGGGAAACCATGGGACCTATGTTTCTTTGGGCCTGGCTTACTTCCGATAATATATTTTTTTCCAATTCTTTCCATTTCCTAACAAATGGGGCAATGTCATTCTTTCTGATGGAGGCATTGAATTCCATTGTGTATATATACCACATTTTCTTGATCCATTCATCTACTGAGGGGAATCTGGGTACTAAAGCTACCAGCACAACTATGTTTATTGTAGCATTATTTACCATAGCTAAGATATTTTGTTGACCTTTGACTTTGACTTTCTAAGGAATTTCACATTTTTGTTCACCTATGAATCTACCATATTTCAGTTAATATTTTTGTATATACTTGCATACCACCCAACATATAATTTTATGTCTGTTCTTTAATAGGAGAGAATATATATTCAGCAATTTCAAAGCACACATATTTTAGGGTTTCCATAACACTCTAGAATATAACCAAATCTATTTCTGTAAACATGGTTATCAAAATGAAATCAAAGAATTGGAAACAAAAAATCTTCTTGATGACAGAATGGATAAATGTAAAGAAGTAAAGACTTCTTTTTATTTTTGTGTATTTTCATGTATTTTTCAGGAAAAAGTTCACTTTTTTCTTGAAAGCTGGGACATGCAGCTTCTTCAGTTCTCAGGAGTTTTCATTTCTCTGAACATATTATCATCAACCTAGCAGCTGTTATAAAAATAACTACACTGGTGCCTCTTATACCAACTTAGTCAAGCTCTGTAATATACACACATGGGTATATTGAAATAAGTCCCATAGTCAATTTTCATGTGAATAAGCAGAAGACCTACTGAAATCTATCCTCACAGCAATATGGCAAGCTAGTGGTCAATCGAAAACAGGATCCAAAACAGGAAATAGCTAGTAAGGCACTAGCTATTTCACTTTTTCTAAAAACTCTATATTAAAAGAAATGTATGATTAAAAACTCTCTATTAAAAGCAATTACCAAAATTACTGAGTGCCTGGTATCTACTGCATCCTGTTCCAGTTATATTGTTAGTGTATTAGATTATTAGATTATACTAGTATCCCTTCAAGGCACATATTTCTTTTCAGTTATTTTATTTCATATTTTTTGGCAGTACTGTAATGCGATTTGATTGCAGAACCTAGTACTTGCTAGGCTGGCCAGATGACCCACATATCTAGAACTAGTTTTCACTAGTTATTTTTAAGATAGGGTCTCATTTTCTGCCTATTTTGTGCTTGAGCCACAATCTGCCTACTTTTAGGTGTATCCCATTTTTGTGAGGTCCAGGTGTGCACAATAATACTTAGCTTCCTTTCTGTAGAGCTTGAGTCCCAGAGACATTTCTGCCAGTGCTGTTCTGAAAGCTCAGCCTCACACGTTGTTGGGATGACTAGTGCCTTCCTGTGTACCCTTACGGGTTCAGAAGGTCTTGCTAACTTTTTAATAGAGCTGGCTTTGAAATGTCATCCTGATGCTCCTGGCCTCCCATGTAGCTAGAATTAAAACCATCTAATATGCAATACATATATGCAATGCATTAAAAATGAAATTTGGTTTTGTATGTTTATAATCTGAATTTCCTTTTACACTGTTAATATTGACCATTTTCAATCTTCTCTTATTTTTATGAAAACAAATAAAAATGTGTACTGCTCTTTATTAAAGCGTGTAATCAATGTTACCATATTTGAGAGTCAGATATCTTACAGATATATGGTAGAATCTTAGTAATTGTGGGAAATATGAATTAAGGAACTGACTCACAAAGATAATTTCATGTCTTTTGAATACTACATGGTAGTATTTAACTGCTACATACCTGCACGTCATGTGATTTTTCTGCAGTAGATTGGTAACAACCGCTTATGATGAGTGCTGCTTGTATGTAAACAAATGAAGCCAAAATTCTCATTCTCTCTCATGAACTAAACTAAACCGTGTTTTACTGTATACAATGAGTTACATGCGTCATACAAAGTAAACTTTGCAACTTTGTATTTGCTTGTTTGTATATATACAACACACAATTAGATATGTCACTTTGATAACCTATTTGCTTTATGTTGAACTCTGATTCCCATTGATGTGCCAATTACTTCATTCAAATAATGAAAAATATTGATGTTAAACATATGGAAAAACCATGATGGAGGTCTCATAGGAACTGCATGTTTATTGTTCCTTACAAAGGGCTATAAAGAAAGTATGCTGAGGTCTGAATATTAATGATAAATGATAATACATATCCTACTGTATTTTCAAAGTCTTATGTTATTTTGAGGACAAAGAAGAATGTAGTTGGAAATAGGATTGGGATTTGAGTTAAAGTCTGAAAATATGTGAAATAGCTCATGCAGCATATCACATTATGGACTACCTGTGCACCGAAGTACGCAACAAAAAATTATTTCCTGTAGGACCCCAGGAGGTTCTTGTTTCTCATCAAAACATAAACATTGCCTTCATAAATTCAGTGTGCCATGATGATTTTCAAAAGTGTAAGTGACACAAATTGCTCTCATATACTGCAGAGAAGTGGCTTTATGTGCATTACTGAACCCTACTCCATAGAGGCTTTATGTGCGTTACTGAACCCTACTCTTACTATGGGTTTTTATACTTAATCAAGAACCTTCAGTGACTGATTTTAGAAAATACACACTCAATGTTGCCTTCATATTTTATATTACAAACTGAGTTCATGAATAGGCCATTTTAAAAATCAGAGTGGCAGTTAGCAAGGCAGCCATCAGAAAGACTGCAATATCCTCTTTTTCTTCAAAAACATGAATCCTTCCCTCCCCAATACATTCCTTCTCATATAAGCTCGTTGAAGTAAAGTCAGTTCATAAGGGAAATAACAGTATTCAAAAATAAATGCCATCAAGCCTTCTAGCAGTCCCTGAGGAAGGCAGGAGTAGGAAAAAAGTAATGCTTCCTGGTTTGTAGCTTCAAATTCTCAATTTTATTTTGGTTTGTATGCTCCTGGCTATCTGTAATAGATTTAGTATTCTACAGTACTATATTTCATATGGTTTCCTAGAGACCCTATGTCTATTCATCTACTCCATCAGGCTACTATTTGGTTTCATGTAAGAACTTGTACATTACTTTGTTGTTCACTTGCGTCTGTCAAACTACTTTTGATCAATACAGCTCTCAGGGGGAAAAGGGCCATAAATGTAAAGCATTTAACAGTAACTTTTTGTCATTACTGAAACTTTCCAGTACTGAAAACTAGAGTCTCAGCTCTCTTTTCACCATTTGAAGCACCTTTAGCATGCTTCAGCTTGACTATTAAGTACATGCTGCATATGAACACCAAGTTTATCCTTGAAGAAACACATTGAGTTTATTTAATGCAGTAATATAAATTTCTATATAGATATTTCCAGTTGTAACTTGAAGTGTATAAAATAATGAGGCAGAGCTAATAGCTTGATTTAGTATGTTCCTCTTGAAACACCAAAGCCTTTCACAAGAAAATAAGCTTAACAGAGTAGAAAAGAACAAGGAATTCTACATATCTATGAACGACCAAAGAAAGAATTAATTTATGTACGAAGATTTGGTTAGATAAAAGACTAAACTACATAAATAATATATCATTAGGTAAATTTTTGGTAAATTTCATTAGGTAAATATTTGAATAAGAAGAAATAGCCCTAATTTATTATTCAATATTTCTGACCCTTAAAAGAATTATAACCTTGCAAGTATTATGGTAAAGTATAATTTATGGTTCAAAGGAAAAAATAAAAAATAGATACCTAATTTTCACATTAATAAAGACAACTCTTACAACAAGTTATAACATCCAAGAATTCCTCTGTACAACACATTGATAGTAATGATAAAATTAGAAGAAAATAAGAATATGAAAGGATAACACAAAGTCATAAATAAAAAACAAAGGAGACAAATGAGAGGAATACATAATTAATTCCAACTAATTCTGTTTACAAAGATTTTCCATCTTCCAATTAGAACTTACAAAAGAACAACATTTTCAAAAGATGTTTTTCTGCTTACCATACATCTTTATAACTATTTTAAAATATTTTTGAGACTTTTCAAATAAAAAGAATGAATTCACACAAATATGTTAGCTCATTATCTTAGCTTAAAATACTAGTATATGGAAGATTTTTTTTCTTGAGCTCTGGTAGAATACATGGAAAATACAGAATATCTGCCACCTGATAGCTGAGTAAGTAGTTAATGTCTGAGGAATTTTTAGATTCACAGTTTCTCTTTTCTAAACGTACCTCCCTCTCTCACAATAAATTTAAGGCTAGTCATTAAAAGACAAGTAGTACCAACCCAGATGCCCCTCAGTAGATGAATGGATCAAGAAAATGTGGTATATATACACAACAGAATTCTATGCCTCCATCAGAAAGAATGACATTGCCCCATTTATTAGGAAATGGAAAGACTTGGGAAAAATTATATTAAGTGAAGTAAGCCAAGCCCAAAGAAACATAGGTCCCATGGTTTCCCTTATTTGCGATATCTAGTATATGTCTGAGTCAAGCAGAAAAGGTCAGATAAGGTGATGTTAGGAAAATGAACCCTAAGATATGTATTCAAATGTTTTTTTTCTTTCATGCGATTGTTTCTAACACATTTATAAGATTATTTCTTTGTTGCTTTGTATGTCCCTCCCCCACAGTATAACCCCTGCTTTCACAGTGTTTGATGTCGGTATAATTTGTGGAGGAGAAGGGGAAAAACAAATCGTTTAAATAGGGATACAGGTGGACTCATTGCAACAATGAGATGTACAAGTCGTTATGTCGAAAACGAACTTTACAACTTTGGTGGGGGGGTGGGGGAGAGGATTGGGTGGGGGGACGGGGGAAGGATGGGATGGGAAGGGGAAACAAAGGAGGAGGCTACAATGCTTGATAAGAAATGTACTCATTATCTTGCCCATGTAATTGTAACCCCTCTGTACAGTATTTTCACAATAAAAACAAAACAAAACAAAAACAAATAGTAACTCCAAAAATCTGGCTTTTACCCTAATTCTTAGTTGTTTAAAATGCTGCCTATGTTAATGGAAAAGAGAGTGCCATTTTTATCAGTATGTGAATATGTTCTATTTTACGATGTATATATACAATGATTCACATTATAAATTAAACTTGTAACTATGCTACATTGTAAAAAGTCAGAACGTGAGTATCTAGATGATACCAATAAAATAAAACTGTTCTGGTTCATTGAATATAAAATTGAGAAAATTCCATTAAAATTTGAAAAACGTGAAACAGAAATGTTAAAGGTGGCCCAATGCTACATTGAATTATGTGGGAATTAATTTTAGAATCTTAATATTTATATTAAACAATTATTGAGTTTAAAATCATACTTTCTGAGACATTTGATTTTATTAATCAGATTTTATCTAAGTAATTTAATGGATAGGCTCAAATGCACCATTATTCTCTATATATTTAACTTGTCAGGCTATACTGTAACTTACTGATCTCTTCTCAAAATCTTTTTTTCAAATATAGTCTATAATTCTATATCGTCAACAACATAAGGAGATATAGATGTCAGAGCTCCATTAAAGGAAAATGATGAGAAAAATTAGCGCTGAAGCATATACTTGGATTAAATATGCATTGTGATGAAAGTACAAACTCCAGTCACAGAAGGTAAGGTTAAATAGTGTAGTGGTATGATACAGTATGCATGCTTTATGCATGGAAAATAAAGGAAAACTTTCTGTTTTGAAGGAATCAAATGGAAGTTATCAAAGTAATATGAAAATTTCCAGGAAAAAAAAGCTGATAAATTGCTTTTAGGAAAAAACCAGAACAGTGAAATTTCATGGCATTCTTACTCTTAAAAGATTTATCTCTTGACAGTATAGTAGAAGAAGAAGAAAAGGCCAAGATTTTCACCTTGGAAAAATCTGAAGGAATTTTCAGAGTAACTCTACTTTGAGTCAAATTATAAAGTAATCATGACATTGCCTGAGAAGAAATAATTGCATTAAGACATTAGTAAATTATTGAAGCAAAAAAGAGGTTAGAACATAGAAATTGATAGGTTACAAGCATACAAACCCCACTGGTTTGTTATATCAAGGCACGATTGGGAACAGCTCATCTATAAGTAGACACATCATGTTCTCCATTAATCCTGTAACAGCAAAGGGTTTGTCTCAGCCCACAGTTCACTAATCAGTCAGTCATATTGAGCACCTGCGGGATGCAATGCCATTTTCATATTTCTGCATAGTCAAAGCTATCTGACCAAAATTAACTACCAACTTGAGCTAAAGGATGAATGAAAAGCAAACCTTATAAGTGAGAGTGAAATACACTAGGAAGATTTATCTTTTCTGTAACCATTCACCTAAATTTCAAAGTTTCAAAGGATAAAAATAGTAATCTTAATAACCACCATAAGTCAATTTGCTTATATTATGAAGTACTGTAACAACCTAAAGACCTCCCTCTTCTTTTTCCAGAAATAACAATGATATTAAGATGTATTATACATATCCCTCTCCACAGAGAAAAAGAACTTTATCTTACAAAGTTCTGAAATTAATAACTTTAGAATTTCCCTACTGGATTAGAAAACTCTTCTCTGATAGAGACGTGTACCAGGAGAAACCATACTAACACATTTAGTAAATAAATAATTGACTTACCTCTGATTCAATGCTTGATAAGAAATGTACTCATTATCTAGCCCATGTAATTGTAACCCCTCTGTATGGTATTTTCACAATAAAAAAAGAAATCTTTTATTATTGAAATATGGGCAATTCTAATCTTGTACTTAATAGCTGTAAGAAAATAAACTCCCAATCTATCCCATATGTACATGCTATTTAAATGATATTTTTTAATTTTTTACAAATAAAACCAGGACATGATTGTGTTGTAGCATATACTATCTCCTTTATTTCCTACAGTAATTTGTAAGCCCTGGATATTAGTTATGAAAACAGTTGTCAATATAATAGAATTGGGAATAATATAGCAGTTACCTCATTTTATAATTCACTCTGCATCACTCATTCTTTTAGATAGGTTTGAATAAAGAAAGGAGTAAAATATCTTACATTTTATGTGTTATGAGAATTACACTATAGTTTTAAATGGGAAGTTGAATGGAAATAAAGATACTTTCTTAGGTATACCAATTCAAACAATCATATTCATCATGACCGTTATCAATAACTGATAACAAGTATGCATGTATTTATCCCTGTAATTAAATTTGGAAAAAAATGAAGAAATTGTAGTACAAAAAAGTTAAATGACCCCTCAAGTTCATAAAACTAATCTGATTCCATTTCCAGTAATTGGTTTCCAAACTGAATATCTACATTCTATTCTCTCTTTCTCCCCACCCATCATAAAGTTTATAATTTTTCAAATGCTACATTTTCTGTGAACTGAATTTACACCTGGGGGAATGCAATTTATGTTATTTCTTAGTACATATGTAATATCAATTAGAAATTAATTCTACTAAGTCACGATATTCAATTTTAAGCATACAATAAATCCTGAAGTTAGAATTGACTCGTATCAAAACTGTTCCATGAATGTCATGCATAATTTACATTAGAAGTGAAAACAAGCAAATTTGCTTAAGAAGTCATGCCTGTGGCATGGCAGGTGCACTTTCTATAATCATGTTCCATGAAATAAACATCTGACTGACTCATTTTTGTTTAACTGCACCAGCTGTTGCAAAGAAGTGACAATTTACACAAAGACTTAAAATGAAAAGGTCGTCCTCTCCAATCTGCCCCACTTCATAATTCCCAACTCTATAAAGAGGGTATTTTAGATATATTCTTCTGTACAGATGTTTAAAATGAAGCCTGAAAATCATTGCTATTCTATCTGGAAAGCATTGAGCATAAAGTTTGTACAAGAAGAAAATTATGCAACTGTTTTAGTAAAAATATGTTATAAAATATTAGTTATCAATTCAATTGTCTGTTTTGGGACCTATGATGATAGTTATACAAGCTAAATACCACCCATGGAAGAAATAACATCATTTAAGTATGCACTGTATCTACTTCTAAAACTTGTAGAGTAGAATTAGCAAAACTATAGCTGACCATGAAAAATATAGCATAGTCTCAACTAACATTCATTATTCTGGAACATTTAATGTCCTAAAAGTATTTTAGGTATTGAGCATAGAAGAAAAAGTGTAATAGATCAAAGTTCTCAAACATCAACAAGCAGAATGGATCCAACTTATGTGAAAGGAAATCCTAAAATTTGTGTCCATTTATTTGATAAAGGACATAGTTGTAAATATGTTAATATTTTTAAATATTTAGTAACATTTCTTGTTAAATCATTTGAGACAAACCTTGTTCTGTATTTAGATATCTCCTTTATATAATGAGTGAAGGCCTTTTTCAATGCCTAAGCAAGTAACACTTTTAACTATCTCCTCATTACACAATTTTAGTTCAAGTTATCTGTTTTCTTCAAATGGCGTTGGAATCTAAATAACAAATGTGCATTATTAATGGAACACAAGACTGAATTAAAATTGTGTTTCCATGATATTACAATGTTGGTGGGAGTGTAAGCTTGTTCAACCACTTTGGAAAGCAGTATGGAGGTTCCTCAAAAGACTCCACATAGAGCTTCCCTATGACCCAGCAATCACACTTCTGGGCATTTACCCAAATGATCACAAACAAGACCATACTAAAGCTATTATCACAACTATGTTTATCACAGCATTATTTACTATAGCTAAGATATAGAACCAACCCAGATGCCCCTCAGTAAATGAATGGATCAGGAAAATATTATATATATAGATGTATATATATATATATATATATATATATATGTATTCTATGCTTCCATCAGAAAGAATGAAACCATCCCATTTGTAAAGAAATGGAAAGATGGGGAAAAGTCATATTAAATGAAGTAAGTCAGATCCAAAGAAACATAGCTCCCATGATTTCCCTCATTTGTAATAATTAGTATATGTCTATGATAAACCTAGCAGATGAGCAGAATAGCTAAATAGCTATGTACATATGACCATATAAGATGATGCTAAGTAAAATGAACTCCAAGACATGGATACAAGAGGTTTTCTTTGTTGATGTTATTTTTAATGTACTATTTGATTTTTTCTTTTGTGTTTTTTTTTATTGTGAAAATACTGTACAGAGGGGTTACAATTACATGGGCAAGATAATGAGTACATGTCTTATCAAGGATTGTAGCCTCCTCCTTTGTTTCCCCTTCCAATCCTTTCCCATCCTCCCCTCACCCTCTTTTGTGTTTTTTTTCCTATGGTTTATTTCCTGATGTCACTGTACTTGATTTGGGTACCGTGGTGTATTGCATATGCATTGTCTGAATTACGGAAGGGAAGAGGAAAAAACAGAATGGTGAGACAAAAGACAAAGGGAGAACCAATACAACAGCAATATTCACTAGACAATATGTTAGAAATGAACTACACAGTTTTCAGGAGGTGGCTTAGGAGGAAGGAAAGTGGGAAAAAATGAGGGAGAGGTTAACAAGTCCAACAACAAATGACTCAGGGGCTTGGAAGTTGGCTCAGTGGTAGAGTGCTTGCCTCACATGCATGAGGCCCTGGGTTCAATTCCTAAGCACCACATAATCAGAAAAAGTTGAAAGTGGTGCTGTAGCTCATATAGTAGAGTACTAGCTTTTAGCTGAAGAGAGGAAGGACAGTGCCCAGGCCCAGAGTTCAGGCCCACAACCAACAAAAAAAAGAAATATACTCACTACCTTTTGTATGTAACTATACATCACCTTGATGATAAAATATAAAATAAATGTGTTTCCAATATCACAATTTTATAATTACAAAAATTTACTACATTATTTTTACAAATATTCAGAAGCAAGTAATGACCATTAGACAATATTATCATATATGGAGTGTAAATAAATATATGAATATAAAATTTTCAGAATTAAAATATCTATCTAATTCTCATAAATAAATTAGAAAATAATTTATTTGAGTAATCACTTATACTTCTCTTAAATAGTAAAGTATACATTATGGAAGTAGAAGTAGTCAGTATATCAGATATCTTTGGAGATATTTTTGGATGTAACAAGCAACCCATCTGCTCCCAAATCCATAATGAACTTTGCACAAGTCAAATGGTATTGATGAAAAAATGCCTTGCTTCCAGAACTCCAAACAGGTCAGCTCAGCCAAGTGGATGGCACCGTATTTAATGATCTCAAATTGTTGTCAAGGCCAGTGATTTCTCATACAAGTATACAACAGTTTTCCAGGAGATTAAAGATAGCCTCCAAATTTAATTAAACAAAATTGCCTGTAGAAGATTGAAATGCATATTATAAATAATTTAGAAAGCTGAAATTTCCTTTATCTTGCTTGTCATTGTATGCTGCAAGGTATTCCCTGGGTTACATAAGGATGCATATTATTTTCTGCAAAGATAATTTGCATTTCAATCTGAATGAGTATTGAAGAGTTTTAAATATTATAAATATTTTTGGAATGCATTTGTATCTTCACATCTTCATAAAATTTGTATGCAAATAATACCACAAATGATTTGCCTATAGTCTCCTAATTCCGAAAAGTATTTGTTTTTATGTGAAAAGCCTAGTATTCAAAAAGAACAAACAAAAAATACACCTAGAATTTTTATTTTTATTTCTATAACATCATAGAAATAAAAGTAGGCAATAGGGATACAGGTGGACCCATTGCAACAATGAGATGTACAAGTCATTATGGTGAAAATGAACTTTACAACTTTGGTGCAGGGTGGGAGGTGGGGGAAGGATTGGGTGGGGGAAGGGGGAGGATAGGAAGGGATAGGAAGGGGAAACAAAGGAGGAGGCTACAATGCTTGATAAGAAATGTACTCATTATCTTGCCCATGTAATTGTAACCCCTCTGTACAGTATTTTCGCAATAAAAAAAGAAATAAAAGTAGGCTAGTAGTCAAGGCATTTCAAGTTTATTTTCATTTACCAATGGTAGTAAAATGGAATTAAAATTTAGCATATGTGTTTATCTGTATGGTCAGTTTTGATCAGATCACCCCTTTCCATTATTCCTCCTCCCCTCCCACCTGTTCTTTCCTTCATGGATCACATGGTGAAGTCATGTAGTAGAATCACAAATTTCCCACTTCCTTTTTTCACATGTGTACAAAGTGTATCATTAGTATATTCATTCACTATTCATATTTCCATTCATTTCTCCTTTCGTTTCTAAGCCCTCATCCCTTCTACATCATCTTTTGTACTACTTTTCTACTACTCCATTATTATTCCATTAATAAAGGAAAAGTGAATAGGTTAATTACACACTGTTGGCATTAATTTTCTTGGTGGGGAGAGGGATACGAATGTGAAGTTGATTATCACACTTGATTCTTGTTTGCAGACATTGTTATTTGAATGAGGATTACCACTTTTATAATCAAATAAGTTGTCTGTATTGTGAAAAGACGAGGGAAAATCAGCATTACTAAATATAGCTAAAATAAATGAAGGACGTTTGTATTCACATTTATACCCTTAATGAGAGATGTTTATAATTTATAATTTTAATACATATACATCGTACTTCACAAACTAATGTGAGAATGAAACACAATATAGTTTAAATAAATACTTTAAAACACATGTGATCAATGCATGATTATATAAAGACTGTACATTAAATTTTAAATGAACTAGGATTGTATGGAGTGAATTGTGGAAAATAATATGTTATGGCATTGAAATCTTAAATATAGTATTTAGCACTTCTACTAAAAATTAGTTTCTTAGAAGTTTCTTGTCTAGTAGATATGTAAAGTACATATCTTTAAAATGTAAAAATATGGTTGCAAAAGATAACCTATATAATCATAACAATTGAAAAATAGAGAATATTTTGCAGTAGAAAGGCAAGGAAATCAAATGTTAAATGTAGGTGAGCTTAACAGTTTTTTTCTTTAATTTAATTTAATTTTATTGTAAGGGTGATATCAGAGAGGTTACATTTACATAAGTAAGGTAATGAGTAAATTTCTAGTCAAATATTGTTGCCCCCTCCCTTGTTTTCTCCCACTTTCCCTCCCCCCTACTTCAGTCCCTACCAAGTTTTCAGTTCTTCAGGCTAAATGGTCAACATTAATCCTTTCAATACCTGTGTTTACCCATATTATACATGCCTGAAATAAGTAAGTTTACTGCAATGGTGAAAAATAAATAATAAAATAAATAATTTTTTTGAGGGGAAATTGTATGAAGTCCATGTGCTAATAAGCTAAAAAAGATTTGCTTGAGAAAGAAAGTGATGCATATTCATATTACTTTTCTGAAAATTTATAAAATAGTTATTTGTAAACAGATGTAAGAAATCACTAAATATAGGGATAGCAAAATCTAAAACATCTTTCCTCTGCCCAACAATGGAGCAGCAGTGCACCACGAAAGTATATCTCTACAGCCAACAAATTCCATTCATTAATATTTCAGGCTTTTCTACAAGGCAATTATGGTCCATGACAGTACACATAAATATCTGTTAGAGTAATTGTCTGGCAGCTGAAAATGAGCTTAGATTTATCCAAGTGATGTGGAGTGTCAGAAAAACTGATGATTCTCCTATGAATGAATTATAGTGGGTTTTTATAATACATAAACTAAATCAAAAGAGGTACTTTAGATTCACAGGAGGATATTTCAGTAAGTGAAAACAAAAAAAAGGTATTTGACTCAATGACTAAATCTTTCCTAAGAGAATGGAGTAAAGTACAAACCATCACAGTGTGGCCTTTGTGAATTTTGTTCATCAGTGTATCCAGCTACTCTATTATGTATTGAAGAATTTCTTCAGCAAATTTTTACTGAACTGAGATATCAGCACTGAGACAACATATATGTTTAATACATAGTACTTTCCCTCAAGCAGAAGAAATGGAATACTCATTTGACTAAACATTCTTCATGAGAACTATTAGGGAAAAATCTAACTCCAGTCCAGATCAGGGAAGGCCACCTTCCAGTCTGTTAACAAGAATCTGTTGCTTAATGTCTTCTTTTCATATTTATACTCTTCTTTGTCTGAGAAGTAGACTGGTGTTATTTTTCTTGCTAAATATCTCTTAAATGTTTGTAAGTAGGGCAGAAGCAAGTGTCATACTTACTTTACCTTTGTGTACATATGTAATAGGCCTGAGTTTGAGAGTGAATCTTCTGCAAATTGAGGCTACCACCATTCAATATCTTTCACCAGGACATGACTATTTCTGCTTTATTTTTCTTGGTCACAATAAGTCTTCATCTCTCACCAGTCAATGATACACTTTGCCATCTTTCCTTCATCAAGTAAACATCTTGTTCATTATCATGGATAAGGCTTCACTGAATGTTTCATACTTTTTTTATAGTCATCTATTCTCTTTTTCTACAGTCATGTACCACCTTTGGCTTTCTCTTGTCTAGCCTTCAGTCTTTCTTATCAACATCCAGTAAAGGCCGTTGACAGTAGGTGAAAATGCCATTTATCAGAAGCTAGTGTGATTCTGTGCTCTCATACTGAAGCATATTTGGTTTTTGTAATTTATTTAAAGTGTTAAGATGCATATAACCCCCTTATTTTATGGTTCTATTGTTACCTGTTCTCTGTTATGTTCATATCCATCTATCCTTGCTTTTATTTGTCTTTCCTTAGGCTGATTTATTATCTGGGATACTGAGCTCTTTTTCATGATCAAAAGTGTTTTGATATTGTGGGTAACTATGCTATTTCCTTTGAAGTAACTGTCCTTCCATATGTCCATGTACAAAGCAGAAAATGAAGTTTTATCTTAAAAAAATCTCCTTAAGAAATTAATGGCTAATTAAGAAGATATTTCCTGGGCTGGGAAGTCTGCTCAGTAGTAGAGTGCTTGCCTTGCATGCATGAGGTTCTGGGTTTGTTTCCTCAGCACCACAAAAGTGGAAAAATCCGGAAGTAGGGCTGTGGCTCAAGTGGTGTAGTGCTAGCCTTGAGCTGAAGAGCTGAGGGACAGCACCTAGGCCCAGAGTTCAGGCCCCATGACTGGCACTTAGGCCCAGAGTTCAGGCCCCATGACTGGCAAAAAATAAATAAATAAAATAAATAAATAAAAAGAAGATATTGCCTTTTGTTACATTTGCCTCCTTTTCTTTTTCTCTTACATCTTTCCATTATTGGTATCATCAATCAAATGATTCTCAGAAATTTAAGTGAAGATTAGCACTTAAGCTCATTAAAGACTTATAGTCATTGAAGTTATTATCTAACTGAAAATCATAGAAGATGGGAAGTATGGGAATTTTTCTCAAATTAATATGGGTATGAAAAAAATAAGCTCAAAACTTGCGTAGAAAAATAAATTGAAACCAAGGGGTCTAGTGGTGAGCCATGTGCCTATACTTGGCTGAGCCCTATAATAGAGAAAAGGAGTACAGGCAAGACGAGTCTGCGATGGCTCAGCTTTCCAGCTGGAGACTGAGTGTCTGCCCAGGCAGTAGTTCTCAGAATGGCATGTGCAAAAGTATTACACTGGAACAGGTTTGGATACAGTAGTCACTGGCAGGGGAAAAAGGAGAATCATTAGATCTCGTCATAGCATGATCTTAGCGATCAACTTGCATGAGAAACATTGCATGTATGTATTTTATTTCAGTTGGAAATTGTCTTGGGAGTCACTGGTGAAAATGTCTGACAGCTTCTTTTACATGTTTGTATAAATACTTCTCTTTAATTAGAAAGGTAATTAGAAGAGAAATATTTCTTGCAAAATGCTAAAGACTGTATCTTGAATATAATGCATAAAATGTTCTCTTAAACATTACTGGATAAAACTTCTTAATCTTAATTATAACAGCTTGACCAATCACCAAGATAGGTTTGCACTCACAAATTCAAAATTGAACCTATAGCTCATCAATATTGTAAGTGTAGTGCATTTAGTTGACTAAAGTATTTGAATTGGATCAAACCTCAAAATGTATCAAAAATAATTGAGAATATGGTTACAAATCTAGAAAGCAATTTCTCAGAAGTTGCAACCTTCCAGGTGCCAGTGGCTCATGCCTGTAATCCTAGCTACTCAGGAGGCTGAGATCTGAGGATCACAGTTCAAAGCCAGCCCAGGCAGGAAAGTCCGTGAAACTCTTTATCTCCAATAAACCACCAGAAAACTGGAAGTGGCTCTGTAACTCAAGTGCTAGCCTCGAGCTGAAGAGCTGAGGGACAGCAATCAGGCCGAGTTCAAGCCCCATGACCGACAAAAAAAGTTGCATCCTGAACTACCATATAGTATTGAATTGCCAGATTAAACAAACCAGACACAATTCTAATATTGAACACCACAAATAATATGAAGGCTATGGACAATCAGGCTAGGCATAGTGGCACTATGCCACCTCCTCAAGAGGCAGAAGTAGAAGAATATGGAGGTCCAAGGTTGCCCCAGGAAAGAATGCCAGGCCCTGTATTAAAAACAAACTAAAACTAAAAGGAGGAACATAACTCAACTAGCAGAGTACATATGCATAAAGCTCAAGGCCTTGAGTTCAACCCGTAGTTGCACAAATGTAATATACAAAATAGTACAGCTCATAAAAGGCCCAGGGGAAAGCATAGGATACCAAAGACCTCCCCTGGGACTTTCCTACCTTGGACTCATCCCTTTGCCACAAAAGAACATCTCAAGAAAATATTCTGATGACTATCTGACATATTGGGGAACATCTAATAATTATGAACCATTCTATTTTGTCTTTAGAGATAGTATCACCCATATTGTGTTTCCTAGTGAGCCATAACAAACAAACACTGAGTTCTGTTAAACACTGGGAGTCCTTTCCTTGGCAAATTTTGCTGGATAAACATCAGAAATTTAGACTGATCTTCCTGGAAAACATTATTAGTTTATGTAGTCACTTGATACAAGTAAGAAGAGTATGACAGGTCACCTCCTCTATTCTTTTTTTTTAATTGTGAAAATACCGTACAGAGGGGTTACAATTACATGGGCAATATAATGAGTACATTTCTTATCCAGCTTTGTTGCCTCCTCCTTTGTTTCCCCTTCTTATCCCTCCCCATCTTCCCCCACCTCCGCCAAAGTTGTAAAGTTCGTTTTTTGACATAATGTCTTGTACATCTCATTGTTGCAATGGGTCCACCTCTATCCCTATTTAAACAATTTGTTTTTTCCCTTCCTCTCCACAAAGTATACCAACATCAAAGACAGTGATTTTGATGTTGGTATACCTCATCCATTCTTTAAGGCTTCTCCCTCTAACTCAGAATGAATAGATCATAGGTCATGTATTTTCCTCCTTCCTATCAGTCCTTAAGACCAACTTGATTTGCCGCTTGTTTGTTTCTCTTCCAGGGACTTGCTGACACAAAAGGTCAGAGAAGAGAAGCTAGATTAGATGATGGACAGTATTATCAGTGAGGTAATCACTAGATCAGAGACCAAAGTACCACAGTGCAGGTTCAAAAGGGAAAAGAATCTACAAAAGCTAAGAAGAACTCAGGAGAAAATGGTTATCATTAGTCTGTAACAAGTTTCTCACTAACAACTTATTAAATGGTGAAAGTGCCTTCTTTCATGTAGAGATTTTTCAGTAATGTCCAGTGAATGAGATTTTAATATGACCCAGAGATGTGGAGACATTGTTGCTGGTGGTGTAAACTTACCACAGTTTTCATGACCCTACCTCTCAAACCCTTCAAGAACAATAATGGCATTTTCCTGCTATACTTATTAAATGTGATGCATATATTTTGGTGTTTTTATGGTGTGTTTGACTCTAAAATAAGTGGTTTGTTTCCTCTCTACCCCTGTTAATTGTGGCTCTTGGTTGATTCCAGACATGTCTGAGGAAGGTGAGGCCACCCAATAGAAAGCCGGTGTTCACAACACAGCCTGCTCTACAGTGGAGGGCAGCCCCAGAGGAATTTGTGGAAGGTTCCACATAATATTTCTGCTTACATCCCACAAGAAGTGTTCCCCCCGCCATGGCCACTTTGCTGGAGTCTTCCATGTCACAGCTACAAAAGAGGTAGGTTTGAGCACGGAAACTGTGAGAACTAAAGACTAGGGCCTTTGTTGAGATCAGCTGCAACTATCTTGACAGACAAAGAATTGGAAAGTACATACAATATTTCTTTTTTTAAGTTTTTTTTATTGTGAAAATACTATACAGAGGGGTTATAATCACATGAGCAAAGAAATGAGTACATTTCTTATCAAGCAATTGTTGCGTCCTCCTTTGTTTTTCCCCTACCATCCCTTCCCTCCCATCTCCAAAACTACACTCCCTCCCCTTGCTCCTGCTTTAAATGTAAAGTTTGGTTTTCGACATATTGTCTCGTACAGCTCATTGTTGCAGTGGGTTAACCTGTATCCCTATTTAAACAATTTAAACAATTTGTTATTTCCCTTCCACTCCCCAAATTATACAAACATCAAATACAGTGAAAACAAGTGTTATACCGTGGGGGAGGGACATACAAAGCAACGAAAAAAATCACATGGTACCTTATAAATAAGTTAGAAACAATAGCAAGGAAGAAAAAAACACTTGAGTCCTTATCTTGGAGTTCATTTCGCTTTACACCATCTTATCTGACCTTTTCTGCTTGTCTCAGATATATACTAGTTATTGCAAATAAGGGAAACCATGGAACCTATGTTTCTTATTCAAATTAACCTTAAGATCATGCTACTTGTTTTGAAGACCTTTGGTTCTTGTAAAGGAGTTAGTATGAATTGCTTTTTAAAGATAATTTTGCAGTCACAAATTTCTAAGAATGTTGTTGTCATCACATCTCACTTATGTCTTTTCCTGTGGTGTCACTCATTAATTATAGAAAACAATGCCACAATTCCATTCACAATAATGTCTTCATCTAAATCTTCTAATCAGATTGCTATTCGGTAAAGTCAGCTTTGAGTCCTATTGCTTTCCTTTATCCAGTGTTTTCCTGCTTGTGCTCACTTGGCTGAATGGGAAAGTGTATAGTCACCCTGCATAAAACAGAACTATTAAGTTGAAGTACACTGCATTTGAGGGAAATTGCTGCCTCACATGGTGGTTAATTCAAACTCAGGTTATTTGATTGTATCAGCACATTTTACATTATGATCTGAAGTGTCAAAGCAGGTGGGACATTCTGTGTCCCTCGTTTGCTATGATAAGATGAAAAATGAATGAAGTGGGCCTGACTTCAGAGTCTAAGTGTACCTGGGAACTGTTAGAAGCAGCATCACAGTGAGTTACTTTATATTGTATTGAAGCTGAAGAAGAGCAAAACTCAGCATTTCCAAGAATTGTACAAATATATTTTGAAATGGTGCAGATTAATAAAAAAGGTTTAACAAAACGACACGGCGTTCTCGCCAAACAACTCTCATAAAATCAGAAGCAAGTCTCATCAAGAAGTGTGCTGGAGGCTGCCGCCTTTACCAAATAAATCATCATCTCCATTCCATTGGGTGGTGAAAAACAAAATTCGCATTCACTATTGATTGAGGATACCATGCTCTCTTCCAGATCATTTTGAATTTTGTTATAAACAATCTAGTTCCCAAGAATGCTTATGTCTTTATTTTCTGAGACTATTACCCACATATTTGGAGACTTTTGCATTTTATGAAAAAGTTATGATGGATTGCTGTCTGGATGTGTATGTGATGGGGGGAGTGAATTTTATAATCACAATTTTCTAACCCTACTGAATTTTCATTGCAGCTCATCCAGTCCTTTCCTGGTTACTTTTCGAATCAAATGCTCTTCTTAGCTCATGTTATTTGTAATCCTGGCATTTTTATCAAGGATATGCTTTCTCATCTTTACTTGAGTCTTACTCTGTTTGCTGCTAGTGTAAATAAAGGCAAAAGCTGCTGATAGCAGTGCAGACATGTATTACCCACAGGTTCTTGCCAAACAAAATACTTCAGGTGCTAAAGCAAATCTTCTGCAGGGCTTGAAGAACATTTTTGGGAAACAGGAAAGATAGACAATATTTTCAGCTTTGGGTATCACATGGTCCCTTTGCAACTACTCAATTATGTTGTTGTAATACAAAATCTTGCATAGATGCTACATAAACAAACAGGAAAGCTGTATTTACAAGAATAGGCAGGCAAGCCACATTTGACTCACAGGAAATAGCTTTCTACTCTCTGGTGTATCAGCAGGTGTTTATTGTTCAGAATCTTTACAATTTTATTTCAGTTTTGAGTTTTTCAACATGTGTTTGTTTTGAGGGGTGTCCTCAATATATTGTGCTGTTTAACAGATCCTCAGAAAGTTTCTGTTCCAATACATTGGCTGATATTTTTTTCCAAGTTAGGGACTTTGAGAAAAAGTATCAATTATAAAGTATAGGATAAGCCTACTTTATTGTGGGATATAAGCAGAAATAATATGTGGAACTTTCCCCAAACTTCTCTGGGGCTGCCCTCCACTGTACAGTGGGCTGTGCTCTGAACACCAGCTTTCTTTCTTTTTCTTTTTTTTTTTTGGTGGGGGAGTCCGGTTGTGGGGCCTGAACTCTGGGCCTGGGCGCTGTCCCTCAGCTCTTCAGCTCAAGGCTAGCACTCTACCACTTGAGCCACAGCGCCACTTCCGGCTTTTTTCTTTTTTTGCTTATGTGGTGCTGAGGAATCAAACCCAGGGCCTCATGCATGCAAGGCAAGCGCTCTACCACTGAGCCACCTTCCCAGCCCTCTTTTTTTTATTGTGAAAATACTGTACAGAGGGGTTACAATTACATGAGCAAGGTAATGAGTACATTTCTTATCAAGCATTGAACACCAGCTTTCTATTGGGTGGCACTACCCTCATAAGTTTTGTCTGCGAATCAACCAAGATCCACAATTAAAGGGGTAGAGGGGAAAAAAACTTCACTTATTTCAGAGTTAAACACACCATAAAACACCAAAATGTATGCATCATACTTAATAAATACAGCAAGAAAAATTGCCATTATATTCCTGAAGGGTTTGAGAGGTAGGGTTATGCAACCTTGGTAAGCTTACACCACCAGTAACAATGTCTCCACATCTCTGTGTCATATCATATTATAATCTCATGGAGAGATGGGTCATAATATAATCTCATGGAGAGACGGGTCAAAGCAAATTTCTTAAGGACTGGTAATAATAAGGATCCAAGAACAGACACCACAGAATTCTGCTTTATAGATGATTCTGATGTAGCTGCCAGTACTTACTTACTTAAAAACAACTGTCAAATTAACTACCCCCAAGGCCTCAAATGCAAGACTGTCTGCCTTCCTCTCTTAACTTGTCTGTGATAATAGTACACAATTTTTCTGACTGGATTTCTTTCTACTCCATGGACAATAGCAAATCAATATTATCTTATACACATATATGTGTACATAAAGAGAAGAGAGACATTAAAAGAGATAGACAGGAAAAGAGAATTCCCAGTATAACTAAACATATTGATATTTTCTATGTTTTACATTGTTAATATATTCTGACACTTAATTTAATCCTTCTTCCCTTATTTGCAATAACCAGTATATGTCTGAGACAAGTGGAAACAGTCAGACAAGTTGATGTTGGGCAAAATGAACCCCAAGATAAGGACTCAAATGGTTTTTCTTTCTTGCTATTGTTTCTAACATATTGATAAGATGATTTCTTTGTTGCTTTGTATGTCCCTATTTAAACAATTTGTTTTTCCCCTTCCATTCCACAAATTATACCAATATCAAATACAGTGAAAACAGGGGTTATACCATGGGGGAGGGACATACAAAGCAACAAAGAAATATCCTATAAATATGTTAGACACAATAGCAACAAAGAAAAAACATTTGAGTCCTTAACTCTGGGGTTTATTTGACTTAACATCAACTTATCTGACCATTTCTGCTTGTCTCAGACATATACTAGTTCTTGCAAATAAGGGAAACCATGGGACCTATGTTTCTTTGGGTCTGGCTTACTTCACTTAATATAATTTTTTCCAAGTCTTTCCATTTCCTAACAAATGGGGCAATGTCATTCTTCTGATGGAGGCATAGAATTCCATTGTGTATATATACCACATTTTCTTGATCCATTCATCTACTAAGGGGCATCTCAGTTGGTTCCATATCTTAGCTATGGTAAATAATGCTGCAATAAACCTAGTTGTGCTGGTAGCTTTAGTATTGTCTTGTTTGTGATCATTTGGGTAAATACCCAAAAGTGGGATTGCTGGGTCATAAAGGAACTCTATGTGGGGTCTTTTGAGGAACCTCCAAAGGTCAAAAGCTATGTACATATGACCAGATTGGATGAAATAAGGAAAATGAACCCCAAGATAGGGACACAAGTGGATTTTTATTTCGTGCTATTGTTTCTAACATATTTATAAGGTACCATGTGATTTTTGTTGCTTTGTATGTTCCTCCCCCCTGGTATAATCCCTGTTTTCATTGTATTTGATGTTGGTATAATTTGGGGAAGGGAAGGAAAAAAATGTTTAAATAGGGATATAGGTTGACTCATTGTAACAATGAGATGTACAATACACTATGTTGAAAATGAACTTTACAATTTAGGCAGGGGGTGGGTGGGAGTGTAGTTTCAGAGGAGGGAGGGAAGGAATGGTAGGGGAAAAACAAAGGAGGAGGCAACAGTGCTTGATAAGGAATCTACTCATTACTTTGCTCATGTAACTGTAATCCCTCTGTACAGTATTTTCACAAATTAAAACTTATTTTTAAAAAAAGAGCCTCACAGACTTTCCTGCCTGGGCTGGCTGTGATCTGAGATCCTCAGATCTTAGTCTTCTAAATAGCTAGATTTATAGGTATGAGGGACCAGCACCTGTCTTTTTCAGAGATTGTTTATTTGAAAAAAATGTAATGTATTAAAAAATTTTAAATCCAAGTACATAACCTTTCAAGAGCCTGTTCTCTCAGCTTAGTCAATTACAAAGTCAAAAGCACTAACTCAGAGTTGTTTTATTTTCATGTTCCCTAAACAAATGCAAGAGAAGTTACTGGTCACCGCTGCTTGTTAGAATTAGCAGGTGTCAGCTTAGAGTACAAGAGAAATTTAGCATTAGCTGTTTCAAGGCTCCATATGCAGATGTAAATTTTATAACTACAGCATTTTTGCATAAAACTGGAGTTTCTAAATTCATGTGCGGGAATAACTAAGATGAAGAATACGCATATGGCAAGAGTCCATAGATCAAATTCTCATAGTAATGAGTATGTATTTTTGTGTATTACTTTCAAAATGTTCCTTTAAATCAATTACAAAAAAACCGAGTTAGGTGCTAAATCCATCTTAAAATTAATTGTAATTTTGTGGGGCTTTTTGATATATTGAATGAAAATGAAGCAAGACAACCAAATCGTTCCATCTTATTCTTATAGAATCATCGAAGTTATTTGGTTATTTAGTTATTTAGTAATTCAAGGATTTATTTTTAACTATTATATGTTCAGCTTTCGTAAACATCAACTAAATTTAATTCTAAAATAAAAGAACTTGTGAGAAATTTTTCCAAATAGCTGAATCTCCTGGGTGAATTCATTCACTTTAGAAAGGTAAATATACATTGATCTTTAGTAACTGAGCATCTAGACATTTTCACAGAAGTCTTTTACAAATACAATGACCTCATGATTTCTAAGTGACTTTTGTTTCAATCAGATTTACTTCAGAGGAGTTAAATATGAATGCATTTTTTCCTTTACTACATGAAATCACACTGTATAAATAAATGGCTTTTAAAATTTTTTTGCTTTGGTCAGATACCAAACTTTCCACCATATTTTGATCCACTCAGCAACAGAATGTCAAAACTACCCACAGTCGACTTGTTTGTCCCCATCTCCTCCACATGTTATACTGACATCAAATATAGTGAAAGCGGGGGTTACACTGTGGGGGAGGGACATACAAAGCAACAAAGAAATAATCTTATAAATGCGTTAGAAACACATGCATGAAAGAAACGAAAACATTAAAATACATATTTAAGGGTTCATTTTCCTAACATCACATTATCTGACCTTTTCCGCTTGACTCAAACCTATACTAGATATTGCAAATAAGGGAAACCATGGGACCTATGCTTCTTTGGGCCTGGCTTACTTCACTTAATATAATTTTTTCCAAACCTTTCCATTTCCTAACAAATGGGGAAATGTCATTCTTTCTGATGGAGGCATATAATTCCATTGTGTATATATACCACATTTTCTTGATCCATTCATCTACTGAGGGGCATGACTTGTTGCAACAATGAGAAGTACAAAATGTCATGTCAAAACCAGCTTTACAATGTCTATGTGGGGGGGGGGGGAGGGGGGTATAATTGGGTGGGGGGAGGGGGGTAAAATTGGGTGGGGGGAGGGGGGAGGCAGGGAAGGGAAGTGAAGGGTAAACAAAGGAGGAGGCTGCAATGCTTGGTAAGAAATGTATGCATTATCCTGCCCATGTAATTGTAGCCCCTCTGTACAGTATGTTCTCAAATAAAACAAAATACAATTAAAAAAAAAAACCAATAATACCCACAGGACAGTGTATTGGAAAGGAACTTTACAACTTAGGGTGGGATGGGGTGGGGTAGGGGGAAGGAGTGTAGGAGGTAGGGGAGGGAAGAATAATGGGACAACAACAAAGGAAGGGGGTAACAATGATCCATAAGTTATGTAGTCATTGCCTTACTCATGTAATTTTAACCCCTCTGTACAGCATCTTTACAATAAACTAAAATGGCAAAAAAAAAAAAAACTACCCACAGTCTATCTGTTTTCACCTTCACAGAATTTTGAAACTGATATCCTAACTATTCATCATCTATATTGAGAAGTCATATAGCCTCTCAACTATTTGTTTTTTTCACCTTTTCTGTTGAAATTTATTTCCCTTTCTTGGAGGAGAGTAAAAGAGGGAGAAGCAATGGCAGAAGAGGCATTTGGCTGCCTCTTAAATTCTTCTCTGTTGTTAGAGCCTTTCTGGTTGATGCTTTGTGCCTTCTGTCACTTTTCTCTTGGTGATCTCCTTTGAATTTTTTTAAGGATTCCATAATCCATTTCATTTTACTCATTTCCTTGAGGATCAGACAGTTAAAACTCAATTTTCTGTGATTGTTTTTCAGCTATAAGAGCTAGAAGGTCATCTACCTAGAAGGGTCTTACCCACAATACAACACTAGATCAGCCAAATTCTGTATGTGTAATTTTCCAGTGGAATGTTCAAACATCTTTTGCTTTTTTGTTTATTTTTGTAGGTCCAGGGGCTTGAACTCTGGGTCTGATTGCTGTCCCTGCACTCTTCAGCTCAAGGCAAGTCTCTACCACTTGAGCCACAGTGCCACTTCCTGTTTTCTGGTGGTTTATTGGAGATGAGTCTCATGGTCTTTCTTGCCCAAGCTGGCTTTGAACCTCAGTGCTCAGGTCTCAGCCTCCTGAGTAGCTAGGATTACAGGTATGAGCCACCCGTGCCTGGCCTCAACCATCTTTTATATGTTAAACGTGGGGATATCTCTCCTCTTTTTATACCATGCCACTATCTATAGTTTTCTCCGTCCTGTCTGTCACAAGAGCTGATTTCTAGGCCTGCGGACAAAGATGCCGAACTGTTATATCTCTAATTTTCAATATGATGTCTGTTCACATAAAAATGACTTACGCAGTGCCAAGATCATTTGAAAGATTGTATAGCGAGGACATTGACTGTCCCTTACTTCTGTGAACAGTATGCTGGCTGTGAACTACAGTATTTTTCTAGCTCTACAGATCCAAATGTCTACAAAGGTTTGACTTCATTTATACCATCAGGAATCACTACACTTTTCCACCTAAATTAAGATTAATACTGCAGGAATTTATAAAATTGCTTAGTGAAGAAATTTGTTCAGATTCAGTGATAATGTTCCTTTTTTATTCCTATTAACTTTATCAAATTTACTTTCTCTAGTTAGCATCCTAGTGGTTTACAGGCTTTTTCCTGTGAAAGAAAGCATGGATATGATGATATTAGGTAGTCTGATGATAACTATTAATTCACAGGCAATAAAAATATACTATGAATGCGTATTTAAAAATTTTTTTGTTGGTTGTAGGGCCTGGACTCGGCCGGGGCATTGTCACTCAGCTCTTCATCTCAAGGCTAGCATTACCAATTGAGCCACAGGGCCACTTCTGACTTTTTCTATTTAGGTGGTGCTGAGGAATCAAACCAAAGGCCTCATGCAAGCAAGGCAAGCACTCTACCACTAAGCCACTTTCCCAGCCCATGAATGTGTATTTTAAGTAGGATAATGATCATGAATAAATACAGAAATTTATCACAATTGATTATACATGCATATATTAGTACATAAGTGAAGCCTAAAATAATTCACTTTTGTTTAGAGCTTTTACAAATACTAAGAAATACTCACCATTTTTACCTAAATGAATAGATTACAATACTTATTCTATATACAACATATTATATTAATTTGTTTCACATCATTGCAACAGTATATGTACAAATGTGATGAATAACAATGCAGTTATTTCTAGAATAATTAGCTGCCCTAGATTATAATTCTCTGCTTTCAAGTGATGAATATCTGAGAAAATTTAGTCTTTTTGAAGTTAAGCCATTTTAAGAGGAGTTGGCATAAAAAATATAAGGTCAAGATTTTTAATACTCTTTCATTATACAAGAAAACTATTGTTTACATTAACTAATATATTAAAATTAGTCTTTTTAGATTATAATGATATGGCATATAAAAATATTTATGTGAAATTTTATCCACTAAAGTCTACTTACCTCAATCACTAAAAGCAATTCAATCTATTGTAGGACAATCTCTGATTTTTATTTATTTTTTACTAGTATTAAGGAACATAAGTTATGGCAATATAATAAAAATTGCTTTTGTCTTGAAGTGGCTCATACTATACTATTTTCATTAGCTACAAGATTCTGGGACAAAAACATGGAAAAGTCATGTTAACTACTGAGTTCTCAAGTTCTCTGTAATAAATTACCCCAAATATAGCACCTTTAAATAATACAAGCTTATTATCTCATAGCTTCTGTGGGTGGCATATAAGCATTGAATGTCTTAGTTAAGTCTTGAATGTATTCTTGGCTCAAGTATCACTTGAAAGAAATTAAAGGATTGCCCAAGTAAGTTCTGACACAGATCCTAATTTACCGTTTGTTAACAAAAATTTAAATGCCATGATACACAGAGTAGTTGATTGTTTTCATGTTAGTAATTGATAAGATAATGCTTTCAGCTTGGAAAAAATTACATTAAGTGAAGTAAGCCAGGCCCAAAGAAACACAGGTCCCATGGTTTCCCTTATTTGCAATTACTAGTATATGTCTGAGACAAGTAGAAACGATCAGATAAGATGATGTTACGCGAAATGAACACGAAGATAAGGACACAAATGGTTTTTCTTTCTTGTGATTGTTTCTAACATATTTATAAGATGATTACTTTGTTGCTTTGTGTATCCCTCCCCTATAGTATAACCCCTGTTTTCACTGTATGTGATGTTGGTATAATTTGTGGAGGGGAAGGGGAAAAAACAAATTGTTTAAATAGGGATACAGATGGACCCATTGCAACAATGAAAGGTACAAGACATTATGTCGAAAAATGAACTTTACAACTTTGGTGGGGGGTGGGGCGGGAAACGGTGCTAGAGGAGGGTGGGAAGGAATGGGCAGGGGAAACAAAGAAGGAGGCTACAATGCTTGATAAGAAATGTACTCATTACCTTGGCCATGTAATTGTAATCCCACTGTATGGTATTTTCACACACACACAAAAAGATAATGCTTTCATCTCCCAACTTCATAGGTCCTCACCACATATCACTCAAATATTGGGGAGCTGAAAAACTGCACATATTTTGTATCTTCTAAAGAGCTCATGCTTTCAGGTTAGGCCTATCCAAATTATCTCCTTGTTTTAAAATCAGCTGGACATTAATTTTAAATACATGAGAAATTAATTTTGCTATATAAAGTTAAACAATTGCAAAGTTAACATCACCTCGTGTAAGTAGTAGCATAGTTGCCATCTCAGAATTCTAACTACTGGGAAAATATGTTAGAGGTACTTTATAATAGGAAATTATTACTAATTCTTTAGAACATATATCTACCCATATCTTTCCCCAGAGTATTTTATCTATTATCCTATATTTTTTTATTTAGAGTGGATCTTGTTAACTGTTTTTTCTTTACAAAGTGCATGAGAAGAGCAACAACTTGAAGTATCTGAATGGAACTTTTTAAAATAGTAGGTGACTTGACTGATAAAATATTGCATTTTTTCTTTTTCAATATAATTTTATTTTGTTGTACAGGTGATGTACAGTACAGAGGGGTTACAGTTGCATAAGTAAGGCAATGAGTACAGTTCTTGTCAGTGTTACCTATTTCCTCATTTTCTCCCACTTTCCCTCCCCATACTCTGTAACATTCTTTTCCAACATAGTATCTTGTGAGTATCACTGTTCTTTGTCTCAACATTTTGTTTTTCCCCTTCACTGTTATTTATTAATTTTATGAGGTTTGGGTCTGGATTATTATTGCAGGAGATAGCTATATTTTACAGGCCACAGGAAACTTTTAGGGGTCCAATGTGGCAAAAATAATGCACTTGACAATTATCAATATGTATTCATAATTAGCTCTATATTATGCTAATCAGTGTCAAACTAACCCCGATCTCTCTTTTAACATGTACATATTGCATCATTTTATTTACAGGTTCTTTTAGAGAGTACAAACAGATGGTTTGATTTAGAAAGCTTTGCCTTATCCAGGAAAATTAGGATCTGTCCAGATGGACTTGCAAGTTTCAGTGCCAATATTGTACCTTTAGCATATGGACAGGAAGATTTATGGCAGGAGATGCTATGTTCCACTTTATGCTTTAACACAGATAATGTTTGATTACTTGTTCATACTCATTAATTCTTGTAGTTAGGGAACCAGAGAACACCAAGTCCAAAAATAAATTTTTTAAACAATCACTTCAAGATTACTATCAGGTTCATAATTAGAAAATTGTACAATAACACTCTACTTTTTCAAGTTTATGAAACTTGGAAAAATATGAAATAAATTAAAAATAAAGGTAATTATTAATTCCAAATAAATTTGATCTAGATTTATGATACCCTTTCTTGAATAGGTACTCACAAACATGATCTTTATTTTACAGTAACTTAAAGCACAGAATCAAATCACGATTAATATTCTACCATTCATAAATAAGTTCTTGTGTATTTAAATTATGAATTTTGTTTGGGGATGAGAATGGATTTAACTTTTCATTGATTAATGTATATAAAATATTTAGGTTGTAAACTGGAGCTATCTGTCACCAAGATTTCAGATTTAATAATTAAAAACATTGTGTTTGAGTATAAACAGGAATATCTTTAAACAGATATATAAGAAAGAAAGACCATTTTCTAGTTCACAGCAGACTGACTTCAGTGCTTGCTAGTTCACTAGTCATCTTTATCACAAGTATGCCACACTCTTGTAAAAGAATAATGCCTACCCCCATATTAGGAAAAATATTAAGCCTTAAGTTTTCAGCAATCAATCAATAGAATAATTGTAAGATAAGAGGTGAAATTTTAGGTTTACTTGTGAACATAAATTCAGAATTTTAAATTTTGATATTTTGACCAAATCTGCTTTTAATATAGTGATATGACTAGAGTCTGATATGTAAAGCAATCAATGCTCCTCAAGATTGAAACAATTTCATATTCTTAAATAAATCATCTTTGAAAAACTTCCATTGTAGTTAGAGGTATTAATAATTCCTGCAATTTGTCTGCCTCAGTATCTATCTATCTATCTATCTATCTATCTATCTATCTATCTATCTATCTATCTATCTATCTATCTGTCATCTATCTCTGTCTCTCTAGATTTTTAAAAACTTATATTAGCATATGTTATTTATATTTGAGGATGTTTTAATTGACATTTCCATGTATAAGTAGCATCCCCCAATCAAATTCACCCCATTTGTCTTACTCATTCCTCTTTTTAAAACAATTTCAACATAATTTATTGTTCTGCTCTCTTCTAGTCACATAAAATACTCTTCAATAATTCTAACCTTCATTTACTCTTTCTGTTGCCCCCACTCCTTTCTGGTATTGATTTTTACCAAAATATAACTTCCTTATGGTGAGTTTTCTTATGACATATATCTGAAGGCAAAATTTTTGAGCTAAGTGAGTAGATTTAGAAAAATTTAAGGGAAGGAGGAATGTAAGGAAAAATGTTGATGAAAGAAATTAGACACCTTATTAAGACCTTCAGTCTTATGGTTTAGCATAACTACGAAGGGAACCTTGAGGAAATGATTCATGAATGATCTGAGAATCACAGCTCCATTTTTACTTGTTTGGTTATGAATTACTTTGTATATTTTGTTATGCTCTGCCTTTCATGAATCATCATTGTTTCTGTGTCTACTGAAAGGCTATTGTCTGGTGTGATTTGGTTAGTTGTATACCTAGTTCAGAAAGATTGACCACAGTTGAAGTCAGATATAACTTTACTATCATACTCTATCCATAGCTGTTTTAAGAGTGTATAAACACATTCATTATAGTCAATAAGTGCAATGAGATCTGCAGAAGATGATTGAAGAGCAGTTGACCTACATGATTAAAGAAAGCATAAAAAGGAAAAGAAAAAAATTATATTCTAGACATCTTTTGCTACTTACAATGCTGATATGCTTGGAAGTTATTTTTTGGGGTGTGGGGGCTGTGGGGCTTGAACTCTGAGCTTGGGGACTGTACCTCACCTCAGCTCTTCAGCACAAGGCCGGAGCTCTACCACTTGAGCCACAGCAATGTAAAATATATTAAATAGTTAGGTTTCATTAGGTAGCTGTGGAAGAGAACACCAAACGCTTTCCAGGCAGGAAAGGAAGTTTATTTATCGAACTGCTGCCCAGCTGTGTATGGTGGAGAGGCATGGTTGAAAGGAGAGACCCACCCCTGGGCCAGGACACATCTCTGGCCAGGGACAGTGACAGTCATGGCCAGGTGGGGGAAAGGTGTGGCCAGGTTGGTTCTGGATGTGACCTCAGGATCTGGACACTCCTATGGTCAGATGAGAGACTGGGAGGCATGACCATAGCAGCGGGGGAGGTGACTGCTTCCAGGTGTGCCAGTTACCTAAGTAAATCAGATACTGGGCAGAAACTTATCCAAGAAGTAGAGAGGTGTCTGCACAGGGCCTGCCTGGCCTGGGGCAGACCTTACAATCACCACTTCCATTTTTCTGGTGGTTTATTGGGGATCAGAGTCTTATGGACTTTCTTGCCTAGTCTGGCTTTGAATCGCGATCCTCAGATCTCAGCCTCCTGGGTAGCTAGGATTACGGGCGTGAGCCACTGGTGCCCAGAAAAGGTATGGTTTTTTAAAGCCCTGACAGCCATATCAAGATAAGATGAAGATGGAAAGTCAGCCATCACAAAGGTTAGTAAATAGAAAGTGATGAATGAAGAATGCAGAGTCTTGATAATGTCCATACCAAATGGTGGGGCTTGTGCATCTAGATGTGGCTAAAGGATAACATGAATATTGTCATTGGACTAAGCCAATTTTTTTGGTATTCATCTCAACTGATAGGATTTGGTACCAAAATAATTTGGAATAATATAGAAATAGATGCCCAGATTATATAAATGGAATTTTGAATTCATTAAATCCAAGATGGTGTGCAGAAATCTGCTTTACATTAATATTGAGAAGGAAAATTTTTCCAGGTCCCAACTGATGTCTTGAGAGCTTCAAAATCCCTTGTGGCAGAGCCTCATATAAAGGTGCTAACATTCTGAGGTGTACATTCAAATTATACAATTCACACATTGACATTTTCTTGATTCATTTGTCCACTGAAGGGAATCTGGGTTGATTCCATATCTTAGCTATGGTGAACAATGCTGCAGTGAATATTGTTTTGTTGGTGGCTTTACTGTGGCCTGGTTTGCGGTCAATTGGATAAATGCCCAGGTCATGGGGAAGCTATATGTTTAGTCTTTTTATTTATTTTTTAAAATTTAATTTTATTGTCAAAGTGACATACAGAGGGGTTACAGTTACATACGTAAGGTATTGAGTATCCCTCCCTCATTTCTTTTTACCACTTTCCCTCTTCCCCAACCCAAGTTGTAAAGTTCATTTCCAACAAATTGTCCTGTGAGCGTCACTGTTGCATTGGTTCACCCTTTGTCCTTCGTTTCACCATTTTGTTTAGTCTTTTGAGGAACCTTCATACTGCTTTCCAGAGTGATTGAATAAGTTTGCATTCTCACCAACAATGTAGTAGTGTTCCCATTGGGCCACATCTCTGCCAGCATCTGTTATTGTCCATTTTCTCAATAATGCCATTCTAACTGGGGTGAGGGAGAATCTCAATGTTGCTAATGCAACTAAATATTAATACTTAAAATCAGAAAATCGACCTAAGTTTGCATTGACTTAATATGTTTTCTAACAACTAATTTTATAAAAATAAGAATTCAGTGTTGGATTAGGAGTTGGGGGCATGCAATTATGAACTATGGTTAATTTAGTCATGCTTATTGTGAGCTAACGGTTCATTTATTCAGTACTTAACTATAGCAATATTTTATGTTGTAAGTTGTAAGTATCACATTATAGAATACTGTCTGATTAATATATTTATATTATATGTTTATATTATGTTATATATTATATGATTAATATATATTAATATATTATTATATTATATATGTTATGTATATAATATTATATAACATATAATTATATAATATATATAAAATATATAATTATATATTATATTATATCATGTATATTACATATAAGATATATAATATAATTATTATATATTATATATCTTGTATCTTTTATAATATATATTATATTCTATGTTTATATTATATTAATATTATATATATTTATATTATATGTCTGATTAATATATTTATATTATAGAATACTCTGCAGAGGTAATCAAAATTTTGACATATCAGAATCACTTGCAATCTATTTGAGATATAAATTACTGGAGTCTATCCCTAAAATTTCCAAGTCAGTAGGTTATGGATATATTCCTAAAAGTTTTGTTCTAACAAATTAAAAAATTAATTTGTGGAGGGGAAGGGGAAAAACAAGTCGTTTAAATAGGGATACAGGTGGACCCAATGCAATAATGAGATGTACAAGTTGTTATGTCAAAAACGAACTTTACAACTTTGGTGGGGGGGGGGAAGGATTGGGTGGAGGCGCAGGGGGAGGATGGGAAGGTATGGGAAAGGGAAACAAAGGAGGAGGCTACAATGGTTGATAAGAAATGTACTCATTATCTTGCCCATGTAAATGTAACCCCTCTGTACAGTTTTTCACAATAAAAAAATAAATTAAAAAAACAAATTAAAAAAAGTACAATAATATTGTAATCAGAGGCTACATTCAGTCCAAGAAGACTTTTCTAATGTACAAATTAGTAAACATTTCATCTCTGAGCTTGAAGTCTCTACCACAACTTCTGAGTTTTGTCATTGTAGCTCAGAAGCATTTGGTTATATGTAACACGTGATCATGGCTAACTTCCAATAAAAGTTTTTTTTTTTAATAGAAAGAAGTCATGATGCTTGATTTGGCCTACAGTCTTAGTTTGCCAACCTCTACCCTATAGCAGATTATTTTCAACCTTCGTATGCTAAACATCATAGAATGGATAATTCATTTTGTACATTACAGAACTGTAGTGCAAGCTTTACCTTTAACTCACTAGATTAAAGTAGTACTTTCTCAAATATGACAAAAAATTTCCATATTTTTGCAGTTGTCTCCTATGGTGTGAAAATGCAGCAGTTTTATGAAAACTGCTATTCCAGCAGAGAATGAATTATTTTGGAAAATTATCATGTGTGCTAGCAAACACTTGGAGAGGGATACCAAGAAAAGAAAGAATGACCAATCATAGTAAACATTTCTGTTCCTTTCTTTATCATGACTTCCTACTGGTAATGCTTCAAAAACCAAACATCTAGGTTGTTGGAGCCAACTTGGGAACCTGTCAAAGAGCTGCATAAATCTACTGCATTGAGAGCTGGCAAAGAAGCTTCAGGTAGAAATTGTGCTGCTTGCTTCAGATTAAAATCTGGCTGCTGGTCAGTGCTTTATAAGACAAATGCTACCTACTACCTATTTTTAAGGTACATGCATTGGTAACAGGATCAACAGGTAGATAGTCTTGTCTTTAACATCCAGGTGAAAAATATGCTGTATTCACTTGGTCAGTGTGTTGTGTTCTGAGTCTCTAATGATTATTCTCTCAGGCAGACTCAAAAATTATTTACAAAGTAAAGCTAAAAGAAGGCTTGTCAACATGTGCTTTTGGAACTAGTTGAATCAACAACTCTTTGAAAATTGAGTGAAATGAATATTTTGGAGTCTATCCCCTAAGTACTCAATCAGAAAATCTGGGCTTTGGGTCCCAATATATGTTTTATTTTTACAGTCTTCCATGTGTGACTTGAATTTCTATTCCCATTTGAACTTAAGAACAGAATATTTTCAAACCTTCCTTTCTTCTTCTTCAAAGTCCATTAAAAGAAGCCCAGTTTGGCAACTTCATTGCTACTAAGCTGTGCTATTTTCTAATGTCCATAGAGCTGCCTTAGTCCAATAAATCCTGAATAACCTGAACTACCAGATGTTAAGAGACCTTTATCCAAGAAAATAAGCAAGTAGTAGAGGATCACAAGCCATTTAATGAAGGCAGAGTTACTGGCAAAAATTAAGCTGAGCTGGAACAGGTGGATATTATAGAAGCAAGCTAATTAATGGGAGGAAAATATTAAAAATCAATTTAGGCTAAACAAGAACTTATATTAGCTAAAATAGACATTTTCAAAACAACTATAGTAAAAATACTTGTAATTCCTAAACATGGGAATCTAATAGGAAATTGAAAATAAGACTGTCTCTTAGTTAATGATTGGTTTGGTGTATGGTTCATTCATATGAATTTACATTGTCTTGTTACTTAAACCTTACTAATATGTTTAGTGATTAGTGACTTACTAGTTTAAATTATTGATGTTGGGTAATAATAAGTATACAAATTACATAACACGTAATCAGAAAGCTCACCAAAGGACTGTTATTGATAAAACTTTAATATAAACCAGGAAATAATCTTCCAATCTCTTGTGCTGCTTAAAATAACTATGGACATCTGTCACCCAAAAATCTGAAAAATTTATCTCTATAAAATTTTAAAATGAGGAGAAGGGAAAGGAGAGTTGAATGGATTTAGGGGAGAGTAAGGTTAAAGTATATTCTCCACATATATGAATAAGTCATAATAAAACCTGTTTAAACATTTTCAAGAAAGTTAAAGAGGTGGGTATGGGAGAGAAATATGGTTAAACATATTATAACACATTTGTAGAATTATAATGAAACACAAATAATATACTTTCATTTAAAATGTGTCAAATGAGACTGTTCTTTAACTGTTTAAGTATTCTTTAACTTTTTCATAACATTCACAAAACTTTCAGTCCAAATAAATGTTGAGCTTACAAATTTTAACTTTGGACCTATAAGTTTATAAAAGTAGAATTTGCAAAAATAAACTCTAACAGAAAATTTAAAAAACAGATATAAGAGATTCAGCAATATTTGATTCTATGATTTAATATTTTAGTAGTCATTTGAATATAGACCCAATAACATCTTTCAAAAGAAACTACAACCATAAAAAGCAAAGTAAGAAATGACAAGAAAAAAATAACCCACAGAAGGTCATTTGTTTTAGCATCTCCAAAGAGATTTTATGTCAATAGTGAAAATTTCACTATTTTATTATATAGATTTTTATTATTACACAGATTTATTCTTTTTTATTATTCTCATTCTACCCATCATGCTACGGTTAAAGATAAGTTCTGGTCGAGTTGCTTAAATTCTGCAAGTTATAATTTATAAGACTATTCATCAAAATCTAATTGAGATATCTGGCTAAAATTTTGTGAAACTATTTAGTAGCCTGTAAATGTCACTATCTTCAGAAACTATTTTAATAAATAAAACACTTTGCCACTATGTGGAAATAAAATGGTATACTGCCAATCTTAATATATACATATATATGCATATATCTGTGTATATATATGTACATATATATTTATATAGGCCTACATATATTCCAGCATATATGTAGATATATACATATACATATGCATCAGGATAATTCTTTATTTGTTTATATATTTACATTTTGTTGTGTGGACTACATTGCAATGATCATTTCTAACTTTGATTAATTATCAGTTTGAAGTATCAATTCAGATAATAACTCTAAATCTTTTCTAATGTTCACAATTTAGGACTATTTTGTGAATAAAACATTATCTGTAAAAAGGGGACTTCAGGCTAATATTTACAGATGCCTTACATACTGTAAAAATGTGCTTACCTATGTTAGGTTGTTGGAGTATTTTATATATAAGTAATTGATAAAGTTAATAATTTTTTTTTACCAATCATGGGGCTTGAACTCAGGGTCTGGGCATTGTCTCTGAGCCTCTTCATACTCAAGTCTAGTGCTCTACCATTTTGAGCCATAACGCCACTTCTGGCTTTTTCTGAGTAGTTTATTGGAGATAAAAGTCTCACAGACTTTCCTGCCTGGGCTAGCTTTGAACCATGATCCTCAGATCTCAACCCCTTGAGTAGATATGATTACAGGTGTGAGCTACCAGCCTCTGGTTTAAATTGAAAATATTTTGACAAAAAATATTTTAAATCATTTGTAAATTTCTTAAGTAAATTATAAAAAGTATTTCTCTAGTTTTTAGTAAAAATAAACTTTAATAAAAATTAAAAGAGACATCACCAATAATTTAGAACTAATCAGTTTTTACTAAACATACTCTTGAGGGATTCCACTGTAGATTCATACACCTTCAATAATAAAATGAAAAGGTTATATGTACAAATTTAATGGTTTTTCTATATCTATTTGTCTTGAGTAGCTGATCATAATTATATATATATATATGTATATGAGATGAATCTGTATATCAGAAAATAAATCTATTTAGGGTCACTTTAGCATAGTCCTCTAAACTTAAAATTTCTAAGTTTTGAATCTTTATCAATCTAAACACCCTTTATCTTACCAAAGTCAAATATTTTAAATTAGTATTCAAATGTTTATGCCTTCATGCAATTGTTTCTAACAAATTTATAAGATGATTTCTTTGTTACTTTGTATGTCCCTCCTCCGTGGTATAACCCCTGATTTCATTGTATTTGATGTTGGCATAATTTGTGGAGGGGAAGGGAAAAAACAAATCGTTAAATAGGTATACAGCTGGACTCATTGCAACAATGAGATGTACAAATCGTAATGTTGAAAAATGAACTTTACAACTTTGGGGTGGGGGAGATGGGAAGGGATGGGAAGGGGAAACAAAGGAAGAGGCATCAATGCTTGATAAGAAATTTACTCATTATCTTGCTCATGTAATAGTAACCCCTCTGTATGGTATTTTCACAATAAAAATATTAATTGAGTACATAATTTTTTTGTTGTGTGTCTACTTGTAATGCTAATCATGTTATATCCTTTATATACACAGACATACATACAAACAAACAAACACACACACACATATATACATGAGCAGAAGAATAAATGCTATGGCTTCAAAATTCTTCCCAAGGTGGCCCACAGTCTGGACAAGTGATTTAGACATCCATATGATGGGGCACATTTCCCATATCAAAGTTGCACAGATTACTAGAAGGTATAATGACTAATATATGACCTTATACTACTAGTGCAAAACTGGAAGCGTCAAAGAGAATCAAATACATAAATTCTTTTTCCATTCTCTCCAAAGCACAGGTGTATGATGATTCCCAACACCTTAGGAGCCACGGAACAGTCTTCAAATCATTTGGCCAGGGCCAAAAAAAAGGACCTCAAATTCATTCCATCAACTAACCCCATCCTGTTGGATAATAAAGACCTAAGTCATGACAATTTCTACATAGTCAGGTCTTAACTAACACAGCCCACCTCACATCCTTAAGTTATTTAATTTCATTAATACATTTTTTTTCTTTTTTGCTGTAAAGAAAACAATAAATCTGTAAGACAAAGGAGGAAATATTTTGGTGTATACTGAAACAGGTTTTGGTATTACTGAAAGAGGTTTGGTATTTGCATTTTGTATTTACTGAAAGAAGTTTTCCTTATACACACACACACACACACACACACACACTTATGTGTGTGGATAATTGGAGAAGTTCAACAAAGTACCTAAATCAAAATATCATAACACAAGTCCTCTTTCAGAATTTATCAGATGGTTTGTTTTTGAAAGTCAACTTTACCTAGAGCTTGAAATAAGTAGATGATATTAAACACTTATTTGCTCTTCTGTAAAAAGGAGAGCAATGTAATCACATTTTGAGAGATGTAATAATTTTAGGAAAATGAACCCTTAAATATGTATTTTAATGTTTTCGTTTCTTTCATGCATGTGTTTCTAACGCATTTATAAGATTATTTCTTTGTTGCTTTGTATGTCCCTCCCCCACAGTGTAACCCCCGCTTTCACTATATTTGATGTCAGTATAACATGTGGAGGAGATGGGGACAAACAAGTCGTTTAAGGATTCAGGTGGACCTGTTGCAACAATGAGAAGTACAAAATGTCATGTCAAAACCAGCTTTACAATGTCGGTGTGGGGGGGGGGAGGGGGGTATAATTGGGTGGGGGGAGGGGGGTAAAATTGGGTGGGAGGAGGGGGGAGGCGGGGAAGGGAAGTGAAGGGTAAACAAAGGAGGAGGCTGCAATGCTTGGTAAGAAATGTATGCATTATCCTGCCCATGTAATTGTAGCCCCTCTGTACAGTATGTTCTCAAATAAAATAAAATACAATTAAAAAAAAAAAAAAAGAACTTCTGAGCATAAGAACTACTGACTATAATCTCCAGTCCAGTGGTAAGAAATGACAACTCAAAACTGTCCTAGTTAAACATGGGGAATACATCAACTGAAAGACTATCAGTGAGTGCAACTCAAAGGACTGACTTGGCCTCCAATGTCTAAGTCCTACTATAGTAACAAAAAATATGAAAAATCAAAGCAACAAAACTCCTTCAAAATTCAATGACTTTACAATAGCAAATAGTGATGATAAATAAATGAGGAAAATAACAAGAATTTATGACAATGAATATAGAAAAAATCAATGAGGTTGAAGAGGATTTCAGTAAATGTCTGAAAGAAATCTCAAAGAAATAGTTTAATTAAATAAATAAACTATACAGTTCAGGGCATGAAAACAGGACTCAAAAAGATAATGAAATTAGGAAAAGAAATTGAAATACTAAAAATTATAATCACATTACCAAGTAAATATTCAGTTGATAATATCTCCAGTAGAATCATATACATTGAAGACAATCTATTGGGGCCTGAATATTCAGAAGAGGATGAAGAAAAAGAGTATTAATCAAACATTTAAGATCTCTAATTAACTATTAAAAGATAAAATATAAAACATATAAATCATATGCATAGAAAAATGAGAATAGATGAAAATTTAAGACATAAAAATAATTTAATAAGTGGCAGAAAATCACCAAAATTTTGAGAAAAGAATGGTCAGAAACAGAAGGTAAAAAGGAATAAAATTTTCATATGCCAAGAAATTTCATCAGAGATGAAATTAATGAAAAGTAGTATAAAAACCTTTAACAGTGAAAACAGGGGTTATACCATGGGGGAGGGACATACAAAGCAACAAAGAAAACATCTTATAAATATGTTTGAAACAATAGCAAGAAACCCCTATTTTTACTGTATTTGATGTTTGTATAATTTGTGGAGGGGAAGGGAAAAAAAACAAATTGTTTAAATAGGGATACAGGAGGACCCATTGCAACAATGAGATATACATAATGTTATGTTGAAAAACGAGCTTTACAACCTTGGCAAGCAGGGTAGGGGGAGTGGGGGATGGGGGGGTGGGGGGTAGGACGGTGGGGGGGATGGGTTGTCAGGGATGGTAAGAGGAAACAAAGGAGGAGGCAACAAAGCTTGATAAGAAATGTACTCATTACCTTGCTCATGTAATTGTAGTCCCTCTGTATGGTATTTTCACAATAAAAAACACTTATTAATAAAAAAGAAAAAAAACTTTTACAAAGAAAAAATGAGACCATGAGTTGAGTCTTTGAAAAGATAAACCAAACTGACAATACCTTGGTGAAACTAACCAAAGAAAGAGGGGAAGAGGACCCAGATTTACAAAATTAGAGATAAGAAATATCAAAATGAATATCAATGAAACATATAAAACACCACATGAAATAATTTGAGATTGCTTCAAATATTTCTATCCCAATAAATAAAAAACAAAAAATGGGTAAATAATTAGATAAATATGACATACAAATATTGAGGTTCTATTACTGACAAAACTAATTTCCTCTCTTAACTAAAGTACAAAGGGTTCCTGTCTCTCATAGTCTGTTTTGCTGTTTGTTTCTTGATAATAGACCACTGATTGAAATGACATGGTATTGAATTATAATTTGGATTATATATCCATTTTATTCATGGATAAAGGTGTTGAGCAATTTTTCATGTTTAGAATACTATAGAAGACCCAGATTCAACTAAAAAATATGGAGATATGTGATTTCTGATAAAAAATGGTCCCTTCTACAAATGCTGTAGAATTGAATATCAATATGTAGAAAATGGAAACTAGATTTTATCTCTCCTTCTATAAAAAATAAATTCCAGCAGATCAAATATCTAAATATAAGAACTGAATATTTATAAAAGACTGAAACTACATCTCTGCATCTCATCTTTTACAAAAATTGATTACAATAAATCAAATAGCTGAATATAAGATTGAAACTTTTGAAATTACTAGAAGAAAATATAAGGGACCTGTATATAGAAATAGATACAGTTTTTTTCTTTTGAGTAGAACTTCAATTTCCCAGGAAATAAGACTGCAGAGTAAACTATTGAGATTGCATTATATTTAAAAGCTTCCATACAACCATGGAAACAACTACCAAAATCAAAAGAAAATCACATTAAATGAAGTAAGTCAGACCCAAAGAAACATAGATCCCATGGTTTCCCTCTGTGTAGAATAGTCCTAGCAGATGAGCAGAATAGCTTAATAGCTTAATAAATAAGACGATGCTAAACAAAATGTTCTCCAAGGAATGGAAACAAGGTTTTTCTTTGTTGTTGTTGTTTTGAATGTACTAGGTAGTTTTTTTCTTTTGTGTTTTTTTCTTTTTCGTATGGTTTATCCCTTGTTGTCACTGTATTTTATTTTTGTGCCCTGGATATTACATATATATTTATCTGAATTAGGGAAGGGAAGGGAAGGGAAAGAACAAAATGGTGAGTCAAAGAACAAAGGGCAAACCAATGCCTCAGCGATACTCACAAGACAATGTGTTGGAAATAATCTGTACAACTTGGGGGGTGTGGATTAGAGGGGAACGAAAGTGGAGGAAATGAAGGAGGGGTTAACAAGTTCGACAAGAAATGTACTCACTACCTTACGTTTGTAACTGTAAACCCCTCTGTATGTCACCTTGACAATAAAATTAAATTTTAAAAAATCATCAAAAAAGACAAGACATAAAATGGAACACAATCTTGGCACAAGAGCATTAATGTTCACCAAAGCATTAATGTTCAATATATCCAGAGATAAAAACTTAAACCCCAAAGCAACAAATAATCCAATTAATACATGGGAAAAATAAACTGAACGGATAGTTCTCATAATGAGTACATATGTTTCTTTATTTCAAAGAAATCAGTATACAATAAGGTAATGGCAAGATCCTATATAAAAATAGATCTTTGATCCAGGCAGAATCTCTCCAGTAGAAGAGTGAACCCATTATCCGTACTGAAGAGTACAGGAAGCTATACTGCTGCAATTCCGATTTTCAGAAAACCAGATTCCTAACATTTGTCACAAAACAGCAATCAAAGTAACAGCTTCAGTAACAATTGGCTCCATTACCAGTACTTTATCGATAACTTGACATTTTTTTGTGATTTTTTTATTCCTCTGTATTCCCAAATTAAGCCTTATTGTAGAAAAAGAAATATGCTTCCTTACCCAATCACATATGATGTGCTATAGCTATTTTGTATGACTAAAGCTTCCCTATGTCTACAGCCTCCAATCAAGACAAATGTCAAGGTTTCCTTTTCCACTATAAAGCTCTCTCACTCATAAGTGACTGTGACCAACTGCCTTTAAGGTAGCAAGTTCTAGCAAAATACTCTTTACTTTTCCAATATGGCTACTTATCATTTGCTTTGACAATTTCCCTAGTGACTATTTCTTGTGTTTCTTTCTTCCTTTGAAGAGAATTTCGGAGAGTAATTGATCTAAGTTATGGAAAGATGCATTTTGTTAGAATTTATTATAATCTATAATATTAGATTTGAAAATCTTTGTGCACAATTTTGCCAAACATTTCTTCTGGCAAGGATTCTGGAGCAAATCAGAGAAGCATTTGGTTAAAAGAATTTCCTCTAAGATATGTATTCAATCCAGGAGCATGGGAGGTTTTGCCATTTTTTTAAGTTGCATTTATAAATTATTTCTTTGTTGCTTTGTATGTCCCTCCCCCAAAGTGTAACCCCCGCTTTCACTATATTTGATGTCAGTATAACATGTGGAGGAGATGGGGACAAACAAGTCGTTTAAGGATTCAGGTGGACCTGTTGCAACAATGAGAAGTACAAAATGTCATGTCAAAACCAGCTTTACAATGTCGGTGGGGGGGGGGAGGGGGGTCTGATTGGGTGGGGGGGAGGGGGGAGGCTGGGAAGGGAGGTGAAGGGTAAACAAAGGAGGAGGCTGCAATGCTTGGTAAGAAATGTATGCATTATCCTGCCCATGTAATTGTAACCCCTCTGTACAGTATGTTCTCAAATAAAATAAAATTAAATTAAAAAAAGATATGTATTCAAATATTTTTTTCTTTCATGTGATTGTTTCTAACATATTTATGAGATTATTTCTTTGTTGCTTTGTATGTCCCTACTCCATGGTATAACCCCTGCTTTCACTGTATTTGATGTTGGTATAATTTGTGGAGGGGAAGGGAAAAAACAAATCGTTAAAACAGGGATACTGGTGGACCCATTGCAACAATGAGATGTACAAGTTGTTATGTCGAAAAACGAACTTTACAACTTTGTGAGGGGGAAGAGGGGAGGAGTATTCGGTGGGGGCACGGGGGGAGGATGGGAAGGGATGGGAAGAGGAAACAAAGGAGGAGGCTACAATGCTCCATAAGAAATGTACTCATTATCTTGCCCATGTAATTGTAAACCTGCTGTACAGTATTTTCACAACAAAAAAAGAAAAAGAATTTCTCAATGGTTTCTCTTTCCTTTATTTCATGTAGATAGCACTTTTATTCTTTCATTTGAACTTTGATTTGCTCCAAAACCTCCCCTCTAATTTGATATTTTGGCATAAGTGATGGACAAGGTTATCTAGCTATTAAGGAAATTTTTCCATAACAAATCATTCAAATAGTTACAGAGTAGCCATTAACCCTTAGAGATGGCATGAAATTTTCTAATAGACCCACATGGTCTTTGACATGGAAATATGTCGGTGTCATATTTTTGTGTTTTAACTGTGTCCTAAGAGGCATCCTCTGAAGCAGCTCCATTTCTTAGCAATTAATAAATCAGCCTGTGTAACTAGTTATACCACTTACCATTATAGGTTTATAAGTGTTTACAATATCTTCATGGGATCAAACCTGGTCAGCATTTCAGTCTGCTGAACAGAGAAATATATTGGGGGTGGGGGAGTTGGAGGGGAGATGGGAAGGGACTGTAAGGGGAAACAAAGGAGGAGGTAACAATGCTTGATAAGAAATGTACTCATTACCTTGCTCATGTCATTGTAACCCATCCCATCTGTACAGTATTTTCACAATAAAAAACTTATTAATAAAAAAAGAGAAAAAAGAACACTCCATGTCATATCATTCTTAATTATTTTCATTTTTCCTGGCACTTTTATTGCATTGCTCTCTTATTTATTCAGTCTCATCCTTTATCTGTTTTCTAAACAAAAAGATGCACCAATTTGATCATGAGGTATAGTACTATTTAACAAAATATTCAGTTCATAGTCTAAAGCATGGGGAGTGGAAAGAGAGAGTAAAGAAAGTGAACATAAACAAAATAATTTATATACATTTATGAAGTTGAATAATTAAATCTATTAAAACAGGGAAGAAGAGATAAGGAAAAATAGTATGTGAGGAAATTTGATTAAGATACAGTATATGCATTTTGGAAACAGAATCAAATTAATAATGCTAATTAAAACTTGACAAACGATTAATTTTTTTTCTCATTCAATATGCATTTTTATTGCATTTTGAGTTTTATATATGACAAATAAAAGTCTTATTGTCGGTTGGGCAAAAGAATAAATTAACATATATTTTGTCAATTCTTTTTAATATATTAACATACAATTGTAGTTTTTAATCAAAGAGCATAAGATTTATCGATTTCATTTTACAGAGCCAATTTAAAGTGCCATAAAACAGACATAATATTCCCAAAATAAGGCAAGAAGCAGAAAGAAGAAAATTTGTTGTGATAAAAGAAGAAAATTTGTTAAGATAAAGTATTTGGTAAAGATTCGGATAATTTCTTATGATGAAAAGCTATTATTTCTTCTAAACTGTACTTGGATTTCTAATGAAAATATTCTATTTTGTAGTGTATCCATTAATACACATCTATATATCTATAAATATAATATAAACTTTTCTAAACAATATTTTGGAGAATCAGAAATCTAACTCAAAAGTATTTTGATGGAATTTAAATTAAATTAATAGATACTTAAAACATTGTTCATCACATAGAATCATTACTGTGGAAGGATACACAAAACAGAGGCATAGTTAAAACAAACAACAACAAAATATGCTAACCCTTTAATACATCAATATAATATTTAGTAGTATTTTAAGGAGGACTTGGTTTTGAAAATTATAGGATATACACTATGACAGACTGAAAATTTCCTATCTAAAATATAACAAGCCCTAGTCTCTGGAACCTGCCACCATTACCTTGGAGAGTGTTTACCAATATGGTTAAAGAAAAGATCTGGAAGGAGGTAGTTCGCCCTAGATTATGTGAGTGAGCAATAAATGTAATCACACGTGTTTCTGTAATTTGAAGGTTGAGAAAGATTTTACATACTAGATGATGGGAGTGACTTATCAACCAGAAACTCAAAGAAAGGAGAAATGGATTCTTCTCTCACTGGGAGTGATATTTGCCAATCAATTTTCAGCTCATTGAAAGTGATTTCAGATATCAAGTATCACCTGACTGTGAAATAATACACTTCTACTATTTTAAGCCATAAAACTTGTGTTAATTTGTTTCAGTAGCCACAGAAATGGCAGATCTAACTGTACATTATTTTAGTGTATAAATTGCTGTGTATTTGTGATACTGGATTCTGAGAACCAAAGTAGCAAAACTTCCTTATAAATAACAACATATGTAGAGTAATTTTGCAATAATCAATTTTTAAGTATTCAAGAAAGCTAATCTGGAAATAGGTTAATAAATAAGAAGTGAACTTACTTGTTTTTATTACTGATCTTTCTTATTAAGAAATGAACTTTTAAAGCTACTTGAATTGTTATTTCCTCATTGTTTTCTTTTCTGAGAGATGATGACATAAAATCAATGAAGTGTTTATTTTAGTTGCCAGAAGCCTCATGTGAAGGAATAAAATCTATTTAGCATGAAGCTGGTCCTTTTTGCAATGAGTGTTTATTTTTAGCCATGTTTTATGCCTGTGAGAGGAAAACATGGTTTAAAATGAGAAAACAATGGGTCTTTATTCCTAATTACTTCTAAGTTGAAACTGCTCAATACAGAAAACTGAATAATATCTCTTCTTGAAATAAAAGCATAGGAAATGTATTTTGATGCATTCTTAATCATCAAGCAAATAAACCACTGTATGAGAAAGATTGTTTTAGTTACATTCATGGCTAAAATTGGGTAACTATTATGAATAAGATGATAATTCAAACCAGACCTTCATTTAGGTTTCTTTTATGAAAGAAAAGAAAAAGTAATTAGGAAATATTCAATATTTACCATGCTCAACCATTCTCAACAGTTCTTACTGTGACACCAACTATCTATAAATATCTATATAACTTCTATGGCAGTATTAACTGGAAAAATAAAATTGTGTTTTAAATGTGAATTTTGCTCTAAATATTTTAAGGAGTGAAAATGGCAGAAAACACTTTTTTTAAAATCATGGCTAATATAATTAGTGTGAGTATTGGTTCCTACCAATCAGAGATTGTACTGTTGTGAATCATTAAACCTCCAAAATAACTGTGGCCCGATTACATTAACAAGTCAGCCTTTCAGAGCAATGATAATCTACACAAGAAGGAAACCCCTCTTACCTTAACAAAAGTATAAAGATAGAACTATGTAATATCTTAGCACAAATTAAACAGATTTCTAGTATTCTACCAGAAGTATATTCTTTCTTATCTTTGAAATTAGATTTCTTCACTCAATAAGAATTTCAGGAAATGTTTCTAAATATATCAACCTTAATAGAGATAATTTGTTAACAACATAAGTAATAATTAACACTCTGTTCCAGAGATTTTTTTAGAAATTTAAATTATAATGGTGATGTACAGAGGGGTTACATTAGTCGGATAATGAATACATTTCTTTTTGAACAATGTCACTTCTTCCTTTTTCTGTTTCCCCTCCCCCCTGCCCCCTCAAGTTGTATAGCTCATTTTTAACATAGTATCTAGTGAGTTTCACTGCTGTGATTGTTCACCTTTGGTTGCAAATTTTCTGTGCAGCCCCCTACCCTCCCCAAAGAGATAAACTTACAAACCAAACAAAAGGTTCAGAAAACAAAAATAGCAGCAAAGGAGAAAGCCAAAATAAAAAGAAATATAACACACAAAACAGTCTTGTTTCTGATTCTTGGAATTTATTTCAATTTTATACAGCTGTTGAACCTTTGTGATCCTCCCAGAGATTCTTCTTAGAGCTTTTGGGTAAGTGAGCCAATTTAATCCTGTTACATCTCTGTTAAATTTAACCAATATTAGAGTGCTGTGAGAACAATATAGATATGATTATTTTCTCCATATAATAGGTAAAAATGAAATAGGTAAAAAAATGAAATTATTCTGAACTTTGACATCTATACAAGCTCATACAACTATTAAGTCACAGGTTTGGGATTCAAACCAAAATAGTCTAGCCCCAGAGTCCTGCTTTAAAGCCACTATCCTACTAGATACTTTCCAACTTTTGGAAATACTCTTTTAAATCTTGGAAATACTCTTTTTTTATGCCCCAAATGTGTTCTCTTCAATGCTTTTTATCTTGGTTTAGGAATACTTTGGTAAGGTCTCAAACCCATATATACTAGTTTTTCCTTTTACTTATTTTACAAAGAAAAGTTATAATCAAGCCAGTGATATGGATAGAAACTAGCATTTCAGTAAAAAAAAGAAATATGAAGCATTTAACAAACCTTCATATTTTGAACTACTCAGGTGCAGTGACTTGGATTATTATCTGGCCAGCTTTACTCAGTACTTTTACATGGAGCCAAAGGAACTGTTAGCTTTTCCTATAAATGTCCATTTGCTACCCAGTGATGACAATTACCTGTCTCCTCCTCTTTCATAGACTGTTAATCTCTAAACTGGAAATACTGTCAGCCAAATTTTTAGATATGCTCATTTGAGTCAAGGGCATGAAATCCAGGGATTACGCTAAGTGGTGAGTATGCCAGCAAACTGAGCCTGTGACATAGAAAGTAAATAAGAGAGGGAGTAACACACAGGCAACAAAGTCAGTTGATCGCTGCCAAGTGACAGTTGCTTGATCCATGGCAATGGACCAGCCTCTCAGGATCAGCTTGGATTAAATGATTAAACTGCTGGTTTGGAAGTGCTCCCTGGGATTTCAGCTAAAACCCCATTCCCTAGAGGGGTTCCCACTGACTCCAGCAGCTGTTGTTTCTGCTACAAACTCTGTTGTCAACAATACACAAGGTGAATCTGCCTTCCTTAGCTTGCTTATTAACATGTGAAGCATAGTGTATTTTTTTCCCTTAACACAGGCTACGTGTTGGAGTACCTTATTTTTTCCTTGCCTGTGCCATTTTTTGATATTCTGATCTACCCAATGCATGCTCTCACTAGCTTCCGTCTATACAGAAGAGAGAGGAATCCAGTGCCTCCTACAGTGCCTTCTTCACAGAGCATTTGGGCTGTGGTTCTCTGAAGTCTCCACCAGTTCCATGTCCCTCCCAACTGAATGTTGGGTATTTCACTGTTTTGTCACAATTCCATTGCCTTGATGGTTCTATCCAGGCTGCTCTTTTGCTCTGAAACAAGACTGTATTTCTGGGTGGTCCAGTAGAATATGATTACACAGTTCTTCAAAGTTTGTAAATTGATATCATTTATTTTGTCTCATTTTTGCTTTAAATCCTGCTTTGGATTTAAAATCGCTGCAGGGTAATGATTCTTCTCACAGTGGCGAGGAGGCAAAACTGTCTTTGGGGCACAGAATCCCAGATCCTTATGGACGGCATTTATATCATAGTTTTTTTTTTCCTACTTCCCTTTACCCCTAATTGCTTTGCACAGTTAAATGCTGTGTCTCCTTCGCTAGACCCTAATGGAAAACCTTCCCAGGGCACATGCTAGCTGACCAGTAATCATCTGTAGATGATCTATATTACCATCTACAAACTACTACTATACAAGGCCAGGAACCCGTGGCTTACACCTGTAAACCTAGCTACTTAGGAGGCTGAGATCTGAGGATTGCAATTCAAAGCCAGCTGGGGGCAGGAATGTCCATAAGGCTGTTATCTCCAATATACTACTAGAAAACCGAAAATGGTGCTGTGGCTCAAGCGGTAGAGCGCTAGCCTTGAGCTAGCACTCAGGCCCAGAGTTCAAGCATCAGGACAGACAAAAAATGACAAAACAAAACAAAACAAAAAACTGCTATTATGCAGTTGTAAAGCTCACCCCTGGAAGTAAATAAACATAAAATGCAGTTGCAAGTGATCTATAGGACTCCACCAAATGGGACTGATATCTTTAAAGGATGCAAATGGGCTCTGGGGAAAAAGACAAAAATAGCTCATAGATTCCACTGGCTTGCTGATTAATTCTAGTTGACTAAATCTTACACTTCAGTATTTATTTTTATCTCCAATGGTGTAGTTTAATGAAGAAAAATATTGAGAAATATTGTCTTAGAGAAAGCTGCCAAATTGGTTAAACTTTTATATATGGTTCTTTCTTGTAATGCTATATGAAGATGTCTTAATGGCTATATATCTTAAAACGAACCTTGGAATTTTTTTCATTCATCAGGTGTTCATCAAGTACTGGCCTATGTATCAGTGCACAATGAGGAATGACTTAGAAGGAAAAATGCCTGCTCTCCAACTCTGACTAGCAAAGGTAGCTTGAAATTGGAAAAGCAAATAAGAAAGTAACTTTAGTATGTATACATGCTGTTTGATAGTTACTGTATTATAAACTTTGTTGACTTACCTCGTGTTGAGGAACATTATGAAGTACATGAAGTCTAAGAAACCTAGCCAAAGCCGGGCGCTGGTGGCTCACGCCTGTAATCCTAGCTACTCAGGAGGCTGAGATCTGAGGATCGCGGTTCGAAGCCAGCCCGGGCAGGAGAGACCATGAGACCCCTATCTCCAATAAAAACCACCAGAAAACCGGAAGTGGCGCTGTAGCTCAAGTGGTAGAGCGCTCGCCTTGAGCTGAAGAGCTGAGGGACAGCGCCCAGGCCCAGAGTTCAAGTCCCATGACTGACAAAAAAAAAAAAAAAAAAGAAACCTAGCAAACTCCCCCAGCTATAAGATAACCAGCTCTTCCTATAGCCAATGTTTTGAAACTGAAAGTTCTTGATCCTGAGAACACTTTTTAGGAAAGTTGAGAAAGTTTGTCATTCCATAACTGGTAATAGTCAGAATTAGTTTTAAGTTAATGAACAAGCAAAAAAAAAAATTAAAGGTAAGAGTGGTCTGTTACAAGCATTTTGTATTGTTTATTTTCTTGACACAGTTCATTTACCTTGAAATATTTGTCTTAGGATCTATTCCAGTCCTTCTGTTTAAAAAAATTAACAACTAAATAAGAAATATTCACCAAATTAAAGCATCCAGAAATAGATCTGCATATTAGTTAACATTTTGTTCATGCTGTGTTAGTGCTTGAGGTTAGAAAGGAAGACTTAACTGTACTGTTTAATATACATTAAGGCAATGTACAAATTCTCCCCCACTTATACACACTGTGTGCAGTGCAGAACAGCTCATAGCAGTGAAAGAGAAGAATTAGGAGAAGAATCCTGCAGGTCAAGCATAGAACAATGCCCATCAACCAGAAGCCCATCTTCTAGTTTTACAACAGAGTGTCCTTTGTCCTAATTGTAATTGTGTACTTGCCATATTGAAACTCCTATAAATATAGCTGTTCCCCATTAATCAGCAAGAACATCTGCAACAATTACTCATGCTGAGGATAATGATTTAGCAGCTGTGCATGTGAGAATAAGGCTGGTGTAAGATTTAAGGATCTAGAGATAATACACATATCATTTTGACAAAAGCTCCAGTATGTATGATTTATGATTTTTCCTTTTATAAATATGAATTATTGCTTCTGAAGACATAAAGTAAACGTGTTTTGCCTTGAGTAGTGTTCATATCTGTTAATATTTATTGGTATGCATTTGGTTAATCAATGGAACAACCACATAACAAATTAAAGGGCTTCTTTTGGTAGTTCCTGTGAGTCTCTCATCTTTTGTAAGGCCACTGATGTTTTCTGAATAGCATGTGTCTTCTCTGCATGTAAATGCTTATGTGGTTTCTACTTACAATCTAGGTTTATTTGCCATGAGGATCAAAGTAGACTTGTGAGCTAGACTAGAACACCATAATCAAATTCTGACTCAGCTGGAATGTGAGTCCTTTCCTTAAAATTTTTATATTGCTGTCAATTCTGTTTGTATCATCTTTTCTTGCTAATTAAATTACTTGCATATTATAACTGTTACTTGTTTAATTGGTATAAAGTCCCTGAAGTTCCTATTCAGCCTGCTCCAAGGCCATCAGTCCTCATCCTTGAGCAGCTGATTCCTTTTCTCACTGCCTCTTCTTTCAAACCTGCCTTCCACTATTCACGTTACTCCACACTAAGTATTTCTCCCTAGGCATTTGACTATCCCTCCAAACCTTTTTTGTATCTTTATCCAATGGACAAATTGTTTGCCATAATTTTCCATGAAGTAGCTATAAGCAAACCTTTGGTTCCCATGAAACTCTTAGTTACTTCATAATTCCCATATACACATGTGCCTTTGTCTTCTTAAGGCAATTGGAAGCTAAGAGTGTTCTTTGGAGTGTTGCTTTCTAAGGGATCTTGATCTCCTTTGCAGCATAACTCCATTGCCAGTCTAAACACTACCTTTACTTCCACACTTTGCTTACCTCTCCACATATTCATTCCACAGTCACTTCCACCTAATGATTCCAGGATTTGAACTATCAAGAATTGTGTCATGAATATACCATTGTAGAAGAACCAAGGTACGAAAACTGGTATCATTTTACATTTATAGACACTAATTTTTTGTAAGCCCAAAATATACCAATTGCATTCTCTTTTAACTTTCCTAGGAGAACACGTTTATCTTTTAACTCTAATAAAACTTCTTGGAACTTCAAACTCCTCTTACTAAGCTCATCACCCATCTTTTCTAGTTTTCCTAAAAATAAATACTTAGAAGATAATTTTCATGGTTTCCTCAGACAGTGTATGCATTATCCTCTATACAACTGCAGCCATAAATTAAATCTTTTTCATATAGTTCCTAATGAAATGCCCATCTGTGCTCCAATTTCATCTTTTCTTTAGTAGTCAAGGATTGTATTGTCCTTCTACCTTCCTACATTTTCTTGCCCATTAATAACCATAATTTTATCATATTTCTTATTCATCTCCACATCTGCCTTTATATATACTTTATATCCAGCCTACCTCACTCTTAGAGCAAAATTTATCCCTAAATTTACATGAATTCTTTCTCCAGTGTTTATTACTTTTCTCCTAATATGCCTATGGTTAGATTCTATAATTGGTGTAGATATATCTGAGTACAGTTGTAAATTGAGAAACATAACTTTCTTTTTTTTGTTTTTTTTTGGGGGGTCCGGTCATGGGGCCTGAACTCTGGGCCTGGGCGCTGTCCCTCAGCTCTTCAGCTCAAGGCTAGCGCTCTACCACTTGAGCCACAGCGCCACTTCTGGCTTTTTTCTTTTTGCTTATGTGGTGCTGAGGAATTGAACCCAGGGCCTCTGGCATGCAATGCATGCGTTCTACCACTGAGCCACCTTCCCAGCCCCAAGAAACCTAACTTTCTTAACAGCATATAGTATTTGACAGTGGTTTAATTTGTCTTGAAATAATCTCTTCACTTAACAATATTGGGATGCAGTTTTCCTTCTCTCTTAGATAACTGTGTTTAAATTAGTAAAGCATACTTTTATGCTTACTTCAGGCAGATAAAATCCTTGAGAATGACCTTATGCTTGATTGGTTTTAGCCTACAGTTGTTCTATAGCTAGTTATCCTTTTATAAGTCTCAACTTTAGAAGACTCAACAGGAATCCCTGAGGAGAATATTCTCTCCTTTCTTCCTTCTTGCCCTTTGCTATTTTACTTTCATAATCTAAATGTCAGAATGACCCCAGGGCTCAAGTTTTGAATGTTTTCTTTTCACTGTATTAATTCCTTAGATGATCTTAGCTAGTGTCCTAAAGTGTATACCATCTGCTATATTTGGAATATATATATATATGTAAAAAAAAAAAATATATATATATATATATATATATATATATCCCAAAAGTCTATGAGTTGAAGGCTTGCTCCTACTACTGTGAATTGGTGGAACATTTATGAGACAAAGAAAGTTAGATCATTGGTGCTGTGCTAAGCTCAGCTCTCATGTCATATGCTTTATTACTATGATATAATTCATTAAAGGCCTAAAGAAATGGCCAAGTGACTATAAACCTATGCCTGTGAAATTGTGATCCACAATAAACGTTTTATTTTAAAGCTGATTGTCTCTTCTAGCTGACATAGTACCTACATGTTGAAAATTATAAAATACCCATCTCTGTGTTGGATGAGTATTTCTACTGAAATCTAGAATTGTGTCTGCATCTGCTTACTGAATACCTTGATTGATGTATGACACTCCTTATATCACAGCTATATTATACCCAGACATAATTTCCCAACTCCCTTCTTCAATCTTTCTTATCTTTAATGGGCCCCACATTTATTTTTTCTTTCTTTCTTTTTCTTTCATTGTCTTTTTCTCTATTTCTCTCTTTCTTTCTTTTCTTCTTTATTTCCTTCTTTCCTTCTTTTCTTTCTACTCATGCCAAAACTCTGCAAACATCTCTATATCCTTTAATTCTCCTACTGGATATACAAGCTATCAACAAACCCTACTGACTTTTTCTTGGAATAAACTGTGTTGACAACACATAAGTAAGAGATTCAAATTCTAACATCATGTTTTACAAGACCATTTCCATCCCTCAATTATCCATTCTGTTCCATTTGTGCTAACCTCCTATTTCTCAAATTTTACCTGTGCACGTTTTTTCAGGATTTTGGTATTGGCTATTTATTCTTTCTGTAATTTTAAGGGTTTGCCCTACCAGTGTCCACCCAGTTTCCCACCTTGTTTTTTTTTTTTTTTTTTTTGGGTCTGTCATGGGGCCTGAACTCGGCCTGGGCGCTATCCCTGAGCTCTTCAGCTGTAGACTAGCGCTCTACCACTTTGAGCCTCAGCCCCACTTCCGGCTTTTTCTGCTTATGTGGTGCTGAGGAATCGAACCCAGGGCCTCATGCATGCAAGGCAAGCACTCTACCACTGAGCCACCTTCCCAGCCCCTCCCACCTTGTTTACTTCAAATAAGTCTGCTTAGTTAGCACCTCACAATTGTCCTTCTAACATTTCTAATACACAGGTTTATATCCCTAGACACATAACAGTGGCTGATGCACAAGGATATTTAATACACATGAAAATTCCATAACTCTTTTTCTTTAATTGTGAAAATACCATATAGAGGGGTTACAATTACATGGGCAAGATAATGAGTTCATTTCTTATCAAGGTTTGTTGCCTCCTCTTTGTTTTCCCTTCCCATCTCTTCCCATCTCCCCTCAACCTCCCCTGGCCAAAACTGTAAAGTTCGTTTTGGACATAATGACTTGTACATCTCTTTGTTGCAATGGGTTCACTCTATCCCTATTTAAACGATTTGTTTTTCCCTTCCCCTCCACAAATTATACCAACATCAAATACAGTGAATGCAGGGTTATACCGTGGGGGAGGGACACACAAAGCAACAAAGAAATCATCTTATAAATATGTTAGAAACAATCGCATGAAAGAAAACAAAACATTTGAATATTTCTGTTGGGGGTTCATTTCACCTAACATCACCTTATCTGACCTTTTCTGCTTGTCTCAGACATATACTAGTTATTGCAAATAAGGGAAACCATGGGGCCTATGTTTCTTTGGGCCTGGCTTACTTCACTCAATATAATTTTTTTCCAAGTCTTTCCATAACTCTTAAACATTACAATCTCATACTTGAAATGTGTTTCCAGAAACATAACTGGGCTATCAAATGAGGAGATTACTGAGTTACATTAATTTTGTCATGTTTTAGAAAACTAGTCAGCATATTTTTATTTCTTCATAAAGGTAGATTTGTTTCTACAAATATTAATTGGAAAAACAGGCAGATTCTATTGTGTAATTCTTATTGGTTTGTGTTTATGTGTGACTTTTCACTTCTCTCTTGAAAGTTTCATTAATCTTGGTTTTATATATATCATGCTTTAATACTTATTTTGTTTTTTTTAATTTTTATTTTGTATTGTAAAAATACTGTACAATTACATGGGCAAGATAGTGAGTACATTTCTTATCAAGCATTGTAGCCTCCTCCTTTGTTTACCCTTCCCATCCCTTCCCATCCTCCTTCCCCCCCCTCCCAATACTCCCCCCCTCAAGTTGTAAAGTTCATTTTAGACATGACAACTTGACTTGTACTTCTCATTGTTGCACAGGTCCACCTGTATCCTTATTTAAATGACTTCTTTTTCCCCTTCCCCTCCACAAATTATACCTACATCAAATACAGTGAAAGCAGGGGTTATACTGTGGGGGAGGGACATACAAAATAACAAAGAAATAATCTTAATACTTATTTTGATATGATTATTAATATATTTTTGTGCCAGTTCTGGGGCTTGAACAAAGGTTCTGAGTGTTCTCCCTGAACATTATTTGCTCAAAGCTCTATCTTTACTACTTGAGCCATAGATCCTCTTCCAGCTTTTTTGGTGCTTAATTGGAGATAAGAGTCTGATGAACTTTCTTGCCTAAGCTTGCTTTGAACCATGATTCTCATGTTTCAGCCTCCCAAGTAGTTAGGATTATAGGTGTGAGCCAACAGTACCTGGCTTGATACTATTTTTGACTTTAGTACTTATTTTTTATGTGTATTGAGAATATCTGAAATTTATTCTCAGCAATTTTTTTAATTTATATGACACAAAAATTCTTCCTGTCTAATGGAAGCTATGAAATTAAACATGGTAAAATACACAGAACCACATTTGACATTTTAATGATTATATTTTTTAAGCTATAGAAATGAATAGTACTAAGGAAATTTACTCTGTTGTGCAACACTTATTCAAACTTAAAAAAATCCTTTTTATCTAGCAAAACTGAAATAGTACAAATATTAAACAATGCTCCTAGCTCCTGGAATCCATTATTCTATTTTATTGTATTAGGTAGTTAATACAGTGAAATTTCTTGCAAATGTCTTCACTCAGCATAAAGTCCAATATTGTAATGTTTGTCAGTTAATATAGTGTATATCCATTATTACAGTGTTTGCATCAGCATTCTCAATTTATGTTATATTATTGTGCCCTTTTTTTCGCAAAACTACATTTTTCCCAAGGATATATTTATTTCATTACTGTGAAACAAACTGCTATGAATATAGATATAGATATTTTCTTCATGACTATGCTTTCTATAAACTTGTACAAACTGCCAATATTGAAAATATTGTATAGAATTGTTATTCTGTTCTTAATTATTTTTGAAGAATGTACATATTGTTTTTGAACATTGTTTCTTTATTTAATAACCAATTTCTCTCTAAACTTTTTAATATTGATATTTTTGTTTCTAATTAAAGCCATCCTAATTGATATGAGATGTTGCCTATTTTCAGTTTTATTTGCTAATATTTTTATTAATTTCTTTATGAACAGATTCTTTTAGGTGTAAGCTAGTTGAAGCAGTCTGAAAAAATGATAAAAAGAAATAGCAAACTATTATTTCTGAGGAAAGATAAAATAATGAAATGATAAACAGAAGGCCACTATAGTGGTGGCTAGGCAATTGTAATTTGATAGCACTATAACTTTTGAATGGGAAGTATAAACTGGCCATGGGAACTTAAAAAAATGTAATTCAGAATTTAAAACTAATCACATGCATGATTAATAGTTCCCCAAACTTTGGGAAATATTTTACAATGTGAAGGATTATTTAAATAAAACAAAAGCAAGGAACTGTTTGTTTTACATTTTAAAAAAAGTAGATTCTGGCTTGGTCTACAAAATAAATATTTTTATTTTCCATCATGAAGATTCCTTTTAGGTAAAGCACATATGTGCATATGTGAGCACACACACACACACACACACACACACACACACATACACCAGCAAACAAACATACACGCTCATAAATGAATTGCCATTAGTATATTCAAGTTCATTACCACTTCCATTCAAGTTAAAATGGGGATATGTTTCACATTCACTGTCTGACTTTGAATATGCTCATCTATTCGTCAGTTGCACACTAATTGGTCACCTTTTTTATTTTCACAGTTTCTTTATGTCAATCTTGTGAATTTAATTTCTCAGAATTTATTTAGAAATGATGACAGAAAATTCATTTAAAAATAAACCAAAGTTAGCAATCAGTGAAAGCTGTCATCTAGTTACTGTTTTACTCTGTCTCCTGGATCTGCTCCACAGTTTCTAGGCCCCAGGTATAGTGGTCAGCTATGATTGGCTCACACTACTTTCCAAACCAACCCTGGACCTGAGTACTGTCAGTCCGGTGGAGAATTTATAAAATTAACTTGAAATTTCTCCTAAATTGACTCTTATTCAGTGTTTTACCAATTTGATATCATTTGCGCCAGGTTTCAGTAGGATATAGACTCACATTCTGGTGTGTCTGTCATTCCTAACTCCATTACACCATTACATGATATTCTCTAAATCACTGGAGAACATTTTAAGTACAAAAGACTTGCATAAAGCCTGTATGGGGCCAAGCCCATAAAATGTTTTGTATTTGTATTTCATTTATATCAGTCTAAATATTAAATTTTATTGAAATTTATATGTGAGATTAAATTTGCACAGATGGTTATCCATCTGTGTCAGGACACACAGTGAAGTATGAGGCTTAGGAATATAAACACCAAAATAAAATCAGATAATTTGCATGAAACAAAAGATCTTAATTAGAACAAAACCCTCATTTGAAAGTCTTATTTCTAAAACTTTGTGTCCTTTAATGTGACCAGAATAAAGTTCAAGTATATTTGTTAAGCGCAAAGATTTTTTTCAAATGTTAAGTATGCAATTATTTTTAACTCATTTTAATGAATACAAGTTGTTCATGGATACAATTCTCCAGAGGAATTCTAGTAAACATGAAACTAAATAATAGTCACATCTTTACCTCAAATGTTCATCTAAATATACTTCTAGTTAACAATATACTTAGATATGCTATATTTAGTATATCCTAACTTACTTCTTGAAAACAAATCCATTCTTAATTTTTTCCAAAAATAGACATAGGTGGCCCTAAATTATTATAAGTTTTTAAATTTAGTCCATGTCTTCTGTGTCTTCTATATTATGTGGTATTCTGTGTCTATTAAAACATTTTAAGAGTTCTTGATTATAGTCATTTTAACTGGGGTGAGGCTGTATCACAGTGTTGTTTTGATTTGCATTTCTTTTATGGCTAGAGAGGTTGAGCATTTCTTCATGTGTCTATTGGCCATCCTTCTTTCCTCTTCAGAGAAGTTTCTCTTTAAGTCTATTTTAGGGGGGGAGGGAGTCTGGTCGTGGGGCCTGAACTCGGGGCTTGGGTGCTGTCCTTCAGCTCTTCAGCTCAAGGCTAGCGCTCTACCACTTGAGCCACAGTGCTGCTTCCAGCTTTTTTTTCCTGATTATGTGGTGCTGAGGAATTGAACCCAAGGCCTCAAGCATACAAGGCAAGTGCCTACTACTGAGCCACCTTCCCAGCCCTCTCTTTAAGTCTTTAGCCCACTTATTTATTGGACAGTTGTTTTTTGAGGATTTGTTGTTGGGGGATTTAATGTTTTGAGTTCCAAGTATATTTTAGATATAAGACCCTTGTCCATTGTATGGCTAGTGAAGATCTTCTCCCAATCTGTGGGCTTTCTATTGATTTTGCTAGCTATGTCCTTTGCCATGCAGAAGCTCTGCAATTTCATGCAATCCCATTTGTCCAACTTTTCTTTGATTTGTTGTGTTTCTGGGTCTCTATTCAGAAAATTTCGGCCTGTGCCAAGAAGAGGGTTTCTCCTATCCCATCCTGTAATGTTTTCACAGTGTCTGCTTTGACTCCGAGGTCTTTGATCCATTTAGAGTTGATTCTGGTGCAGCGTGATATAAAAGGATCTAGCTTTAGTTTTTTACAATTAGTTAACCAATTTTGCCAGTACCATTTACTGAAGAGGCTGTCTTTCTTCCATTCTATTTTTTAGCTCACTTATTGAAGTTTCAATGGCTATAGGTCTGTGGCCTAAAGATGTTAAGTGACAAAGCAGAAAGCAGAATGTTCCAGAGCATAGGGTTTACATTGGAAAAACATGAAAGAAGATATAGCTAACAGGCTCAAAGAAACATAGGTCCCATGGTTTCCCTTATTTGAAATAACTAGTATAAGTTTAAGACAAGCAGAAAAGGTCAAAAGCTATGTACATATGACCATATAAGATGATGCTAAGTGAAATGAACCCCAAGATAGGGACACAACTTGTTTTTCTTTCTTGCTATTGTTTTTAATGTACATTTTAATGTACATTTTAATCTAAAATGTACTATATGATTTTTTTTGTTTTTCTTGTATGTTGTTCCTCCATGGTATAACCCTTGTTTTCACTGTATTTGATGTCAGTGTCCTGCATCTTGTATATATATATTTTTCTGATTTGCAGAGGGGAAAGGAAATAACAAAATGCTGAAGCAAAGATAGAGGTTGACCCATTGTAATAATGAGATGTACAGACACTATGTAGAAAATGAACTTCACAACTTGGAGGGGGGAGAGGGGAGTTGGGCAGGTAGGGAGGGAAGGGATGGTAGGGGAAAAACAAAAGAGGAGGTAACAATGCTCGATAGGAAATGTACTCAATACTTTACTCATGTAACTGTAACCACTCTGTATATTATTTTTACAATAAAAATTAAAAAAATTTAAGAGGCATTTTAAAACTTATGGGGAAAGTACCATACTTCATACAAAAATTGATTTTTTTTCTAAATCTAAATTACTACTATTTTCTTCAGATTTCAGAAGTAGGGCAGACAAGCTAGTCAGTATATTCTCTCTCCTCTGTACTAATTCATATAAATATTCTAATATTTTTACATCCTTTGTGACTGAATGTCTATATCAGTAAAATGAAAGTATCTCAGTGAGGCTTAGGATTTTTAAATTATATTAATTAAACCATTCTGAAAAAATTCTAGAAGAAGATGCAATTGTAATAGGAGGAGAAAAGGGAGAAAGAGGAAGCAAAGTAGGAGTATGAGGATGAGAGTAAGGGAGGAGAAGGGGAAGAGGAAAGTTAGAAGAGGAAGGCAGAAGAGAGATGAGGGGAGGCTTGAAAGTGTTTAATAGATTTGCAATGATACTTAACTCCTCAAGAGCTGAGAGAAAAATAAACATAGTGTGCCTTTCTTGTAAGCTTTCTTTATCCTATGAAATATCATGCAACATTGAAAAACATTACAATTTTTTTTTGCAACTACAGAGTTTTCAGCAACTTTATGAAGGGTTTATTTTGAGTTAATTTCAGTCTCTGAGGATACTTTAAATTGCATCTCACTTAATTTGTTTGGACACCTTTAATCAAACCACTCATATGGACCATCAGTTATAGATTTTCACCCAATTTTACACCTCAGCTGATTGCAGTAAGAGGGATTAAACAATGTCCGCTGCTCACAAGGTGGGTAAATGATGCTTTCAACGGTAGAAAATGGCACCATTGTCTTTCTTTTAACCATTAACTCCTACTATTTAAACAGTTTTGTTTTATTTTTGGATGGAGAATTGCACATTTAGAAACAGGACATGTGAACAATCAATTAGAAATAAGTGAATTCAAAAAGAAACCTTTAGAATATGAAGTGGGAAATGGGAAAATCACACCCTTTTCATGTTTCACAAAGAAAACAGTCCTTCATATTTGTGTTCTTTATTTTCTTAATAATCAAATAGATTTCATTAAAATTATTCTTACTTGGCTTCCTTAGCATTTATCTTACTTACAACCACATCTTTGTCAAGTTCTTAAATTATACTTATATTTTGTTTAACCTAGCCTTATTCGTTTACTCATTAATTAAGATATATATCTGTGGTGTAATGGTTTACAAAGATGAATAAGACATAATTCCTATCCTAAAAATGACAATTGAAAGGAGTGACAGAATCAATTGAGCAAAATGTTGTCTTATATGTAGAACAATAAATATTTCTACAAGACCAAAAATGGAGTGTGCAATATACCACTATGTCAAGTAAAGAAGTAAGTAATTGATTTAATGTTTAGTTGACCTGGAATGCATTTGGTCATTTGGCACCAAAAATTCAGCTAATGTGTATGAGGCCAGAATCAAAATCTGACATATCTCATTTTGCCATATAGAACAAGGTAGTCCTCCTACGAGGCTTATCTAATCCTATGTGATAGGCTTTCTCTATTATCAGCCTTCTCTACAACTCAAAAGTGTGTGTGGATTTCTTAATCTCTTTCGTGCTCTGCTTCCCTGAGTCCCTTGCTTCAGAGAAAACCCAACCCCTGCATAAACATTGACCTTTTGCCCTTTTATGCAAAACAATGATCTGCCTTTATTTATATGAATAGATTTTGTGGTAATTCCCCCGCAACCAAAGATAAAATGTCACCAAGGAATGCATTTTGATGCTCTTTCTACAAAAAGAAGGTCATTCTTTAATTGGAGTGTTCCATATACAGAATGTCGTGCCATTTTTTTTTATTTCTAGCCAGATTCAATTCTAAAAGAGGAAGAATTTTCTGCAAAGTTAAAAAAATCAGAACAATCAATATTCATCATCTCTGTTTACATACAACACTCACCAGAACAAATCTGACAAACAGAGTCTCTAAGCCGCCTACATTCTTGCCCATCTGTTTGTGTGGCATGGAGCCCTACTCTAGGAACTCTGCCAATTTTTGTTAAAAAAAAAAAGTGAAGATAAGGTGTGATGATTCACCTCTGCAATAGCAGGGCCTGAATTTCATAAACATGAATGTTTGCTTTTGGTTACTGTAATTTTCATTTTTTCTTTTGATATCTCCTCTACATGATGAAAAGGAATGGTGCACTTTCAGATGACATAATAGCAATAAAGCCTAAAACATAGCCAAAGGACATGTTACTTTGTATTAAAATCTGTCTAGGTATGAAAGTACTAACACTATTTTCTTAACAAGAAGGCCATTTTCAATAATATCATTTTAACTTACCAGATGACGATATTTCAAGAGTTACCTGAAGAAATTGAGATACATCTCAGAGTCAACTGGAAACATCCTTCTGATTACGGAAACCAGAGTCACTTGTTCAATCTTTGATAGGCACTATCACTTCTAAGATATTGCCATCTGACTTTGCATTAGTAAAGTAACAAATATGAATTTTATCATCACTCATATAATATTTATTTATTATATATTATGTGGTATTAGGTAGTGAACTCAGAACCACACAACTTGCTATGGATAGTACATCACCACTTGAAACCACATCCCCAGTCCTTTGGCTTTTAGTTTCTTTTTCACACAGCAGGCTTCCAACTATGTTTCCCCTTCACTACTCAATTAACAGAGATTATAGGAATGCTCTGCCATACTAGGTTAGGTACAATGTTTTTTGACTTGTTAACTTTTAAAGATTAGTTTACATTACTTAATAATAACCATTTTAGTATGTCACTAAGTCTTATTCTGTTGTAGATGACCCCCCTCCATTTTTTTAATTTGGTGAAATATTTTTAATTTTTTCAGGCAACAAGTTTGCCAAAAAAATAACACTTTTTCTGTATTTAAAAATATCTTTTTACTGTATGATACTGTATGATATGATCATTATACTTTAAATACTTTTTGGGAGGGAGGCAGTCAATAATTTCCCATGCTGAATGTGGTCCTGGATCATTACAGGCTTGCATTTCAATGATGTTAACTATAGTAAGACACTTAAGGTATGATGCATTAATATGACATATAGTAAAGAAAAGTTTAAAATTATGCTTTTGTTCCTTCATTATATAACTTATAACTTTCATTTGCCTTGATGTGGCATTCGTAATTAAAATATAGCCAGGTACCAGTGGCTCTCACTTGTAAGCTTAGCTACTCAGGAGGCTGAGATCTGATGATCATGGTACAAAGCCAGCCAGGGCAGAAAAGATCCAGAGATTCTGATCTCCAATTAATAATCAAACAGCTGTAAGTGGAGCTGTGATTCAAGTGGCAGAGTGCCAGCCTGGAGCACCAAAGCTCAGAGACAGCTGAGCTTCTGAGTTCAAGTCCCTGGACTGGTGCAGGCGCGCTCGTGTGCGCACACACACACACACACACACACACACACACACACACACACACACACACACACACACACACACACACACACAAATATAAACTGTAAATAGGTACTCCAAGAAACACATATGTATAATTCTATTTTATCCCATAAAAAAATCAATGTATACTTTCTTTAGTTAGGAAATCACATACAGAGATTTTTTATTAATTATATTTTAACCCTCTATAATCTTGTCAATACAATATTTGCAAATTGTAAAAATTCAAAGAAACAATTTTCTATGGGTTAGTTAACTCATTAGATATTTTCATGTTTCTTGACACACGAGTAACAGGATCTAATAGATACAAATAGTTATAGATATATGTATAGGTAGAACTAGATTTACTAAGAAATGTAGATGTAGACATAGATATGGACATGTTCTACTGGTAAGCAACACTTCTTTGTGAATAGAAGAACATGCATAATACAATTAGAGGCTTGTCCTATAGGGTAGAATAAAGCTGAGGAATTATGTCTCTTATAAAAATATGTGTGGAATTTGAAGTAGGGAGTAACTACGGTGTAAATGAGAGAAAATTCAAAGATACTTGGTTTGTAGATTTGATTTTGAAACTTTTGGCAAGCCTTTCATGACTTCTTTCACTTGTTCAATGACGTAGAAAAATAAAGTCATCAACGGAAGGTGATACACAAAAGAGGTGAGAAGTTCTGTGAAAGTAACAAAGTTGTGAAAAGTCTTGCTAAGGAAAACAGAGCTTTCAATAACAGAATTACAGTGACACATTTAGTACCTACATGTATTATCAATGATAAGTACTCACTACTGAGCTTGGGGTTTCACTTATCAATAACTTGTTGCTGGACATCTAATAAAACCATTTGCCAAGTGAGTGAAATAGTGAAGAGGGGCTAATCTTGAAGGAAACTATAATATTAAAGATAAAAGGAAATGAAACAATGAAATGAAATAATGGCAGAGGAGGAGTTGTCTGGGCCACTATCTTTCACATTACCGTTATCCATGTGCTATTAGACAATCGTGGTGATTGTAGTTATTGCTTCTCTAATATCAGTATTGATATTGGATCATTTTAGAGATCCACATGGTCATGCCCACAGACAAGATTTTGGTGGCCTCTATCAGTGGACAATTTGTCCTACAGGAGCAAGAGCTGTGTGTATTTCATATAATCAACTTGTCTCAGTACACCTGATACCCAGAGGAACAATGGTTGGCAATAACAGACAACTCATGAGCCAATACTTTTCCAGTGAAGCAAGGTGAAAATGTGGAAGTATTATTTTTTCTGAGGTCTGGCATCATTTATGGTAATATCCCAATGTATTATAAGCATAATTTATGAATAACCCATCAATTTGTTGTGAAACTGTATTATAAAACCTTGTGTTATACTTTGGTCAATTTCATAGATGTAAAACTTTTTAGCTCAAATAAGATAAAATCATCTCATAGATACATAGAACTGAACTAATAGAAATGTGTTCTTTTAGCTTTAAGTCATTTATGAAAATGTATAGAAAGGAGTGTAGATAATAAAATGAAAGTAAACAGAGGCTATCTGTTGCTACACTAAGAGAATCAGCAACATTTGTATTTTACAGAGATTTCAAAATAGGCAGAAGAGAGGAAAAGCTCTACAGTAAAAAAAATAACAAAAGGAAAAGACTTCAATTATCCTCTGATTGGCGGTGATTGGCATGGGGAAAGCCTGATGACACGCAAATCTGTGAGGTTACAGTCTCTTAAAAATCAGAGCATTATTTGCATATGACTTAAACACACCTGTCTGCGCACTGTATTCCAAATAATCTTTAGATTTCTCATAATCCCTCAATTGATATAAATGTCATGTATATTGTTATTATGCTATATTGTGTAGGGAATAATGCCAAGAGGAAAGGTGTACATGTGTTCAGAACAGACATAATTTTTTCAATCATGGTTTGTTGAATCTACTGATGTGGAACCCACCAATGTAGAGGGATAAGTATGTTAATAATAGAAGCTGGTCCCCACTGATCAAGCCCTGATTATATGGAGTCATTTGCTGCAGAAGTTGTTAGTTGACTTCTTGGGATGGCTGCTGCAGATTTCTATTTCAAATATGGTCTTGTCATGGTTCACTTGGACTTTTGACTATTTTAAATCTGTTCACTATACAGGGATAGTTTAAAGATTTGGTATTTAGAAAACCTCAAGATACAAATTTATGAATTGGAATAGACTTAATGGAAAATGGATGTAATTATTAGTTTACTTACTACTGAATTGTAACTGCTTTAAGAGCTAAGGAAACTTCTAAAGGCCTGCAGATTAACATCAGTGTATTAATTTCTCACAGAACTCCTTTCTGTGATTTCATGCTTTAAAATGGAATAGCACAAATGTAGTCAATAATAAGAAACTCTGTAAATCAGCCGGGCGCTGGTGGCTCACGCCTGTAATCCTAGCTACTCAGGAGGCTGAGATCTGAGGATCGCGGTTCAAAGCCAGCCCGGGCAGGAGAGACCATGAGACTCCTATCTCCAATAAACCACCAGAAAACCGGAAGTGGCGCTGTAGCTCAAGTGGTAGAGCGCTCGCCTTGAGCTGAAGAGCTGAGGGACAGCGCCCAGGCCTGGAGTTCAAGCCCCATGACCGACAAAAAAAAAAAAAAAAAAAAAGAAACTCTGTAAATCAGAAACTGTAAATCAGCAACCTAAAGTTTGCATTAAGAGGATAAATATGAAAACAATGCCCTAAAAAGCTTTGTTATGCAGGTAATAATCCAAAAAAGATATAAAGACAGCCTTTATAGTATATTTTGCTAGATTTTTTGCTTCTCATAAATTAAAAATTCATCAAAAAAGAAAGCAAAAATGATAGAATCACCACCAATAATAACAACAAAAACAAAAAGGCAGCTTGTAAGAACAAAGTGATAAAACAAAAGAGGAGGCAACAATACTTGATAAGAAATGTACTCATTACCTTGCTCATGTAATTGTAACCCCTCTGTACGGTATTTTCACAAAAAATAAAAAAAGCATTAATAAAAAAAGAATTTAAACTTAGAACCAAATTATGAAAGCAAACAAAAATTCCACATGCCTTTGGAAAGATTTATAATATGAATTTAAAAAATGAAAATAGATAAGTATAAAATAAAATCCATTGAAAAATGAATACACACATTTAAAATGATGTAAAGACAGAATTATGAAAATTGTACTGTGATTGAAGTTCAAAAAGTAATCCTGTAATGTACCTCAATTTTCCATAGATGGAAAATTTAAATATGGGAATAAATGACATGGTAATAATAGTAATGTGCCAAGCATAAGATAAGTAACAATCTTTCTTATATTTATTGATAAAGAAAATAATTGAAGAAAAATATGAGGATTATCTATACACAAAATCTTGTGACATACATGGGTTTGAAAAGATTAGTATAAAATAACAAATCTTGAGAAATATACAAGTTTGAAAAGGATAATATAAAATAACAAGTCAATTAACAAATAATGTACATAAGAAAATCACAAATAAAACATTAGCTAAATGTGTGCAAATCATCAAACTAAACTAGAGGACCAGCCACACTTCTGTGACATCCTGTTAGCTGGTCCCTTTTCCCACCTTTGCCTGCCTATAATCTGTATGGCAGTGGTCCTTTTAATGAAAGAGCAAGATTCTGTTATTCATATGCTCAAAGCACTTTACTATCATCTATTTTCACTCACAGTAAATCCCAAGAACCTACCAAGGCCCACAAGATTAAAATATGCATTATTTGGAACTCTTTGGATGATAAACTAAAATTATACTAGTTTCATATCACCCCCAAAGCATATACTGAACCTATATATTTAAAACATACTCCTGGATTTATACTCCAGAGAAACGTATGCAAAGTTTCATAAAGAATCATGTATAAGACTATTTGTTATAACACTCTTTGTTGGTAGAGAAATTGGAGCAATGCGTTATCAGCAGGTAAAATAATAGATACAATGCAGTAGACATACATTCTGAAACAAAAATGAGAATTGAAAAGTTTTAGGAGAACGAAGTAGGCACTACATAGCATAAAGTACATAAATTAAATTATCTTATGTAAAGCAATAAATAATATTTCCTGAATACATATAGACATATATTAACACCTATGGGCATTTCTGTATATTAAACTCTTTATCCTGGGTGTTATTTGAGGACAAGTGAGTGGCATTTGACAGACCATAAAAGGAAACCACAACAAAATCTGACTAGTTAATGAACTAAGAAACCTGGTTTGTGTCAGGCTGATGTGGGAGACATTTTGAAGTGATTTGTACCCTGTGGTCACCATTAAATTATTCTGTGTGAGATTTTCCTGTGACACAAAATTCACTATCAGTTTCAGGCATGATGTCTATCACAAAACAATCAAAATCACTTTATAAAGTCTAACCTAATAATAATGATAAGAGTAACAAAAAAGAAGAACCTCACATATCTGAGACAATTGGATTTTATTCTTATTATACATGTGTCCTTTCTAGTATTTCTAATTTGGTTCAGAATGCTTGATATTCGAAAATTTTAGTAAATCTTCCAAGAGAAATGAAAACTGAACAAATAAAAGTAATGTTCTGTAAAGACTTTACAAAAGCAATGTGATAAATACAAGAACATGAAGAATTTCTTCTCAAAGAATCATTATGATTATGTTAGTACAATCAGGGACATCTAAGGCTATAAAAAGCCCCAGGGTTTTCTCATGTGAAGGAAATGATGAGGAATCAGACTCCCAGAATGAGACTATATTAGGTAGTATGGGAAGTCAAGGATCAGCAGCAACTCCAAACATCCCTCTTGGTAATGTTCCATCCATGTCAGTTCAAAACCCAAATGAGATCATCAGCTTTGTCCCCATCACAATCTACAATGTCCTCCAGCTTACCTTGAAGGGCAATGTAATTGCTGTTCTGGGAATGATTCCTAGTAAAGATTGGAGGCCTGCTTCGCAATCCATGCATGCTGACCTATAGACTCTCCAGGCATGCCACATAGATGAGCCTCCGGGCCCAGCTGCTAAGGTGGGAATGGCTGAATTCAGCCAAGGACCTGACTTCATGAGAAATGTAATATTATAAGCTTGTTAACACTGTAAGTAATGGTTGTAGAGAGTAGATTTCAGGCCTAAGAGCTGCTGGGAGGGAGCTGCAAAGGGACTAACTGCTGGTCATTCAGAAGAGGGAGAATTTAAGACAACTTTGGAGATGGAAGGGAGACTATGGATTGACTTGAAAATAAATAATTCATTTATTAATTTTGTACATTTTTATTGTATAAATGTTGTACAGAGGGGTTACAGTTACATGAGCAAGGTAATGAGTACATTTCTTATTGCGCATTGTTGCCTCCTCCTTTGTTTTCCCCCTACCATCCCTCCATCCCTTCCCTCCCACCTCAACTACCCACCCCCCACTGCTGAGGTTGTAAAGTTCATTTTCAACATAGTGTTTTGTACATCTCATTGTTACAATGGGTCAACCTTTATCCTTATTTAAGCATTTTGTTTTTCCCTTCCCTTCCCCGATATGGAACCAACCCAGATTCCCCTCAGTAGATGAATGGATCAAGAAAATATGGTGTATATATATATATATATATATATATATATATATATATATACACACACACACACACACACATATATATATATACCATATACCATATATATATATATACCATAATATACCATATATATATAATATGTAATTCTATGCCTCCATCAGAAAGAATAACATCGCCCCATTTGTTAGGAAATGGAAAGACTTGAAAAAAATTATATTAACTGAAGTAAGCCACGCTCAAAGAAACATAGGTCCCATGGTTTCCCTTATTTGCAATAGCTAGTACATGTGTAGGACAAGCAGATAAGGCCAAAAGCCATGCACATATGATCATATAAGATGGTGTTAAGTGAAATGAACCCTAAGATAGGGACACAAATATCAAATATCTTTTTTCTTTCTTGTTATTGCTTCTACCCTATATATAATATACCATGTGATTTTTTTGTTATTTTGAATGTTCCTCCCCCATGGTATAACCCCTGTTTTCACTGTATTTGATGTCAGTGCCCTGCATCTTGTATATACACTTCTCATTTATTATTTTTTAAAGATCTATTGTTCAAAATATTTTTGTGAACTTGAGCTTGCTTTGATGACATCTGTTGTTGAATCAGTAGCCATGCTTTGAGGTTTTCTACCAGCCATGTGCTGCATAGTTCTCTGTATGTTTACATCCTTTGGGCTGTCTTCTCCCAGGATTATTTACTTCCTCCCTCCCTCCCTCCCTCCCTCCCTCCCTCCCTCCCTCCCTTCCTTCCTTCCTTCCTTCCTCTGCTGGGCTGTTTTAAGTTAAGAATTCATTTTCAAACTTTCAGAACATTTTCTTTCAACTGTGGTTTACAGAAAGATCAAATCACAACCCAGATCGGAGTAGTAATAAAAAGCATAAAAAAAGAAACCTCACAAAACCACTCACTACAGCTGTGGAGTCAGAGAAATAAAGTAAATTGCTTTAAAAAATTAAAACCATCTTCTTCAGATTTCAGTCTTCTCCCATTAAAATTGAGTTCATTCTTTATGCTAGCTGTCATGTTACACTGAGAATATAGAGAAAATAAAACCCAACTTTCTTTACAGAAAGTTCAATTTCTATCCAATATTTACAACATTCTTTAAAAAGCCACGAAGACCAAATTAATTCTTTTGTTTGGGGAATCAGCATTATAATATAATCTTATTTCATTTCTTTAATTATGTGAGTTTTATATTATTAGCACCTAATTATATAATTATTTAAAAATTAACATGTAAATGAGTTTTTATCACTTTATAATTGGAAAGCTAACCACAAGATTGAAAATAAGGTTAAGATAAACTTTTCCCAAAGGCTTTCTATGAAATATATTATCTTACAATTTATTTTATATTAGGTAAATCAATGGGGAAAAAAATGTGTTACCACAGTAGTTTCAGACAATAAGGGGCATAAGGCCATTTGAAAGTAATAAAAGAATCTAAGTGATAATTAAAATAAATACTATTTCTACCTTTTCAAGCATGCAAAGTAAGCTAAAATCAATTCTAAGAGAATTTCAGCTAGATGGGAAAAATGTACAGTCTGAGAAAGAACACTAGTTAAGCTTTTGGGAAAGTAAGAGTCAGGGCAATCAACTTATCTCTGGCCTAATTAGTAATGGAAAAACAAATTATTTGGAGCAATATTGAATGCCAGACATTGTTCTGGATAATTTTGGAAAAAAATGAAGAAATAAACAAGATACTTTGCCATCTGGGAATTATGTTCCAGTGTTGGGGAAAACAATAATGAGGACACAACAAACCTGCATGAAAGATCAGTTAAATACCAGTAAATGAATAAAATAAAGGTATAGGGAAGGAATGCAGAATAACAAGGAAATGTTTTAGAAAAGGGATTTAGGAAGAGTTCTCTTTAAGGAGTTGACCTTGGAGCAGAGATTTGAGGAAAACAAGAGGAAATGATATGCTTGAAGTACAATCTTCAGCCCAGGAAATTGTGCTCCAGAAACAAGAACTGATAAATAAGATTGTATGCATGAATAGCCCTTGTGTTTTGGGAAAGTGCACATGATTTAAGCTAGGTAAACAATGGTAAGTGAGAATGGTATATAAAAAATGGAATATACTGTGTAGATCTTCAGATTCCAAGGGTGAATCCTTGCTTTCATTCTAGTATGGTGGGGAGAAATTCAAGGGGTTTAGAGGGACATCTACTCTGGGAATAAGTGACTGTTGGAGCTAGTGTCACAGAATTAAAACCAGAGTACAGTTACCTCTCATAGATAGCACTTACTTTGGTGGCAGGAGTAGTATTCAGTGTTCTGAAGTATTGTCACAGCTAGGATTCTTTTCATACTGAAATATGAAGGGTTTGTTGGAAACATTGAATATGGTGTGTAGGGGAAAAACACAGTTTTGACACTTGAGCAACCTGAAGAATGGTAGTGGAATTGTCTAAAGCAGACATAAAATGTGATGTGACAGGGAGGAGAGACAGGTTAGGATGAGAGCAGATTATGTTGAGTTTACTGTTAGGTAAGCAGAGACATTGATTTGAAGGAATATGAATATAGAGTTCTGGGATGAAAGTACAATGTGACAGTTAAAAGTCCTCAGTTTCCAACTGAGAAGTCAGATCAATAACTTGTATAGAGTCAACTGCTTATTTATAATTGATTTCTGAAACATGTATGTGTAAATAAAAGAAAAGAACAAGAACTAGGATGGACTCAAGACAGCACATATTTCTCTGCTATCTGAGAAAAGCAAAAAGCACATTGTTTATCTTCTATCTATAGATATTCTATCTATGGAATTTTGGGTATGGATAATCCAAATATCCATGAATGTATATAATCATAGTTATAATAATCATTTTTGCAGATATTTTAGGATTTAAAAATGTTTTACAATTAGTTGAAAAGCTGAACTTAAAATATTAATATTGGACAATGACAAAAATAGTTGAGATATCGTCATCATAATTCAAGAAGATCTCTTGTGGGTACATTGTGAGGTCACACAAGGTGAGTTAAGAAATTTAGGTTAATTGTTGGTATGTGGGAAGAATGGGATAACCTTTTGTGTATCATAGGCAAAAAAAGACCAGAAAAGTAAATAATAGTATACTTTACTGAACTATTTTCAAGTAATTGTTATGTGAATAAATGAAGTTGCTTGAAAGACTACATTTTAAACCAAAGTGTCTAAACGACATAGTTTTATTAGCGTTATTTCAATATTATTATTGTTTAGTATCAAATTTTATAATTTAATTTTTCACATCAAAATGAATGGTTAAATTTGTAGAGGGATAGTGCTGGTATTATAATTTCAAAATGAAATGAGAAAACATTTTGCTAATTGTATAACTCCAATTGCTAAATATTTCCTCAACTACGTTATAACTAAGGCAGCTAAAATAATAATAGAATAGTAAGCAGATATTGATAACAAATGAAATGAAATGATTTTCAAAACACAGTATTACTCTACTTTGAACAAAATATAAATTAACTGAAAATTGGACTCATCATGAATGGTGAGCTACATATTCCCTCTGTAAAATGTTGCATAAATAATTCATATTTTTATTGAAATATCTGTGGCTAATTTAAATGTTTAATTTAAGGCTAGAAAAATAAGACATTAATCTTACCTGATGGATTGCAGGCAGAAAATGTTGAGATAGAAATCCAAGAGGTAGGGGGGTGGGGGGAGGCTGGGAAGGGATGTAAAGGGTAAACAAAGGAGGAGGCTACAATGCTTGATAGGAAATGTACTCATTATCTTCCCCATGTAATTGTAACCCCTCTGTACAGTATGTTCACAATAAAAAAAATCCAAGAAATACATTAAAAAACTCATGCACATTGACACTTTGGGGCATTTCTCTGAGTCTAAGAGTTGCCTAAGAAAATATAATGGAGGATACTCTAGGCCTTCAATTATACAACTCATATACTAGGGAGACAAATTTCCAGCAACATCTCTTTTTACACCAGCAAGTTGACAAGCACTATGGAACAGAAGGAAGAGGAGGAGAAGGAGAAGGAGGAGGAGAAGGGGGAGGAGGAGGAGGGGGAGGAGGAGGAGGGGGAGGGGGAGGAGGGGGAGGGGGAGGGGGAGGAGGGGGAGGAGGAGGAGGAGGGGGAGGAGGAGGAGGAGGAGGAGGAGGGGGAGGAGGGGGAGGAAGGGGAGGAGGGGGAGGAAGGGGAGGAGGGGGAGGAGGGGGAGGTGGGGGAGGGGGAGGGGGAGAAGGGGGAGGGAGGAAAAGAAGAAAGAAGAAGGAGAAGAAGGAGGAGGAGGAGAAGGAGGAGGAGGAAGAGGAGGGGGAGGAAGAGGAGGGGGAGGAGGGGGAGGAGGAGGAGGAGGAGGTGGTGGTGGTGGTGGAGTATTTGCTGGAAGATTGAGAATATGTGTTTACAAAGGAGATGGGAGGACAGGAATGGTAGGGGCAAAACAAAGGAGGAGGCAACAATGCTTGATAAGAAATGTACTCATTACCTTGCTCGTGTAATTGTAACCCCTCTTTACAGTATTTTCACAAAAATACTGTAAAAAAACTTATTAAAAATTCTCAACTGTGGAGTCCTTAAAGGTAGTGGAATCCCTGCTAAAGAAAAACAAATGGGATCCTCTGTCTACAGGGTAAAGTGGCAGAGTATCTCAGAAAAGAACAGAGAACCTACATTGTGGTGATCTAATTGTTGGGTTTCGGTGGAGAGACCCTACATTTCAGTGGTGAGGGAACACAGCACAGGAGACAAATGGAGAGGCAAGTCTGAAACTGATTCTGATCTATGATAGAGAACAGAAACTGAAAAGACAAGGCAGAAAAGCCAGGATGTTTACCTAGAACAGATTAAAATATAATATTCAACATGTTCTTCATAAAATTGTCAAACTCTAAAAGCCATCCTTGTCAAGGAAGCAAATGTCAGGGGTTCAGGCTCATCATATCTTTCTATGAGGGAAGGTGCATGTGTCTTTGCTAGACCTCAGAGGATGATGCCTTAAAAAGATAACGAAGGTTAATACCAACCTGTGGTTTATGAGTACCAGTCCCTGTAACTTGTTACTGGAGGTTTAGTCAGGAGAGGAGTTGTGCTACTTACCTCTACACCATAACTTTGACTTTAACAGAAATCCTTTGAAGAGTCAGTATAGTTTCTGTTCCCTAATACTAATGATCGGCTCCTTAATATTAATGTGTTACATCCTTCCATACGCAGTTCATTTTGGAAATATCATGCAAAATATAGCTGAATTACTGGTTCATGGTTTAAAATTAAGAAAAGATTATTATAGCCAACAGGCTTTGGTGATTTTCCTATAGACAAAACTAATAAAAGAAAATGAGTTCAAATGTCAACACTAACTAAAGCCTCATTATTTCTTCATAGACATATTATTTAAAATACATTTAGATGTTTTGTAATTTTTTTCTGGACAGGTTATATTATTGCTAAAAACCCACTTTTATAATTATTTTATTTCATAGCACAACTTTCATTTGAGTTTGATTAAGCAGAATCTATGGTTTCTTTTATCCTTTATGAACCTAATTAGTTTTAAAATATACACACATTTAAAAAATACCTTAGTCTGACTTATTTGTGGGGTGGGGGAGGAAGGTGTGTTGGTATCAGGACTTGAACTCAGGGCCTAGGTGCCGTTCCTTAGCTTTAAATAGTTAATTTTAAATTATTCTTATTGCAAACTTTCCTTGTAACTAATTGGAATTTCAATCTGTATTTTAACACATATCTAGATGACTACCATTTCTGGATTATTTATGTCTAAGTCAAGGAGATCTTACTCTAATTTCTGCCACTTACTTCATAAGCTTATAGACAATTTCCTTATCAGTAATATAACTTTCAATCCTTGACAAAATGCTTGATATGATATTGTGCCATTTTAACACAATTTATAATAGAAAAGAATTTTGAATTTGTCTTCAGATTCCTTCTTAATGCGATTTTTTCCATTACATTTTAAAGCACGGATATAGAAACACTTAATATCATTTGATTAACTTTGCATATCTTAAATATTCTTAATATCTTTATGGAGCTTCCCATAACTCAGCATGTGTCAGAAACTGCAGACGGTGGTTGCTTCCTTTTAAGGAAGAGGAGTTTTCACATTTATGCAAAAATTATGCTCAAACAGCAGGATTTCATTTCCATTTAAATTCTACATATGATTCACTTTTAATCAGGGAAAAATCAACCATGGAAATCAAATGCAAAGCAGTATAGTCTCATGGAGACAATTTTTCTAGTAACTTTTTGGATACATAGCAAATACATTGCATGCAATGTTAGAACTACTATGCCCTTCAAAAGTCCAAACAAATCTTTATTAAATTTGTTCAAATATAGTCGCTCAAGGAACAAAAGAAAAAACAAAACAAACACAAAAAATGCCACTATCCACATGAAAGCACCCCTTATAACAGCATAGGGAATGAACAGTCCAAACACCAATGTGAGATCATAAACATGATGTGGTATATACATAAAAAGAAACAGTTGTGAAATACAAATAAACTGAATGAAAAAAATATATATATATAGAGAGAGACATAGAAGAATCTTCTACCATTATTGTAAGTTAAAGAATTAACTTCCATGCATCCTAAGACATGTTGTTATAAATGTGCTACATGTGTAGATTGCTTAAATTGTCCAGAGGAAGTTAGATATAGAAATAGAAATACATAGAACATCATTATGTTTCTCATTTACAGTAACACAGAAAGGAAGTTCTAAGAGAAAATATAACTTTAGAAAAGGCTTCATTTTCCCCCTTGTAAAGTACCAGCACTCCACAATTCCCTCTCAGCCTCTAACCACTCCCTCTTCACTGCTTTTGGTTAGGGCATGTTAATTTAGAAATAATGTATTTGTAGTCTTGCTTCTTTTTTGATTAATAACAAAAATGTACCAGTCTACATCTTTTTTTAAATTTCAAGAGACAAATATGTCTTACTCAAAAACTCAGTATCTATATATTTGAAATTAAATCATCAATACATAGAGTACCTCTATCTTCCTGTCTCCATAAGGAGATAGGGGCCTAAGTGCAGAATTCTCTTCTGTTGTATGGATATGGAGGACTTATTTTTTACTTTGGTTAAAGCCTGTAGGTAACTGAGAAACTCTTCTCAACAAGGATGAATGTTTTTCTTTGTGTGAAAAAATATGGTACCTTCACTTCAGGAATGCGTATAGCTTAAGTACATGTATGCAATAGTTCATCTCTGCAGACTTATGAAAATGCAGCAGTGCTACTCACTAGGTACTGGGTTGAAAATGAACTCTACAACTTGTGAATGGGGATTGGAGGGAAAGCCTGAGATAAAATGAAAGAAGAAGAGACATTGTTCAAAAAGAAATGTACTCTGTATATGACTTATATAACTGTAACACCTCTGTACTATAGCTTTACAATAACAATGAAAAAGTGGGGAGATTTCTTTTTATCATGGCAGTATTTTTTTCTTACGAGATTGCTTGTGATGCATATCATATTCCATGTACTTTAATGATGGTGCAAAAATAAAATTGTTTTAATTTTCTTCTGTATTTGTCACTAGACTTTCTGGGTTGCCAGAATCTGTTTTTAGTTTTATTTTGCCAGTGAAAATTAGCACCTGTATCTCCTGGAAAGTGCTAAGATAATATTGGGTCAATAAGGTTGTTCGTCTGCTTTTTTCTCTCTTCTGAAGTCAAGGTTTATTTTAGGTTCCTCCAGCTCCTTAGATCCTCTCATTATTCAGTCAAAGCTAGTTTGCTATTTTCTTCATATGTAAAGGAATCTTGGAATTCTAGAAGGTTACTCTTCCCTTATGCCTATAGGTAAGTTCACACAAGGATTGCTTCCAGGACATTACAACACTGACCTGGATTGCGGGGTTTTCTTTCCCCTAAATATAAGCACTTGAAATCTAGGAATCAACTGCTTCTCTTCTGTGCCACATAATTCTCTTGTGTGTACTTAACATTTGGAATTCTTTGATAAATGCCTTCCTTCTCTCCAATGAGAAAAGGAAGGATTCATATGAATTTTCTTGCTACTCTGATTTCCCAGTAATTTTTATGTCATCAAATAGGAAACACAAAATTATACTTTTATTTGAATACACGAAGGAATAAAATTTGATTCAAGTATAAAGGACAACACACATGTGGACTGTGATGAGAAATCAAGAAGAAGAAAATAGAATAACAAAATATTTGGTGGTTTATAACTGAGGGCTTTTCATTCCATGAAAGGTTAGAAGAGAAGATTCTTGGTTATAAGAGTGATCAAGTTTTTAAGTGGCACCATTATTAGGAAATAGATCATACCTCATTTGAACCATAATAGGATTACCGTACGTAGGGTCAAATTAAGGGTAATGACCATTACTTAGGTGAAAAAAAATTTCCTTGCATGTAATATCCTCCAAATGTATTCAGCACTCAAGTAAAGACATGGATAAACGAGGGGACAGATTCATTAGAACACTAGTGATGGAGTATTTGTCACACTGATTTAATAAAATATAATGGAGCAAATAAATTTAGAATATTGAAAATAGACTGATAACTGATAGATATTAGATAAATGTTGGATGATGACAAAAAGGGAAGAGTAAAATCATGAATGCCAACGTTCCTGACTCGGTATCATTGCAGTTTCTCTGCTAAGAAAATCATTGTTTCTTTCAGAAACAGCATATAATTTCACAAATTATCTCTATGTGCATGTGTGTAGTGTGTTTCTGTGTCTGGGTGTGAGTGCATGTGAGAATACCTACTGTCATATGGTGCATTAAAAGAAAAAGGTAAAATCAAAAGATAAAAGTTTTTACCAGATATTGAAGTAGGAAGAACAGGTCTGGCAGCCTCCATCCACATGGTGGATGGTATGGTCTGCCATCTTGTCTTCATGGTGGGTGAAGGTAAAGCCCTCCACCCCCTCTCAGCTAATGGATGTGCCTGGATCCCTGGAACAAGGACCTGCATTTGGCTGATAGATTACTGAACCTGCAAGTCCAGGGCCTGGGCCTGGGAGCGTCCTGTGACCCTGCCCTCTGGCTTGACCCTAGGTAGGCATGGAACAGCATAGATGTCACTTGTCTCTTGGCTCCTCTCCAGTCACCATGGCTTCCCAATTCACCTTTCCATCAGAGCTGAATTGGTTTGTTGGCATTGTTTTGTTCTTCCTTTCCTCTCTTGTCTGTTTCCTAATAGTATTAAATGTATTTGTGGTCTACAGACCTTTGTAAAAATTGGCTGCCTGCAGATTGCTAGTGCTCTAATAAAGCTTCTAAGATTCAACCTCTTGAAATGTAGCTTCTCTGGATTCTCACAACAATATTTTTAGTTACTCTATTGCTTTACTTACTATCATTTTTGTTATTGTTGATTAAAAACTTGGACAAAAACTTAAAGAACAGAAAATATACCTTTAACTCAATAACTTGGATATATGTCTGTTGAAATTTCATGTATTTTCTTTTCGACTATGTGTACATGTTCATTTTGCATGAGCAAAAATGTTTCAGAAGCATGACGGAAGTGGTACAACATCTCTCTAGCAAGTATAAAACTGCAAATTGAATCCCCAGTGTAACTTAAATAAATAAGCAAGCATGACTGAAATTATGTTCTTCCTTCAAAATAAGCACTTAGTTTTGTCAATTGGATGATCTGTTTGAAATGTATTAAAACATTTCCATAGAGTTTGTATTCCTCCTGTTGCTTCGTATTTTCTTTCTTAAATAATATTTTCTTTCTTAAACATTGGCAGTGGAAAGAATTTTATACTGTTTAGAATTTTATACTGTTAAAAGTTTTTACTCTTTATTTAAAATAGGAAATGTTGACCAATGGGTATTAAGTTACAGTTCTGATATGCTTTTGCACAGTGACTTGAGTACTTTGTATTCAACAAAGCTACAAGAAAATATTTTGAAAGATTTTCTTTTGTTGTTGTTGTTGCTGTTGTTGTTGTTTTCTAGTTCATGAAGCTTGAACTCTAGACCTGATGCTGTCCCTGAGCTCTTCAGCTCAATGCAAGTGCTCTACCACTTGAACTACAGTGCTACTTCCAGTTTTCTGGTGTTTAATTGGAGATAAGAGTCTCACGTACTTTCCTGCCTGGGCTGGCTTTGAACTGGGATCCTCAGATCTCAGCCTCCTACTCATAGCTAGGATTACAGGTATGAGCCACTGGTGCCCAGCAGAAAGTTTTCACCATAAGAAATAATAAAAAAAAAATGTATGCCTATTTTTATATGTTTAACTTGTTGTAAACAGTGCACAATCTATGATAGGTACCAGATTATAATACTCATAATACATAGTATACATAATATAATACTCATAATATGTACAATTTTATGTTTCAATTAAGATAAATTTAAATAAACTTCTGCCTTAATCAGAATTTTGATTGAAAGCTGGTTAGCAAGGCAAATGTTAAAATTTCTTTTTACTAAATTTTTTACTAAATTTCATTTTCAAACTGCCTAATTGCAATAATTCTCACCAATGAATTCCTCAATAGCAATATAAACATCAAAGATTAAATCAGGAATGGAGGACACTATTCTAAACTTTGTTGATGGTGTTATATTATGGCTCAAAGGGCTGCAGGGTCCTTTAGAGTTTTCCAAGGTTTGTGATGGCAAAAATCTGGTGTGAGCTGACTGAAAACAGTTATGACTGGACCATGCCTTCAAGGACTTGGAGTTGGCTTTTTTTTTTTTAACTGGAGAGTGACAATCCTAGGTTGTAAAAAATATAAAGAGGATGAAAGATGATTTTATCCACAGGGAGGAACAGAAAATATTTACATTTCCAAGTTTTGTAAAATACATGTCCTTTTGTTTAGGGAGAATTGTGGGGAAAAATAGGATTAGAGTGATGTGAAGAGGTAAAAGGAAAGAGTGAATTTAACCAAGTCCTAATCTCTGAGAGGAAATGGATAGAACAGAATGAAAGGAGAGAGATAAAGAAATAATAAAATGACTGCCTAGACAAAGATGAATTCTTTGCCTATTACATTTTAAGCATAATGAGGATGATCGCTTTAGTATGATGCTACAGTAGACTCTTAGAATGGAATAGTTCCTCAGATTAACTGAGTAATAGGTGCCCTTGCATGGTTTTAGCTCTCTAGCACTCTTTTCTTTTTTATGTGCTTTATTTTTTTTAATTTAACTTTATTGTTAAGATGGTGTATAGAGGGGTTACAGTTACATATGTTAGGTAGTTCATCTAGCACTGTTTTTTACACCTTAATTTTTAATTTAAATATAGCAAACAGGAAAAAGTCTTAAAAATTTTAAGTACAGAACTAAAACTCTCTTCACTAACTACTTTGTACAAGGCACTATTCAAAGAGCTTATTTGTTAGCTTATTTGACCTCACAAAAATGAGTCCATTCCTAATATAATCTTTGTTTTACCAAAGGGGAAACTGACATACAAACAGATTAAGGGACCTGCTCAAGGTACCATAGCTACAAAGTAGAAAAATTAGAATGGAAATTGAGTCTGTGTGGGTCTACAACCTATATACACAATTCTGCATCAATAATGAAAAATAATTGTTAATTAAAAACAACAGAATGATTGGTTAATGTTCTACACAAAATGGCTATTTATATAAAACTAACATAGGGATTATTAGTGTTATGGAAGAGAGAAAAGAGGGAACTGGAAGGCAAATAGTGAGGTAAAGCACAAGGTGAATAAGATGGAAGTACATTACATACCTGCATGAAAATGTCACAATGAATCACATTGCTTCACACAATTAATAGACACTAATGAAAATAGTGCATAATAGGAATAAATTAGATAAAGCTTAAAATTACCTAAGGAGATGCAGAATTCAACCTTAGATCCTGTGTTCCTAAGAACATCCTACATAAGCATAATTATTCCTAATGCCAGTAGTAGTTCATGCTTGATATGAGGGTAAAAGAGCAAAATAAGGGAGTGGGCTACCAAAGACCTGAATGGGGGCTCTGCTCTGCTCCCCCTTGCACCCTGAGATGTTTGCTGAGCCAAGCTGAAAGGGAACAAGACTTCCAAAAACCTGTTGAATCCCTATGACCCTCTACACGCTTACCTGAGTTATCCATATAATGAGTGTTTGTGGGCTTTGTTTTTCCTATTATAGGATCTTCATGTTAATTGCAATAGTACCTTCATAACCATTATGTTAATTATTCACAGTAAGTATATATATCAAATCATCAAGATTGTCAATCATGTTGACTGTCTTAAATGCAAACAAGTTTTGGTCAGTTATATCTCAATAAAAGTAGCAAAACTTGAAGGAAAAAAAAAAATAAAATACATGTCCTAAGGAAAGGAAGATTGGAAAGCTATCATCAGAAAGAGATCTCCGTAAAGTTTGATCATAGTGAGGACGACATAAATGCAACCTTGATCAATAAATAATAAATGTGAGCTGCATATAGAGATGGTGCTGATTCATAATGGGGTACTACTTCTAATTAACAATTATAAAAAATCTCCAATTAAGAACTGCATTTACTCTAACTAATGCACTGAATATCATAGCTTAGCAAAGCAGTACACTGTAAGGTTAGCTATTTACTCCTGAGTTGATTGGCTGAGGGTTTCAACACAGTAACATAAATGAATGTTTTCAGAATACAGCTAGTCGAGGAAAAATGAAAATTCAACAACTGAAGTATGATTTGTCACATATAAATTCTCAGTAACTATCTTGAAGTCCAGTACTTAGCATATATTAAGAAATGTAGAATCACAAGGGTCTCACATCTAAAATATACCTGAAACTCAAAAAATTAAATCCCCCAACAACAAATCATCAAAGAAACAACTGCCCACTAAATAAGTGGGCTAAAGACTTAAAGAGAAACTTCCCTGAAGAGGAAAGAAAGATGGCCAATAGACACATGAAGACATGCTCAACCTCTCTAGCCATAAAAGAAATGCAAATCAAACCAACATTGAGATACCACCTCACCCCATTAGAAGGGCTGTAATCAAGAACTTTAACAACAACAGATGCAGGATGGGATGTGGTCAGAAGGGAACCTTACTAGATTGTTGGTGGGAGTGTAAACTTGTTCAACCACTCTTGAAAGCAGTATGGAGGTTTCTCAAAAGACTCCACAGAGAGCTCCCCTATGACCCAGCAATCCCACTTTTGGGCATTTACCCGAATGATCACAAACAAGACCATACTAAAGCTACCAGCACAACTATGTTTATTGCAGCATTATTTACTATACCTAAGATATGGAACCAACCCAGATGCCCCTCAGTGGATGAATGATCAAGAAAATGTGGTATACATACACAATGGAATTCTATACCTCCATCAGAATGAATGACATTATCCCATTCGTTAGGAAAAGGAAAGGCTTGGAAAAAATTATATTAAGTGAAGTAAGCCAGGCCCAAAGAAACACAGGTCCCATGGTTTCCCTTATTTGCAATAACTAGTATATGTCTGAGTCAAGAAGAAATGGTCAGGTAAGTTGATGTTAAGTGAAATGAACCCCAAGTTAAGGACTCAAATGATTTTTCTTTCTTGCTATTGTGTCTAACATATTTATAAGATATTTCTTTGTTGCTTTGTATGTCCCTCCCCCACGGTATAACCCCTGTTTTCATTGTTTTTGATGTTGGTATAATTTGTGGAGGGGAAGGGAAAAAACTAATAGGGATTCAGGTTGACCCACTGCAACAATGATATGTAGAAAATGTTATGTCGAAAATGAACTTTACAACTTTGGTGGGGGGGCCGGGGAGGATTGGGGGGACAAGGGTGGGGTGATGGGAAGAGATGGGAAGGGGAAACAAAGGAGGAGGCTACAATGCGTGATAAGAAATGTACTCATTATCTTGCCCATGTAATTGTAATGGTATTTTCACAATAAAAATAAAATAAAGTAAAATAAAACAATGTTGCAGATCTTTAAAAAATAGAAATGTGGAATGAGAAGGAAGCAGACAAGAAGAAAGAATCCAAAATGGAAAAGAGAAAATGCATTGGGATTATCTTTTCTTCTGCTTGAAAGAGAAATGCACCTCGCTTTTTAGGAAAATATCAATGGTATAAATGTTTGTACTCAGTATAAAAATATAGGATTTCAAATTCATTCTATTAACCAGAAAGTCAACACAAATCTGTGAGCTGAGTTTGGATAAAGAGGATAGTTGGATGAAGAACAAACTGTCATGAAGAAGGTTCCTCACTAGATAAGTTGGAAATATCTTCCAGGAGGAGAGGGTGTGAACAGGCTTAGAGGTGGTTGTCTGGTAAAGTTGTGAAAAAGTAAAGAATAGTTTGCAAATTCAAACACCACACAATCATTTCACAGCTGCATGCTGTATAGCACATCAAATTCATGGTCAGACACGGTGAGCTGCCCAGATGGTTAAAAATAATCTTCAGTTTATTTACATCATAAAACAAAGTAGTTACATAATTCTACTAGGGTGCTCTGACTCTTGGTTCTTATTGTTTCTGTTAATGTCAATTGGAGTGATAATTTCATGTGTATATATTTGTATTTATGAAAATATACATATGCATATGTACATAACCCTAATATATGAGTATATAACAAAGACACATGTTTTATATGTGTACTCTTTCAAGAGTTAGCATTGTTTGAAGAAACAGAAAGTTTAAAAAATAACAAATTAGGCTTTATGTGCATATAAATAATTCATAGATAATTCTGAATTTAGTTCTCTAGATTAAAAGTTAAAAGGTTTTTTTTATTGTGAGAATGCTGTACAGATGAGTTAGGATTACATGGGCAAGATAATGAGTACATTTCTTTTTTTTTAAGAATTTTTTATGGTCAAAATACTGTACAGAGGGGTTACAATTACATGGGCAAGATAATGTTACCTCCTCTTTGTTTCTCCTTCCCATCCCTTCCCATACTTCCCTCTACATACCTTCCCCCACCTGAATCTCCCCCCCCACCAAAGTTGTAAAGTTCATTTTTGACATAAAGACTTGTACATCTCATTGTTGCAATGGGTCCACCTGTATCCCTATTTAAACAATCTGTTTTTTCCCTTCCCCTCCACAAATTATACCAACATCAAATACAGTGAAAACAGGGGTTATACCATGGGGGAGGGACATACAAAGCAACAGAGAAAACATTTTATAAATATGTTAGAAACAATTTCATGAAAGAAAAAAACATTTAAATATTATTTTGGGGTTCATTCCCCTAACATCAACTTACCTGACCTTTTCTTCTTGACTCAGACATATCCTAGGTATTGCAAATAAGGGAAACCATGGGACCTGTGTTTCTTTGGGCCTGGCTTACTTCACTTAATATAATTTTTCCAAGTCTTTCCATTTCCTAACAAATGGTATAATGTCATTCATTCTGATGGAGGTATAGAATTCCATTGTGTATATATACCACACTTTCTTGATCCATTCATCTACTGAGGAGCATCTGGGTTGGTTCCATATCTTATCTATGGTAAATAATGCTGCAATAAACGTAGTCATGCTGGTAGCTTTAGTGTGGTCTTGTTTGTGATCATTCGGGTAAATGCCCAAAAGTGGGATTGCTGGGTCATAGGGGAGCTCTCTGTGGAGTCTTTTGAGAAACCTCCATACTGCTTTCAAGAGTGGTTGAACAAGTTTACACTCCCACCAACAATCTAGTAAGGTTCCCTTCTGACCACATCCTCTCCAGCATCTGTTATTAAAGTTCTTGATTACAGCCCTTCTAATGGGGTGAGGTGGTATCTCAATGTTGGTTTGATTTGCATTTCTTTTATGGCTAGAGAGGTTGAGCATGTTTTCATGTGTCTATTGGCCATCTTTCTTTCCTCTTCAGAGAAGTTTCTTTTTAAGACTTTAGTCCACTTACTTAGTGGGCAGTTGTTTCTTTGAAGATTTGTTTTGGGGGATTTAATTTTTTGAGTTTCAGGTATATTTTAGATATGAGACCCTTGTCCATTGTATGGCTAATGAAGATCTTCTCCCAATCCATGGGCTTTCTATTGATCTTGCTAGCTATGTCCTTTGCCCTGCAGAAGCTCTGCAATTTCAGGCAATCCCATTTGTCCAAAAAGGGTTTTTATTTCTATGCAAACTACAAATCAGTGTGTATCATTCATTTTTGTTATTTTTTCAGGACTTGCTGCTGTTCCTTTCTGAAAATTCAATTATTAAAATAGAAAATACAGAGAATGATAGGAATGTTTCTAGATCTGTCTGTTAAGGTAATTGGTATCTTCATGATATATTTGCAAATTGCAATTTTAGGAAATTGAAGAGAATGTTTTACTAAGACATATTTGTGATTTAGGTTATATCTTGAGTGTTGAATAATGACAAATTCAAATCACACTTATTTGAGTATGGTTTTTATAAGAATTATGGAAATATGTACATCTAGGTGGCTTATATAATTATCCCTCAACACTCTTAACATTTGCTTTATTTTTAACATTATACAAATACATTTAAATATAATATTTTCACATGTAATTTAACAGTACGTCTTTAAATATAACCTTTACTAAATAACTTTTAATCATACATCAAAGGTTATATAATTTTCCCAATGTATTCTGGCTTCCAGTACTAACTATAACATCAGAGAAAACATTGTATATATCTGTATCCTATATATCATATATGTACATATATAATATAATATAATGTATATTATGGTAATTTATTATATGTACATAAAGTTCTATACCACTACACTGTTCAGAATAAACTGAGAATACACACACACACACACACACACACACACACACACACACACACACACACACACAGAAGGGAAGTTAAAGCCATATGAGAGTAATGTTACACTCTGCTGTTTGTGATTTATGACAACATGGTTTTCATCTTTGTCCTCGGGTGGACTGCAGCAGCAAACTGCAGAAACATTTACTCTTCATTTATCTATGGAAAATTACTTCTGCAAGGAGATTTACACAGCAGGAAAATCTGCTTAGGTACTTTGTATGGAAAAGATGCTGCCTTCACATTGTGTTTCCTTTTATTTAGCCACAGTGCTGAGCTCAGCACATTCCACCAGCACTGAGAAGTGTCTAATAAATCTCTGGCTCTGATATATATTGATAACAGCACCGTTGTATGGCAGGTACATCAGTAAGGGGAATAAGTGTGCATATGAAATGGTCCACTAAAAGAGCAACATAATTTTACTGACATCAGTGGACAAACTGTATTTGAAAATACCTATGTAATAAAGTTAACTTTTGTTTATATTCTCTATTAATCTTACTAATGTGGATGTCAACTCTACCACAATCAACATGGCAGCTACGTATTTTTGAAGAAGAGGTAAGAATGACAAACACATGAAAAAGTGTTCATTATCCTTGGACATAAAGGAAATGCACATCAAAACAACTGTAAGATTCCATCTCATCCCAGTTAGATTGACCAACATAATGAATTCAAATAACAACAAACATTGGTGGGGATGTGGCGGAATAGGAACCCTAAATGCACTGTGGGAAGGAACATTCATTCTCGATAGCAGCCTGGAAGTTCCTCAAAAAGTTAAATGTAGATCTTTCGTACAGCCAACACATATGACTCCTGGGCATCTACCTAGAACATCATAAGCCAGGATATTGTAAAGACACTTCAACATCCATATTCATTGCTGCCCTATTCACAGTAGCCAAGTCATGAAAACAGCTCAGATGTCTTACTATAGATGAGTGGATCAAAAAATGTGTCACCTATACATCATGGAAATTTACACAACCTTTAGAAAGAATAATATTATGCCAGTTGCAGGGAAATGGATGGACTTAAAACAAACTATGTTAAGTGAGTTAAGCCAAGCTCAGAGATACAAATGTCATGTTTTCTCTGATATGCAGAAGCAAGATCTAAAATACTCTAGGACATAATAAATTATAGAAGACTCTGGGCACTCACACACAGTGAGACCAAAGGAGGCTTCAAAAAGGCATAATGTTTATGTGTACCTGAATATATAAAACAATATTTATTGAAATTAACTTCAGGAAATAGAAACAAGAGGTGTTTTCTCTGTTGCTCTTTTCTTCTTCTTTTCTTTTTATCTTACTTGTTAATTTGTCTGTCCTTCCAAGGGCAAGGGGGGCACAGAACGGAGGGTATAAAGGGTGAATGAATGCAGCACTGTTATTTAATAGGCAACTATGTTGAAAATGAACTATACAACTTGTGAGGGATGCTAGGAAGGAAAAACTAACAGAGAGGGAAGGGATGAAATTGTCCAAAAAGAAATGTACTCATTACCTGATTTATGTAACTATAACTCCTCTGTAAAACATCTTTATAATAACAATAAAAATTTTTAAATGACACGTGAGTTTTTAGGCATAAGTTATACCATATATTTGAGTGATGGATAGTAGAGAGTTTTTTTTTTAACTCAGCCAAACAACTGTGCATAAGATGAATTAGAAATGGTAGAAGTATATAGTATTTTGATTGCTTTTAATAGAAACTGTGAACTAGACAAGTTTCTCACGCATTCAAATTTTGCTACTTTTAAATTCATTAAGAAGTTAATATGTTCATATATAATTGTTGAATTTTGCGCTAAAATATGCTTATCAATAATTTGATATGCTTTGTTTTAAATTCCAAACCTCTTTACATCTGTAAAATTTAATTTTCTTAAGAGCATTCCACTAGATTTGCTATTTCACAAGTAAACATGCCTTTTGAGATCATATTCCATTGAGGGATTTTTGATTAATTTGCTTAGCAATCCCATTCTTGATCAAAATTTAGTACTTTTTTTGTCCAAGAGATGGACATTTCACTCTAATTCAAGGTGATTTACTCACATCCAAAATTTTGATGAATTACTCACAAATCAAGTATGCTAGACATGGTGATAATTTATATGTCAGATTTTTTTAACCTTTTAGTTCTTGGTATCAAAAAATAGAAAGTTAGAAAATTAATTAATTATGGAAGATGCCACTACACAAACCAAAGTGAAGGGAATCATCTACAATTTTTAAGCAGGTACTACTCTTCTAGTCCCTTTACATGTGATAAGAAAGGAGTATTCATGAGACTAGACATCTTTTAAAGAAATTTAGTTGTAAAACTGATCTATTTCAGCTTCTTCCTAAACACTAATGCTTTTCTCAATAGGCCTAATACCAGTACCTTTTAGTCCAGATCTTCTCCTTCTGTTTCTATAGTTAAAAAATAATAGACAGTTGGACTTCAAATCAAAAGGGGAACATATACCATCATTGCCTTCTCTCTTGGAAACAAATAAGACGATGTATATTCATTAACAATAGACTGTAGGTACTGAAAATAAAAGCACTCCAGGCCATGTCTCCTGAAACAGAGTAAACAAATCAGGCTGTCTGGTTTGGGAAGTTTTTTAGGCAGTGGTTTAAATTTAGAGAATTACTTGAACTAAGGAATAGAGCTAAGCTTCTACAAATAATTCACCAAGTAAGAACCACAGGCATGGTACTAATGTTACCTGCAGCAGACAAAAATAACCAGTATATACACCTAAGAACAAGGACTATTCCACTCATCAAGATTGAAAAAGCTCATAAACAAGAGACATTCAATAGAGAGTAATGTGGGCCTTGTCACAGTCTGAGGAATAGTCATATGCTAAGCACAGCTTCAGCTTCATTCATTAAAACATAAAAGCTAGAACAAGTCCATTGCTCAGTTGCCTCAGCTAGTCAATTGCTTTCTTTATCTAATCGGAAGGTCATTGGATTTTGGGTAGAGGATCTAAATTCATGTCAGAAGCTATTTTATATTCAAAGGACCATTTTTGATACTTGGAGAGGAAAAAAAAAACATTTTTTTTGTTGTTGTTGGTCATGTGGCCTGAGCTCTGGGCCTGAGCGCTGTCTCTCAGCTCTTCAGCTCAAGGCTAGTGCTCTACCATGTGAGCCACAGTGCCACTTCTTGCTTTTTCTGGTTATGTGGTGCTGAATGGTATCCAAGGCCTCATGCATGCAGCACAAGCACTCTACCACTGAGCCACCTTCCCAGTCCCGGAAAAAAAAATCTTTTTTTAAATTTTTTTAATTTATTTTATTTTATTTTATTTGTGAACATACTGTACAGAGGGGTTACAATTACATGGGCAGGATAATGCATACATTTCTTACCAAGCATTGCAGCCTCCTCCTTTGTTTACCCTTCACCTCCCTTCCCAGCCTCCCCCCTCACCCCCACCCAATCATACCCCCCTCCCCCCCCCACACCGACATTGTAAAGCTCGTTTTTGACATGACAATTTGTACTTCTCATTGTTGCAACAGTTCCACCTGAATCCTTAAACGACTTGTTTTTCCCCATCTCCTCCACAAGTTATACTGACATCAAATATAGTGAAAGCAGGGGGTTATACTGTGGGGGAGGGACATACAAAGCAACAAAGAAATAATCTTATAAATGCTTTAGAAACACATGCATGAAAGAAAAAAAAACATTAAAATACATATCTAAGGGTTCATTTTCCTAACATCACATTATCTGACCTAAATTGTATTGAATTTTAACATACAAGAGTAATTCATAACTCATCACAGGACTTACCATTCATTACGTTATTGCTAATTGGACTTTTCCATTTACCCTTTTCTTCCCATGCAGGGTCAAATATGTAGGCTCTCAATACTAGATGCAATCAACTTAGAATTTAAAAATATAACAGAAATGTATCCTAAACCTAATAGTTCCTAGAATCTATGTGATAATGGTGGAGGCTTATAGGAGATTCAATGCAGATGCAGTCAACGTTAAACAATCTGGCCTTAGCACAATTCTGAGATCTCATTGTTTAAAATATTGGCTAACTGAGTATGTACCAATAGAAGTAAGGACTCATGATAAGAATATAGAGCTGGAGGTATGTAATCAACACATGGTATCCTGGATAATGAGCCTAAAGGGCCATTAACATTTAATATTAGAACTATTATAGTCAAGTTTCCAGGCATTCAGCACAAAACGATTTCTTTGTAGGCTTGGAAACCAATAATCAGGAGTTAAAACCAAGTGTTTTGCAAAAAGAAAAATGAAATTTTAGATAGCATTTGTTCTTCCTTAGATTTAAGTTCTATTGCACTGACCTGTACAGCGTGACCTGCACAAGAGACTTTGGTTCTTCCTGCTGTCTCATGACTGTGCTGCAGGTGAAACAACCAAAGAAGGAAGTAAGCCAGATCAAAGTTTGAATATTATCATTAAGGACAATTTTGATTAATTTGATACAAATACAATGATATAGTATTATTTCGTGCAAAGGCATAAGAGGTCAGTTTTTGATATACAATGCTGAGCAGTATTTTCATTATCTTACCAATTTTTCTACAATCAAACCAGCTCTTTGTGGAATTAGCTTGAGGAAGAGGAGGTTCCAGGGGTCACTGAATGTGTAGCTTATACAATACCCATTTGTACAGAGATTTTCTCAGTGACAAGCTCTAGGATCTGACTGGGTGCCTTCCCATGTAGTTGTGTCTTGATAAATGTTTAAAGATAATGAGTTTAGTGGACATAAAAGGTTCCAAAGAAGTAATGTTTAGCTAGCCAGTTTCTGAGATAAAGGAATAGAATAGCCCAAGCCATGCAGAACTGGCTTTTATAAGTTCTCAGCACTTCCTATGCTCTTGTTGCTGGATAGATGCCCAGAGGAAAGAGAAGAAAATTGCAGTATCTTGGCCAAAGCAGAACTCCAAGCTCTGGGAAAGATAAGCTAGTATTTTCTCCATTAACTCATTTTGTTTTAGCTAACTAGCACTGGTTTTAGTGTTTCTCTCTTCCTGGGAGGAAAGAGCTTGAACACCTATGCTTTTTATTTTCAGTGAAGCCATACCCCTAGTGAACTCCCAAATTTTGCATATGTAAAAGCATAATATGGAAAACGAACCCTTAAATATGTATTTTAATGTTTTCGTTTCTTTCATGCATGTGTTTCTAACGCATTTATAAGATTATTTCTTTATTGCTTTGTATGTCCCTCCCCCACAGTGTAACCCCCGCTTTCACTTTATTTGATGTCAGTATAACATGTGGAGGAGATGGGGACAAACAAGTCGTTTAAGGATTCAGGTGGACCTGTTGTAACAAGGAGAATTACAAAATGTCATGTCAAAGCAAGCTTTACAATGTCGGTGTGGGGGGGGGGAGGGGGGTATGATTGGGTGGGGGGGAAGGGGGAGGCTGGGAAGGGAGGTGAAGGGTAAACAAAGGAGGAGGCTGCAATGCTTGGTAAGAAATGTATGCATTATCCTGCCAATGTAATTGTAACCCCTCTGTACAGTATGTTCTCAAATAAAATTAAATTAAATTAAAAAAAAAAGCACAATATACTGAATTCAGCTTGTTGAGTGCTTCAGAGAGAAGGTCTCAGGAAATTTCAGCAAAGGCCTACAACAAAGTAGCCAAGAGAAGCAAACCAGAGGCCAGGCTTTTTGAAGGTTTATGCCATTCCACAGTGACTCAGATTTGAAGGAGAAATATATAGGTTCTGAGCATTGTTCATAATGTTGCACAAAATGCTTTTCCCATTCGCAAAGATGCTTTTCACAGTTACAGTAAAAATGTGGAAAATGATTCGTTCCAGCCAGGCATGGTGGCTCACACCTATAATTCTAGCTACTGAGAAGTCTGAGATATGTGGATTGTGATCCAAAACCAGCCTGGGCAGGAAAGTCCATGAGACCCTGTTCTCCAATTAACAACTAGGAAAAAGCAAATGGCACTGTGGCTGAAAAGGTTAGAGTGCTAGGCTAGCAAAAGCATTCAAGCCTTACAACTGACTCCCCTCACCAAAAAGAAAAAAATGGTTCCTCATTTAAAGGAAAGAAATAAAATAAAAATGAGTGACAAAGATTATTTCTAACCATGTCCTAAAGTATTTCCTATCTGATCTCTTGCAGAGAATGTTGGACTACTCTGGAATCTCTGTTTAATCCTTAGTTGATTTTCACTGAGGGAAAGAATATGATTTTCTGATATACTCTTTACCTTACTCATGTAACTGCAACCCCTCTGTAGAGTATCTTTACATTAAAAATATATTTTTTAAAAAAGAAAGGATATAATTTTCTATGAAATTGAGCTTGGTAAGGCTGGATGACAGCAAAATTCATTTGTACAGTTCAAAACAATGTTTTATTCTCTATACATGTGTGTGTTCCATTTATTCCTTTTCTAATCTTTATTCTAAGAGGTTAGTGCTTACAAGTGGTTACAAGTATGTACAAGAAAGCTCAAGGATAACACAGGTGATAGTTGAACACTAAAGAAAAATGAAGGACGCTCAGGACCAGAGTTCAAGCCCCATGACCAACAAAAAAAGAAAAAAAAAGAAAAATGAAGGAAAAGCAATGTGTGAATTTTGGAGGACAAAGGAAGTAAGAGCAGTCTTTATTGGCATAGTATTTTCTAGTTCCTGGAGCAGGGAATGACTTTTATAAATGTCTAAAAAGATGTTAATTGATCCCAGTAACCTATATTGTCCAGGGAAGGCATATTTTAGGGAATTGGTTATAAAATAATTACAGGCAGATATTAATTTTCTTCTGACTTAGGTTTTTCTTACTCTCTGGGGTTCACATCATTAAACGGAAAAATATCTGTATTTATGTTGTCTGGAGAATTTGGTTAGTTTCTACCTTTGAAATGTTCCTGCTTGCTACAATAAAATGCATAATGTTATGTACACCAAGAAGTGAAGTTTAAAAAGGAGAAAACTTATGAAATTTAGGGAAAAGAAATCCAATACCTTGAAAATTATATTATTGCCAGAGAAGAGACATTTTATGAGGAAGGATTTTAAATGAGTTTCATTATTCTTGGAAACATTTGAGTAGAATATCAGAACAAAAATTTCATTAATTTTCTTTATGAAAATTGAAAAATGTTTCATATTAATTCTCATGGTAATCATTTTAATAGTAAAATGATTTTAATAGTAGTTCTGAGAATGTTATCGGAGCCATTCGTATAATACAAATAGTATTTAAACCCCAAATGGATTTTAGTGCAAATAAATCACCCTCAAAAATTCACTTCCCTCCATTACAAAACACCTGTGATTTCAGTCTTCCCTAGAGCTGTTGTGATAGTATGTGAAATAAAAAGGCTTTAAAAAAATGAAGTAAAATATAAGGAAAAGGCATAGTACAGCAAGGAAGCTTCAGTCAGCTGATAACATGTGAGAAAGAAACACATGAGTTATAGTTTGTGAGAAATGTTTGAATGAAAATCTCACTTTTAATAACATAGTGGTAATTTGTGTTTTTTTAAAGACTGGTGGCTGGAAATATCAGAGCAATGGTGTAATATATTTTGCAATGCAAGAGGGTCTTGAACTAACCAATGCTAAGTGCCTTAAACTCACTCACCTTTGCCAATGTATTCAGCCCAGGTATCTATTGAAAGTTTGAATCCTAGCAAATACTGAGCTCTGTTTATGTCCTTTAGGAGACTTATGTCCTTAGACTTTTCACTGGTTTTATTGCTCATTTTTTAGAGATAGATGATAAATTATCCTAAGTATGATTTATAGAAACAATTCAAGATTTTCCCCTAGTATTACCAATACATAAATGCATAAGTTACACGTTAATAAATGATCATAGCTCTCTACAAAGTCCTGGAGGCTAGCCTTGTTATTTAAATTTTTGTGAAAAATAATGTGTTATTCTTACATTAAATATTCTTCCATTTATTATTTTATTCATTATGGTTCACATTATTTAAATATTATTCTTATATAATCTAAAAAAACAACATTTTGGATTTCTCTGAAAATTAATAGGGATTATACCAGTCATCTCTTTTATCTATATTGTTTCATGAAAATAAGCAAAAGTTTCCATGAATTTATGGTCAGCTTTTGGAAATTGATTTTTATTATGTTATAGAAATGTGAAAAATACATCTGCCTATCAAATTATATTAATGTTATAGCTACACTTATTGAAATTCTATGGCTTTTTTGTAAAAGGGACTTCATCATTTGGAACACAAAATAATTATTATTTAACTTTTTAATTTAACTTTAGTATTTAATTGTTTAATTGGTTCTCCTGGTTGTCATAATTACAGGAAACTACATCCCTGAAGATATACCTTCTAAAGCAGGTTTCTCTTGACTTAAACATTATTCAATGTCCATATTTGAGATAGATGGCTGACTTGTTAAAATTAAATTATATTATACTCATATTTATGTCCATCAGACATTAATTATGATGTGGATATGGCATCACTTGTTCATAGTCCCCGCTACTTGAAGTTAGAGGCAGGAGGAATGTAAGTTCCAGGCTAACCTGGGCAAAAGCTAAGTCAAACTTTACAAAAAGGACAGGGTTAGAGGTATAGCTCAAGTGATAATGTGCTTGTCTAGCATGTACAAAGCCCTAGATTCAATTACCAGTAACAATCTCACTTTAAGAAAAAGAATTGTGAATGGTAAAAAAAGGAGTAAGAACTAGGAAAGGTATTTTCTTTAAATCATATTTCAGATTTCTGTGGCATATGTGGGGAACCTTCCACTTAAGTCTTTTGGATGAATATAGATGTTCTGTTTTTATTACTGACAGGAAATGAGATGATGGAAATGCAGAGTATATAACTTTAAAGACAAAGCTGTTAGGAAAATAAGATGCGTGCAATGATAACACTCCTGGGTTATTGTTTTAATGATGCTGTCAATATGTGAGGTGTAGTTAGAAGCACACACTTAATTTTCTCTGTAGAGATTAGACCACCTTCTGTTACAGCAATATATCTGTGTCCCTGGTTAATGATTTGTGCTTGTTTGATGAACTCACACAATATGGTTGGGCCTGGAAAACAAGATTTTGTCCAAAGAAAAATTGTGTATTCAACTGAGAAAATAAAATTTGAAGTGTTATTGTGTCTGAATCTTTTACTTGTTATGAATTAGCAAACGTGTCAGGAAACTGCCAAAATGACTAAAATTAGAATAAAGGCTTTCAGAATTTTTCTTAATGTTTCATCACAATGCCCTTGGTATATAGATATTATATTACTATGAAGAAAACTACACTCAGGTGTTTATTTTAACATCATATATATATATATATATATATATAATATATATATATATATATATATTATGTGGCCTTATTTAGATTCAGTGATAAATCTTCAAGCCTTGGATGTCCATGATTTTTACCTTAACTCACAAAGAAACAACAACAAAAAATGTGAGCCAATTACTGCCTCTGCCCACACCTCCAGATGTTTCCGTTTCCCAAGTATAGAACAGAATTTTCACTTAATTGTCTTTGAACGAAAGAATAAAACAATAAGGAAAAGTTTTTTGATCACCTAATATCATTTTATAGGAGTTGTAGAGTGCAGATTGAAGTCAACCAGGTCCAAATGAGGCTCCTGAGAATAAGAGACACCAGAATTCAGTAAAATATGACAAAGTCACATGACAATCCTTCAAAAGATCTGGGCAGTGTCACTGTGACAGGAGGGGAGAGGTTGACTTGTAGCTGGCTCTGTTACAAATGAACATTGTTTGCCAGGCTGCGATATTGCTATGGTGTATCCAGCCTGGGATACTCCCCTACCCTTGGGAAAAAAATGTTTTAATTAATGATGTGGATATTATAATTTGTTTTGCCTAAACTGCTTTGCAAGCTTGTTCAAAACACCCCTAGAACTTAGAGGAAAATAGGGTTTTCAAGTGAAGAAGTTTTTGTGACATTATTCCATGATATATGCCAACAATTTATAAAAACAAGTGCAGCTGCCTGTGCCTGAAAATCTAAGAATGGATTCACCAGCACATACCAAGGCTATTTAAAACCTGACTCAAAGAATTTCTTGCTGTTTTCTGGATATTGGCTACAGTCTGTGAGTCAGAATTCCACCCGAACTCTCACTTTTTTTTTTTGAAAAGTCTTTATTGTGATTAAGTGATTACATAATTTCACAAATTTTACAGTATTGTGGGATAGTGATGCTTAGTTAACTTCACACATTCTAACTTTCATGGACAAATTGTCTATCATGGTCTATAAAGTTTATGAGTTCTATGGGCTTTGACAATACAGTTATTTCTTCCACATCGGGTGATGTGTACATTCCTTTCCTTTTGCATCGTGTCCGTTGTTCCCTCTTTCACACTCATTCCCTCCCTCCCATCGCTGCCATTGAGTTGCTTGGCTCATTTTGATCAATGTCCAGTGCAGCTGATGGGTACCATGGTTGTATTTTTCCCCTTATTCCCTCTACTTCTGTGTCTTCCTCCTAGTTTCCCTCCAGTGTGCACGTATATACCATATGTGTGATCAGCAGCGTGGTGTTATTTAATAGTGATTCGACCAGATGAGTGGAGGTCCTTTGTTTTCTCAAGTCTTGTTAACTTTATGGTATCACCTTATGTTTTGGATTTAACATCTACTTATCAGGGAGACCATGTGCATGTGCCGTTTGTCTCTTCGATCTTGGCTTACTTCATTCAACATGATTTCTTCTAGTTCCATCCATTTCCCTGCAAATACCATTATTTTGTCATTTCTAATGGCTGCATAATATTCCATTGTGTATAGATACCACAATATTGGATCCATTCATCTGTGGCGGGCATCTGGGTTGTTTCCACATTGTGGTAATTGTGAACAGTGCTGCAATAAACATGGAGGTGCATGTGGCCTTGTGTCCTGGTTCCTGTTCTTCAGGATAGATGCCTTGGTGTGGTGTAGAGGAAGTCAACATATAGCTTTCTGCTCTAATGGATTTGCTGGACCTATTGCTACAAAGAAACTAAAATGATGATGAAAGTGGTATCATTATCATTTATTGAAATGACTTTTATTTCCATACAAAGATTTTTGAATCCATAGATCATAAGTTTTCATTTAAGCACACAATCCTTATATTGTTTATATCATAAAATTCTTAGCTTAAAATGCTTTCATTCAGTCCAGAATCCAGAAAAATTACTACTAGCTTGAATTAAAGGATGGTAGTTTAAGAAAATGCTCCTGCTTTTCAAAAGTATTAAACTTGTAGCCTTTTCTTTACATATTTATAAATGAATATGAGTGAATAAAGGAATTCAGAATATATATTTTCACTGAAAAAAACAAACTTTATTTGCAAAATTTTATTCATGGTAACTATTATAATGTGTCTGGAAAATATGAAACAGTAACATGATGTAAAAAATGTGATGTACTGCACTTGGACAAGTCCACATTAATTTTTACTCTCTATTTATGGACCTAAATGTATCATTTAAACTATATTTTAATTTTCTCATTTAAAATTTAAAAATAATGCTTTCTCTTCATCATTTACTCTTCATTTATACCTCATTGACTTTAGGAAAAAGATGATTTGGGCAGTTTATTATTTATATAGTACATTTGATTATTTTCTAATCAACACTGCTGTTAGTTCAAATACATTAATTTGAGTAGCTAAAGGATTGTTGGCATTGAGTTTTAATAAGTTGAATTTTGCACAAACAGAAATAAAAGTAAGATGAAACATCTCCACTTGTGGAAGGAGTATTGTGCTCTCCCCTGGAAGTTCAGTTTTGAAGTCCTTTAATTAAACTAAAAGGTACTGAAGAGAAGATTATATTTCGGAGTCAGTGCCTGAACATTATAGCAGGGCGCTACACTTGAGAAAGCTGAACATGTTTCATTTGGAGGAGAGAATTTGGAACAAGATAGCTCTCTTGGCTTACTTCAAGGATTTATGTCATGAAGGAGGGCTAATTGTCTTCATGACACAATAGAGGCTAGAATGAGGAAGGGTGAAAGGTAGACACTTTAACACTATAATCATTTCTAACCATCGAATTACTTCTCCAAATGGATCAAACTAGAGAGAATGAATTCCTTAATCTTATTGAGCCTATTTAACTTTCATAAAGGATTAGCTTGCCTCTTAAATGAATTTACATTCATATTTTAGATTTTATTCTCTCTATTAATCAATCTTTATTACTCTGAGTCACTACCTACATTTTATAATAAAATTATACCAACACCCATGTAGTTATTCCTCAAGGGATTTATTTCTAGAAAATTATAAGTGACAATCATGTTATTAGAGTATTTTAGTTCCAGCTAAATATGGACTCTGTCAGAGTTCATATCTTTGAAATACTTGTCACATTATTGATCAATTTATTATGCTTTTTGTGTTTTCTTATAAGTTGTGAAATATTTACAAATATTTTCCACCCTTGGTATTAACAAAGTCTAAGAGATTACATGTTGGAGGTATCTTAAAGATTCTAGTTTAGTCTAGTTCTTAATTCCCTTTTAAAGCCTTTGGCAATATTTGTTTATGTTTATTTATTGTTAATAGGTAAATAGACAAATGCAAGTGATAACAGTAGTTTCTGAGATTTCCCTGGCATTTTTGATATCTGTTACTTTTAGAAATCCATTTTTATGGCTTTTAGCAAAAAAAAATTCCTGCTCACTTAATCTGGATGCATTGGTGCCATCCAAAGCAAATCTTCTTTCATATGCATACATTTTGTATATTTAAGGACATTGGCTGTTTTCACTTGGACTTTAGTATCTTAGTACGTTTGGCAAGTTCTTTGTTAGTAAGCTGGTATTATACATACACTTGTAGCATGTTAATAAGATCTGGACAAAAATTGTACTGCAGGGGGGGTATATTTCTCAAGAAAAAAAGCAGCTCTCTTTTCCTTTGTTCTATTTTTGGGAGTGTGGGGGGGAGTTGGTCGTGGATCTTGAACTCTGGGCTTGGGTGCTGTCCCTGAACTCTTCAGCTCAAGGCAAGCATTCTACCACTTGAGCCACAGCACCACTTCTGGTTTTCTAGTGGTTTATTGGAGATAAGTGGTTTATTGGAGATAAAGACTTTTCTGCCCAAGCTGGTTTTGACACATGATCTCAGCCTCCTGAGTAGCTAGGATTGCAGGTATGAACCACCAGCTCCCAGCTCCTTTGTTCTATTTTGTGTCCACAATTCTACAAATACAGCCTAAGCTTTCAATGATGGTATAGCAACACGATTATACAGTTAATGCATTAATTCCCCATACATTTAGTGAATATTTAATGAATGACTACAAGCAAAAAGACATTTGCTATAGATACACAGTGAATTGTGGGATTTTTCATTTTTGTAAAGAGCATTTAGTCAAAGCTCCTCATTCGTTTTCTTAAGAGCTTTCTTTAAATCATGGTGTTTATTGGACATTACAAAGAAATTTGGAGCATTATATTTTTCTTATTAAATTTCATCTCATTAATTTTTTGAGATCCACTGCAATACTTTTGTCAGAGGGTCAAGGTAGTAGCTACAACTGTATAGTGAGGAAAAGATGAGAATGATTCAGGCTTGTGCGTCTTTATAGGACTAGAACTCAAGTCCTGAGCACTGTCCCCTGAACTCTTTGGCGTGCTTTACCAATTTGAGCCACAGCACCACTTACATTTTCCTGTGGTTAATTGGAGATCAGTCTCCAGACTCTAGAGTCTCAGGGACTTCCTGCCCTGGCTGGTCTCAAACCGCAGTACTCAGAGCTCAGCCTAATGAGTGGCTAGGATTATAGGTGTTAGTCTCAGGTGTGCAGCATGCTGTGTATCTTAATGGGAATAGAAACTCTTAAAGACTTTCTGCAAGGAAGTAACATAATTATACTTTCTAGTTGGAAAGACTTCATTGGTTTCTTTGTAAATTCAGATTGTCCGGGCATGATTCAGAGTTACCATTTTCTCCGGAAAAAAATATTTTTAATACTTTTTTATTGTAAAAATACTGTACAGAGGGAAAAGGTAATGAGTATATTTCCTATCAAGTATTGTTGCCTCCTCCTTTGTTTTTCCCCTATTATCCCTTCCCTCCACCTCCACAACCACACTCCCCCCCCCACCCTAAATTGTAAAATTCATTTTTCAACACAGGTATCTTGTACATCTCATTGTTACAATGGGTCAACTTGTTAAACATGTTGTTTTTTCCCCTTCCCCTCCCCAAGCTAGAGAAGTTTATATACAAGATGCAGGGCACCAACATCAAATATAGTGAAAACAGGGATTATATCATGGAGGAGGAACACACAAAGCAACAAAAAAAATCATATGGTACATTATAAATACATTAGAAACAAGAGCAAGAAAGAAAAAAACCACCTGTGACGCTATCTTGGGGTTGATTTCGCTTAACATCAATTTATCTGGTCATATGTAAATAGCTTTTGATCTTTTCTGCCATGGTTTCCCTTACGTGCAATAACTAGTATGTGTCTGGGACAAGCAGAAAACATCTTTATTACATCAGTACCCTAAAGTATCAGCTTCCTTTTGTTTAGACAAACAGGCTTCTCTGATGATTTTATCACTTTTGTCTAAAACAATTGCATCTGCTTCTCCCAAATCTCTTTCTCTCCCAATATCACCTTCTTATGATTCTTATCTGTTATGAGGTGAAGCACCTCCTGGGTCATAATCCTACCACCATGCTGTTCTTTCTTTTCAAGAACACCGTGCCAAGCATCCACAGAATGAACACTGATACTGAGAACAAAATAGGTTCTTCCTCTGTAAAGTGGTTCTCTCTGACATTTTGGTCACAATTATGCAAACGTAAGTAATACCAAAAGTAGTAGAGAAGCGAGGCTGCAACTGTGACTCAACCAGACTACTCCTCAAGCTAGCAGCAGATCTTGTTGCTTTCCTCTTGATGCTAGATTTGCAGGCATGCAGAATGCATAAGATACAGGATCAGAGAGAAGATTATGGAAGTTTCCATCCAGATTTTCAAGGAAGGCCTGTGAAGCTAACAATCTATAGCAGGATGCATATCCCTACTAACGGCCCTGAATAGGAAATGGAAAAAGCTGTGAGGGTGAAGACTAGGCAGCCATAACATCTTTAAAATGTTGATGATGCCAGAACTGTGGAACATCTGCTGAGGGCAAGAAGTGGAGGTGAACCTAGAAAAAGACCATTAGTTTGCATATGGCAAAGCTATAGGGTGAGGGCCCAAGCCTATTGCAGCTCACATCACACCACCATATCTCCAGATGATGGTGGACCTATAGGACTCATTTCTTTTTCTACTAATTTTCAGACTTGTGGTCACATTTCTTCTTACTATGTACTCATTTTGCTCTTTTGGAATGGCAATGTTTACTATGTACCATTGAATGTTGGAAGTATGTAAAGTTCTTCCTAATTTTATAGCCACACACTGCTGCAAGTTTGCCTTGAGTCTTAGTAAAGACTCTAGACTTGGAATTCTGAACAGTGTTGGAACTGTTAAGAGTTTAGAGAATCTTCAAAATGGACTAAATTTATTATGTATTACTAGATGCCGATGAGTCTTTGGAGGTCAGAGAGAGAATGCTTTGGAATGTTCCTCACAGACTTATGTTTTGAACTCTTGGTCCTCAACCAGTGTGAGGTGGTAGAAACACTGAGATTTTGGGCCTCCTAAATAACTGGGGGGACAGTCCTTTGAAGGTTATCCTAGGCCCCTGTCCCCTTCCATTTTCTATCTCTTCTTCCTACCATGAAGTGAGGAACTTTCTCTAATATATTCTTCCACCACAATGCAATTCTATTTAAGCAGATGAGCCCATGCACCATGTCAATGGTGGACTAAATCCACTGAAGTGAAATAATTTCACTCTCTAAGTTTCTTTATTTTCATGGATTTTGCCATACTGATGCAAAATCGACAAGAAGGTTCTCTAAAGATTATTTGCTGCCTAGCTAAAATTCAAATTTAACTGACTGTCTTTGTAAAAATGTATTTGCTAAATTAGGGTAAAATTTGAGATAAAATTCTGTTACATGGCTGAATGTCAATGGCTATTCAGAGGGTGAAATCTGAGGGTTGTGTTTTAGCAGCTAGTTCAGGTGGACAGTCTTATCTCAAATTAACTTGCAAAAAGCTAGAGTGAAGGTGTTGTTCAAGTTGTAGAGCACCAGCCATGAGCCTGCTAATCTAAACTCTGAGCCTCAATTGCTATACCTTCTCTTTTATAAATAAGTGGGAGACATTTTCTGAGTGTGTGTGTATGTGTGTGTGGGTGTGTGTGTGTGTGTGTTTGTGAACAGAACCCCACAGGATTCTTTTTAAGACCATAGGTCATTTATTACGAATGACAGATATGAGGAAATGAAGACGGATATATCTAAAATGTGCAAATGACTATAAGACAATATGTGCAATGAAGATTCAGCAGAATTTTTGCTGTATAAGCGAATGGGTGATTAGGGAACAAATACTCAGCAAACTGGGGATAAAAAATCAGTTATGAGGAAAGTGTAGACAGACAATTTTTGTGTTTTTACAAACTAAAATCTATATAATCTATAAACCAATGGGTCAACCCTATTCAATTGTCTCAGATATATAGTTTACCTAGGGAGTCTGAAATATTTATGATGAGAAAAATGTGGCAGGAAAAGACTAAAGCCTAACCTGATATTGATGAGAGTTATTTTTGAGACACTTAGTAATGGGGAACAGATGGCAGGATAGTTTTCTATGCAAACTTTACTTAGCTGGGTTCTAGCCAGCTCCAAACGAAATTTTGGCTAACATCCTTTAGAGAAGCTGGCATAATCAGAATTAGGCTCTAGGTCAATTAGCCAAATGCCAATTCCCTCAATAACCAATTTACATTTTCCTTTTTAACATACTTATTTCAGTTGATGATATTCTGCCTTCATTTCTTTAAAAGTAATTCTTAAAATGATGCTACCTCCCAGGTATGATACAGTAGTTGAAGATCTAGAGGCTCAGATGAGGGGGATTCAAAGAAAGAGAAAGATGCTTTTTAACACTAAAAAAATATTTCAATAAAGTCTCCAATAATGTAGAAAACAAATTTTTATGTTTTATGATGTATTGTTTGTATATATAGTAAAAGGATACATCAATTCACACAAAGTAGAATTCATCCTTTGGATTACAAGTTGTTACACAAAGGTATTCCTAGGAACTTTATGAATATCTATATGTATACATATATACATGTATGTAATATGTTCATAAATATTAATTGTTAATTGCGAGTAGAAATTTTAGAATATCAAAAATTTCACAAGAGTCACTAACATCTTATTCTTATGAGCCTGAAATCCTGCTTCTTTAACTATCTACTCCCCTCTTCTGATTTTCAGTTTTCTCATTTTTGAAATGCCATCATAAAAATCAGTTAGAAGGTAGAATTCCAATGATATGAATAGAATTGGAACTATTAATTAGAAGAAATAACTAAACTTGTGAGATAGGTTATAAGTTGGATTTTGTGGATTCAGGCTGATTAAAATAAGATTTATTGTTCTTTTTGTAATCTAAGAGAAATATAAAGAAATTTGGATCTCAGCATATAACTAGAAAGAAATTAATTAAAGCATTTAGGTATTTGCTTAGAACTAGCTTTTGATAGCCTTTTTGGGAAAGTACATAATTGGCTAGATATTTATCAGGATTCACTGTTCAATCAATTTAAGACTGATTTAAGGTTTACATTACTACTGTAATTTTGCAATCTAGATTTCAATTTTTTACATAACCTCCATTAAAAATTCTATATATTAAGTTTTTCTATACATATGTGTATGCATATGAATATAAAATCTATATTTCTTTATTTTGATGGGACATTAAGAAATGAATAAACTGATGCTAATGTAAACTCTCTATATACATCAATTACACATAATATACTATTATAAATATATAATGTAGTTACATTTTGTGTATTTATTATTTTCCAGATAATCTTGAAAAGCAAGTGCTAAAATATGAGGAAGGAATGATGCAAAAATTTACTTTTATTATGTTTTTAACTAAACTGGAACTGAAAGATCAGAGGCTGCTAAGAAAATAACATTTTCTTGTTTTCTTAATTATTTAGATACTCAATACTTGGAAATTCATTTAAAAGTCAGGAATTAGCAGTGATCATGTCACAAAAAATAAAGACACCTCAAATTTGGAAAACAGCAACAACAACAAAAAAAAACTTTGACAGAAGCTTGCCAGGAAAGACTGCTGGTAGAACTATTAGCTGAGTGAATGAGAATTCAGATATAAAGCATACATAAAGAACAGTTTTGTTATTTTACAAGTCATGTAAATATTCAGATTAATTTAGCATGTTTTATCATATATCCTTACTATTAGTAGATAAAAGTGATTCATGAAACACTACCAGCTTCAGTATTTATTTTAAAATCCATTTAAAAATGGAATATGTTAAATGTGCATTACAATTTAGAAAGTTTCTCTTTAGTTAAATAGTATAGGAATGTCTTATCTTCAAATATAACAATGAAATTCCATCTTTTATTAATATAATAAAAAACATTATAGACAGATGTCTCATACTTGTAATCCTAGCTACTCAGGAAGCTGAGATCTGCGGAGAGCAGTTTGATGACAGTGTGGGCAGGAAAATCTGTAACAATCGCCAATAAACATCTAAAAAGCTGGTAGTGGAGCTGTGGCTCAAGTATTAGAGCACTAGCTTTGAGCAAAATAAGCTCAAGGACAGCACCCAAGCCCTGAGTTCAAACCCCATGTCTGGTGCACACACACACACACACACACACACACACACACACACACACACACACACACACACACACACACACACACACACACATGAGAATATTAATGTAATTTGTTAAAGGCAATGTATATTGACATGGAAAGGATTTTTATCTGAACATGTTTTCTTGAAGCCATATGAACATTTGGAAATATTTATTAACTGTTACAGAATGAAAATGTCATATGGTACTAAAACAAGTACTATGGATTTTTTGCAGAAGATTCTTTTAATAGATTCAGTCTACTCTTCCTTTTAAAATACAAATAGAGTATTTGACATCCATTTCATTTACATGTGAGAGTCTTCTCTTTCTCTCTGGTTTCGGAGTAACATGCCATAGATGTAAATTACATCCACACCAGTCATCTTTTGTCTGCTTACCTTGTCATTCCAATAACCTGAAATTAGATGCCACTTCTGGTTGGCCAATCTCATTTCACAATGGACATTTAGGGAAAATAAAGAGTCTTTTGATTTTGCTCTACTTGCAAGCTGTGATGTTTAGTTGTAACAATTTTCCAGGTATTCTGGAAGAAAACATGAGACTTTGGAGCTAGTGACAAAGGGTATTTGAGCCCCATTTCTTATGACAATGGGATGTTTTACAGAGTAGAAATCTGTGTTTAGGAAATCCCAGTTTTATCTAGCTGGCTTCAAGAAACCACACACAATGGTTACATAATGTGATCTTACATTACAGTCATTATATGAGACAGCAAGACAATCTGACCTCTTGCTGTGGAGAAATAGTCTCCCTTGTTCAGAAGGCGGAGACCTATATAAATATCCTTGCGATTTCTCTTTGGAACACAAGGCTTTTAGTAACATTGAACCCATGTGGAATAGGTTGTTAACATACCGCTAGGTCATATATGATAGTCTTCTACTGACTTTTTGTTAATGAAAAGAATATTAGGATTATTTTTTAAAATCACAATCCACTATCCTTAACAGGTTTTGCCAGAAAGTACTTCATACTTGTGTCCCTTCAAACTTTTCTTCCTGTCTCACCATGTTGCAGAACTTCATGATTTTAGAAACTAAGATGGTTTTTGCTTGAATAACATTTTTTAAATTTCTATTGGTTGTTCTGTCTTTGGACCCAAAATGTTTGCCAAACTAGAAATAACAATGGGGTAAAGGCCTTTGAACACTCCGAGAGGTTCACTTAGATATTTTTAGTGAAATGGTCACCTGTGTAATCCCAGATACTTATGAGGCAGAGACTGAAGGAATCATGGTTCAAGGTCAGCCTGGGGAAAATGTTAGTGAGACCCCATCATAATTAATAATAAGGGATTGGCAGTATGCATGTCTGTGCAATACAGGTACTGGGAGGAAAAAGAAGTATTGTGGCCCTATGCCAAAATCATGAGTTTTTTATGGACAAAATCATAAGACTCTAACAAATAACTTAAGTAAAATGGCTGCGGCTTAAGTGGGTAACTATGAATGACTGTTCATCTGGCAGGCAGGGGGCTCTGAGGTCAAAGTCTTTATAGCAAATAAAAGAGGAGGTGTAAGAAGGAAGAAAGGAAGGAAAGGAGAAAGGACACTAAAGAAATGGAGGGAAAGAAGTCCAGAAAAACAGAAGAGGGAAGCAAAGGAAGGAAGGAAGAAGGCAAATCCACAGAAGAGCTGGAAAGAGAAAAGAGGGAAGTGCCATATTCCTGTTGCCAAAGCCATTGTTTTCAGTGCATGCAAAGTAACAGTCAAATCCCATTTTTTTACTCACAATTCATTTTGTAAGTCCTAGGACAAATATTCCTCCCATGAGTTAAGCTTAAGGTGTTTTGGGAGATGTCTCCCAGATGCTTTAATCTTCTTGATTCAAGACAGGAAATTTGTACTATAAACTGTTAGGATAAAATAAGTATCTGATGTTAAAATAAAGAATTTTATAGACAAAAAGAAGCTCTCTTCTGAATGAGATGAAATAAATATTTTTGTTATGATGTTTTGGCTAGCTTAAAAGCCATTCTCTCTTTTTTTTTTGTCAGTGGTGGGACTTGAACTCTGGGCCTAGGCACTGTCCCTCAGCTCTTCAGCTCAAGGCAAGCCTGCTACCACTTGAGCCACAGCACCACCTCCAGTTTTCTAGTGATTTATCAGAGATAAGAGTCTTATGGACTTTCCTGCCTGTGCTGGCTTTCCACCTCGATCCTCAGATCTCAGCCTCCTGAGTAGCTAGGATTACAGGTGTGAGCCACTGGTGCCTGGCTAAAAGCCATTCTTTCTAGTGAGCTTCAGGAAATCATTTCCCTTTTGCTTTATAAAATAATTATATACAGTTGATTTGAACAGGACAGTAAAAACTGTATAGTATGTACATGCTGTAATATAAACTACATATTTACTATACTATATACTATATAGTATAGATAATTTATATTCTAAATACTTTATACTTTATACCTTATTGGTTATATAATTATGTGAATTGTCATATAATCAATGTGTTAATAATCTCTGTAAAGATAAACACTCCCAAACCTAGCAAACTCTACATTCGTTATTCACTAAATGTTTATTCTTTTTTTATTTTGGATTCATTGAGGGTAACATTTCTTAGCAGCCAAGTGTGAAACAGTCAGGAATATGTAAATAACAAATTAGCTTAGATTGAACTAACTCATCATGAATTGAGATTAATTAAATTACTTAGTTTTGCATCATCTTGCTAAAACCATGGGGAGTAAAGCAGTTAAACACTGCAAAGAAATAAGCTGTGATTGAAAGGGATAATAAGTATGATCATGTATTACCAAAAAAAGATTGTCTATAGCTATTATGACCTCAAGTTTCTCTTGCCTCATGTGAATAAATGATCGTCGCTCAATTCCAGTGCAGTGGAAAAGAAGACTGCTCATAGATGTCATGCAAACACTTTTAAATGAAATGTTATGGGTATATATCTGTAGCAACATTAATGAGGGAGAAATAAACATACATTTTTCCATTATTGAAGCTTATCAAGTTTCAGACAATTAACTGTTTGAGGCTTTGTGCAAAGGCTGTACAAATTTGTAAAAAAAAAAAATATTGTCTATGCAGTTGTCTGCGCCAAATTGTAAACCTTGGATTGGCTATTACTAGCCTTCTAAAAATAATACATTTAAGAGATAAGTGTGTTTTATACATTTCTCAGCTACAGTATGACTAGCATATTGTCATGGATTTTATTATGACATTTTCCATGTATATATATCTATATATCTATATCTATATAAGTTACTTTCATTATATTTAGTGATACTCATTCTTGACTTACCTACCCCTCCCCTGGTTCTTTTCTTTTATCAAATTGTTCTCTTTTAATTTATCCTTGTGTATGAAAGAATCAATGTTATTTCTTTATGAATCTGCCTCATTGAACTAATTATGATGGCTTCCAGTTCTATTTTCTTCAAATAATTTCATAATTTCTTCATTATGGGTGAATGATGCTACATAGTGTACACATACCACATTTTAAAATCCATTCATCTGTTGCCGAGTGGATCTCACCTAGTGGGATCATATGTTTATCTCATTTTCTATTTGTTGATAAAATTCCATACTGATTTTCATATGGGTTCCATATTTGGCACATTTTCACCAACACTTGCTAATTGTTTTCTCCAACCATCCTGACTAGCATAAGATGCAATGTCAATGTTGTTTTTGGTTTGTATTTCCTTTATGGCTAAGGACATTAAGCACTTATTCAGTTGTTTATTGGGCACTATTATTACATCTTTTAAGTATTGTTAATTTGTCAATATATTATTAGGGTTATTATTCTTCAGTGATGAATTATTTGAGATAGTTATATATTATGTCATTGTTCTGTTTGTTAGAGAGATAGCAAAGTTTTTATACCATGTTGACATCTTTTCACTTTGGAAATAGTTCTCTTCATTTTGCAGAAACATAGTAATCTAGTCTGTGTATATAGAATAATAAACATCTACTCTCTTGGGAAGAAAATGCGAACAGATTCTCCTAAAGTGCAGTATAAATTCTGATGAACAATCTCTGTGGTTTATCAACCCTAAATGGCAAAGGGTGATTTTAGAACACAATATTAGGCTTGTGACCACTTTTGCATGATGCACACTACTCAAAAAATTCAAAGTAAGTTGTTTTCTGAGTTTTCCTATTCAAGATCTCAAGGTTTTTGCATTGTTCACTTTTTCAGTCAAATTTGCTCAATAGAGAATCAGTTTTGTTGAATATGGCTTTCACATACTATATTTACACTGCTTTTGCAGCCAACTTAAAAGTGGTATTGACTGGCAATAAGAATTGTCAGTTTTGTAGGCATAAATCCAGGGTTTAAATTTAAAACCTGAATTAATTATACTAGATACTGATGAAGATTTACTATAAAAGTCCATTATCCCAGGCTCTAGGAGATTGATATATTCTGGGATACTTTTAATAGTGCCAAGATTGTTCTACATTTTAGTGAAAAATGCCGTTTTTGCATTATTTAATATTTCCTTTTTCTTTCACTTTCTTTGGAACATTCATTGAATATTTAATACAGGAATTCACAACTTTATGATGCATACTATAGCATTTCATTTTTCATAATGAAAAGTGATGAGTGATCAATTTTAAAGACTTGTCATTTCTGGAATGTAATATTTAATGTATTGAAAATTTAATACTTTGAGGTTATTAGAAGTGATGTTTATAAGAAAGTAGATATATTTACCATTTTGTTATCCCTATTTTAGAATTTCCTTGTCTTGCTCATGGCAGTGTCTTGATATTTTTATTTAGCACTGCAGGTAAGTTTCCTTTTGCCATTTCCTCTCTGTAGATTTAGAGAAAGTTCAGAAGTTCCCATTTTCCTGGGAAATCTGATCATACAATGATTTGAGTGAATGACACACATTTTAAAAGAAGTTAAATGAAACACAGCAGGGCAGAAGATCAACTGTGAATGAATTATCTCATAAGAAAGTCAGTGAGATTGGAAATGGTGAGACATTTATTTCTTATCCAGTATTATGATTTTTTTCAGTGATACTGAAGTTTATCGGAGAATGATAGAGCATCATCTTTAAAATTAGGTTTTCATAAGCTTCCTACCATACTAGCTTTGGCTTTCACTTGGATGTCACCTTAACAAGTTAATTCTGTCTGTTTATAAAATCATATAATTACATATGGAAGGATTCTGAAGAATGTCCCTAAAATTGTGACCATAAGAAAGAATTGAATATTAGGTCATATTTCAACCTATTTTAATTCTTCTTTGTTTATCTGTATTTTTATTTATTTTATTTATTTACTTATTAATTTTGTCGGTCGTGGGGGCTTGAACTCTGGGCCTGAGCTCTGTCCTTCAGCTCAAGGCTAGCACTCTACCACTTGAGCTACAGCACCACTTCCGGGTTTCTGGTGGTTTATTGGAGATAAGATTTTCACGGTCTTTCCTGCCCGGGCTGGCTTTGAACCGCGATCCTCAGATCTCAGCCTCCTGAGTAGCTAGGATTACAAGCTTGAGCCACTGGTGCCTGGTTTTATCTGCATTTTTAAATGAATAAAAATGATAGAAGGGAATTTAAGAAAAAGAAATGGTAATAAAGAGGTAGATTTATTGAATAATATGGCCAAGCACTTTGTCTATATTTTTTTCCTTCAACCAAAGCTGCTTAATTTTGAGCTCCAAGTATTCGAATGGCTAGAGCTGGTAGTATATTTTCAACGCTTCTGGAGATCACGACTATACCAAATTCAGTTCCTTCTTGTGAAGGATTGTCAGGGAAATAGTATTTAGCTTGAGCAGTTTCAAAATGTTGTACAAAGACTAAGTAGGTGAGAAAGCTATTGTTCTGAGGGCTGACTACAATGTGCATCTTTTTTTCCTTCTCTATGAAAAAGCAATAGGCTCTTTCTTAACATTAAGTGAAAATGTGTGCCTTTTATTGGATTGTTTATCTTTTCTTTTTTAAATAATTTTTTATTGTGAAAATACTGTACAGAGGGGTTCCAATTACATGAGCAAGGTAATGAGTGCATTTCTTATCCAGCATTGTTGCTCCTCCTTTGTTTTTCCCCTACCATCCCTTCCCTCTCACCTCCACAACTACACTTTCCACCCACACCTAAATTGTAAAGTTCCCTTTTGACATAGCGTCTGGCACATCTCATTGTTGCAATGGAACAATCTGTATCCCTATTTTAACAATTTATTTTTTCCCTTCCACTCCCCAAATTATACCAACAACAAATACAGTGAAAACAGGGGTTAATACCATGGGGGAGGGATATACAAAGCAACAAAAAATCACGTGGTACCTTATAAATGCGTTGGAACCAATAGCAAGAAAGAAAAACCATTTGAATCCTTATCTTGGAGTTCATTTCGCTTAACATCGTCTTATCTGACCTTTTCTGCTTGTCTCAGACATATAGTAGTAATTGCAAATAAGGGAAACCATGGGACCTATGTTTCTTTTGGCAGGGCTTACTGCACGTAATAAGACCTCTGCAATGAAACTAAGATATATGATCATGGAATTCTTTGTCTTGTTTCTGAAGATTAATTTTAATAGTATTCCAAATTAAAACTTTTAAACAATATGTATTTCTTAGTTATTAGATTTATATGCTTTTACTGTTGGCAATGTCTTGGTCTTTTGTCTGACTTTTAGAATTTTATCAAAATTGTAGAAATTTTTTTTTTACTCTCCTTTGAATTTTTATGTCATTGGGGTGTTGAAGTTAATAAAAATAAAAATGGGCATCAAGTGTATTTAAGATGAACAAAACTGGAAACTAAAATCCAACTAAGCACAAATAAAATATAAAATAAAATAAAAATATAACTTTAATATTTCTAATATATCATTGTGAAAATAAAATGTGATTTTGGATCACCCACTATAATTAACTCTAAACAAACAATACACACATATATATGTGCAAAAATATGCACATATACATATCTATAGACATATAGATATAGATACGCGTGTATGATACTTGGAATCATGCTTATACCAACAACCTAAAACTAAAATGTCTTGAGGATGTATCATATATATATATATATATATATATATATAAAATTGATATTCTCAGTTGTACTACTGAGGTGACCACCCTTTGTTCTCAATCTCTTTCAAATCTGATCCTATCACATGTGATATGTTAATCCACCTACCTTCATTAATCATGTGGGTCAGAGACATATGCCTTTCTCTAACCTCTCTGCAAATTAGAAACAGATGTGTATTTTAAATGACCTGGAAGTAATTGCGCCCAACCACTTCCACGATGCACACCTCGGACAGGCTTTTAACTCTTCTCTCATGTACTGAGGTATGATAATACAGTCAATAGAATTAGGTATTTAAAACCCCACGAACATTATCTACTGGCTTTGTGTCTTCAAGTAAGTCACTTTATACAAGTAGAGTGTAAACAGTAATTATGTATACCAGATAGAATGTACTCATGATGAAACTAAGTTATGCCCATAAAATGGTTGGTACATTTGGCAGAAAGTGAGCACAATATAAATGTTTGTGATTTTATTTCACTTTTATTTCTTCCGATTCCTGACAATGGTACCAAAAATCATCTTTTACAATCTGAAAAACATTTTGCAAATCAGTTTAAGGAATGATACTGATAAGCAATGCAAAGAATCATTGGATTTGAGCAGATTCATGGCTTAATTAAAGTGATACAGAGGATGACCATATTTGAAGGATATCTTCTGCTTATATGAAAATATGTTCTTTAAGTGTCAACTTAAGATATCTCTTTTATTGTAAGGGGACAGTTTTGAATGCAATGATTTGACAAACACTGAAAAAATGTATAATGAAAATATCATGCATTAGAGATCATTGTACGAAGCTCTAGAATTTTTCTGATCTTTGTTTTAGCTACAATCTTTTTCTGTATTTTTAAAGGAAACCGTTTGCTCTCTTATCTGTCATGGAACTAGATTAACTGCCATCAAATATTCAAGTTGTTAAAATTTATAGAAAACAATGATAATTATACCTTACTTCTCTTTGGCATTTTTTTCTTTCAAGTGACTTTTATCTCAAAGTGTTCTCAATGCTCACTAAAATGCTGTGGCAACGAAAATGCTGTCACTGTGTTCCCAGGATGCTGTCAGTGTGACTTTGTAGTAAATAACATTATAATGTCAATGCATGACTCAGGAAGTGACAGGATGTCAAGGATGCACTCAGCATGCTTGCATCATAAATTCAACAGAAAATGAATATTTATGAGACCTTCTTAGGATGTCAGAAGAGAGTAATGCAGATGTTGTATTACTGAGAGAAAAGAAATCAATTCGGAAACTTTGTTAAAGATGATGTAAACCTTACTGAGTAAAGGCAATTGCAAGCTATGACAGTCAGAATGCCTTCATACTGAAAGGTGTTTTTGTATTTCCCATGACAACTTTGAGAACTGCCTAAAGCTGATACAGTGTGCCCAGAGAAGGTCAGTGCACTTGGATCACAATCTCTTTCACTCTGTGAGTACTGATAATGCTGGGTGATTAATATTTTTATTAAAGAAGTGAGGACTTAGCCTGGGATAAGTCCATGAACTACCACCTTTGAAGATTCTTCTCCTTCCAATTTGCTATGTCATATGAATCTAAGATCAAGATTTTAGAGGGTGATTGTCCATAAGTGAGAAAGAAATAAGTATGAAAAAACTTGGATTTCTTTTATTGAAAGTGATAAATCATTTGGTTAAAATTGAAAGTGTCAAACTACCACACAGGTTTAACAACCCTTCTCCTTTGGTGTCTGTTTTTCCCTTCTAAACTTTCTTTAAAACCCTCTCTGCCCTTATTGGGACAGATGATCCTCTGACATTTCTGTGGGACAGAGTCTCATAGACATTTTTGCCTTCACTGGTCTTGAAAACTGATCCTTCAGCTTTCAGGTTCCTGTATAGCTAGGATTACAGGAATGAGCCACTATACTTGGCCATTCCCTTCCGTATTTCTTTGGCTTGACAGTTATTTTTTTCTGGTACATGAGTAAGGGACCTGACTCCCTTGAACACATGTTTAGTTTAATTTTCTTCTTCCTGGATGAGTGGTCCTCTTAAAGTTTTAAAACACAGTGTCCCCAACAAAGAGAAAAACAAAAACCAAAATGCCTAGCTCGGAAAAATCTCCTATTGAAAGCTGTTATCAGGTAATCTAAAGAAAAAAATAACCAGCTTCAATTGCCTAAGGAATTTAGGGGAGGCAGACTATAAGAATTTCATGCTATGGATACTAATTTTAAATCTGATAAGTTGAGTGATTAGGAGGCAAATTAAATACAGCCTTAGCATTTTTAAAATTACAGAACTAAGGCTCAATGAATTTTTTCACAGATTTTTCTAAAAAATATATATATTTCAAAATAAAAAATCAAATTATAACTGTTTACTTAGTTCTTAATAATTAATAAGAGACTTCACTATATGTTATTCACATAATTGTTAAAAAATGCTTTTACAAATAAATTTCTCAAAGTTTTATTAATGATGCAAGAAAATATTCATTTGTGTAATAACAATAAATATTAATATTTCTTTATGCAATAAATTGTCAGTTCATTTTAAAGAATATTTTATATTTTATAACAAATACTAAGGCTAAGCACTTGAATTTCTTTTTGACTAAGAACATAAATATGAATTTTAGATAAAAACTTTTTAAATGTTGAGTTCATCAGACAGACTGTGTGACGACGTGTTAGACTCATCCACATAAAAGCAAAGTCATAGGCTGAAATATAGTTTCACTTATTTAAATATTATGTAGACAAGCAGTTAAAGTGGATCCAGAAATTAGCAATCATTATATGGCAGTTTTCCCATTTAGCACCTCTTATCATCTCTTCATTAATAATGAAGTATTCATATCCATAGAATTATCACTAGGCCTCATGATAACAGCATATTCTTAAGTTAGGTGGTGATGCATCTCTATTTGGTAGGGCTCCATATTAAAACTACTCAGACTGGAGCTTCTCCAGACTATGTTTAAACTCATTCACTTCAAGATGATTATATCTGAATATTACCTCTAGCTATATTTTCCCAGTCATACTTTTTCAGATATGACTTATATAGAAGAAACGAACACTGACTTTGTATGCAGAGATGCAATCCCTTCTAACAAATGCATAAAATATGTAACTCTGTAATAGTCAAGACATCAAACACTTCCATCATCCCCAGAAGCCTGTTTATATCCCACTTTAGTAATCCCCCACACACCCTTTTCATCCACTTTGACTACATAGCTGTTAAAAGTTCACCTATCTGTTCTCTAGCATCATCAGATTGGAACCATAGTGTGTCTTACTTCACCCAACACCTTTGAAGTTGCCCCTCATTGTGATAAGCCTGTTATTTCATTCTTCCATTTGCTTCTTTTGCTCTGGTTCCACTTGAAGCTATAATATCCCTTTGTATGAAGAAATCGCACTTAATCATTTTCCATTTTGAAGATGATTTGTTTTCTTTTCTTTTTTTCTTTTTCTTTTTTTAAATTTATTTTCAGTTTGTAGTATGAATGAAAAACTTAGTATGAGTGTTCAATTAGGAGCGTAGGAATATTTATACATTTTTCTTTCAGACCACACCACTCAAATGTTTTTTTTTTCTTTCTTGCTATTATGTATAACGTATTTACAAGATATTTCTTTGTTGCTTTGTATGTCCTTCCCCCATGGTACAATCCCTGTTTTCATTTGATGTTGGTATAATTTGTGGAGGGGAAGGGAAAAAACAAATTGTTTAAATTGGGATACAGGTGGACCCATTGCACTAATGAGATGTACAAGATGTTATGTCGAAAATGAACTTTACAACTATGGCGAGGGTGGCAGGGGATAGTGTGGGGAGGGGGTGATAAGGAGGTAGGAGATGGGAAGGGATGGGAAGGGGAAACAAAGGAGGAGGCAACAATGCTTGGTAAAAAATGCACTCATTACCTCGCCCGTGTAATTGGAACCTCTCTGTACGGTATTTTCACAATAAAAAAATTGATCTTTTCTGCTAGACTTATGCTAGTTATTGCAAACAAGGGAAACCATGGGATCTATGTTTCTTTGGGCTTGGCTTACTTCACTTAATATAATTTTTTCCAAACCTTTCCATTTCCTAACAAATGGGCAATGTCATTCTTTCTGATGGAGGCATAGAATTCCATTGTGTATATATCCCACATTTTCTTGATCCATTCATCTACTGAGGGGCATCTGGTATGTCTGAGTCAAGCAGAAAAGGTCAGATAATGTGATGTTAGGAAAATGAACCCTAAGATATGTATTCAAAGGTTTTTTTTCTTTCATGCGATTGTGTCTAACACATTCATAAGATTATTTCTTTGTTGCTTTGTATGAGGGCCTTCACAGTATAACCCCTGCTTTAGCTGTATTTGATGTCGGTATAATTTGTGGAGGGGAAGGGGAAAGACAAATCGTTTAAATAGGGATACAGGTGGACCCATTGCAACAATGAGATGTACAAGTCTCAAGTCGTTATGTCGAAAACGAACTTTACAACTTTAAGGGGGCGGGGGGATTGTGGCGGGGAGGATGGGATGGGAAGGGGAAACAAAGGAAGAGGCTACAATGCTTGATAAGAAATGTACTCATTAACTTACCCATGTAATTGTAACCCCTCTGTACAGTATTTTTACAATAAAAAAAGAATTCCATTGTTTATATATACCACATTTTCTTGATCCATTCAACTACTGACGGGCTTCTGGGTTGGTTCCATACCTTAGATACAGTAAATAATGCTGCAATAAACATTTGTGCTGGTAGCTTTAGTATAGCTTTCTTAAAAATATTGTCATTTTTTAAATTGAGAAAATAACGTACGGAGGGGTTACAATTACATGAGCAAGGTAATGAGTACATTTCTTATTAAGCATTGTTGCCTCCTCCTTTGTTTCCCCTTACCATGCCATCTGCCCCACCCCCACCACCAAGCCCCTGCCCGCCAAAGTTGTAAAATTCGTTTTTCAGCATAGCATCTTGTACCTTTCATTGTTGCAATTGGTCCACCTGTATCCCTATTTAAACAATTGGTTTTTTCCCTTCCCCTCCACAAATTATACCAACATCAAACACAGTGAAAACAGGAGTTATGCCGTGGGGGGAGGGACATACAAAACAACAAAAAAAAAATCACCTTATAAATATGTTAGAATCAATAGCAAGAAAGAAAAACCATTTGAATCCTTATCTTGGGGTTCATTTTGCCTAACCAACTTATCTGACCTTTTCTGCTTGTCTCAGACATAGAGTAGTAATTGCAAATAAGGGAAACCATGGGACCTATGTTTCTTTGGGCCTGGCTTACTTCACTTAATTTTTTTCCAAGTCTTTCCCTTTCCTAAAAAATGAGGCAATGTCATTCTTTCTGATGGAGGCATAGAATTCCATTGTGTATATATACCACATTTTATTGATCCATTCATCTACTGAGGGGCATCTGGGTTGTTTGTGAGCATTTGGGTAAATGCCCAAAAGTGGGATTGCTGAGTCATAAGGGAGATATAGAAACACAACTTGTTTTTTCTTTCTTGATACTGTTTTTAACGTATCTAAAATGTACTATGTGATTTTTTTTGTTTCTCTTGTATGTTCTTGCCCCCGCGGTATAACCCTTGTTTTCTCTGTTTTTGACGTGGGTACCCTGCATCTTGTATATACATTTTTCTAATTTGGGGAGGGGAAGGGAAATAAAATGCTGAAACAAGGATACAGGTTGATCCAATGTAACAATGACATGTAGAAGACACTCTGTTGAACACGAACCTTACAACTTGTGGGGTGGGGGAAGTTGGAGAGGTGAAGAGGGAAGGGATGGTAGGGGAAAATCAAAGAAAGAGGTAACAACCTCAATAGGAAACGTACCCATTACCTTATTCATGTAACTGTAACCCCATCTGTTCACTATTTTTACTATAAAAAACATAAAAAGGAAAAAAATGAGTTTCTAAAGTAGTTATAACACTTTACTTTTCAACTACTAATATAGAGAATATTGTCTTATAGCCTACAGCCATTCTTTCATTTTTTGTAATGATATCTTTTAAAATGCTTTGATATTAAAATTGTTTTTCAAAGGCAATTAATAGCTGTTAAAATCTATGGGCTATTATGTTATGTTTTTATATGTGTGGAAGACTATATCAAGCTATTTAATAAATAGGTCATCTTAAGCGTAATTGTGATATCTGCTGATGAGCAGAAAAATTAAGATTTGAGAATATACAACCTTATATCAAATAATATTTTTACTATGTTTGTCTAAGGCTGAAGGGATTGTCGTTATCTTCTAGTTGGTTGAGAAGTTTATATATATAGGCCTAAAATCTAGTTAAATAATCTGTTATATATTTCTATGTGCCTATCTGATTTAAGCATCAATCTTGAAAGGTATATTTTTACTATAGATATATCTTTGCATAGTTAATTCTCTATATGTGTAGTTATTTTAGTCTGTGCATTGTTTTATTCATCTGAAAGAGTTTATTGTGCATTATACTACCTTGGCTATTGAAGTATATAATTTTGAAGTTTAAAGTCAGGGAGTCTCTAATTTGTGCCTTTAATTTCATCTAATTGAATTTCTACTTTGGCTCTTATTTTTAAAAAATTATCCTGCATTTCTAAGTTATTACATACATATAGTTTAGAAAAAGTCATAATTTTTTAAAATTATGCTGAAATAATGAAGTTGAGGACAATTTGATATATTACATATGAGTCTTCATTTCTCATGTATATTGTATGTTTTCCATACAATGTTCCATGCTATCTTATAATTTACTTTAGAAATACAGGGAAATTTTTGATTGGTAAGATTGTTCACTTATTCTAATGCTACAAAACAAATAACCTCACTATTTAGGCTTCAATAAAATACTTATTTTGTGTATGGATTTGCATTTTGACCAAGCTCAGAATAAACATGCATTACTTCATTCCCCATTATTTGTGAGGTCTTAAAGGGTAGAGGACAAATTCATCACTAACTAATCTTTCCATTGAAACTGCCTAACACCTATGATATCATCTGAGGCTTTTTGCCAGAATATGGGCACATGTGTCTTTTCTGTGTTATGAGGTTTAATGCCTTGATGATCTGTTTTGGATGTCCAGTAGCATCACTATTTTAACACTTTAGAAGTGAATACATAAACTGTTACCTATTGAGAGACCATAACAAATCTGTCTCTGTGTAGAAGCAGAATCAAAATGACACTGCAAAAGGGGTTTGTGATATCAGATGTATTATTATGATCTTGTAGGAAAATAAAATCTGTTTTGCCAATATATAGATCACTTATATGTATAATTACATATTTTGTAATTTTTGCTGTATTCTGTGATGCTTATAACATTTTCTTTTCCATTTTTATTTCCTAGTATATGTGAATGCAAATGTTACTTTTAATATCATGAGAGCTTGCAAAACTTAAGTATTGTTTTCTATAGGATTTGGTACATTTGCAAACATACTCATTTTCAGAAAGGGAAGAAAGTAGACACACAATGAAATAAATGGAAATTCAGTGAGAATTTTATAATTTTGAGCGGACATTTTAATGATGCAAGGATCACTTCAAGAAAATTTCATAAATCATTATTTTTAAAATATAAAGAAATATTTGATATGTTTCTTGTCAAAGGTCCTATTTTTTAAAAAGTTTGTATATGGGCATAGATTCTATATGGTACAAATAATTCAAAATCATTTTGCTTTGAGGTTGAGACATGGTCAGTGTTCCCCACCCCAACCTCAGGGAGTTCTCTGACACTTCAGGTATGCCCCCATTATTTCAATGCTGCTTGTGAGAGAGTGTCTTGCTAACTTTTTCTCAGGTTCATCTCAAGCGTTGAGTCATTCTATCTCCCATTGCTGAAGACCTGGAATTACAAGTGTGTAGCAGTATTTCTTGTTTTGTGAGAATCTTAATTGCTACACAGCCATAGCATTCAGTACATTCAATTACATGGTTTGATTTCAGTTGACTCGAGCAAGTAAAAGACTTTGTCATCCATATGTCAGAAATTGCTTCCTTTCGATGTGCTGTCATATATACCTTCAAAGTTTTATGACAGTGAAGTATAACAATAACATATTAATAGTTTTGGTTTATGTATTAAAATTTTCAGTTCAATGTATTTCTAGACATCAGTATAAAATCCATCTAATGCAAATCTCTGTTTTTTTGTACTGCATTGAACAGTGAATGGAGTAGAAAGAGTGAAGATGTCACTGTTGAACTAGTTGATATACTAAAATAATTCATGTGACAATTGTCCAGATGTTGGCTACTCTATGTCACCTATTTGATATTCCTTCAAGTGAGGAACTTATTGTACAGGCCAACAAATCACCTATGGATTTTTTTTTCTAATTTAATTTTATCATCCGTATGGTGTACAGAGGGTTTATAGTTCCATATGTAAGGTAGTGAGGATAATTCTTGTTGAAAATTGTTATTCTCCCCCGTGTTTTTCTCCTACTTTTTAGAAAAACTTATACTTCTTAGTTCCGGTTTATTCCTTTCACTCTCTTACTGTTTGTGTCTTTCCATCTAGATGGAAGCATTTTGAGCTGCTTTTCTTCTAGGCAGTCCAGCGTTACATGTTTCCTTGCTTTTCATTTAACCTCACAAGATACCTTCACATCTTGTGGAACAGATACTAAAAACTTAGACACAAATATGATGCCTCTTCTTTCAATAGAAGAGTGCTTTGGGCCATTTCCTATTTTCATGGATCACCAGATAAGAGGAAAGCACCATACTTCTGTGTTCTTTGACCCTGCATTCTAATGGGCATGCATAAAATGCTCTTTCTTTAGGAACCCGATCTCTATGATGATTTAAGTTTATACTTCCTATATTGGTATGGATATGGATAATCTTGTTTATGTATATAAAGACACATACCCTTATCTCACTTGAAATTTATTTTATCTGACACAAATTATATGTATTTATCTCATTATAATGAATTCTTTCCTTACATTTTGTAAAATATGATGGCACTGTGTGGGCGGAAAGAGGCAGGGATGCTTAATGGCTTCACACTGAACAGAATTGGTTAACATTGGCAGGAGTGTCTGACTTTTCCATTCTCCTGATAACACACACATAATTATTAACTAATCCTTTAGCTCCACATTTTTGCAGAAATCCTATGATAGCACATAATTTTCCACTCAGCATTTTGTCACCTTCTTTACAGGAAGTTTGCTAAAATGAGACTTAAAACTACTTCCTCACATCTGCTTCTTATTATTTTTATCAATAGAAAGTTTTATAGTCTTCTCTATTAATATATTCTTCCACATTATATCATGTTTTCTTGCTATTTTATAATGGCAGTATATTTCTTCAATTTCAGTAAAGTAGCTTTGATGTTGATAAAATTCAGCCACATCATTCCATGAGGTGCATTTTTATCAATGAGCCTAAATACACTTGTGGAAAATATTGGTCATGTTGCAATGTCTGGGCCTCAGGAACTTCTACAAGTGGTCAATAGAACACAATTCTAAACTTAGTTATATCTTAGCTTTATGTCCTCCATCCAAGCATGCAGTCTCATTTCTTTCCTGTGTAAATTGACCATTTGTGTTACTTACAAATTTTAGTCCTTTTATTTTTATTCTTATGATCATCAAGAATTACATTTTGTCTGGGTTCAAAAGCAATTTTCCTGGACTTTGAAGAAAGAGGAATTGTCTGAGGCTGTCTCCAGGCAAAAAGTGACACTTTACCTGAAAAGTAAATTTTGAAAAAGGGGGAAAAAATGAAGCCAGGCGTGGTGGTGGCTAACTCCTAAAATTCGAGCTGTTTAAGGGGTTGATGATATATGAAGATTGGGGTTGGAAATCAGCCTGGGAAGAAAAGTTTGTGAGGATCATAATCTTCTATTAACTACCAAAAAAGCTAGAAGTGGTGATGTGGATCAAGTGGTAGAGAGAGAGTTTTGCAAAGGAAATGGAGAAGGAAAGAAAGAAGAAAGGAAGGAAGGAAGGAAGGAAGGAAGGAAGGAAGGAAGGAAGGAAGGAAGGAAGGAAGGAAGGAAGAGAGGAAGGAAGGAAAGAAGGAAAGAAGGGAGGGAGGGAGGGAAGGAAAAAAGAGCAAAATAAAGAATAAAAGAAAGAAAGGGGTAAAGGAAGGAAGAAAGGAGGGAGAGAAGGAGGGAGAGACAGAAGGAGGGAAAGAAAGAAAGATGGTAAAAAAAAGAAAGAAGGAAAGAAAGGAGGTAAAGAAAGTAAGAAGGAAGGAAGAAAGGAAGGAAGAAAGTAAAATATATTTCAGGGACAGCTTCCAGGCCATGTGTTCAAGCCATAATAATAATAATAATAATAATAATAATAATAATAATAATAATAATAATAATTTTACGATTGTGAAGGAATGTGTCTAGTAAGCAAATTCTTAGTTCAAATTCTAGTACTAAAGCCCAAAAATGCTTTGCTTACCAGAATAAGTAAATTTTTTTTCCAATGAAATTTAAAGTTAAATAGAATGAACCTCTAGTGGCATAAGTCTTGATATCAAACTGTTTAAAGGCAAGTCTTCATAGATCTTTCCAATTACAGGTCTGACATATTGACTGAGAATACAGGAGTATTCTCAGTATTATTAAATGAAAGAATAAAGATTGAATGTGTTTTATTTTTATATATTTTCATTTTAACATAATATAATAATAATATCCTCAAGTATAAGTGGATGAATATGCAGAAGTATTATTGACATATTTTTGTCACATATTCAATAATTGATAAAAAATTCCAATTTCATTCCACGGGGAGTGTTTATTTGTGTGGTATTTAAAGGAGTATGTTTGTTTCCTTATACTAATATTCATTAGAAGAAAAATATGCAATGCTAGGTTATATAATTGCTAACAATTATACATACCTATAATATTTACCTATCCATATAATAAATTAAAACTTTTTCTATATTTGATGCATGTATAGGTATTTGATTGATTAAAAATTAATATTACATAAGCTAATTACTCAGGAGGTTGAGATCTGAGAATCGTGGTTCAAAGCCAGCTAGGGCAGGTAAATCAATGATAATCCACCAGAAAACCAGAAGTGGCTCAAATGGTAGAGTGCTAGCCTTGAGCTGAAGAGCTCAGAGAAAGTGCCCAGTTCAGAGTTCAAGCCCCAAGACAGACAAAAAATTAATATTACGAACATTTATATATCCAATTATGGTCTTTTAATTAACTTAGGGATATTTTAGAAATTTTTGTCATCAATATACATTTTTGCATTTTTCTTTCTTCTTTGTTTATGCCAGCACCGAAAATTGCATGATATCAACTGTTCCTGTGTGATGTGTAAAAGATTATTTCTAGAAATTATGTACCAGTGGAGAAATAAGTGTGCAATATTTCCAAAAGAAGTCCTCTGTGACCTCACAGTTCAGTACTATCTCCAGATTTATAACAACTTCATGGAGAAGGATCAATAACTTTAACTTCTAATAATAAGCACTTTGTTTGGATGAAAAAAATTCCACTTATTGTGTGTTCCAAAAAATAACATTAGACAAGCTATTTACTCCAAGGTATATAAAGGAGTCATCTAAGCATTAAAGTCAGAAACAAATTCATTGATCCTGAAACTTGGCCCAAGGCACCTCCTAAAAACTATCATAAATCCCATTTGTGTTTATTTTTATAGCTCATCTCTGTAGAATTTTTCTAAAAGACAAATAAAAATGTGATTGATAGTCAATCCAGTTACCAGCTCCTGAGCTTTAAGCTGGGATGTCTTTAACCTTGGGAAGTGAGCACAAGCTCTTGACATGTCACCATGTGCAAGCTTCTGGACCTCCAGCAAGAGCTGCTTTTCACAGATCCCATTGGAGACTCTTAAATTTTACAGTTGCTAAGAGTGCATATTGTATAGACTGTGTATTTGTTCTCAACATTTTACTATCTTGGACAATTCCTCTTTGATCTCCTATTTTACAATTGTAGGAGAGATACTTTTAAAGCATATATTAATCTCATAACCAATTCATTTTAGACAAAACATGATGGTTTTCCCTTTTCTACAACCTTGAGCATGATTCATTACCACATCTTAAAACAGGACCCTCATTCCAGGACCAGGTGGTTTACTCACTCTCAGATAGGTCTCTTGGGAAAGAATACTATTTTCCTACACAAAACATGGAACCTGGCAATCCTGTGTTGTTTTAGGTTAATATTCCTTCTCAAGAGATATTGTGGATTGCCACCAAAAGTGGTTATTCATAGAATTGTGAGACATGAATGCTCTTCAGATAGAGAATGGGTTCAACACTGGAGAAGTTTCCATAGTAAATAAATAAAATTATCTTACTAGTAAAAATTATTTTGTTTAGTAAAGAACAAATAATAGAGTAGAATAACAAAGTTCGAAGGTGAACAGAAATATATGGAGATTAATTTGGGTGATGTTTGTGTAGGAAATTAATAAAAAATAAAAAAGAGCTCATGTGTTAACGGAAATGCAAGGAATGGGCTTTAAGAAAGATAAGTGACATTGGAGAAAATTGGGGACATATTTGGAATTCTATTTGAGATATTGTTCAAATAAATAAAATATAAATAAAACATGTAAATTATTTTCTGGTCAGTGGATAATTAATTTAATATATACAATATTTTTGTATGGGTTCCTATACTGCATCTTGAACTGAGGACTCATGTTTACGTTTAGTTTTGTCTCTTAAGATGGATGCTCTGTCCCCTTGAGCCACAGCTTGAAGCGTCACTTTCAACTTCCCTCCCTAACCTTGCCTGGCTTTTCTCTGACATTAGGTATAAGTGTTTCAAAGATTTTTCTGCCTTGGCTTTGAACCACTTTGGTCAGATCTAGCCTCTTGAGTAACTGTGATTATTACTGTGAGACATCAGTGCCTGGATTTGATATGTACCATTTTTATATTTTCAAGTATCAATTAGAATAAATTTAAATTTAAAAAAAATATTCACTTAAGAACGAATTGTTTATTAAACAGTATAGTACTTACAAATATTTTTTAAAAAAATGATTAAAGGTTCCTGTCTTCATGTGGCATTTTGTAAGATTTATGTCTAATAAAGAAGAATATATAAATATGCTAACACAAAAAAGTGAACTCAATCGTTTGTATAAATTATATAGATTTAAGAGATCATGGAATTTGAAGTGGGAAAGCAGTCTTCATCCTACAATTCATGTTTGGATATTTATCCAAAAAATGAACATGTATGTCCCCAGCAAAGCAAATATACATTATCTTACAGAAGCTAAAAAGTATACAGTCTAAATGTAAAAGTTAATGCAAATTTCCATTCGTGGTGAAGAAAATAAACACAGTAAAATTAACACATTATTGGTCAACTCAAGTGCACAGCTGAATTTCAAAATCATAGTTGAGGTAATGGATCTAGAAATAAAGTATTACATGTTGTAAAGTTACATTCATAGATAAATGTATTTATGTAAAAGTATTTGTGAAAACGTTGGCAATGGTTGTTCTTTAGGGCAGCCGGTACAGGGCGGACGTTATGGAAGAGCTGTGCTGATCTCTAAATTTTTGTTGTTGCAGTTCTGGAGCGGAAGTCAAGGCCTCAAAAATGCTAGGCAAACGCTTTACCACTGAGTTACACATGTATCTCTTGGTTTTGTTAAAAACAGGTTCATCTATATGTTGTCTAGTTTGGCCCCAACTCAAAGGCATCTCCAGAAGTGAATCGCTCTCCTACCTCTGTCTCCATGTGTTCATAACTACCAGTACTGAGGTGAAGGCAGAATGCTGCCACTCTTGGCCAATCTCCAATTCATTAGTGGTTAAACTGGGATCAACACCTCTGAAAACTCATTGAATTGTCTGTTCTATATGGAGGCAGTGTACTAAATATAAATTATTCACAATTAACTTGATATAGCTTCAAAAATATGACTTGAAAAATTTTACTTAGTAATCATGACCACATATCTTAATATGAAATGTACAAAAATCAAATAATAATAACATAATTTAACTTTTATGTATGCTTGGTGAATAAGTTATATTTAATATATGAATATTTTATTATATATTTTTTTATTTTCAGTTTAATGTATATCTTAATATATATGACATTTTCATCAGTATAAGGTATAACTACTTATAATATCAAATAATATAGTCATAAGAACTAAAATGAGAAGCACATTGAGTATGGAAAAGTCAAGTAAAATCCATCAATAATTTGTTCAAAAATTCTGTTGAGTATATAGTTTAGATAATTTTTAAAATAGTCTAAGGAATGTATAATTCAAACCAATTGAAAAAATCAGTTTAGATAGTAAAACATAGGATGAATTCATGGATAATTCCATTGATAAAATTTTGTAGTAATTAGGCTACATATTGAGTAGGTGAGAGTCAGTGGCTCAAACATGAGTCACCTAAAGGGAAATTTATACGATAAATTCTAAGCATTATAGATATTTTAGTACATATAAAAATGAAAATCTTTAGACATGAGAATGATGTGAAACTATAGAAATTATTGACAATAACTATCAGACTTTCAGTGGAGTACTAAAATATTTTAGTCAGTCCTACTTTACTAATTTTTATAAATTTCACAGAATAAAAATAGAGATAAGGAACCCCTAAAAATTGAAAATCCTTCTTGAATTTAACCTACAAGTTAATCTTAGACCATACTTAGTATGATTAATCTCATACTAAGTAACCTTAGTTTTGATTCATCTAAATTTAAAATCTTATTAGCCACATAAGTTTTGAATATTAACACAGAAAGAATTGATAGTTTATATACCTATAACCATAGTATATGAAAGTAATAATATTAACCATATTATATAATAAAATCTTTGGTCATATTTTTGCTACATATTTAAATTAAGCATTTTTTTCCTTCAGCACATAAACTTTAAGACTATCATTCTCCATTTTTTGCTATTGTTTGTGTGATATCAACTTATTAAAGAGTTTGTACTCAACCACACCTGCCTTGTACTGTCCAGAAGATGGCATTGTAGCACTTTGTTTTATGGTCCAGGCACCAATCTTTAAGCCACAGGGTATTTTAGCCATACATTATATAATATTAAGCAGCTGAAGACATCTGCTTGATACACATACAATTGCAATTATTTATGTTTATATGTTAAGGTTATAAAAGATAATATTAAGGTTATTATTTCCCCGGTCCTATATTGAAACGATGACATCTACTACAGTATTGTATGAATTTATCAAATGACTTCTTTCATTTTACTATTGAATTTGCCAATCTAACTTTATAAAGAACAAAATATACTTATGAATCAAAATGTGAGATGTTTTAACATTTATAGTCAACTGCCACAATTCCAATAGATTAAATCCAATATAATAAATAGTTTTGATTGTGCTGAGAGTTTCTGAAAATTTATACATTATTCCATGATTTTGGTAGATTTGTAAGATAGATAAACATTTTTACATGGATAGACTATGGCTTTCAAAGATTAAGATATAAAGATATTTCCATAATGTATGGTGTGAATGCTTACAAAGATTTACTATTTGGATTTTGCTATTTGGGCTTTTATGTTTTTCCTTGAATTGTACTGTATTTTTATATAACCATGTAAGGTCTATGTATAAATTTATTTTAATTTGTTCATCATTTTTATGTTAAAGACTTCAAAAGTAAGAGTGTATTGTGTTTCTTAAGTATTTAAAGTATATGCAGAAGCCATTGGAGACTGTAAAATAGTAGTTAGTGCATTTTGCAAGAAAACTCATGGTCACATACATCAATCAGTCTGCCACACTAATTATCTGTGATATTTACTCCCAATGGTAGAAGAAGACTTCTTCAATTCACCTAGAAACAAAAGGAACAAAAAACATTTTGAATCAAGTCGTCAAGGAAACAAATTAGAAATGCTAGAGCTATAGAAGGGAATAGGAGTCTACAGGAAAATCAAAAGTAATATTTTTGGTCAATCACTTATGGAATGTTTAACTCAAGATGCATGTCCAATGAAAGACCAGAAGCTTATCAAATGCCATGAATTGCTTTTCCTTCTTTGCAAATCACCATAAACAGAGATCAGTGTAGAAACACACTATTGAAGCTTAACTTCAAGATGCTGATTATTTTGAGGAAGACAAAGGGAGCTGTCAATATGGTGACAAGAACAATGACATTACAGGAATTGGTGGCCTCTGGCATCTATAGTTACAACAAACATTAAAGACAGCTCAGCTTTTAGATCTTCAAGGGGTCTTATGTTAACAATGTACTTACTTCCTCTTACCCATACAGAATGGCTAGCTGTCAATGACTATAAAAAATTATCAGCAATGCCCATAAGTGAGGAGAAAAGGACTCCAATGGTATCAAATATGTATGAGGACTAAACTTAGTCTAGTTCAGAAGTTAAAATTTTCATGCAGAGAATTGAAAAACTATGATCGATGTATTACAGGCTCTCATGTTAAAAGTGGAGAATATATAGAAATGGATGGGTAATGTAAGCATGGATACAGGTGCTCTTGAAAAGGAATCAGAAAATACTAACAATGGAAAGAAGCAGTTGAGGAAGGCCAGAATGTCTCAGATGCATAGTGCAATCATCAGTCGAATTGACAAGGACAAGAAAGCAATCAGTAACCTGGGAGGTAGGTTAATGCTGACAGACTGCATGAACATTAAAGACAAGTAAATTGCTTCTTACTTTTTAATTTTTATTGTGAACATACTGTACAGAGGGGTTATAATTACATGGGCAAGATAATGAGTACATTTCTTATCAAGCATTGCAGCCTCCTCCTTTGTTTACGCTTCACATCCCTTCCCAGCCTCCCCCCCCCGCCCCCGTCCCTCCACCCAATTCTCCCCCCCCCCCACCAAAGTTGTAAAGTTCGTTTTCGACATGACAACTTGTACTTCTCATTGTTGTAACGGGTCCACAGTTATCCTTAAATGACTTGTCTTTCCCTTTCTCCTCCACAAATTATACCGACATCAAATATAGTGAAAGCAGGGGTTATACTGTGGGGGAGGCACATACAAAGCAACAAAGAAATAATCTTATAAATGAGTTAGAAACAAATGCATGAAAGAAAAAAACATTAAAATACATATCTAAGGGTTCATTTTCCTGACATCACATTATCTGACCTTTTCTGCTTGACTCATACATATACTAGATATTGCAAATAAGGCAAACCATGGGACCTATGTTTCTTTGGGCTTAGCTTACTTCACTTTATATAATTTTTTCCAAGCCTTTCCATTTCCTAACAAATGGGGCAATGTCATTCTTTCTGATTTAGAATATGACTATTGGTTTCATGCAGTAATTAAAATGATTTGAAATGATTGTTACAAAAATTGACATGTGGAATGAATAATAGGAATATTACAGGAATTCAACATGTTTGGTAGCAATCAATTCTATAATATGTATCTAACATTCAATTCTATATAAGCAGGAATTTCAATACTTGGAAAAAATGAATTATCTGAAAATAAGTTTCACTAGTTAAAATAGACATGATAGCCTGACATAAGGGTAAATACCACTGTTCCCAACACAAAGAAGTTGAGGTCTGAGGATAATGGATTTGAGCCCAACCTGGGAGATACAGCAAAATCCTGTCTCATAGATAGATAATAGATAGATAGATGTAGGTAGACTCCACATTATATATTATTTACACTATTTTATCAACTACAGTTTATGACAGAAAACATCTAGAATCTAAGTTTAATTTAGCATACAAAATGTTTATTTAAATTCAGACAAGTCACATGCAGGAGGAAGAGACAGGAGGATGATGAGTTTAAAGACAATCAGACTGAAAACCCTCAAGTACAGGATTAGCTAGAGTTCAGTGGTAGAGACCTTGCCTATATAAAGTCCTTGATTTGTCATAATGCAGAAAAATAAAAACCAGCCAAGGCAAATACCAAGAGAAATGATAAAACAAGGCAAGTGCAATGGGTATAAAACTAGTGTTAATATGTCAAGTGTTTGTCTGAATAAATCATAATTATTTTAAATATGAGTAGTATAACTAAAGCAGTTGAAAGACCTGTTATCCAAATTGATTAACCAGATCAATTAAATTCCCTGTGAGAAAACAATTTATGTATAAATAAAGACTGTCATTAAAAAGAATGAAGAAATTATAAAATCTAAATCTTGTGCTGGAATACCTATCTTATCTAAAAGCACAATTCAGAATTGGACAAGAATATCATGAACTAATAGCACATTGCATCATGACAGAAGAATCAGTTCTTCATAAAGGCATGACTGTCTTTCATGTGTACATAGCTAACAATACAACACCAAACGATTTGAGGCCAAACTAATAGATCTGAGACGAGAAATAACCAAATCACACCAAATCATGGACAGACACAGTAGGCAGAAAATTAGTAAAGATACAGTTGTCCTGACCATTGGTACCAATCAACATAATCTGATTGGTATTAATAGGATGCTTTTTCCTCCCAGCTATGGCAGAATGCACAATTCTTTCAAGCTCACATGGATTCAACCATGTGGTAAGCTATAAAACCCAACTCAAAATCATGCAAAGTACACTGTCAGCCATAATTAAATTAAATGAGTAACAGAAGGGCTTTTTTAAAAGTAAATAGATTGAAAAGAGAGAGGTAAAATTTTTATAATTTGCAGCTGACACAACTATGTAGAAAATCCAAATAACTTTCATGAAAATTATTGGAAAATAGAGCAAAGAAAAGCAAGCTTGTAGGATGAAAAGTCATTACGTGAAATTTCTTACATAACACCAATGATTTATATGATTGCTAGTTCATTAAAAAAAAGTTACAAAACATCCTAGTTCATATTTGGTTATTTTTCTCTTAAACATTCTTCAGCATTTGTAATTTTACAGCAATGTAACAGATTTTTTAACCTGCTGCATTTTATATTTTGATCTTTAGTCTGTGTTAAGTAGCAAATAAATTCTATAAAATAGTCTTACAATGTGATGAATTACATGAATTTGTATAAAGGAATGGATTAGTATATGTGTGCATTATATGATACAAATTAGGTGATGTGACAAAATAAATCTGTCCTGGAAGACCATGTATTTTTTAATTCTTTTTCTATGAATTGTTACTAACAATTTGAAATCAGAGTATCTTCGTGTTTTCTTAGGATTGGGAGACTTGGAGGAAAATGTGAAATAACTTCTATAAAGGGATACAGGTGGACCCATTGCAACAATGAGATGTACAAGTCGTTATGTCGAAAACGAAGTTTACAACGTTGGTGGGGGGGGGTGGGAGGATTGGGTGGTGGGGAGGGGGGAGGATGGGAAGGGATGGGAAGGGGAAACAAAGGAGGAGGCTACAATGCTTGATAAGAAATGTACTCATTATCTTGCCCATGTAATTGTAACCCCTTGTACAGTATTTTCACAAAAAACAAGAGTTCTAAACTGGGACAAAATGAAGGGGGGTGACACTGTTCAAAAAGAAATGTACTCATTATCTGACTTATATAACTATAACCCCTCTGTACATCAGCTTTAAAATAAATTTAAAAAATCAGAAACAAAGAGTCCTATATAGGCTCATTGATAAGATTTATGATAAGACCAGTAAGCCTGTAGCTAATGTCTGCATTGCCAGCTTCTTGGGAGCTGAGTTACAGAGGAGTGATAAGAATGATACTTGAAGTCTATAAAACTTTATCTCCAAAATAATCAGCAAAAATTCAGGATGGAGGCATGGTTCAAATGGTAGAGCACAAGTTAAACAAGTAAGCCTAACAAGAGTAAGGATTAGAAGGAGTGATGGGAATTGTGACATCAATCAAGATGTCTTATATTTAGAAACTGATCTGTTGAATGGTAACTCCTTTGAACAATTGTTTAAAAATAATAACAGTATAATTAAGAAAAAATAGAAAATAATGCAACTTTTCAAGACAATTGCCAATTCCAATGCCAACTGACAAAACTATTTGTATTTCTAGTGAAAGAATAATAGATATTAACTATAAATCTCCTTAAAATGACGTAACCTAAAATGTCAATTAAGATAGACAACTCATCATTGAATATTTTGCTCATTTTAAAGAAAATGTTGACAACATGTCTTTGTTAATTCAAGACATTTATCCACTGAAACACTATGGCAAAACTATTGAATAAAGTCAATTGAATAAAATCAATTTTGTATTTCTTTGTTTAACAGTACTAGAGTTTGACCTCAGGCACTTGCAATTCCTATGCTTGTACTCTACTACTTACTCCATGTCTCCAACCCTTTAATGTCATAAATGATAACATATAATACAGGCATTTTTCTCATCCTTACTTTGAGTTACAACACTGTATTTTTTTTAATTTACTGTGCTCCATTTGGTCTCTCATATTAAAAATAGCAACAGAAAATTAATAGTAGTTCTATAATACAAAATATTTTATCTTTTACTGAGTAAATTTAATGTATTACTAAACCAAATAAAAGTGACACAAACTCTATAAAATGTTTTCAATGAATATAGGGATAATTTTCTTCTCAGAATAACACACATTATGTTAAATTTATTTAGGATTTCTATTACCAAGTATGACTGATTTTACTTATGAACTGAGTGACTACCTCAGGAGATTTGATTTTAGAAAGATGGTTTGATGATTGATAGTTAATTAATATTTGAAAATGGAGACTAATTCATTATTCTATACCTCTGAAGCTCTACCATTATTTTAAAAAGCACTATGTTGCTGATATTACAATTTACTGGAAAGCAGTAAGGTAAATCATTAAAGTTTATATGATTTAATGATGAAATATTTGCTACCTATAATGCCATAAAATTACTTTCCTAATGCACAAATTCTTTTTTTTCTCCTTTTTTATTGTGAAAATACTGTACAAAGGAGTTAGAATTACATGGGCAAGATAATGAGTACATTTCTTATCAAGCATTGAAGCTTCCTCCTTTGTTTCCCCCTTTCCATCCCATCCACCCTCCGTCTCCCCCAACCCTCCTCCCCCCCAACCCTCCCCCACCTCCAAAGTTGTAAAGTTCATTTTCATCATAAAGACTTGTACGTCTCATTGTTGTAATGGGTCCACCTGTATCCCTATTTAAACAATTAGTTTTTTTCCCTTCTCCTCGACAAATTATACCAACATCAAATACAGTGAAAGCAGGGGTTATACTGTGGGGAAGGGACATACAAAGCAACAAAGAAATAATCTTATAAATGTGTTAGAAACAATTGCATGAAAGAAAAGAAAAACATTTGAATACATATCTTAGGGTTCATTTCCCTAACATCAAATTAACTGACCTTTTCTTCTTGGCTCAGACTGATACTAGTTATTGCAAATAAGGGAAACCATGGGACCTATGTTTCTTTGGGCCTGGCATACTTCACTTAATATAATTTTTCCAAGTCATTCCATTTCCTAATAAATGGGGCAATGTCATTCTTTCTGATGGAAGCATAGAATTCCATTGTGTATATATACCACATTTTCTTGATCCATTCATCTACTGAGGGGCATCTGGGTTGGTTCCATATCTTAGCTATGGTAAATAAGGCATAATGCACTAATTCTAATCAATTACACTTAAGGGAATGATCCATATGGAAGAAAACAGTTGAAATATATATTCTGGTTCTGAACCTTTACACTAAAGCATATGTAATGTCATAATTTTTAAATCAGTTTTTTAAAGTTAATATTTCCTTTTGAAATTACTATGAAAATATGATTCATCCCATGCTTAGCCTGGCTCATCATGGGAAACTTGACCTGATTCAATTAATGTGTTTAATGTGGTATAAGAAGGTTGAAGTGCTGCTTTCCAGTCAGAAATCTAGGAAGTGGAGAGTTCTTGAAGATGATATCTTAGTCAGATTGTTTCTTTACATCACAAAGGATCTTCTTGCTTTTTTAAAGTCACAGAATAATAAATCGTTAGAAATATAAGATGTTTGCATTACAGTATAACGATATTCTAAAACATTAAGATTTCTTTCAGTATGAAATGTGCCCATAATTTTAGCCCATTATTACTATGTAGGATTATTTTATTCCTCCTCCTTTATTGCCTCCTCCTTATCCTCCTTCCTTCCTTTCTTCTTTCTTCTTTTCTTTTTCCTCATCTCCTCTTCCTCCTCCTCCTCCTCCTCTTCTTTTAATTCTTTTTCCTCTTCCTCCTCTTCCTCCTCCTCCTCCCCCTCCTCCTCTCCCTCCTCCTCCTCCTTCTCTTCCTCCCATCCTCTTCTTCTGCTTCTTCTTTCTGCTTCTGCTTTTGCTTTCTTCTTCGTTTTTGAGAATTTGGTTTTGTTCTGCACCCCTGACTTGCCTCAAACCCAAGATCTTGCTGCCTCAACTTCTCAGATGCTGGGATTACATGGCTGTAATTTTCTTAATGAACCCATTCCCTACTTCAAATATTTCTGGGACATTTAATTGTCATAGAATCCCTTTCACTTGGTGTCAGAAGCGTCTGCACGTGTATTCAGCCTCTATTGCTCTTAGTGTGTATTTCACTGTACAGATATCTTGCATTGTATTATTTGAGATTGTATTGTTCCGGAGTGACATCTCTCACTTTTTTCCCATATCTGATTTTGGCCTTGTTCTCTGGACCGCCTTTTATTTTCATTTCTGTTGAAACTCAGAAAAATACATCCAAAATTATCACTTTTCTTCATAAAAGTTAACCTTATCTTCGAATATAATTCTTACCAACCACCATGACTGTTTTATTACTGTCATTGTTTGTTTTATAATCTCACGCATTTTACAAAGCAGGAAATTATTTTTAAGGAGGCAAAATTATTAACTTAAAATCACAGACATCTGAATATTAAAATTAGAGGTACTTGGGTTTGCTACTGAAAGTCTGTTGCACATATCAGAAGCCTCGAAGTAACCTGGACACATGTTGAATGTATGGGTTCTGATTCAGACCCTCTCATTCCAAGTCCTCATTAATTTTTTACTTATACATCACTTTATATGATAATATTTTTCCAAAATTAAATGTTTATATCATCTCATATTTTTAAGGCTGATAAGGATTAAAATAGCATTTCAATACATACTCTCAACAGAATATCTGCATGTGGTTAATAAATATGTGAAAAATTCTCACTAATCAAGATAAGAACATAATCAGATGTAACTTTACACCCTTCAGAATGTCTTTTATCAAAAGAGATGATTAAGCATAATAAATGTTTCTGAAAATATAGAAGAAAAAATTCTCATGCAATACTCATGAAAATGAAAATTATTTTAGCCATTATGTAAATCAATATGGAGTTTCCTGAAAGTTTTAAAGTAGGTCTTTCATATGACTCAGTAATCCCACTACTATGTGTCCAAAAGAACTGAAATCAGTAGATCAAAGATACTTCTTCACTCCTTCTTTATTGCAGGATTCGCAAGTGAACACAGACCATTCATAACTAAAGTGTTCAAGGTACAAAAAATAGACAAATATAAAAAATATATATTTTAGAATTAATTGTACAAAGTAGTTTATTTGTGATATTTGCATATTTTCACATGATTTATTTTGGCCAAATTCATCCTTCTTAACTTTTTTCTTTTTTTTTTTTTTCAGGTAAGGGGTAGGTTTATTCAGTAGCCCTGCTGGGACCAGGCAAGGTTGGCACTCCACGTGGCTGGCAAAAGAAAGAGCTAGAAAAGAGCAGAGAGAGCAAGAAAAGAACAGAGAGAGCTAGAAACGAACAGAGAGAGAGCTAGAATAGAACAGAGAGAGCTAGAATAGAACAGAGAGAGAACTAGAATAGAACAGAGTGAGCTAGAACAGAGAGAGAGCAGAGAGAGCTAGAAAAGAAGAGCAAGAGAGAGGTAAGAACAGAGAGAGAGCTAGAATAGAATAGAACAGAGAGAGAGGAGAGAGCTAGAAATGAACCGAGAGAGAAAAAAGGGAGAGTCTGGGCCTGGGCTAGGCCTTATGTTCAGGTAAGGGGTAGACCTGCTGGGACCAGGCAAGGTTGGCACTCCACGTGGCTGAGAAAGAGAGAGAGCAAGAGAGCAAGAAAAGAGCAGCAAGAGCTAGAAACGAACAGAGAGAGAAAAGAGAGAGCTTCTTAACTTTTTTCAATCCTCTTCTATCCTCTCTTTTTAAAGGGTTTTTAGTCTGTTTCATTATGCTACTCTAATCTCAATCTCTGTCTGAGCTTTTCTGTTTAAGACTGATGTTTTACCAGTCTGGCATTTTGGTCTCAGCCTCCTTTGAAACTGGGATTACAGGCTGTGTGTCACTAGCACTGAGATATTTTACATTCTTGAGGAATCACACAGCGGCTGAACTTTTGTACAATCTCACCAACAGCCTACAAGGCCTACATTTTCTCAGCAGCCTCACCAGTATTTGTTGCTTCTGTTTTTATTGAGAATAGCTACTCCTCAACAGAAACTATGTTGTTAAAAGTTTACCTCCGTATTTTTTCTGTAGATCAGCACTCATTGCTCTTGAATTGATTGTTCCTTACAGTGCCCAAGAGTAGGATGTGTACAGCCATATGAAAGTGGGGAAAAGCATAAAGGAAAAGTACCAGAACCAACTAGTATGCAGAAGAAACAAAGAAAAGCATAATAAAGTTTTTTGAGTATTAAGTTTCTATGGTAACAAAAAGTTAAGGCAAGGTAAATAATCTAATAACTGAATAATCGCAATACATATCAGCAGGATCTGCGGTGAAAATACATTCTCTTACTTGACACAGAGTCCTGGGTTAATCAGAGCAGCACTGAGGTCTGGAATAAGAACCAATAGAAGAAGGTGGCTGACCGTCTCTCAGAATATGTGTTTACCAAAAAATATATCCTCAAGTGTGGATCTGAATACCTTAGCAAATGTTTCATATTTTATAATTTAAAATTTTAGCTATATAACATGTTTCTATTGTAGTGATTTGGGGTGCTTTCCTTTTATTTTGTTCTTTATTGTTGGACTTTATTTTAGGGCAATTTTAGGTTTTCTCACAGAAAAAAACCCCAGAAAATAGAAAATACAGAGAGATCCTATATATTATCTCTTCCCCCAATAGCATTAACTTATTATTAACATCTTGCTCTTATGTAGCACATTTGTCATAATGGATGAACCAATATTTATAAAGTATTTTTCATTTTGAAGTCCATAATTTATAATAGGACTCATGCTTCATGTTGCATATCGATCTCTCATGTTTGTTTCCCCTCATGTTTTGTTCTGGAATCTTTCACCAGGGGAATTATTGTCTAATAAAATAACTTACTGCTTTCACATTTAATTCTAGAAAGAGTTCATTTTTTATTTATACCGTGTATTGTGAATTCCACATTATTTTTGGATATTTTAGTGGTATTCATATAAAGATTATCAAGTTTCTTAATTTATTTTAGTTTAAATGTTTGAATGAGGTCAGAGCATCATTTAGCCTAGAATGAATTTAATCCTGCCAGTCGTTAAACCTCCACTATCTGAAGACCACAAGTTCTATCTTCTTTGTTAACAAGGAGATGCAATACTTGAGCCCTTAGAAAAGCACAGACTCTGGTCCTCATTCCTCTCCCTGCACTAGAGTTTTACTGCATGAATATGAAATTAATCTTTCAGATGGAAGTTTGAGATTCTCTTCCAACTGCAAATGTGTAGGTCTTATTCTTTTTGCAGCTCTTCTGATAGTTTACTATTCTATCACATTATTATTTTTAAACTCTAGACTCTACATCCTTTTTCCAAAAAAAACATGGATGTTTTTTCAGTTCTACCTCCCTAATCTCTAGCCAAGATACTGCAAGTGACAGCAATGAAGACTCCCTTATTTCTGTCCCTACCCTCATGATTTTAACAGACAGAAGTCCTATTTTGCATATGCCATTGGCAAGTATGCATATTTCATATATTTTTATATTGTTTCATTATTATGACAAGAGAACCATTCTATAGCAGATCATCTTTATGGCTAAAAGCATTTCATAACATGAAGATATTTTAGCTTTATTTTATAATATAATACAAAAGGCAAAGTAATTTTTGAAAACAAAACAGACAAAAATAAAAATGCTTATGAATATAGGTATGAAACATTTTCTTCTGATTCTTTGATAACCCTGCTAGTACTATATACATTATAAGATAAATAAATTTACCTTTTAGTGATGTTTCGACAAGTCACTTGTGAGGCAGGGCATACATATCATGGTTGAATTAAGCTATTTCAAAAGCAAGTTGGATACAGTTATGGGTAGTTGATGCCTGTAATCCTTGCTAACTGAGAAGTTGAGATGAGAAAGATTAAAGTCTGAAGCCAGTTGGGGCCAAAAAGTTCATGAGACTCCTTCTAAGTCCATAGCTGTGTTCAGTGGCACTCTATTTGTCATCCCAACCTACATGGGTGGCCAGTGTTGGGAAGATAATAGTTCTAGTCCAGGACAGGCAGAAAAGCCTGTGAGATTTTCCAAAAAGTTGGACTTAGTGAATAGCAGTTTGCCTGACCAAATGTGGGAAGTTTAAAAGTAGAATTGCAGTTTAGAGGCACAACCAAGTAGGAAACTAAGACCTATCCTTAGAATAACTTATGAGAATGGGATTGACTATGCAGCTGAGTTATAGAGCACCAGGTTAGCAAGTGTGCAGCCTTGACTACAAGCCCCAGTAGTGACAAAGAAAATAATAGAAAATACAAAGTTGAGCATGTACAGATTTGCAGTCTCTTCTAGTTGGAAAGCAACAGAAGAATCATCTTCCAAGGCTAGTGTGAGTATAGCACAAATCTAATCTTAAAAACAAAACAAAACAAAACCAAAGCAAAACTAGAAGCAAGAGGACTGGGGCAATAGCTCAAGTGGTGGAGTGCTTCTAACAAGAGCAAGGGCCCTTGGAAGTGGTGCTATGGCTCAAGTGGTAGAGTGCCTGCCTTCAGCTCAAAGACAGCGCCCAGGCCCAGAGTTCAAGCCCCACAACCAAGAAAAAAAAATCAGCAACAAAAGAAAAAGTGGAAAAAAAGTGGGAGAAGAGCAAGGGCCCTGACTTAATCCTCAGTACCACCAAAAATAAAAGTGAATGAAAATGAGAAAAATTCCTGTTTTCTTCGTAGCAGCTTGCAGACATGCAAAAATAATTTGATACAATCCCTTGAAAATTATGGAAGAATTTGTAAGCATCCACTTTATATACATATATATATATATATATATATATATATATGAAAAAAAGAATTATACTCAATAAAAGTGTGAGTGAAGTGCAACATCATGGCTACATCAGCATCCTGAATTGATTACTCCCCAACTCTACATATGAAATAATGCATTTTTGTAACCCTCTAAAATATGTATAAACATTATGTGCCAATCCAAATGTTTTCTGAAAGTTAAAAAGAATCCTAACAACAAAAAGAAAGAAAAGTACTACTCTAATATTGATGTTTCACTCTAAAAGTCAGTCATGCATGTGAGAAATAAGCTATCACGTTTTACGTTACTAAAATACCTTACGTATTTAGCTGCTTGTGCTCATTTCTCTTATGTCCAGTAGATCATCTCTCACGTACTTTCAAGAATGAGTATGTGCAATGCCAATTTCAAAATGTCACAAGGGAATTGTTGATGTGGCTGTCAAAATACATTATTACGGAAAGAATGATTCATTGGTTGTAACTATATCACAATAAATGGTCAAAAGAGGACAAATGAGCATTCAATACAAATTCTGAGTTTCCTGTAAAAACAACATAAATATACATAATTATTTTTCAACTTATGTCTTAATTTCCACCATAATCACCCTGACGAGATGTAAAAATTGTTAAATGGGCATATCTTCTGAGGTTTTGACCTGATTATTCCTAAAGAAGTATAATAGGACCATACCTTGTCAACAAATCATTAGAAATTTTCTTCTTATTGGACCATGTTTCAAATGTGTATGCCTTATGTCTATGTAAAATGTTTGTATTATTAAATGTAGTATCTCTTAAGACTGTAATGAATATGAAATTAATTAAGATGACAGAAAGTATGTAAACAAAATTTTGAAGAGGAAACAAAATAATGTCATGCTCCAGAAGTTCCAACAGTACTAAAGAATTATAAAACTGAGATCATTTCTACATAACAATGTTTGAGAAAAGGGCCTTAGAAAAAGATCTTTTTGTCCAAAGGCAATTCAGAATAATATCTACAGCATTGCTTTGAACATCTTTAAAATGGTACATCTGATTTTATATCTATATTTCATTTTTCTAACACATTAATACTTGAATGCTTTAAATGTCAATTATGAGACTAATGTTACCTTATTTCTCACTAGATAATTTTTGAATTTAAACTTATTGTTTTAGATTAGGTGTTAGGTTAATCGACATAAAAGTACATGTATTTCATTTTATTCAAGTATGCCCTATATAGATATCTCAACTGGATAATTGAAGAAGAAATTAATTTTCCATTTGAGGATATTTTCATAAGCAGGACTTAATAAAAGCTCAGGTCCAATTTTAATTACATGACAATTATTTGAAATCAAATCTATAAAATGATGCCAAAAATCCTTGCTAGAGAACAGCGATTTTCTCATTTAAGAACTTGCCATCAGCTCTCATTTCCTGTGAAATCAAACTCAAAATCTTCATCCCTGACATAGGAAATCTGCGTTTCCTCAAGCTGTTCAACTCCACTTTGAATTATTCAGTACCATTCTGGAAATGCTGATTTACAAATGCTGTAAGTCTTCACTCACATCTGCAGAATTTCATGTACTTTTGTGCCTTTAACACATAGCATATAATCATTTTCTTCTCTTCTTATAAACATAATTTACTGGTAAATGACCTGTGAGTCCTGGGTCTACATGTTCAATGAAGTATATCTGGATAGTTCTTAATTCAATTATGTCTCTTTTTCTACCCCTTTATAGAGTTTATTTTCTTTAATGTATATTTGTAACCAGATCTTTTTCTAGTTTATAGGTTTATGCTTTCTGCTTTTCCATTCTTCATTACTTTATGCATACATCATTTTCCAGATGTGGATTAATTTCTCAAAGTCAGGTAGTATATGCAATTTCTGTGGGGTTCCATGGCTCCTGACAAGTTGAAAAATCCATATTTATTCAAAAGTTCTCACACAAATTTGAAATAGAAATTGGCTTTCTCAAGCAAATGACAGACACTAGTATCATTTGACTGGGGAAGCTGAAGTCCAACTTGTTAAACTAAAATCAACCCATGTGTTTGCAATGGAATAGAAAAACTGTCTTGGCAGTGATATGAGTGACGGGTGGTAGGAAAGAAGTACTGAGTCTGTGAAAGTCAGTCTCTAGAAATCGTTCATGATTCTTTGGAGATTTTTGAAAGCAGGCAATATATCTTTTCCTGAAATTATGGCTCCATGTTTTTCTTAATTAAGAAAAGATATTTGATCATATTCATTCAGAATTTCTGTATTCCTTTAATTATATGCTGTAAAAGAAGAGCAGGATAGCTGTTACTTGCGTAGAAAATAGAAATGAGCTAACTATATAATGCCTAAGATAACATTATGCATATTAGATTTAATTTCTAAAGTATTAGACAATATATGGTTTACATCAAGTACATAATTTGTGCACTAATACAAAGACCAGCAACAAGTTTGTTACTTTACAGCAATATGTTCTTGATCATATTATCTATAATAATCTTGAATATTTAACAAAGAACCATTATTGTTAGTTATAAGTGAATGCTCATAAAGACTGTTTTCCTGCCAGAATATACTAAGTGATCACCAATATTGAAATAACGTGTCAAAATTATCAAAGTTTTAATAACCTTGCTTTCTGCTTGAAACCATTATAATATTTTCTAAATCAAATATTATGACACATGCTATTATTCAGTTTTAATTTTTTGTTAACTTGATTTTTTTCATCAGCTTGGGGCTTGAACTCTGGGTCTGGGCGCTGTCACTCAGCCTTCAGCTCAAGACTAGCGATCTACCACTTGAACCACAGAGCTACTTCCAGCCTTTTCTATTTATCTGGTGCTAAGGAATCGAACCTACGGTCTCATGTATGTGAGTCAAACACTCTACCACAGAGCCACACCTTCCCAGCCCCATAACTTGAACCTTTTTGAAATAAAATTGATGATGTTATATTTTGGATAAAGAAAAATGACAACTAGATTTCTATCATTATATATTTGAGCTAAAGAAACATACACACACATTTAGAAACACACACATTTATACATATTTATATATTATATATGTGTTTATACAAATTTACATATTATATATGTGTACATAATACCTAATATATATTTAGCATGAGCATATATAATAATTCTCAAGCTAATTTATTGTTTGTGGTTTATTGATTGCAATCTCCAATAGAGGGGAGTCTATGTTAGCCTGATTTCAAATAAAAGAAGACAAAATTATTTCTCACACATATGTAAATGAATATTGTATAAATATTTCAGGAAATCTTTTTTATTTGGTTTTGCTTTGTTTTGTCAGTCATGGGGCTTGAACTTGGGGCCTGGGTGCTGTCCCTGAGCGCTTTTGCACAGGGCTAGTACTCTACCACTTTGAGTCACAGCACCACTTCTGTTTTTCTGGTTGTTTGGAGATAAGAGTCTCACAGACTTTCTTGCCTGGGATGACTCATTGTAACAAGGAGATGTACAAGACACTATGTTAGAAAATGAACTTTACAATTTAGGTGGGGTGGGAAGGGGGGAGTGTAGTAGGAAAAAGGGTGGGAAGGGGGGAGTGTAGGGAAAAACAAAGAAAGAAAAAAATCACATGGTACATTATAAATATGTTAGAAACAATAGCAAGAAAAAAAAGATGACTTTGAACTGGGATCTTGAGACCTCAGTCTTTAAAGTTCCTAGGATTACAGGCATGAGCCATCAGCCCTTAGCTTTGTTTCAGTAAATTTTCAAGGTGTTTTTATGCTTGCCCATAGTAGGCCATATGTTTAATGAATTAACTATCTGCTGTTATTAATTTTTAATAGTGAAGTTTATTATTTTTTGCTCTGAAATATATTAAATACATTTTTAATTATTAGACAGTAGAACACCATAGCTAAGATATGGAGGCAAACCAGATGCCCCTCTGTAGACCAATTTTCAAACTCTTAATAGCTAGCATCACAGGCATGAACCACCAGCTCATTAATTTTGAATTTTATTTATTTAAGTGTATAACACAACATTTTGATATAGCTACATATCGTGAAATAATTTCATTGTCAATATAATTAGTATATTTGTCATCTTGCAAAGATACATTTTGCATATAGTAAAAGCACATTTTTTTCAGTCACAAAATATATTAATATTGACTACAAATACTCATGGCTACATTTCTTAATATATATAAATACAAGTTTGTATGTATTGGGCTACATATTCTCATTCCATCTGAAACTTCTCTCCTACACTCCTCATATATATTTGATTGTGTTAAGACTCTATAAGTGAAGTCATGCAGCAGTATTTTTGCATAGAAATGTCCCTTTGTTGGTCCAAGTGCTAATTTTTGTTATATTTAGTTATATCTCTCTAAAAGCTGACTGTCCAGGTCCATAGTCAACACTTTAGTCACCGATACATGTATTTCTATTAGGAAATTATTACAGGAATGGAATTAAATGCAAAATAACTGAGTAAAAGGCCACAATTAGTAATAAAATAAGCTAAAACACTGAAATCAAAATTATGCCTGAAGAATCTCCTAGCACAAGTCAGTCAGACTTCAGTCTGTGAATAACTTAACCATTGCTTCAAACGTAAGCCAAATGCCAACACTAGAGACCAGAATTTTCAGAACAATCACAGCCAATTAATATAATTATAAAGCTATGAGAAAGTAAAATAGAAAATAAAAATAGGAGAAAGGAAACAAGACAACTTTTCAAATATTCAGTGAAATATTTTCTTATACTTCCATGACCACTCTGTAAAAGCTTCCCAGTTGTGGTCCCCTAGGGAGCTCCCTAATCATTCGTGGTCTAGAGCTGCCTCCTGCATGGATATCTATTTGTTCAAACTCTTTAAAATCATTCCCCAGATACTATTTTAACAGTGGTAATTTCACCCATATCTACAGGGCTACACGTTGTTCTCCTGAATATTTTATTCAAATCAGCCATGAAAAACCCACAAGCTGGAGATTCTGACTTGTCTTTCCATATTCTTTGTTAAATGCCCCACTGACAGTGATATGAAAGAGCCAGACTGGTTTTGCTCTTTTTCTCTTTTCTTTTTAAAAACCACATGTCTCTGGACATAAAGGAAATGCAAATCATAACAACTGTAAGATTGCATCTCACCCTAGTTAGAGTCGCCAATGAATTTGAACCACAAATGTTGACAGAGAAGTGGGGGAAATGGCACTGTGCTGCACTGTTGGTAGGAATGTAAACTAGTCCAACCACTCTGGAAAGCAGTCTGGAGGTACCTCAAAAAATAAAACATAGACCTTCCCTACAACCCATCCTGGACATCTACCCTGACATCATGAGCCAGCATATGTAAAGACACCTGCACATCCATTTTCAGTGATGCACTATTCACAAAAGCCAAGATATTGAAAGGGTCCAGATGCCCCACAATAGATAGGCAGATCAAAAAATGTGGTACCTATACACAATGGAATTTTACACAGCTATTAGAAAGAATAAAATAATGTCATTTGCAGGGAAATGGATGTAACTAGAAAAAATCATGTTAAATGAGGTAAGCCAAGTTCAGATAGACAGTGAGTGTTCTCTCTGATATGTGGAAAATAGATCTAAAATGCACTGGAATATGACTAATTATAAAAGATTCTAGGTACTCACACTCAGTGGAGACCAAAAGAGGCTACTCTTAGGAGAAAAACACAAATGTCTAAGTGCCACTTCATATTTATATAAAATAATATATATGATAAAATGAACTCTAATATATGGAAACACAAGACTTTTTTAGTGTTTAATTTTTGATGGTTCTATCTTCTTCACCTTATGTATGGTGTACTCACATGTATACTTTGTGCGGTGTGGGGAGAGCACAGAACTTGAGGGAAAAAGGGTAAAAAAGTGCAGCAGTGGATCCAACTGGACACTGATGAAAGTGAACTGTCCAACTTGTGGGTGGAAATAGAAGGGAGGACTGGGAGAGAATGAGGGAACAGAAGACATTGTATGAAAGGAAATGTACTCATTACCTGACTGAGGTAATTGTAAATCCCCCTGTATGTCACCTCTGTAACAACAATAGAGTAAGTGAATTATAAAAAAAAAATCAATCAATCAATCACATGGCCTTTGTTTTGTCTTTATCTACTGGTGTCAAGAGACACAGTCAAATCTACAACAGTTCAATGCATAATGTCATTTTCTTTCAGAAAATTATATTGAGGTACACAAATCTATATGTGGAGCTCAAAGATGGAACTTAACGGAAACTGTAGGAGCTACAATAACCTCTGGTTAAGTGCATGGTAAGGAATCAAAAGAATAAAATTTCCTTATAAAGGAACAGTAGGTTCAAGATATATAGAGAGTAGTTATAGCCTGATAATGATACAAAAATAGTAGCTATTATATTGGGTTTGTTTGTCTGTTTATTTTTTGCATGCCCTGGGGCTTGAACTCAGGGCCTGGGCTCTGTTCCTGAGCTGCGTCTGCACTCAAGGCTAGCACTCTACAACTTGGGCCACAGTGCCACTTCTAGATTTTTCTGAATAGGTTGTTGGAAATAAGACTCTCATGGATTTTCCAGCGCGTGTTGTCTTTGAAAGTTGATCCTCAGATCTCAGGCTCCTGAATAGCTAGGTTTACAGGTGTGAGCCACTTGTTCCCAGCTCTATTTAATTGTTTATGCATATTGCACCCTATATTTAAGATGTTAAACTAATCTTTATGGTGTACTCATCACTTTTAGAATCTTGGTCTAATTCTTGATTTTAGCACTTCCTTGAATCTATCACTGGTATTCATGTGTTGTTCATATATAAAAGTAAAGGAGTCTCTGAGAGTCTACCTCACTGGGATTGGCCATACTTCTTTTTCTATTTCTGCTATTCAAATTGATAGCATTTCTATCATAGTTTTAATTTCTCATGCTGCTTCAGGACAATGGCTTGGTCTCTGAGAATATCATTAAAGAAGAATATGGAGTGAACACGGAATGACTGATTAAAAGTTTGACTCTTCTGAACAGGCTTGGCTCTTTATTTTTATATTACAGAAGTCTTATAAAGTTGCCTTTGTAAAAAGTACAACTTCTAATTTTATCCATAAATCAGAAATGTTCTTATCAGGATAGGTTGTATATCAGGAGACATTCTGTAACAGAAAACAGAAATGCAGCATTTATTTGCCTGTAAGATCACATTGATGTATAGAAATTTGTGACTTTTTTTTTAGATGTAAAGTAAGTAGAACATGAAGTGTGCATCTTTAAAAGCTTGTCTTTGTACACCCTTCAAACAAAATTGCTGGTTTTCTTCATTTACATTAATACTAGGTCTTAGGAAACCATGATATTTTTACTGTTTTTAAAGGAAAAATCAAGAAGCTTGTTATTGCTTTACAAATTACTTCATTGGTTAGACATTTGCTTTCATTTTATTAATCTAAATTTTATTCAGAGTTTAGTTAGAAATGTTGGTCAGTTCATTAGAAAATACCAGCAATATTGTGGGTTGGACAATTTTTTCTCTTTCCTTGGTTTATTATTGCTTTTGTTTTTGGATCTCTTTAATCATTTCCAAGCTTACTTCTTCAGGGATCCCATTTTGTTTTCACATATAAACTTACCCACGGGATATTTTATTAGGACATGAAGTATAGGGTTTTTTTTATATTGAAGTATAGTTTTTATCAAGTGTATCTTAAATTTACCTGAACTCATAAGTATAACTGTCACAACTTGCAGAGGATTTTCTTGTTTTTGGAGTCTATATATTTTAAAATTAGGTCTATGTTAATGCATGTTCCTTTGATTTATTGCATCTCATTGCCACATCATATTCCACTGCTAGGCTCACCATAGTTTACTGTAATATATGTTAGTAATGGACACCTAAGTTATTACATTGTCTATTAACTTACTGCTGATACATCTCACTTATCTAACCAATTGTTCTTTAAATAGATGTTGAAATTTATAGTCTTGCATAATGAAATAACTACTAATTATTGTGTTTGACTCTGATTTTGCTTCCCTTATGATGATGTAAGTCTGATGAGGACAACATTATCCTTATTTTATTCATCTTTTTTCCATATCTCTAAACCCATCATGTCAACATTCGAAAGTCATTCACTCAATACTTGCATAAAATATGGTATTTCTAAATCATAATTTCACTTTTGCAATGTTATGGATTAAATCTAGCACCTTGCCCTTGTTAAGAAGTTACTATATGATTTTAGCTACATCCAAGGCTTTTACTCTTATTTTGTTTTTGAGATAGAGTTTCAGTGAGTTTTCCTCGATTCAGTGGAAAACATGGTCCTCCTGCTTCTGAATCATATAGCTGGGATTACATATGTGTACAATCATGCCCAACTAGTTTTTCCTTTAAAAACTGTTTAGAAAATCTCTTCTGAAAACCTGCATTTCCTGCTAGAAATGTGCTAGAATTTTCTAGGTGGACCAATGACCTGAGCATAAATTTATCTCCATTTAAGAATGATGATATGTTACCACTTTAAAATCCAATTTACCAAAAAAAGTAATAGAAGTATAGGATTTTTTCTAAAAGTACTCACTATAGAGTTCTTTAATATAAGTTCTTGTAATTAGCATACAAGGGTGTTGAAACTAGATAATTAAATTTTTGGTACAGTGGTTGGGGATTGAAAAAAGTTAATAAGAAAATGTTAGCAGCTATTTCCATAGAATATTAGAAAATAGATTAAATATCTGTAGACATGTAAGTTAATAGATAAACTAATTATACTTAGCTGAGTGCTGGTAGCTCAGGTCTATAAACCTAGATCTATTTCTGCCCAGACAGAAAATCTGTGATTGTATCTCCACCTGACTAGCAAATAAACTTGGACTGGGGGCATGGTGGCACAACATCTAACAACAATTTAAAAAAGCCTGATACTAGCACACATACACACACAAATTGCATTTATTTGGTCTCTGGTTCAAATGGTAGAGTGCTAGTATTGAACACAGACTCAAGGATAGCACCTAAGCCCTGAGTTCAATTTGCCCTACTGGTACCCATGCAAACAAATTACACTTAAAAATTACTTACTAATTTGAAACATGACTTGAAGAGCATATAAGAAGCCTGTTTATTTCATCATATTTTGAGCGGTACTCTTTTGGTCTCTATTCTTGAGCAGTGTAGGCCAACCTGACATAATACCCAGGGTGGTGTAACTGACTGGTATTGGTGTAATGAGCTCAGTGATATGGAGTTAAAATTTCTCTGTCATGAGAGGCTGCCCTTGAAAATTGTTCCAAGATACAGTTTCTTTTTAAATTAAAAGTAGTTACTGTGAGTTTTATATTTTTGAAATTATCTTCTCAGTTTTGATCATCTAAATAAGGCCCAGAGTAAACCAGAATAACTAAAGGATAAGGATGAGAAGAGTTAATAATTCCTCCTTTATAAGAGGATTCATAGGGAAAGTTAAGATTGCCTTCAGAGCAAAGTTACTATTTCATCAGTCTGTGGTAAGAAGACCTTATAATAATAACAACTATCATTTGCATATTACAATCTGAGATAATTTTTTAGATCATATAAATTGATAGACCTATTATTCCTGTGTTTTTGTAATCATCAGTTTATTCTTGTGATCTAGATTAGAAGCATTACTTCCCAGAAATGGTAACTGGTTTTTAAACTTCCATTACCATAAACTGCTTTCTACAATTATAAATCATGACAGCAAGGAAAATATGTACTTTCTAAAAACTTAAGAATATAGCACACTCTAATTCATGAAAACAATTGTTAGAAACAAAATGCTCTTCTTATAGAGTTTGCAGCAGATGATTGTTCATGGAAAATTGATATTGCATTTATTTTAGGATTTGCAAGTAGCATGTGTAATATTGTATGTAGATTTTTACCTGTTTATTCTGCATTTACTAGTAAATCTAGATATCACTTAGCCAAACACATTTGTCAAACAATCCAGAGGAAAGTTTTCTCTTATCAATGACAGTCTGACTTTAGCGGTTAGGATTTTGTTCACTGAATTCTGAGACTACAATCTGATCTTCAATTGTATTATTGATCTCCTAGAATATAAAATTTCTATATTGTATATAAATGTAAGTGTTCAAAGGTCACAGTATTCCATGCTGACATATGCATGTGCATGATATAGATCACCTTTCTATATTATGATTTTTCTGAAGATTAGCACTTTTGTTCTTACATGCATACAAATATGTAAGATTGGTTGCCATTTCTAAGTAGGTGGAAGGGAAGGATCAGATTCAAATCCAGAGAGATGAAAAGCAGCTAAGGACTTCAAGCTAGTAAGAAGAGTGAGGGAGTTAAAGATGACAATTGTTAAGTGGATACATTGAAGGTACAGCATTTTTGCTGTGTATAGAGATTTAGGACTGAAATTCGAGTTACTTTGGAAGCAAATATAAGATGATTTCTGTGCAAGGCCTGCTCAAGGAAAAGTTAGTGAGACCTTCACTCAAAGACCAATCTGGTAATGGTGGTACTTTTCTGAAATAATAGATCCTATCCACAAATGAAGTGAAGTATAAATGGTTAGAAGTATAATTCAAGTGGTACAGCATTTGTCTATTATGTAACCCCTGTGTACAGTATTTTCACAAGAAAAAAGAAAGAAGGCCCAGTGTTCAAACCTTAGTACTGTTAAATTTACTAAGAAGATTCTGACGTTAGAAGGATGGGATAAGTGAGTGGAGGATGAGGAACTTAATTAGGTATTGAGGATAATAAGAAGGGATATGAGGAGGCAGGGTTTTCCATCAAAACCAAACTCAGCAAACAAGAAAAGAAAGCTCAAGATGAGAACTTAGTCAAAAAGGATGGCAGGGCCTGTTTGGTCAAGGAGCAAGTCTTTGTCCATGGTTGTAGATCAGGTCCTCCCTGCTATCCTGAAATAAACAGCAGCCATGGGAAACTTATTTTTTTCTTGTTAGAGAAGTTTTTTGGGAAAATGCTTCTTATGTATCTATGTATTAATCTTTCTGGTACAAGAATTGGGGATGGAAGAATGTATCACTCATCTCTTACCACATAGAGTACAGAGTAAGGGTCTTTAGATGGGGCACAGAAGCAGAAAGAAAGAAATGTGAAAATTAGAAGATGGATAGATTTTTTTTAAGAAAAGAAGGTACAATTATAGCAGTTGTGAGGTTAAATGACTGAAGTTCCAGGTGGTGAGTAAGCACAAACTGATTTTTCAATGTAATTTAAAAAGCAGGAGGAAGTAGGGACAGAAAGAAACGGTTCTGGAACCTGTATAATGAATATTTCTAGAAAGATGGGCAAATGCACTATCAATAGACTAAGTACTTTTTATGTACAGGCACAGAACACAGGATTCTGAAGTTGAAACTCACTCCATATGTTGAAGAGGAAAACAATCCTATATTTTACTGTATTCAAATGTGCCACAACACGTTTGAAAAGCTGTTAAAACTTACATTCTTACTGAATTATCTTTAATCTTACACTGATTCTGCCTCATCTATGCACTGAAAATTTGAAAACAATGCTTGCTTGTTTTCATGATGTCCATCAGTAAAATGAGCATGAGGAAGAATTTATATGCCTCCAACATGTCACGTTAGTGTGAAGGTGAAGTGGAAGTTGGCTCGTGGAGGTTGGAGGAACCATTGTATTGAATAAATATTCCCTATCATTTATGTCACACATAGCTATGTCACCTGATTCTTGGTGAAAAGTCCTCTGGAGTTCCTTCAAGATCTGTCCTTTTCTCTCTATTTCCATGGGTAGAACACGCAAACTTTTTGTAGTACTTCTATTTAATTGATAATAATAACAAAAAAATGCATAATGCATACACTTTATTGTTTTGACCTCCTATTCCTAATTTTTATATTTTGAATACTCTGTGACTTTAGTATTTGCAAAATTAATAAATAAGATTGAAGTTTATGTTTATTATAATATCCTAAAATTTTAATTTTACTCACAGATACTTATTTTTTACATTATGTATGTCTGTGTTTGTGTATTCACTAATAATCTTTGTAAAACATCTTCCATCAGTAAAATTTAGTTGTGAAGTAGACACAGGGGAAGATCAGAATGACTTTATAACTTTGTTGTCTGTTGGAAACTCTAATCAAAATTTTGTCAATAATTTTTTAAGGATATGTATTGTCAAATAATTTTTAAAATGTATTTTATTTGGATCTTCTGAAATAGCAATAAATGCTCTATGAAAGTAGAAACTCTAGATAGTGCTCTTGTAACTATAGTTGTAGGTCAGAGATCCTATGCTGGGGTTCCACTTGTCAGATCTGGAAACTCTTCTGGGGGGGGGAATGGGGGGGAAGGAGAAGGATTGGGATTGGGGGGGAGGGAGGGGGCTGGGAAGGGATGTGAAGTGTAAACCAAAGGAGGAGGCTGCAATGCTTGGTAAGAAATGTACGCATTATCCTGCCCATGTAATTGTAACCCCTCTGTACAGTATGTTCACAAATAAAATTAAATTAAATTAAAAAAAAAGAAATGATATAAAAGTAATTTAGCAATTTTTTTTTTACAAAACCAAGGATTTTAATGAAAGTTATCATTCTGAGAAAAAAGAATTTAATGCCAGCCTGTATTTGGGGTACTGACATGAGCTTCAGTTTTAAATGGAAGAACTGGAGTAGGGACCAGAAGGTAACATAATCAAGCTATCTAGGTGAAACTGTTCTCTAGTTGATTATTGTCCCAGCTCTGGTTCTAGAGAAGTTTGTTGTATGAGGAACAGTTCTGATTCCTGGGCGGTGTTTGCTTCTGCTCCAGAGTGATTGCATCATGGAGTAATCTCACTGTAAAGCTCTTTGATTCCTACAATCCAGGGCAATTGCTGATTAAGTAGGATGCCTGGGGATTTTCAAGGGTGTAGAATAGAAGATTGTAGAAGCTGACAGACAGATAGTGCATTTGTTCTTTTATTTCTGCCTACAGCCTGGAATAGGGATGAGATAGGTTAGTTGTCAATTTTTAGAATGACATTCCCTGAATGACTAATGTCTCCATGCAGAATTAAGCAGAAATGTGACTTAACTAAAGGAGACAGATATAAAATTGAAAATAGAAATGGCATGCTTTTCTCTTGCTTTTAGTTACTTTGTAGGTCCTTGTTTGGATCCAATGCTTTTCAGCAACTGCAGCTTCTAAGCAGTTGTTACACTTTGCTTTTAAAAAGAAGTACATGTTTTCTTGACTAGAAGATTCATGCCGTTAGGTGAACACAATCTTGTATCTTGTTTTTTATAATTTACTATTAAACATGGCAACTAATATCCTAAATATTATAAATTCAGAATTATTAGCCCCTTCTGGGAAATTTTAGGAGTCTTTCTGATTTTTTTAATCAAACAAAGGAGGGAGGTAATAATGCTTGAAAAGAAATGTACTCATTACCTTACTCATGTAACTGTAACCCCTCTGTACAGTATCTTTACAATAAAAATATTAAAAAGAGGTTGGTAGCCTTGCATTAAATTTCATTGAAGTGCTGCAATAAAATGTTAAGTAAAATAATGAGCATTTTACTTTTAAAAAGTTGATCATGCTAAAAATTAGTAACACTAGCAATAGAGATTTTGATGTAGTTGCAACTGTATTTTAGGCACATGGATATATTTTATTTCCAAATAAATCATTTAAGTAGAATGCTTTTCTCTGTATTAATAGTCTCTGTATTAAACTTCCTTCAAGATAAACAAATCCTATAATTAACTGAATTTAATTGTCATCTCGGATTGAGTATATTAAGGGGAGATATTTTCCTAAAACAACGTTGGCACTTTTCCTAGCTTATTTATTGATGTGCAGTCTTGCTATCTTTTTGTCAGAGTTAACTTCAAATCATAAATTTCAGCATCTCCATGTTCTATGTAGTAGGGATTACAGGCATGAGACACTGCATCAGGTCTAAAGTGAACTAAAAAGTCCCTTGTGATTCACTTATTTTCCTCTTACCTATCCTGTGAACCCTTGACAAGTTATAATCTGCTTATAATGTCTTAGTTTCATCTTTACTGGAATGTCTTATGAATAAAATGGTTCAATATTTAAACTTTCAGAACAGCTGCTGTTCACCTAGAAATATTTATCTGAGACTCATCCACATTTTCTATCTTAAGAACTCATTTGTTTTTAGTGCAGAATATTCATAGCAAGGCTAAATCTCAATAGATTTACCTATTCAGCTATTGAGTGACATTTCAGTTCATTTCCACTATTGAATGATATTTTAGTTGATGTAGATTGAGAGGAAATAGGAGGGAAGAAGGAAAGGAGGGAGGGAGGGGAGAAGGAGAAGAGAAGGAAGAAAGAGAAGAACAGAAGGAGGAAGAGGGGGAGGGGGGCAAAGAGGGGTGAGGGAGGGAGAGGGGGAGGGGGAGAAGGAGGAAGAAAGAGGAGAAGGCTAAGAAGAAGGATATGGAAAGAGAGGAGGAGGAGAGAAGAAAGAATGGAAAGAAAGAAAAGAAAAAGAAAGAAAGAGAGTGAAGGAAGGAAAGAATGAGAACTATTGTTCCTCCTCCTCCTCCTTCTCCTCCTCCTCTTCCTCTTCCTCCCCCTCTTCCCCTTCCTCTTCCTCCCCCTCCTCCCCCTCCTACCCCTCCTCCTCCTCCTCTTGGTCCTCCTTCTGTTATTTTTGCGGGTCCTTATGCTTGAGCTCAGGGTCTGCCTGAGTATTGTCCCTGAGCCTCTTTGTGCTCAACACTAGTGCCCTACTACTTGAACCATTTCCAGCTTTTTCTGAGTTGTTTATTGGAACTAAGAGCCACAAGGACTTTCCTGCCTCAACTAGCTTTGAACTGAGTTCCTGATATCTCAGCCTCCTGAAGTAGCTCAGATAACAGGTGTCAATATCCAGCACCCAGCTGCTGATCAACTTCTCTTAAAATTAATTCAAATGAGCTTTTTGTTGCCAATTATAAACAAAAGTCTTATAAACATGTTATATTTATCTGTTCAACTGTATACTTATAAGTGAATACCAAAAATACCATCAAAAGCATGAATGCTTCTCATGTGAAACATGAAGCAGACTATGGCTACTATGCCTACAGCAAAAAGATATTTGAGAGAGAAACCATAATCCTCATTTCTATTCCATGCAAACAAATTAGTGATGGGAAAAGTAAACAGATCATTTTATACACTTTTTATGCTTTCACAACATTGAAAATATTTTACTTCCTAAAGTGAAAACTAGATTCCATAATGGCTTTCAAAGACAATAATATATATTAAATATCTGAATGGAGCACAGGGATATTATTCAGAATGAAGGAGCAAATGATTTTTATTTGAATTTGTGACAATATAATATAAGGTTAAAGCAAAATACAAATAATCTTTATTTTGTATGTCAGGAAAAGTAATTTTGTGTAGAAATCAGACTACATTTCAGGGTAACTAATTGGATGTTTCTGTTATTTATTTAAATACCTATTAAATAAAAACCTCATTTTGAATTCTGTGTATTGTAATAAGTTTTATTTTTAAAGGTGAGCCTTATTCCACAACATAGAAGGTTTAAAAAACACTACACTTACATGGTAAAACAGTGAACAACTGTAGGACAAGATTGTTAGTTCAAATACACTAAAGTTAATGGTCTTGAAAATTCAATTCATTCTAAGCACAGGAAATTCACTATAGAGATAGTATATTGAGTTTTCTGGAACTCAGTCATTGAATTTGAATTTTAACATAAATCATTTTAAAATAGTTTTATAGTATCTGAAGGAGAATATATATATGCAAATGTTTTAAGATGATTAAAAAACTTGTTATCTTTTACTGTATTGAAAATACCTGTATTTATATATCAGTACTTTCTACAGTATAATTTTCTAAAACAAAAACTACCAAAATAATTAAAATGAGGTGAACGACACATGATGTTTTTTCTGTAATTGTAAAATATGATGATACACGGAACAAACATTTCATACAAATACAATGGTACCTTCATAAATATGTTGGGGAATTTTGCTTTATAATCGAAAACTATCAAAAGGAAATTCTACCTTCCATATCCTGAGACCATTAGTATCCAAAGCAGTTTTTCAATTTATTTTTATTATGTTGGCTGTACAAAAGGGCTACATTTCCACATGTCAGTTTGTGAATATAATAATTTTGATGCCTCTCTATACTTTCCAACCGCACCCATTCCCTCAATTTCCCTACTTTCATTTTCATTTTCATTATGACTGTAGTCACCCATTTTTTCTCTCTCCGTTTGTCTGAACTCTCTTGACTTCAGCCCCCTGGCAAAATACATTCTCCCCAAAAGCATTTTCTTGATGATTTTACCTCTCTCTTTGAACAACACTTATGAAGTAGGGCAGAGAAAAAAGAGGTATGGCTACTGTTATCCATGCACTCTACGTTAATAAAGCTTTTTACTTTTCTTGTTATTCTTCCTGATCTGGCACTTTAGCTAGTTTTAAAAATTGCTCCTTACACATTGTTGCTCCATGGTATATATCATTATTAAGTGGATGTGCTTCACTCTGCTTTCTCATATCAGTTTGGAAATTACATTCCACACAGTTTATTCTTACGAACTATTATCTCTGAAAAAGACTGTCATTGAAAGCACACTATCACACACATGAATGACATGTGACACATCAGCCTTCAACATATCTCTGACAAAGTTTGCTGAAAGTTATGCTTAGTACATTAATCACTGGTGATGTAGAGGACTGATGTTTAGTGTTTTCATAAAAAGAAAATTGATACTTTCAAATACCTTGGAAAATTACTGTTTTTCATAGTATTTTGCAACATATACTATATTTTGCTGACTTCACTCTTGGAAGAAGTTTTATTTTGAAATTTTATCACTCGTTTTATTATTCTGCTAGTATTTAATGCTGACCGATCTTTGAACTCTGGGTGACTACGGGCAGTGCAGCTAGTTCATGTATTATAAGTTTTTATAAATGATATTTATATTCTCTAAATGGTTCTATTGATTAAATTGGATCATTTATCAAATTGTACATTAGGTCTCCCCTTCCCAGGATTAACACACTGCATTTTTATTCTGAGTGTAGATGCCACTGCCAGCTAAGAGCTGATGTTTGCAAAAGAAAATCTTACTCTGTAACATTGGCAAAATAAATCCTAAGCCAAATCTAAATGATGAACACAAAACAGTAGCCATCACCACCTGCTTACCCCATAGTATTTTTGACAAGATTGAGTTTAAGCATGTTCTTTTCCATCAGTCTTCCTATCTGTAAAAGGGCTTTCTTCCTCCTTTTCCTGCTTCCCACACCATTCTTTTACAGTCATCCTTTTTACATTTTTCTTTTAGCTTTGTTTTTTCCTTGCTATAGAGTTAATCAGAATGTTCATCAACTTCATTTTTCCAGCAAGTGGTCTGAGAGAAAGATAATTTGTGATAAGATTTCTTGTTACAACTGAGAAAATATAGTACAAATATGCTATCTGCAGAAAATGCAGATTTTGTAGATAACCAGTAATAAATGTATGCAGTGATCATGGAAAATAAACAGACTTTGATATCTTTTTAATTGCTTTCTCTATGGGCCATGAAAAACACTCTCTGGGCACTGTGAGGCAGAATGTGGCTAAAAGCTCAGTCAGCTCAAACAGTAGTGCAAGCAAAATAATCTGAGCACTTCTTGAATTTTCTTTCTGCAAGGTGCTTAAAAATGTCACTTCAATGCATTTGTTTCATTTTAGCAAAGTGAGTGGAAAGTCAAATCTATTTATGCTTATAGAAGCTATAAAGGCAATACATTTTCGGGGGAAAGAATACATAATAAACTAAATTCTATTATCTTGGTTTGATGAATATATAATGTAAAGCTAATAAATCATGCATATTGTTGAAAAGCCTTTGCTTTGTACTTATGGTAACAAGTTTCCCTGACTCATTTGGTAAAAACTGTGAAACTAAACCTGAGCAGGGCACTATCTCTGTAACTGTGGCAGTGAAAATAACCCCTGCTTTCATTTTATTTTATGTTGGTATAATTTGTGGAGGGGAAGGGGAAAAAACAAATCGTTAAAATAGAGATACAGGTGGACCCATTGCAACAATGAGATGTACAAATCATTATGTCAAAAAACAAACTTTACAACTTTGGCAAGGAGGGGGGGGAGCGAGGAGAGGGGGAGGGGGGAGGGACATGGGGGGGCAGGAGGGTATACGGGGGGGTACATGGGAAGGGATGGGAAGGGGAAAAAAGAGGAGGCAACAATGCTTGATAAGAAATGTACTCATTATCTTGCCCATGTAATTGTAACCTCTCTATACTTTTCACAATAAAAAAAGAAAATATTTCAAAAAGTTGCAGCACATGTTTTTGTTTGCATTTAATGTTACTTTTCTACATGACTATAAATATTTGTAATGCTTTGTCAGAATTGGTGGAGTTTTAGAACTATTTGACAAAAATTTTGTCATAGTGTTTCATGTTTTGCAAATCATGTGAACTTACATGATCTCCAGTCTCAATACTGAAGTATTCATTATTATCACTAGTATAATAGCATATTTCTGTCTTCCAATTGGATTAAAATAGTATGTATTGGGAAATAGGTCAAAAGTTAATGAAATGCTATTCCAATAAAATAATGACCATCTTTTCCCATGCTACCTTTCTGTTTAAAATTGACATTACACATAGAAATAAAACAAGGGATACATTACTTTTTGAATTTTGTCTTATTTCATTTAATATATCAGTATCTGTTTCTATACCTATATATCTATATTTGTATAATCTACCTATCTATACCTATTAATCTCTTATACCTATGTATCTACATATCCATATATCTGTACATAATTATGTATCTGTATATATCTATATATCTGTATATAATTGTATATCAGATCTAACTATCTATCTACATACAGAGAAAGAGAGAATTGAGAATTTGAGTTTCCTAAAATAATAGTGTCTAACAATATTCAGTGTGTTGTATTTATCTAGGTAAATTATCAAGGAATAGAATTTTAAGGAGTAAAACACCTTATTTTGAGTAAAACACTTTATTTACTCATTCATTTACTCTACAGTAATTTAAGGACTATGATGTGATATGTAAAAGAAATGCAAATCAAGTTTCCTATGAGGTAGCAGGAAATTACAAAGCTAAGAGCAGGACATTTTACCATCTTTCCTCTAAGCATAGAGTTTATTAATTTATTTACACATTCACTTATTTATTTTGCTTCTAAGAATCACAATAGGCTTTGTTTTTTAATTAGCCCACCTTGGTTTAATATTCTTCAGGTTACTTATGTCTTTGGGTCATACTCAAGAAAAATCCAGGAGAACTTCCTGATGTTTTGAATCTACAGTCACTTTCAAGTGTGAACAATAGCTATGAACTATATCATGCACTTTTATTTGGTATATATTTTATGAGGTGGAATGTGATAACCTCATATGGGTATAACACAATCAAATCAGTAATTAGCATTTTTCTTTTTAAACATTTTTCATTTCTTTGTGTTAGGAAGCCTCAATGTTCTTTCTTCTTATCTTTATAAATTGCATAATAACAGTTAACTTTAGTCATCCTACTTTGCTGTAGAGCTGTAGAACTTATTCCTCATTCCTGGGTATCTGTATGAACCAGCTCCCTTCCTTCTGCATTTACTATATCTATGAAATCAACATGTTGTATATTATGTTCTCACAAGAATATACAACTTGTCTTTTCCTTCCTAGTTTACTAAACATAATGGCTTCCTTTTCTACTGATGTTGCTATAATAAACAGAATTCAATCATTATTTTTTACAACTGAATAGTACTCATTTGTCTATATCCCTCATTCTAATTGGGAAGAGCCAGGATAACATTGTAGTTTGGATTTACATGTCCTTTGTGATGAATGATGTTGTACACTTTTCATACACTAGCATATCTTTGTGGAAAATAGCTATTCAGATCTTTGGCCACTTTAAGTCAGTTTATTTTTGTTAAGGCTGCCAGGAGCATAAAAGTCTAACATGAAGGAAATATGAGGTTCACAGAGGAATGTAATTTGCATGTGGACTGAAGTATATAAATGGATGCAAGTATTTACAGAAGATTGTTACTGCCCTCATATGTTTCACTTTACCAGTTGAAGTAGACCCAAGCTTTGTTCACTTATTTATTACATCATTTGTTTCCTGAATACATTTAGTGACTTCTTTAGGGAGCTTTAATTTGTCAAAAAACTCCAGTGTTCAAGAAATACTAGATATAAGTAAATAGGTTATCCTTTGGGAAATTCACTTAAAGCAATCATTAAAAAATAACTGGGCTAACATAATGCATTAAGATCAAGAAGTCATAAAGAATAATCATCTGTCCATAGTTTATTTTCTTACAGCACTTCATAAATAATAGTTGCTTTAGTTGTTGATTTGGTAGAGTTGAGGGAGAGAAAAGTTCTTGAAATCTGAATGAACCTGCAAATTATTTGCAACTTTTTTCATGAATCTCCCAATGTCATTTCTGAAGGATGAAGGTAAACAGCTACTTAGCAGCAGGTATCCATTGATTTACTGGATTTCTCACCTGGTACACATAAGCCATCTGGAATGAGAAGGGCTCTCCATGAACTTGCTCTAGCTTGTTCTACTTCAATACCAGTAAAGGATGTGAAGGATAAACACTTAGAGAAAATAATTTGTTGTTGAGAATAGGAGCAGGCATTGGGGTGAGGAAACTCAAGGTTCTGGTGATTAGAAACTTCCAAATCACTGCATCACCACTGGGAATTTATGCCTACATCAGTCATAGGCCATTGAACTTTATCATTGCACACATTGGGAAGTACAGGAAGGTAGAGTCATTGAACCCAGGGGGTCACAATAAACTCAGAATTGACCATTAGCTTCTGACTGTTCAAGATCTCATCTACAAGTCTTTTCAAACCAAGGACAAAGTAGACTTCTAAGGAGAGTGTTTCTGTGTTAGAAGTGCTGTTGCCCCTTCTTATTAAACAGACAATGTTCACATTTCTCTATATGAGAAAAATAACTTTTACATCATGATTTTCAAAGCACATCTCTTCTGTATTGCTTATTTAGCAGTTAATTTTGTATTAATTAATATTGTAATCAGAGTTCCCTGATGACTAATTGGGAGGCTCACCTGCTTTCTAGAATTATATACACCATGTTTTCTGATTAATGATTATGAGGGCATAGCCTTGAGCATATTGTTTAATCTTCCTGAGTCCTGGTGACAACATAAATATAATAATATTGAGATTTATTGAATTGTTGACATTGATTAAGTATGCAAAGCAGTTAAGATTCTTTTTGGCATGTAATAACTATTCTTCTTTGTTCACCTCTTATATTCTGCTTACATCTCTCCCTCTACCATATACATCATTTGATCAGGGTCATCATCTTATCCAATATTATTTAGTAGTTCTTTTTTTTTTGGGGGGGGGGTCCGGTCGTGAAGCCTGAACTCGGGGCCTGGGCACTGTCCCTCAGCTCTTCAGCTCAAGGCTAGCACTCTACCACTTGAGCCACAGCGCCACTTCCGGCTTTTTTCTTCGTGCTTATGTGGTGCTGAGGAATCGAACCTAGGGCCTCAGGCATGCAAGGCAAGCGCTCTACCACTGAGCCTCCTTCCCAGCCCCTCCAATATTATTTAAAACATTAGTCTCAGACCTAGTGTAGAGAGTTCTTTTATATCCCATGCCCAATTCCTTGTGGTATTTTTCTAGGTGAGTACAGTGCATTTGTTATACATCATGAAGTGATATTGATGCATTTTATTGTCTATAACCCATACTTGTTCACAGTTTGTACCTAATATAGTTTCAGTTTTTAATTAATATAGTCCAGAAGCTCCATTATATTTATTCTCCATGATGCTTTAGGTTTTAATAGTTTCGCAGGCTACACATATTTGTGAGTAGTACTTGAACTTTTTGTGTACTGGTCATATATTTTGTAGAAATTTTACTGAGGTATCGCTCATATTTTTTTTCATGCAAAGCTTTACCAGGGTTATGGATGATACATAGAAACACTACAGGTAAATAAGTTTTTTCATCAAGCTTTGAGGAATGAAAACTTATCACATGAATTATGGCTATTTGGGGGGAGACTTCCTGAATGGGAAATTTGTCTCTTATTCTATATTTATGTACATATGTATGTATGTATGTATGTACATATATGTGTATATGTTTATTTTCCATAATATATTTATATCAGTTAATTCACAGATATTTATTCTCTTTCTGGGTTCTAATCTGATATCTCTTTGTTTATTTTGTTGCTGAAATTGTTCTAGCATTGGCTATTGGCTAATGAACATATCTGGCTCATCCCTTACATATTTTCCTACAGTTGTAGACTTTTCAGTTTAGTTTCAGGTTTTTGAACATTTCTTTGCCTGTGGAACTATTAGCAGCTCTAAGAGCATAGTTTGTCGTTCCTGCTGGAAATCAGCAGGAATCTAAGAATCTAAGATTTCCCTTCTGGAAAATGGTAGAAACCAAGTATTAGAAACCAGAACTTGGGTTGATGTTATCTCTCAGTGGCAGACGGCAGGCTTAATCTATGTGAGGTCCTAGACTTCATCTCTATAGGAAGCACTGACTGACTATTGAAATGTTTAATATTTGTCATCTACCCCAGGATAAAGTAATTTATTTAAAAACATGGGAATTGTGAGTGCCTTATTGTTTATATAAATATTACAACATAGAACAAAATACAATTCAAAGTAGATTTCAAATTTTTTATCACAATATGTTTGCATAAGTTTCTAAAAATCTCTGAAAATTTAATAGATTGTGCTTATTAATGTGAATATGAATATATACTTAGGTATATTAATATGTTATATATATTTAATATATAATATGTGCTATAAAAGACATTAATGCCATTAACTAGTGTTAAGAAATATTATTTTTGGAATAAAATAAAAGAAAATTTCACATATAAGATGATGTATTTCAGAATTAGAAAGTTTTAGAATTAGAATAATAGAGATTTAAAATATCTATTTTAACCTCTTTTTGTGTGCTTGTCCTGGGACTTGAACTCAGCTTGGACACTGTCCTTGACCTTTTGCTCAAATATATTGCTCAACCACTTGAGTCACAGCTCCACTTTGGACTTTTTTGGTAGTATAAAGGAAATATAAGTCTCAAAAGTTTCCTTGTCCAGAATGGCTTCTAAATGTACTCCTTAGATATCAGCCTCTTGAGTAGCTAAGATTACAGGCATGAGCCACTAGTACTCAGCTCAATTTAAGCTTTAACCTTATGTATATTTTATAATGTACAAAACATATTTTATACTCTTATCAATGCCTGAGTTACAAGCAAATAATCCTCAAGGATTAAGAGTAATTTTTAACCATTATAATTCATGATAAATAATTTTTTGGGATTCTTATAGTATTGCATCTCTGCATCTCTTCAATAGACTTTACTGATGTCTTTGATATTTCAGGTGTACAGTAAGGAAGGAGTCTACTTTTTATCAGTATTGAGTTTCTTATAAATACATAGACTATGATTGCATATATGTGTATGATTTTATGTTTTTAATTGCTTTGTATGAAAATAATACAAACTAATTGGGAACTTCACTGTTCCCACAGGACATTCTGGGTACAAGGTATTGGATTTCTATACTAATAATTTCAGCAAGCTGGAATGGTGGAACTTAAATGGGCAAAAATCTCATATGAAGTTTTCTGTCTTCTTTCATGCTAATTGAATCTGCTAAATTTCTTTGATTATAGTACCAAAGCTTCAGAGCCTACAGGTCCCATTCTGTTCCCTGCTGAGTGATCCTATTCATACGGTGGTTTGTTTCTTGAAGACTGTTTCTAAAGCTTCTAAGAGTTCAGCAGACTAGGCAAAGTCTACTGGAAAAAAGGATCTCTCCTTGGATTGAAACAGGACCCTTCAATATAAATCCCAACTTTTTCCACATTTTCCATATAATTTAACTAAATCACAATTCCTCTGGAATCAGCAGCCCAAGCTTTTCAGGGCATGAACACACAACAGGAGAGAATCTTCAGCTCATCTCAGGGTATGTGTAGAAAAGGGCCTGAGATTGGGTACTTCTAACAAACTCCTTGCCTGTGTTGAGACTATTAGTATTTAAGGAAACTCTGAGAAGTGTGATGGGGGAATGTGTAAAACGAACTCTAATTCAAATAGCCCCCTACAGTCTGAGTTTCTAGGGAGTGTAATCTTGATTAGATGAGACAAAGACAAATTCACAGGCATGTTTTAAAACAGAACAAAAGAGCTTACTACTCTATATAATTAGTCAATGACCTTGACTGAATGATTTTGGAGCCAGACATAGACATAAAACAACAGGAAATAACTGAACTACTGACAAGATTTGCTTATTAGTTATAAGCGGCTTCTATGGGGATAGGAGACAGCAATGTTAGTGATGTTTTAGCAATGAAAAAAGACAATTTAGAACTGTATATTGTGGGTTTGATATAGTAAAATATTCCAGGAAATGTTGGATCCAGAAGAAGCTGAAGAAAGGTAGAAAAAGTCACAGGTTCTGCAACTTTTTTCAAATCTACCACTTGATAATAAAATAATCTTTAAGTGACTTGAAAGAATTTCCCCATCAGCAAAATTGTAATACCTGTATCACAGAGCCTTTGAGAAGATTAATAGTATATAGGAAACACTGATGTAGTCTAATAGAGATAATATACAAAAATACTAAAAATTATTCTATCTGTATTAATAAAATATTTCCATGAATACATCAGGTTACTAATCTTCAAAGAAAAAAAAGTAGAAAAGATACTGGTGAAGGAAAGTTCAGTGAAATTATTATCTGAGTGAAGGACTATAATTCAGGGATATAGTGTATATTGTGCATGAAGATTTTTGTTCTTTATCTTGTTATGTAATTAATCATAACCTACAAATACATCCTGAATAACTACTTTGTATAGTAAGTCATGTAGTAAAGTAATGTAAATGTATATGTATTCATTACTGGTCTTGAGTTATGACATATCACCAAACTTAAGCAACTGTCTAAGGCTGTATATGAATTAAATGCTAAACAAGTAATTAGTGAACTAGGAGTTGTACTTAATGTTGATAGCTGGAGGTAAAAATCAAGTACTTTGCTTGCTTGTTAAAAGTTGTCAGTCATGGGGTTGGAAATGATACATGATCTTGTCAATTTTCTGAGTGCCAGCACTCCTAATAAAGAGATGGAGAAGAATCCTAATGAATCAAGAATTTATAACAGAGTAATCACAAAAATAAGTAAAATGGCCCAATGTTTAGTGATAGTCAATGTGATATATTTTGCAAAAAAATATGTGGATATATTTGGATTGTTTATCATATTTCCCAAACAAATTAAAAGAAAGCATGCCTATGTTTAGCAGTATGGGTTGAGGACCAGAATACTCTTGTGAAAAATCTTTCCATTTCCTAACAAATAGGGTGATGTAATTCTTTCTGATGGAGACATAAGATGCCATTGTGTATACATACCACATTTTCTTTATCCATTCATCTACTGAGGGGCATCTGGGTTGGTTCCATATCTTAGTTAGGGTAAATAATGCTGCAATAGACATTGTTGTGCTGGTAGCTTTAGTATGGTCTTGTGATCATTCGGGCAAATGCCCAAAAGTGGGATTGCAACATAGGTCCCATGGGTTCCCTTATTTGCAATAACTAGTATACATCTGGGACAAGCAGAAAAGGTCAGATAAAATGATGATAAGCAAAATGAACCCCAAGATAGGAACATAAGTGGATTTTTCTTCCTTGCTATTGTTTCTAACGTATTTATAAGATACCATGTGACTTTTGTTGCTTTGTATGTACCTTCCCCACAGTATAACCCCTGTTTCCACTGTATTTGATGTTGGTATAATTTGGGGAGGGGAAGGGAAAAAGCAAATCATTTAAATAGGGATACAGATTGACCCATTGCAACAAAGAGATGTACAAGACACTGTCGAAAAATGAACTTTACAATTTAGGCGGGGAGTAGGGGGATGGAGGTGTTGTTGAGGAGGTGGGAGGGAAGGGATGGTAGAGGAAAAACAAAGGAGGAGGCAACAATGCTGGATAAGAAGTTTACTCATTACCTTGCTCATATGACTGTAACCACTTTGGACAATATTTTCACAATAAAAAACTTAATTAAAAAACATCTTGAAGAAGAGGAGATGCTAGTTAATGTTCAGGAGACAAAACTGGGTTACCTTTTGAGAAAGAGAACTTTGTAGAAGAAGAAAGCAAAATTTGACCAGAATTTTATAAGCACAAAAATATTTTTTTATATTGTCAATCTGGTGCAATGCATATTCTAAGAAATTTTACACACATGAAGAGTTAAAATAACCATTGTATTTGGTAGTTATAAAACAGTGGATGACCAATCAAATGCCTCACATTTTTCCCAAATGTGAGAGGTGTGTGTGTGTGTGTGTGTGTGTGTGTGTGTGTGTGTGTGTGTGTGTGTGTGTGTGATATTTCCATTTAAAAGTATGAAGATTGAAGCTCCTCAAAGAGGTCAAGGTATTCACCATATGTCACAAAAAATTTACTTGCTTCGATCTAATTGCTCTGGGTTTTATGGTATCTGTAGGCAACTGTGTGTGACTGTGACCCAGAACAGTGGCTAAATAGTGGTGCCTCCCAAGAGAGCGATGCTCAATAAGCATGAAACCTAATGACCTGAGAGATGTGCTGCTCGCCTGTGGCGATACCTGCTGCTGGTGCTGTGAGCACACACGCTCTCCTGCCAGAGCAGAAAGGACAAGAACTTGAAGAAATGTACTAGTTTCTTTCATTCAAAACAAGCCAAAGAGTGTCAAGAAGTTGGTAAGTGAATAAAGAAAGAAAATAAATAGGTTCTTTAATGTCAGAGTTAAACACACAAGTATTTTCTAAATAGTCATCATCATAATTAAGGGTTAGGACACCAAGGACTTAGAACTGTTCTGTACTCTCAAGAAATATATGAACTGGGATTTTGGTAAACAAATTTGGTTGCAACCACTAATGCTGATTATAGGCCTAACCTATTACCTAGCAATTCTTCTTTTAAGTTTTATACCTGTGTGTTCACCAGGAAAATGCACAAAAATGTCCATAACACTATAGGAAATAACCATGGTTTTCAATGTTAGCAAAAATCCAAATGGTTTTTTAAATACAAAATTTTAATACAACTGAAAGAAACATGATTGAATCTTACAGTTATAAGGACAAACAAGGTAACACAAACTGTAATTTTTTTCTTTTATATAACATACAAATCAAATATATCTAGCCCATGGAATTAGAATGAAAAGTATTATTTTCTTTGGGGGATTTTTATTGACTGAGATTTTTTTCTAGTGATAAACTCTATTTTTTCAACCTGGAAAGTGTTAGATCATATAATTGGTGAGGGTTTGTTGAACGACATATACTTTACTTTCTTACTTTCATATTTAGGTTATATGTCAATAAGCTATTAAAATATGTTTCCTTAAGACTTCAGGTAAATCATTATAATTACATACTCTACAGAACATACAGCTGAATATTAATAAAAGTTTTACAATCACAGTTTTAATCTTCAACTGGTAACAATTTCAAGGAGAAAGAAAAAGTTATCTAAAAACTATTGATATTATATGATAAAGCTCAAATTCTCAAAGAAAATGGTCAAATTTTATTAAGAAATTATATATATATATATATATAGACATATATATACATATATAAACATGTATACATATATATTGGGAAATATTTCACATTTGTGAAACTTCACAAAAACTTTGAAAAATCTAAAACATGGAAGGTTAGAAATTTTTATAGGTGATATAGTATATGTGAAGCTTGAACCAATGGATCTGAGACTCTAATAAAAATTTTAAAATTTAATGCAGAAATAGACAATTTCTTCATTTTTCTCTTATTTGCCAAATATTCCCCCTGTTAAACATATGAGTAAAACATACACATGATGAAACTGGACAGAAAATGTGAATGGAAATTATCATGTTTATATTGTTTTAAAATCATTTTCAAGTAGTTGGCAACATATAGTCTGCAGGAAGATCCAGCCAGCTGTGGCTTCATGAAAATAAAGTCTTCCTGAAATTCAGCTATTCTTGTTCATTTGCATATTGTCAATATCTGCTGCAGTGATACAGGCATAGATGAGCCGAGACAGACGTGGTTATAGACAAGGTAGCCGACAATATTTACAATCTTTTCAAATAAAAAATTCAACTCCGGGCATACATTAAGGTATATTTCTAGCAGAAAAGAGCTTCACAGGCCTGTAATTCCAGCACTCAAAAATCAGAAGCAGAAGGATCATGAGTGTGAGCCCAGTCTTGGCTATAAAGCAAAACTCTGTCTCAAATTTATAAATGTGATTTTTTTATGCCTCTTACAATTTTGATCAGAAAGTTGGAGATAAGTTAATGTCTGGAGAATTAAGTGCTTCATATTTATGATTCAGGGACTTGCTTACCTAGTGCTCACATTTGAGTCGCATTGCCAACCCACCATTTGGAAATGGAGCCACACAGACTTACTCCCTGGGCTGGCTTCAATCCAGCATGCACCAAATCTCTGCCTCCTGAGTAGCTAGCACTAGAGTCACAAGCACTAGAACTGGATTTCTTTTTTTTTTGTTTTTAAATGCTTAGTTGACTAATGAAAGTCTTTATATTTAATATATATTTTTATTGTAAAGACACTGTACAGAGGGATTACAATTACATGAGTAAGGTAATGAGTACATTTCCTATCAAGCGTTGTTACCTCCTCCTTTGTTTTTTCCCCTACCATCCCTTCCATCCCCACCTCCCCAACTCCTCCCCCCCACTCACACCCCAAAGTTTTAAATTTCGTTTTCAACATAGTGTCTTGTACATCTCATTGTTACAATGGGTCAAATTGTATCTTTGTTTCAGCATTTTGTTATTTCATTTCCCCTCCACAAATTAGAAAAATGTATATACAAGATGCAAGGCTTATTGTCAGTCCTTTGATGATAAACTTGTTAATGATCAATTGTATTGATCAATGATAATTATAGGAAAAATTAGGTAGTTTTCTGAATACTTATAAATTGATAGAATTAGTGATGGCTGTTAACATTTTATCAAAGTGTCACAATGATAATGACTTTTTTAATACTTTAAACTCATTAATGATACTAATCTTAACGAACTGCTATCAATGTTCTCACTCTTCCTGAAGTTCATATTTTGGTTTTTATCTAATTATACATATTCATTACAAAGTCATGCCAAAGTATTTTACATTTTCAATTTGCATCACTAGGAAAATTGTGTGGATAAAATACTATTTCATAATATTATGATTTGCAGTTAATGTGTTATAATAAAATTTAGAGAAAGAATACAAAAGGATTAATAAGATAGCAAAGAATTAGCTAATGTAGATAGATAAGTATGATTTCATAGGAAACACTTAGACCTTTCTTATTTTGCAGTTATTATAGGAAGGGGTATCAGAAATGAGGATGATTGATGATTGATGGGTTAGCCTTTACTGAAACACTACCTACTGCGATCTATATTCACCCTAGCACCACAGTCAATACATACACACTGAGTTTTAATGTTCATCAGGTGCTTTGACCCTTGTCTGGCTTCCAGGAAGAATGGAGGATGGAGAACAAATGGCACTTGTAGTCACAGACCTGTGTCGGGTGTTTAGTGAAAATGCTCAATATGCCCAAAGAGCACTTTAGTGTGTATAAGTAAAATATAACAATAGCCTATTATAGTGGAATTTCAGGAAGATCTTTAAAGTCATAAGTGAAAAAGATGCAAATGTTTGTGATCTAGTGGAAAGGAAATAAGAATGGATGTGGGTGAGTGGCTGTGCGATTGACTACATATTTATATGTACCCCAGATTCCTATGCTGAACCTCTATTCCGAGTACGGTGGTTGGCTTTTTGGAAGGAAATAGATCATGATGGTGAAGTCCTTAAGAACAAGATTAATGATGTTAGAAAAAATTATATTAAGTGAAGTAAGTCAGGCCCAAAGAAACATAGGTCCCATGGTTTCCCTTATTTGCAATAACTAGTATATGTCTGAGTCAAGCAGAAAAGGTCAGGTAAGTTGAAGTTAGGGGAATGAACCCCAAGATAAGTGTTCAAATGTCTTTTTTTCTTTCATGAAATTGTTTCTAACATATTCATAAGATAATTTCTATGCTACTTTGTATGTCCCTCCCCCATGGTAACCCCTGCTTTCATTGTATTTGATGTTGGTATAATTTGTGGAGGGGAAGGGCAAAAACAAATCATATAACTAGGATACAAGTGGACCCATTGCAACAATGAGATATACAAGTCGTTATGTCAGAAAACGAACTTTACAACTTTGTTGTGGGGGGAGGATTGGGTGGGGGGAGTTGGGGGGAATATGGGAAGGGATGTGAAGGGGAAACAAAGAGGAGACAACAATGCTTGATAAGAAATATACTCGTTATCTTGCCCATGTAATTGTAACTCCTCTGTACGGTATTCTCACAATAAAAAAAGCTTCATTATAGAATCCTCATAAATAAATGATATATTAGCATCCATAAAAAAGAAACTTGATAGCATTCTTTCAATTTTATATGAACATGAGAAAAATGGCCATCAATGAACCAGGAAGAAAACCCTTACCAAAAACCAAATGCTGCTAACACTCTGACCTTGAACTCCAAAGTCAAGCCACATAGTTTTACACACACACACACACACACACACACACACACACACACACACACACACACACACACAGTATGATATGAAGCTAGTCTGACTAAGGTATTCTGGGGCTGAAAATGGTCCTTCAAAGAGTAAACAATAAATATACTGTCTTGTTTGAGACCTACATATGTAAAGAAGTTCAGTGTGTAAACTGGGAACGCATAAGTACTTCTGCTGAAACAAATTCTACAAACCTTTGCAAGAAAATTAGATATAAAATTCTACATTCTGATTCTCCAAAGTGAATATTATACTTACATGGTAATGAATACCTGTAATCTCATATGAAACTTATATTTGACTTCAAATTATGCAGAAACTAGCTGGGGTGCACAGGACAAAAGCAGGCAAGCATAAGCATGCATATGACATTAAGAATATCTTCATTCAGGTGTTTTTACAGCCACATGGTGTCCAGATAGAGAGAATATATCATTTTGTGCTGACCTTTTGCTTGTCATCCTATGGTTGGTACATTGTATCACATTGTAGGTAATCCTCTGAAAGAGACTAACAACCCAGTACCATCCATACACATTTTTCCATGGCTTGAAGAGTCCATGTGAGGGGTAAACTGAATCTTGAAGCTTGACCTGCAGTAGAAAGATAAACCAGAATCATTATTGAATCTCAAAATATTCCAGAGACTTTCATTCAGAAGTAGGAGTTGATTTATATTGTGTATTTTCAGAATTGTAGAACTAGGAACAATGGGTATGTACATTTTTACTCCAAATGATAAAGGGCTTTCTGAAAATAATAGCTTTTCTAATAGAAGAAGCATCTCCACGAAACACTCGCTACCGTGGGACTTACTTAAGGGGAGATGGATGACTATTTCTTACAGAGGCTGGACCAGGTATTCCTTCACTGAGATTGAGGCTGGACTCCATGACCTTTCTATCTCTAAGAGGTTGTGATTATGTACTTCTTGTACTGGTTTTTTCTTTATTGTGCTGTATTGCTGGGAAAGTAAAAAAACCTGATGTGGTTTTAAAATGATTCATCCCAGTGCTAGTTTCTGTTAGTCAGGATACTTGCTTTTGAGTTATAGTAGATGCCTTAGATTTTTGTGCAGATAAAGCACTGAATATGATTGTTCTGAATGGTATTGTTGCTAACTGTAAAATAAGGCAACATTGTAATACAGTGAATCACACAATAGTAACTACTGCTTTGTGAACTGGACAACACCTATGATTGAGCAGAATTGTCATTGGAAAACCATTATGTAACTATTAGTAGTATTGTACATTTTAAATAACTCACAGATGTACTTAATTTAGAATATGAATGGCTTGATATTTTACTCATTTAAAATGTCATTTTTCTCATCACTTTCTAACCATGTAAAGCTCTGTTCTGTTTTTTTCTATCCTCTTGTATGTTATTGGAGGTTATGATATTCAGAAACTTTCTAGTGTTATGAATATAAAGACATACAAACACACACACACACGTACACACAAACCTTAAAGTCTTACATGCATACTTTCTTCTCTTATTTGGTTCATATTTAAATCCTGACTTCAAAATGTCATTGTGTATATCCAAAAATTTAATTATTCAAACAATCAAACCACCATACTAAACTTTCAACTATTGAAGTTTAATATCAGTTATATTTTGGAACTTATGCCCTAGAATTTGTTCATGCCCTTAAAAAGAAAATTATTAGATAGTAAGGACTACTAGACTAAATGGTACTTGGATATGGTTTCATGCATAGAGCATCATATATTCTGTTAGCCCTGCTTTGGTAATATAACTTGGTAACGTCTAACTAGTTAATAAAGTTGCTTATAGAAATAATATATTTTATACTTTATTTTGCATTTCAGTGCAGTTTTATGCTTAGTTTTGCTTTTGTGTTAAATAACTGATGCTAAATTGGATAAAACTTACTTTAATAGATTTCATCCTAGATAATAACTATACATTTACTGAGCAGTTTCAAACTACCCCTTCCTTCAAATTCTACTCATTTGTAAATAGTGCCATTTAAGAAGATGTTTTCTGTCTTGGGATTCATTTTGCTTAGCATCATCTTATATAGTTGTATGTACATAGCTTTTGACCTTTTCTGCTTGTCCTAGACATATACTAGTTATTGCAGATAAGGGAAACCATGGGACTTATGTTTCTTTGGGCCTGGCTTACTTCACTTAGTATAATTTTTTTCAAGTCTTTCCATTTCCTAACAGATGGGACAGTGTCATTCTTTCTGATGAAGGCATCTAGGTTGGTTTCATATCTTAGCTATGGCGAATAATTCTGTGATAAACATAGTTGTGCTGGTAACTTTAATATGGCCTTGTTTGTGATTGTTTGGGTAAATGCCCAAAAGTGGGATTGCTGGGTCCTAGCTCTATGTATAGTCTTTTGAAAAACCTCCATACTGCTTTTCACAGTGGTTGAACAAGTTTACACTCCCACAAACAATGCAGTAGGGTTCCCTTTTGGCCACATCCCTTCTAGCATCTGTCATACAGCTATTTTAAGTTGCATGTGAGTTAATGAATACACTATTTTTATTTTATTTTTTATTGTGAAAATACTGTACAGAGAGGTTACAATTACATGGGCAAGATAATGAGTACATTTCTTATCAAGCATTGCAGCCTCTTCCTTTGTTTCCCCTTCCCATCCCTTCCCATCCTCCCCCTGCCTCCCCAATCCTCCCGTTCCCCCCCCCCACCAAAGTTGTAAAGTTCGTTTTTTCACATAAAGACTTGTACATCTCATTGTTGCAACGGATCCATCTGTATCCCTAAATGATTTGTTTTTTTTTCCCTTCCCCTCCACAAATTATACCAACCTCAAATACAGTGAAAGCAGAGGTTATACCATGGGGTAGGGACATACAAAGCAACAAAGAAATAATCTTATAAATGTGTTAGAAACAATAACCTGAAAGAAAAAAAAAACATTTGAATACATATCTTAAAATTCATTTCCCTAACATCAACTTATTTGACCTTTTCTGCTTGACTCAGACAAGAGGTTTTATCTTTCTTGCTGTTGTCTTTAACGTACTTATAATGTACTATGTTATTTTTTTGTTTCTTTTGTATGTTCTTGATCCATGGTATAACCCCTGTTTCCACTGTATTTGATGTCAGTGCCCTGCATCTTGTATATACATTTTTGTAATTTGGGGAGGGGAAGGGAAATAACAAAATGATTAAATAGGGATACATGTTGAACCATTGTAGCAATGACATGTACAAGATATTTATGCTGAAAACGAACTTTACAAATGGGGGGGAGAGAAGAGGGAAGAGTTGGGGAAATGGGGAGGGAAAGGATGATAGGGGAAAAACAAAGGAGGGTGTAACAATGCTCCATAGGAAATGTAGTCATTTCCTTAGTCATGTAACTGTAACCCTTCTGTACAGTATCTTTACAATAAAAACATTAAAAAAGATATTTTCTGAAGGATGCAATACATTATTTAAACAGTTTTATTAGAAGCCCATAATGCTTGTGTGTCTGGATCTCATTCTGGTATTTAGGATATTTTCTTCATAAAACAAAAATGTTATAAACTATTTTGTTCACACATAAATGCTTAAAACTTGCACATCACTCTTATTGGATATCAACTCTAGAAAAAATTCGATAGCATTGTCAAGATAGAATGCATGAAAATCTCTGTGATTTATATTTTAGAATATAAGAATTTATAATTTAGTAGAGACATTGCTGATTCTGATGCACATAATAGGTGACTAATAGGGAGGTATCAGAGAATCTCCCTTTCTTCCTATGATGAAGAGAAATTGGAGGGAACTAATGGAATACTGGATGTTCCTAACCATGTTAGCAGTGTGCATCACCCCTGAAGATACACTAAGGTATGGCTCATCTAGTGTCATAAATGCTTTTAATTTTAACTAGGTGGGTAATTTCAATGATAGTACCATGGAATGGAAAGAAACTTTTAAAAGTTTATTACAAATGTATCATCTTTTCACTATGCATTTGTTAATGCTCTAAAGGGGACAAATGAGTAACTGACTACTGAAAAACGACAAGATATACTTTCACTTTTTGTATAATGTATATAATGATTAGCTCAGCATGGTAGTATACACCTCTAACAACAGTTGCTTAGGAGGTGGAGGAGTATCTCTCTCTGAGAATGGCTTGGACAAAAGTATAAAATACTACCTGAACAAAAAATCTCCCGAAGTAATAACAAAAGGGAGTAGTTTAAAGGGTAGATTATCTTTTTAGCAAGCACAAGGCCCCCAATTCAATCCCAGTAAAACACACACACACACACACACACATACACACACACAAACACACAGAAATCACATATATGTGAAAGGACATGTATGTGAACTTTTTGTTACAAAAAATGTTTATATACCACGTATACATTCTCCAACATGGAAATAGTCATAAATATAGAGACAGTATTTGTTAGAGTAGTGTCATATACATATATATATACGATATATGATATATATAGTGTACTTCTAAAGAATAAAAGCAAATAATTTTAAATATAATATATATGTGAAGCATATATTAATTGACATTAAAGCAAATGATTGGTTAACTTAAAATTATGTTTAAACATTTCATAAAATGTCCAAAATGCCATTTTGGTCAATTGGAAATTCTAAATAAACAATTTCAAGCTTAGTAATATTTTTCTTGGTTCTGTCTTCTTTAAAATGTAATGAAAATACAATAAAACTGTAATTTATCTAAATATTTGTAGGAATTCATTAACTCTTCTCTCCCTCTCTCTTTCAAAGCTTACCAGCTCTAAATCTTTTGAATTCTTCTTCTCTGAAAATAATTTCTCTTTCTGAAACAACTCCTTTGTGAATATACAGTCGCAAATGAGAAAAATGTTAATATTCATGTTGTGGAATAGCTACAGTGCTGACTGAATGAGGGATACTCACTGTGTCTGTGTCACACAGTATGCTTCTGAGAGAACAACAAATGTGTTATCTGCTTGGAAAAAGATGATTTATGGCCTTCCCATTTATTAATTTACTTTATGCAAAATCTTTCCTCACATTTTGGATTTCTAACAGTGTTTATGGAACATATAACTTTAAAGACATTTACAATAAAATAATGATTGTCATATGTTAGTTGTACAGGGCAGGGGCAGGAAGAGCATTTCACTGGAATATTTTCAGATATGCATACATATATACATTGCAACCAAATCTCCAACCCACCTCTCCCCCCTCTCCCTTCCCAGCACAAACTCAGTTGGCCTCATGGTTTTATTTTTATATATACAGACTATCATCCATTTCTAAATATTTATATACACATTTAAATTCTAAAATAAGATAAATTTGTTTTGTAAATAAAAAACTACTTATGAAATACTAAAGTCCAATTTCACTGCTAGGCCTAATTAATGTCACTAACCTTTGGATATTCACGTTCAATTTTACTACAGTATGTAGACAATGTACAAATATGTAGACAATGAACAAAATCACTAGTTTTTGTTGTTGTTGATGTTCTTGTTCTTTTTGTCGGGTCTGGGCCTTGAACACTGTCCCTCAGCTCATCAGTTGAAGGCTAGTGCTCTACTACTTGAGCCACAACTCCACTTCCGGTTTTCTAGTGGTTTATTAGAGATAAGAGTTTCATGGTCTTTTCTGCCAGCGCTGGCTTACCACGATCTCAGATCTCAGATCTCAGCCTCCTGAGTAGTTAGGATTACAGGCATGAGCCACGGTGCCCGGCTAATGACTAGTTTTATAAATTAACTCTTATTAACATTTTTTGTTTCGTTTTGTATAGTAAAGATGCTGTAAGGATGAGTTACGGTTACATGAATAGGGCAATGAGTACATTACTTGTAGATCATTGTTACTCCTACATTTTCTTGTTGTTGTCCCACTATCCTTTCTCTCCCCTACCTCCCACACTCCTCCCCATCCCCCTATCATTTGCGCTCCTCCCCCGGCCTCCTGCGGCCCAAAGTTGTGAAGATCCTTTCCAATATACTGTCCTATGGGTATTGTTGCAATGGGTCATTCTGTATCTTTGTTTCAGCATTTTGTTATTCTCCTTCCCCTCCCTAGACTAGACATACACAAGATGAACGGTACCAAAATCAAGTACAGTGACAGCAGGGGATATTCCATAGGGGAAAGAACATACAAAGGAAAAAACAACAAAAAAAAATAAAATCACAGTTTACATTTAAAACAATAACACTAAAGACAGACCTCTTATTTTCATATCTTGGGGTTCATTTCACTTAGCATCATCTTATGGTCATACATACATGGCTTTTGAGCTTTTCAGATCATCTGATAAGATTATCCTATATGTATATTAATTTTCTCTTGTCTTGAAGAACTTATTTCTAAAAGCAGTCCTAAACCATAGATAAGAGTCATTTCAGCTGGTTTTCAGAAGTTCTGGGGGATTGAACCCAGGGACTCACACATGTGAAGCAAGTGCTCTATCACTGTGGTACACCCCATGTTTTAATGTGAAAGTTAATTCAGTGGAGCATGGACTTGTTGTTTATTTTTTCTTTCCATATATATTTTATTGGAAAAATAATATACAGAAGGGTTACAGTTACATGAGTATGGTAATGAGTACATTTCCTATCAAGCGTTATTACCTCCTCCTCTGTTTTTCCCCTACAATCCCTTTCCTCTCCACCTCCCCAACTCCTTGCCCTACTCCAACGAGTTTGTAAGGTTCGTTTTCAACAGCGTCTTGTACATCTCATTGTTACAATGGGCCAACATGTATCTTTATTTAAGCATTTTGTTATATCCCTTCCTCTCCCGAAATTATAAAAATGTATATGCAAGATGCAGGACACTGGAATCAGATACAGCGAAAATGGGGTTACACCATGGAGGAAGAACATACAGAAGAAACAAGAGAATCACACAGTGCATTATAAGTACGTTACAAACAATAGCAAGAAAGAATAAAACCACTTGTGTCCCTGTCTTGGGTTTCATTTCATTTAACATCATCTTATATGGTCCTGTGTACATAGCTTTTGACCACTTTTGCTTGTCCTAGACATGGATTAGTTATTGCAAATAAGGGAAACCATGGGACCTATGTTTCTTTGGGCCTAGCTTACTGCATTTAATATAATTTTTTCCAAGTTTTTCATTTCCTAACAAATGGGGTGATGTCATTCTTCCTGATGGAGGCATAAAATTCCATTGTGTGTGTGGCATTGTTCAACCACTTTGGAAAGCAGTATGGGGGTTCCTCAAAAGACTGCACATAGAGCTTCCCCATGACCCAGCAATTCCTCTTTTGGACATTCACCCAAAGGATCACAAACAAGTTCATACTATAGCTACCAGCACAACTACTTTATAATACCATTATTCCCCATAGCTAAGATGCCCCTCAGTAGATGAATTTTGTTTTGTTTTTTAAAAGCAATAGCTCTGGAATAACTAGTCTTACACACCTCCTGTTTTTTGCTATTGTCTTTATTTAACTAGTTTCAACATATGACTGACTGCTTATATTACTGTTATTTAGGCCAGTTTCTAGCTATCCTTTTTTCTTAACTCTACACAAGACATTCTTGCTTATTATCATCAATGATAAAATTAATTCTCTTAGAAATTTTCAGATTTCTTTCCTCAGATGGCATGAAGAAGATATCAAGTTATCTTGCAAAATATGTATTCTTGGCTGGGTACAGGTAGCTCATGCCTGTAATCCTACCTACTCAGGATACTGAGATCTGAGGATTAGGGTTCAAAGCCAGCCCAAGCAGGAAAGTCCATGAGACTCTTATCTCCAATAAACAACCAGAAAACCCAAAGTGGTGCTATGGCTCAAGTGGTAGAGCACTAGCCTTGAGCTGTAGAGCTCAATCATAGCACCCAAGCCCATAGTTCAAGCCCCACGACTGACAAAAAAAAAAAAAAAAAAAAAGAAAAAAAGAAAAAAGAAAAGAAAAAAAGAAAAAGAAAGAAATTTATTCTCTGAAGTATATCCTTAAAAGCTATACATTTATAAAATGGTGATCCTTTGCAGGCTTAGTTATATATGTTTTAGTGGTATGCTAGACTAACATTTGTATGTGAAATTGTTTGTTAAAGTCTTCTCATTAAAATAGAATTCATCTTCTATATTGAATTTAATAAAAATATGTAATGATTGGAACACAAACTGAAGAACATTAAAATTTAGATTTGACACTTCTACTGCCTAACACATTTGAATATCAGATTTGTCAAAAGCCTTAAATTTTATCTCTGGTGGCTTAGATAATAATAACCTATGGTTGAAAGACACATGCCTTGAGAATTTGACTGCATGATCTCTTTAGCAGGAAGTTAAATTATTATAAAAATTTGAGTGAACGTGAAGATATTCTATTCCAAATTTAACAGATTTACCAAAGTACCCATCAGTTACAATAGGATTGTTTTTCTTTTAAAAGTTGCTTGACGCTGGTGGCTCATGCCTGTAATCCTAGCTGCTCAGGAGGCTGAGATCTGAGGATCGCAGTTCAAAGCCAGCCCGGGCAGGAGAGACCGTGAGACTCCTACCTCCAATAAACCACCAGAAAACCGGAAGTGGCGCTGTAGCTCAAGTGGTAGAGCGCTCGCCTTGAGCTGAAGAGCTGAGGGACAGCGCCCAGGCCCAGAGTTCAAGCCTCATGGCCAACAAAAAAAAAAAAAAAAAGTTGCTTGATAAGCAATGTACTCATTATCTTGCCCGTGTAATTGTAACCCCTCTGTACAGTTTTTTCACAATAAAAAATTTAAAAAAAGTTGATTCTAACCCCTGTTTTCACTATATTTGATGCTGGTATAATTTGGGGAGGGGAAGGGAAAAAAATGTTTAAATAGGGATACAGGTGGACCCATTGCAACAATGAGACCTTTATGTTGAAAAACGAACTTTACAACTTTGGCGGGTGGGGGGTAAGGGGGAGATGGGAAGGCAGGGATGGTAAGGGGAAGAAAAGGAGGAGGCAACAATGCTTGATAAGAAATGTACTCATTACCTTGCTCTTGCAAGCTCTCTGTACGGTGTTTTCACAATAAAAAAACACTTTATAAAAGTTGGTTCTTGAAATAGATAAGCTTTTGCAAGAAACTAAAATGAAACTCTGACTTTTTGAAGGGAAGAAAAAAGGAATACAATTTTTCATGTTTTAAAAACCGAATTGAATGAGAATCTTTATGAATTTTTTTGAAATAATTGTTAACAATCTTATATAAATGCTCTTATGTATAGTATATTTCTCTATTCAACAAGAAGACAAGTATCTGATTGATGGACTGCTAAGAATTTCCCTTCTTTTAACTTAGCTTTTTTCTTTCGGAATTCTTTTTTTTTGGGGGGGAGGGTCCGGTCATGGGGCCTGAACTCTGGGCCTGGGCACTGTCCCTCAGCTCTTCAGCTCAAGGCTAACGCTCTACCACTTGAGCCACAGCGCCACTTCTGGCTTTTTGCTTTTTGCTTATGTGGTGCTGAGGAATCGAACCCAGGGCCTCAGGCATGCAAGGCAAGCGCTTTACCACTGAGCCACCTTCCCAGCCCCTCTTTTGGAATTCTTAATGTTGTTTTTATGACAGAGGCAATTTGGCTAATTCTTTTAGTTATAAATTTATTATATTTTATTCATTGTCTTAGGCTATACGTAGCCACTGAAAAGTATGTTGGCTTTACATCCTTTATTTAAATGTAACATTGGGTTTTTAGCTTAAAACTCCTCTGTATTTCTAGATACAAAATTGTAAAATATATGCTAAGGAGGACATTGAGCGTTAATACAATAGGTCTGACTTTAATATGTTATACTTACCACATAGCTTCTAATTTATATCTTTTTAACATCAAGGACATTCTCACACTAAACAAATCTTTCTCAAATACATGGTTTTTCTCTAGATTGTATCTGTCCTGACTTCTGTGTTGCCAGTTAATACAGTTAAGGGAAAATGATCAGGAGAATTTACACAAGCAGAGAACAGGGACTCAACATAACAAAGGGCTTCATAGCTGGATCTTTTTGAAACTCAATACTTATTTATTCAGGCATATCATATATTTATATTATTCAATCAAATTAGTTTGCTCACAGTGGTATTTTAAGAAGAGACTGAATTTCTATGGGGATATTTTATTTCTTTAAATTCCATTGTAATAAAATCTATCTTTGCATTAAAATAGCTAAGGAAATCTGTGGGATATCTACATCAGACAGGTAGCATTTAAATAATATGAGATATTAGCATACTTTATTCTAATTATCCTTATTAATCGCAGAATTATATTTTTCCCTCCCATGAACTGCTTCACTGAGAGTTTCAGACATTTTATATTTGTAATTATTTTGTGTGTGTTCATGCCAATTATGGAAGTAACTTGCTTTATCCAAATGTGACTAATTCTCATGATCACTGTGCTATAATAATTGAGAATTACAGATATTAGAAGTGTGTGGACTATTGAAGGATCATCTTCAATTGTGGAAATTACAGCTTTCAGATGTTAAATATTTGTTTCACAGACAAATTGTGGAAATAATTGCTTTATTTTTTTAAATCCCAGATTTGCCCATATACCCAAGACTTTTTTAGTGCCCTTATTAGGTCCAAAATCAGTCACTTTTTCAGCTTCCTTTTTTTATTGACAAAATATACCATTGTTCAAACAATTGCTTATATTCTTCAGAAAGTTGATGTTCTGTTTGAAATCCTTTCATGACATTTAATTTACACCATATATGGGAAGAAGAATCTGTCTAAAATTGCCAAGGTCTTTTATTTTAGATGGAATCTTCCCTTCTTACTTTTTCAGTGATGCTTTATAATTAAATGTGGTTTCAAATAAAATCTTGAATTAGCTCATTAAATTAAATTAATGATGGAACAATTAGGTTTCTCACATACTAACATATATTTAAATTTCTTTCAGAATACAATGTTTAAGTTACTTCATATATTTCATTACCTGAATCATTAAAAAGCCTGTGCCTGGTAATACACAAATTGCTGTTCTTTTCAAGTCTTTAGCTCTCTATTGATTTGCTTGTTTTTAGTAAAACTATATTTCAAAGCACCTACCTAGTTATTAAAATATATGGTTCAATTCTTATAAAGAATATAAATTTATTTGACTGTCAGTTTCTTATCAAATATTTAATTAGAAAGGATTTTCTTGCCATAGCTTACTGTTTTAATGATGATTAAAACATATTGATATTGTAAAGGTGAAGTTCAGAGGAGCTGCAGTTACATAGGTCAGGTAATGAGTACATCTATTTCTTTTTGAATAATGTCACCTCTTACCTCCCTCCCTATCCCCTCTCCCACAAGATCACTTTCAAAATAGGGTCTAGTGAGAATCAGTGCTGCATTTGTTCACCCTTTGTCCCATTATTTCTGTTCTCCCTGTTGCCCTCTTCCAAACAAATAAATTCACATAAAATACAAAAGGTACAGAAATTTAAAAAAAGTCTCTTTCCCAGCTATCTCTTTTCTCTAGTTCTCTCTCTCTTTCCCAGCTCTCTCACTTTTCTAGCTCTCTTTCCCAGCTCTCTCTTCTCTTTCCCAGCCATGTGGAGGGCCAACATGGCCTGGTGCCAGCCAGAACGATAAATAAACCTACCCCTTACCAGAAAAAAAAGAAATAAAAAAAGCCAGCACCAAGGGAAAAAAGAAAAATAAAACAAAAAAGCATAACATAAAACATAAAACACCTTGTTTCTATTTCTTGGAGTTCATGTCAATAAACATAATTTTATGTGATCATATTCACATAGCTATTGAACCTTTGTGACCTTCTTCTAAGAATATGCTCCTGTCATCTCATTGTGTGAGTGTCTAGAGATCTATGTAATCTATTATTTCCCAGTGTAATTTGTCTTTACAGTGTGTTTACCTGTAGATTTATGGGCACTTTCTAATTACAACAAATGATGGAAACCATGTAACCTGTTTCTTTGGGTCTGGTTTACTTCACTTCATAGGCTTTTTTCCCAGGCTTTCCATTTCCTTACAAATGGTACAAAGTTATTCTTTCTGATGGAAGCATCATATTCCATTATATATATATATATATATATATATATATACATATATATATATATATACATACATATATATATATCTATATGCCACATTTTCTTGATCCATAATCCACTGAGGGGCATCTGAGTTTATTCCCTATCTTAGCTATGGTAAAGAATGCTCAATGAACATAGTTTTACAGGTTGCTTTCGTATGGCTTTGTTTGAGGTCACTTGGATAAATGTCAAGGAATTGAATTTCTGGGTAATAGGGAAGCTCTGTGTTTAGTCTTCTGGAATCTCTGTATGGCTTTCCATGGTGGTTGAACAAGTTTATGTTCCCACCAACAGTGAAGTAAAATTCCCTATTTTGGCCAAATCCCCAACATAATCTGTTATTGTTAGATTTCTTAATAATGGCCATCCTAACTGGGGTAAGGTGGAATCTCAATTTTGTTTTGAATTGCAATTCTTTTATGACCAGAGATTTTGAACATTCCTTTATCTATTGGGTGTTCTTATTTCTTCTTCTCAAAAATTACATCCCTTTAAGGATATTTTCGATATGAAGAGTTGTCTGATGCAAACCTAGTAAATTTTTTTCCTATTCTGTGGACTGTTGATCTTGCTGGCTATGTCCTTTGCCATGCAGAAGCTCTTCAGTTTAATGCAATCCCATTTATTCAGACATTTTTTTTTATTTGTTGTGATTCTGCATCTTTATTTAGGAAGTTTTGTCCATGCTGAGGACCCCTAGTGTTTCCCCACCCCTTACTGTAATATTTATATAGCATCTGGTCTTACATAAAGGCCTTTGATCCATTTAGAATTGATTTTGGTGCCTAGCTTCAGTTTTTGCATGTATATAGCAATTTAGCCAACACCAACTGAAGAGGCTGTCTTTCTTCATCCAGTGTTTTTGGCTTCCTTATCAAATATTAGGTGGCTATGAGCTCTTTTCTATGTCTTCCATTGCCTATTCTTGTGTCTGTACCAAGCTATTTTTATTACTATGGCTTTGTAATAAAGTTTAAAATTTGGTATTGATATTCTTCAAACACTGTTCTCCCTGCTAAGGATTGTATTTGTTATTCAGGGGTCCTTCATTATTCCATATGCATTTTTGTATTGCTTCCTCTATATCATCTTTGAAGAATGTTATTGGAATTTTGATGTTTTTTCATTGAATTTGTAAATTACTTTAAGCAGCATTGCTATTTTTACCAGGGTAATCCTAGATTATAGAAGATTTTTCTAGATCATAGGTTTTCCATTTCCTTATATCTGCTTTCATTTTTTTTTTAATCACATGATTAGCATTTCTTTTTTTAAGATTTTTTGTTTCCATCATAGAGGTTCTTCACTTCTCTGTTTAATTTTAGGGTTTTTAGGCTATTAGTGATTTCTTTACTCTTTTCATTATTGGCATACAAAAAGTATTGATTTTTTAAAATATTTTTATTTATGTGTTTATTTATTTATTTATTATTGTGAGAATCCATTTACAGAGGAGTTACAATTACATGGGCAAGATAATGAGTACATTTCTTATCAAGCATTGTTGCCTCCTCTTTGTTTCCATTTTTGTGGTTAAATTTATACCCTTATATGTTGCCAAAGTTTCAGATCAACTCAAGTAACTTGTGAGAGAAATGTATGGGGTTCCTTAAATACATGTTGATGTGATTCTCAAACAGTGGTAGTTTTACTTCTTCCTTTCCTATGTGGATCCCCTTTATGTTTGTCTATTGCCTTATTGCTACTGCTAGGTATTACAGTACTATTTTGGAGAGGAGGGTAGATTATGTAAATCCTTTTTTCATTCCAGATTTTATAGGAAATGTTTTTAACTGTTTAACCATTAAGTGTAATACTTGTAGTTTTGTCATATGCAGCCTTTTGTACTGAGAAATATTCTATGGATTACTAGCTTCTCCAGAGCTTTTATCAAAAAGTGGTGTTGAATCTTGTCAAATCTTTCATCTGTTGAGATGATTGTGTGTTTTTTGTTCTTGGATCTGTTGATATGTTGAATTATATTAATTGGCTTAGGTATATTGAGCCAGCTTCAGATCCCTAGAATGAATTTCATTCGGTCATAGTATATTATTTTCTTTGTTGGTTGAATTCTGTTGACCAAAATTTTATTGAGAAGTTTTGCATTGATGTTCATCAAATAGATGTGTCTACAGTTCTTCTTTTATAAGTCCCTATCTGGTTTGGGGATGAATGTTATGATGGCTTCATAGAATGAATTTGGTTTTGATCTTTTCCCTTTAATTTCATAGAACTGTTCAAGGAGTATAGGAGTATAGGCCTAAAAGAATTCAGATGTGAAACCATTGGGTCCTGGATTTTTCTTGGATGAGAGGTCTATTATTGTCATTTCAATTGCATTACTTTTTATGGGTCTGCTTGCTTGTTTTAAATCTTCTTGGGTCAGTTTGGGAATATGAATATTCTCTAGAAATTCTTCCATTTTTTCCAGATCTTCTGATTTGTTGATATAAATGTATGAAATGTATTCTATTATAATGTTCTGAATATTGCTTGTTTCTACTCTGTACCTTACATTTTCATGTCTAATTTTATTTATTTTGATGTGTTCTCTTCTTTTTTGTCAGGTTTTCCAAGAGTCTACCAATTTTGTTAATTTTGAAAAAAACTCTGTTTTTTTAGTCTCTACTTAGTTTACTTCTGATTTAATTTTTATTATTTTTCTAACCATCGGTTTGGGATTTGCCTTGTTCTTCTTTTTCAAGGAGCTTAAAGTATATGATTAAAGTGTTGATTTGAAATTTCTCCAATCTGTTGATGTGGGCATAGAGAGCTATAAGTTTTCCTCAGAGTACTGCCTTTGTTGTGTCCCAGAGGAGCTGGAATTAGATTAAATTACATAAATGACTGAATTTCAGTTCTAATCTCTTTAATGACCAACTGGTCATTCAGCATTTTGTTAGAGAAAATTCTGTGATTGCTTTTGCTCTGGAGCTCTAATTTTATTCAGTTGTGGTCTGACAGAATGCAGGGAATCTCAATTTTTTGAAACTGCACAGATTTGCTTTCTAACATAAAATATGATCTGTTTTAGAGAAGTTTAATCTCTGTACTTCTCAGAGGATTGTATATTCTGATGTTGCTGGTTGAAAGATTCTGTATATGTCTGTTAAGTCTAGTTGGTTTATAAAATTATTAAGGTCTGATTATTTTGATTTTATTTGCCTGGATGTTTTATCCAGAGGTGAAAGTAATGGTGTTGAAGTTACCAACAATCAATGTGTTTGAATCTAAGTATGTTTTTAAGCTAAGTACTATACATGTGATGATGCTGGGTGCTCCACCATTTTGTGGAATTTACTATATCCTCTTTTAGGAGAGTTGTCTTTATTAGTATGTAATGTCCTTCTTTGTGTCTTCTCACTAAGTTTAGTTTGAAATCTATTTTATCTGATATTAGTATTATTACTACAGACCATATGTTTGAAATATTTGATTCCAGGGTTTCACTTTGAGATTGTGTTTGTTTTTGTGGGTAAGATGTATCTCTTGTAGACAGCAGATGGATGAGTCATGCCTTTGGATCAATCGATGCATTTAATTGATAAGGTAATATTGAGCTAAGACTGAGAAATGTTTGGTAACTCTTGCCATGCTGGGTACCTTCTTAGGAGTTGTGCCTTGTCTTTTCTTACCATATTTACCTGGCTCTCTGATAAAGGGATTTTTCTCTGTAAATATCATGTTCTTGTTGGTTTTCTATATGAAATTTGTCTTTAAATATCTTCTGTAGTGATGTTTTGGTTGAGATAAGTGGTTTCAAGTTTTCTTTTTTATTTTAATACATTTTTGTTGTAAAAACACTGTACAGAGGAGTTAGAGTTACATGAGCAAAGTAATGAGTACATTTCCTATCAAGCATCATTGCCTCCTTCGTTTTTCCCCTACCAACCCTTCCCTCACACCCTCAAAACTACACTTTCCACTCCTCCCCTCCCCCCTCCCCCCTGCATAAATTGTAAAGTTGGTTTTTCAACATAGTGTCTGTACATCTTATTGGTACAATGGGTCAACCTGTATCCCTATTTAAGCATTCAATTTTTCTTTTTATAGAAAGGTTTTATTTGTCCTTCATATTTGAAGTAGAACTTTTCTGGGTAGAGTATTCTCAGTGGGAATTGTTTGCCTTTAATGTCTGTCATACATCATTCCAGGTTCTCCTTGCATTCATGGTGTCAGCTGACAAATGTGTGGTTATTCTCACAGTTTTTCTTCATAACCAATGAATTTTTTCTCTCTCTAACAGCTTTAAGCATTCTTTCCTTGATCTCTATTGATTCGGTCCAAATTACTATGTGTTGGTGGGATGTTCTTTTATGGTCTTGCCTATTTGAAGTTCTAAGGGCTTTGTGTAGCTGAATGGACCTATCTTTTTGGATGTTTCAGGAAGTTCTCTGCTAGAATCCTCTTAAATATGTTTCCTATTGTGTTAGTTGTGGCAGGCACTACCTTGGTTTCTGTCTTCTTACACACACAGTATATAATTTTCTTAGTGTGTATCTCTGAATAATTATAGCTTACTTGTGCCTCTCTATGCATGGATTGCCTACTGGCAGCCAAAATCTCTGCTTAGTTGGAGAGAGCATAGGTTGTTGCCTGTTTTCACTCCTCCATCTTCAACTGACCCCCAATAGTGATTTTTCAGATGCAGAATTTAATAAGCTCTATTTAATAAGCTCTATTTAATAAGCTCTATTTAATAATCACGATTACATTTAGTTAATCTTACTTTTATCTTATATTTAAATAATCTTTGGTTAGCCATGGCATAAACATCTTCTTTTTTTTACTTTCTTTTTTACTTTTTTATTGTAAAGATACTGTATGGGGAAGATAACAGTTACATGAGCAAGTAAATGAGTCTGTTTCCTATTGAGCATTGTTATGCCCTACTTTATATTTCCACGACCATCCCTTTCCTCCCCACCTCCCCAACGACTCCCTCCTCTCTCCCACCACCCACAAAGTTGCAAAGTTCATTTTCAACATACTGCCTTGTACATCTCATTTTTACAATGGGTCATCCTGTATCATTATTTCAGCATTTTGTTATTTCCTTTCCCCTCCCCAAATTAGAAAAATGTATAGACAAGGTTCAGGGCACCAGAATCAAATACAGTGACAACAGGGGTTGTGCCATGGGGAAAGAACATACAAAATAAACAAAAAAAATCACATAGTACATTATAGGTACATTAAGAAGAACAGTGACAAAGAATTCTACTACAACGCCATAGTGATAAAAAAAAAAAAAAAGCTTGGTACTGGCACAAGAAGAGACCTGAGGACCAATGAAATAGATCTGAAGACCTAGAAATGAATCCATAGTCACCTAATCTTCAATAAAGGAGTTAAAAAAATAGAACAGAAGAAATCCTCTTCAGTAAATGGTGTTGGCAAAATTCACTAAACATCTGTAGAAAAATAAAGCTAGATCCCCATATATCACTCTGTACCAGAATCAACTCCAAATGTATCAAAGACCTCCAAGTCAAAGCAGACCTCAAAGCAGACACCCTGAAAACATAACAGGAAGGAATAGGAGAAACTCAAGGGCTCCTTGACCCAGGTCAAAATGGTTTCTTTGTTGCTTTGTATGTCCTTCCCCCACGGTATAACTCCTGCTTTCACTTTTTTTGATGTTGGTATAATTTGTGGAGGGGAAGGGAAAAAACAAATCGTTTAACTAGGGATAAAGGTGGACCCATTACAACAATGATATGTACAAGTCGTTATGTCGAAAAACGAACTTTATAACTTTGGTGGAGGGGGGAGGATAGAGTGAGAGGGCGATGGGTGGTGGTGGTGGTGGCATGGGAAGGGATGGAAGGGGGAAACAAAGGAGGAGGCAACAATGCTTGATAAGAAATGTACTCGTTATCTTGCCCATGTAATTGTAACCCCTGTGTACGGTATTTTCACAACAAAAAAAAAATAGAAAAAAAATTCTTAATAAAGACCCAGAAACACAACAAATCAAAGAAAGGTTGGACAAATGGGATTGCATGAAAATGCAGAGCTTCTGCTTGGCAAAGCACACAGCAAGTAAGATCAATAGAAAGCCCACGGATTGGGAGGAGATCTTCACTAGTCATACAACAGACAAGGGTCTCATATCTAAAATATATTTAGAACTCAAAAAAATTAAATCCCCCACAACAAATCCTCAAAGAAACAACTGCCCCATCAATAAGTGGGCTAAAGACTTTAAAGAGAGACTTCTCTGAAGAGGAAATAAGAATGCCAATAGACACTGAAGAAATGCTCAACTTCTCTAGCCATAAAAGAAATGCAAATCAAAACAACATTGAGATTCCACCTCACCCCAGTTAAAATGGCTATAATCAAGAAATCTAATAACAACAGATGCTTGAAGGGATGTGGTGAAAAGGGAATCCTACTGCGTTGTTGGTGGAAGTCTAAACTTGTTCAACCACGTTGGAAAGCAGTGTGGAGGTTCCACAAAATACTCCCTTATTACTCAGTAACCACTCTTTTAGGCATTTACCCAAACGATCACAAACAAGGCCATAAAAGTTACCTGCACAACTATGTTTAGTGCAGCATTATTCACCATTGGTAAGATATGGAACCAACCCAGATGCCCCTCAGTGGATGAGTGCATTAAGGAAATTATACACACACACACACACACACACACACACACACACACACACACACACACACACACACACACAATGGAATTCTATGCCTCTATCAGAAAGAAAGACACTGCCCCATTTGTTAGAAAATGGAAAGACTTGGAAAAAATTATATTAAGTGAAGTAAGCCAGGCCCAAAGAAACATAGGTCCCATGCTTTCCCTTATTTGCAATAACTAGTATATGTCTGAAACAAGCAGAAACAGTCAGATAAATTGATGTTAGGTGAAATGAACCCCAAGATAAGGACTCAAATGTTTTTTTTTCTTTCTTGCTATTGTTTCTAACATATTTATAAGATATTTCTTTGTTGCTTTGTATGTCCCTCCCCAATGGTATAACCCCTGTTTTCACTGATGTTGGTATAATTTGGGGAGGGAAGGGAAAAAACAAATTGTTTAAACAGGGATACAGGTGGACTCACTGCAACAATGAGATGTACAAGACAGTATGCAGAAAAACGGACTTTACAACTTTGGTGGGGGGGGGTGGGGAGATTGAAAGGGATGGTAAGGGGAAACAAAGGAGGAGGCAACAATGCTTCATAAGAAATGTACTCATTACCTTGCTCATGTAATTGTAACCCCTCTGTATGGTATTTTCACAATAAAAAAATGAAAAAAAGAAGCATAGGCCCCATTGTTTTCCTTACCTGCAAAAACTAGTATTCGTCTAAGACAAGCAGAAAGGTCAAAAGCTGTGTACATATGACCATATAACCTGATGCTAAGCGAAATGAACCCTGACATAGGGAAAATATTTTCTTTTACTTTTGGTTTCAGATATTTTATATCTTAGATTTTTACAATTAGCTTCCAAAGCTATTTTTCTTTTCTTTATTCTTAGATGAGAGTTGTACATTAGGCGTGTGTTGTTGTGTTTTTGTGTTTATTTTACAAAAAGGGAAAAACAAGAAGGACATTAGTTCCAGCATGAGAATTCATTATCCAGTGTATCTTTATCACTTATGTGGTTCAATGTATTGTTCTGTAAATGTTGGGTTTCTTTTATACTACTACACTGTGATGATTATTATAACTTAAAAAAAAACCTTGGAATCAGTAATACTAGTCTATATAATTTTTGCTTGAATTTATTGAATCAATTGTGATTTTTTGCACTTTCTTATGATTTTAGAGGTTTTTTATCATTAATCTTGGGATTCATGTTGAGATTGTGGTAAGTCTTTAGAGCATTTAGCTGAAAAATTAGTTTACACATTAATGAGTTTTCAGACTCATAGGCCTATTATTTTCTTCCATTATTTCATTCTGTTACTCCACTCAGTAGTGAAATACAGATTATAATGCCATATATTGCTCATTTCTAAATTTGTGAAATTTATATTTTCTGCTTTACATTCAAGGCAAACTTTTTTGAAAATACAGTTTTAAATATTTATATGTTCTTTTTTTAACTGCAATATTTTTACCTTCAAAATCATCTGTTTTGCTTGTATATGGAATTGCATTCCTAACACATTTTTTAAGTGTAGCCAATATGGTATCCTTCCATGGAGAAGGAGTTAAAATATAATTTTCAAAATATGCTACTTTTGAATATTGCCTGCTTTGAGATAAAGGCAATTGATAAACAGCAGATACAAGAAGATCATTCTGAGCTTCACATTATATTTTAAAAAACATGAGATGATACTCCCATGTGAAAAATACCTTCTCTATTTTGGAAGGAAAATAACTTTCTAGACATGAAAGATGGAAGTTGAGCCTAAGAGAATTCCATACAAACTTATACTGACTCTCATCATATTCTCTTCACATAAACTAGGTATTTTTTCTCAGTTTACTACTCTGCCTAATTTCATATATAAGTATTACACTCTAACCGTATTTTGACTTTTTATTTCCTTATGAGGGCTTATGACATAAATTTAGATTACTTAGATTTAGACATAAATTTAGATTACTTAGATTAAGTAAATTTGTATTCTTTTCTCCTGTAGTTCTCTTTCATTTGAATTCAATTCTCAGGCCCAGATGAAAACCTCTGATAAGGTATTTGTAAATTTTACCCTCCACTATAACCTCATGAAGCCTTCATATGTCCAGAGCAAGAGTCTCACACGTGAAGATGATATCTAGATGCTAAGTAGGTTATTGTACAGGGATACCTTGACAAGCAAGCCTCTTTTCTCATGGCAGAAAGCATGTAGACACAGGAATAGTTTAATTATATCCAAAGTAAAGATCCTCTCTGATTTAAAATACTTCATTTTAAAGTAAGAATCAATAACTGCCATCTTTATGTTTCTCAAACATATCAATAATACCTACATAATTTAATGTTCCTGGTTTCTAGGGCTTCTCTCTGTTCTTACTCTGCTATTATGACTGATTATTTATAGTACTCTGTATAGTATAGTATAGCCTGTAATGTTATTTAACATTTATTAGATTCAATTGTTCTTTCAATGGTATATACCCCTTCACATGAAGTATAGAGACTCCAGTGGGAGAGAGTGTTTAATTTAGCATTCGAATTCAGTATTAGAGCACTCTCTTAGTATGTATGAGGTCCTGATGTATGTTGCCAGTACCATACACATTCACAGATACACACACACACACACACACACACACACACACACACACACACACACACACACACACACACACACACAGAAACACCCAAGCAGCAAATACAAGATTTTCTTATCAAGTTTTCTGTACTTTGTTGTAAAATATAATTGTGAATGCTTTAAAGACACATAATGTTCTTCCTGATTTTCTACAGATATAAAATAATAAGAAGTATAAGAAAATAGCCTTCTTTTTACATTAATGAAATATTAATGAAGATCTTCATTTCTTTGAATAATGTATGTGTCTAACTCTTATTATTTTCCATATGCCTGAAAAATTTTCATTCACATTTCTAAAATGTACATTTTTGTGTATGAAGTTGCTATGATGCTTCTTTCATTTTTAAATGGTATTTTCATGAATTATAGAATTTTGGGTTGGCAGAAAATTTTCTATCACTTAAGCTATGCTGCTTCATTGTCCTCTAACTTCCATATTAATTACAATAAATTTGATTTGATTTTTATCAAAGTGCTTCTATATAGACTTCATCATTTCATTTGATTACCTTCAAAATTTCTGGTTAATTTTTCTATTCAGAATTTACATATAATTATGCATCTAAATTTTCAAATGGATGATGGATGTGGCATATTTATCCTGACTGAGTTCTGTAATACTCTTGGCTCAATAGTGTAGCACAATGTGTATATTATAGCTATACATAATATTAGCTATACCAATATATTGTATTTATATTATATATAATTCTCATGGCTCCATGTTTTAATACATATTGTACATACATGAACAATCCGTATACACACACACACACACACACACACACACACACACACACACACACGCACACACACACACACATACACATAAACTGTAGGCTGTCCATAACTTTCATTGCTCAGTCTGGCATCCCTGATGGTTTCTGTCCAATTCTGACCCTGCTCCTCTGTGTCTCCTGAGAGTACAAATGATGTTCCTTGGTAAACAGTTCATCTTCATTCTTTTTTTTTTCTAAAATCCCCACATGGTCTTAAATATTGCTTTAAATGTTCTAAATGCTAGATAAGAGGATTTTTAGGCAGTGACTCTCATTAGATTAGGTAATCAAAATGCTTACCAGTTCTGCTCAAGAAAGCAAATTAGTCATTTCTCCTGATTTTACATAGTTTGCCTCATTTTTTACATGAGCTGACTCATTGTCTCACACTATGTAAGGATTATTCTATTAAAATATGAGCCTAGAGACAGTGTTAACATTCATGTCTTTTGAACAATATCTGCAGGATAGAAAAATGAATATAAAAGTCATTTAAAATTCACAGCCACCTTTAATTAGACTTCTTTAACCTTGCAGGCTCAACAAATGATTTTAGCTAGATCAAGTGCGTTTTTGTTAGTGGTTTTAGCATGATCTTAGATATTAATTGAAAGCTTCTACAGAAGCTTAACGGAATTGAGGAGGAATATGTTGTGGGTGGACTTTTGGCTTTAGAAATACCGTGGCCTCTATAACAATGAGAATATTCTTAAAATTGTTATAAGGAAAATTTCTCTAACTTCCTGGAAGATTTGCTGAGACTTTTTTTGGCTTAATAGTCAGTTATAGCTTTGAAAGCTAAATTATCTGACATAAGCAGAAGTTAAGTTCTCATTAGAACAAACATCTTCTATGAGCTTATGCTGCTTTGCATTTGATTATCCTGCTTATTTTCCCTGATTAAAAGTGATTCATATGTTGAAGTTCAGTACTAAAGAAATCTCAAAGCAAGGGCATAATATTAGACAAATGTTATAACTTCTGTTCAGTAGATGGAAATCATTCTTCCTCAGCAGCATTTACATACATGCTGATTTATTGCTAGTTGCATAACACCATAAATGTTTAAAACATGCCAACTTAATCACACACTGTTAAATATCTCTGCATTGATGTTTGTAAAAGTATTGCAAGGACACATTACTGAGGAATATTAAGACGCATTCAATATTCTCCTCTAGATGAAATTACTTTATAATGATACAGTTCTTATTTCAGGCATTTCATCAAGGATTAAAAAGTACCTTACTGACGATGAAACTTTGTGTCCTTGCAAGAATTAGAATTTAGAAGAAAATCACATTAATTCAAACATCAGTGTTTCAAATTCTGTGAAAATTGAGGCAAGCATTAAAGTGGTATTTAAACTCCTATACCTATAATGAGAGTATTTGGTGCACAAATGAATACTGTCATAATGATTAAGCTACTTATGAGGACAATTGAAACATTCTCAGAAAATCATATTCATTTCAACCTACTCTGTGTGTTTACAGATTATTTTTATCCATTTATTAGAGCCCACACTTAAATCCGTGTGTAGGTTATGCTCTTCTAAGCCAGTACAGAGAGTTGTATAATCAAGCACAGGTACTCCTTTAAAATATATTTACCTTAGCTTCTGATAATGTAAATTACTGAGATCTCATTTTGGTCATTGGTTTTTATTGGCACGTATAAGTTGTTCAAGGAGAGTTTCCTTGTGATATTTTCATATGTGCCTAAAATATACCTTGATCAAAATGATCTCCCTCTATCTCTCTCCCTCATCTCTAGTGCCCCTCCTTCCAACATGTTTTGTTGTTGTTTTGGAATGTGTGGAACAGGCTTACAAAGTACGTTGACCACGTTTTCCTTTCTTTATTTACCTAACTGGGGCTCCCTCTCCCACTAAAACCTATTTCCCAAAAAGAATCAGTCTTTTTGTGTTAAATATGTGTAATTTCACAAGACATCCTTTGTCTAACATGTAGCAAATTCAAAATCTTATTATAGGTGTTACCAGAACCCCTTGTTTTTTGTAGCCCTTCAAATTATTGGCTGCCCTTGTAATTGCTTTATCACTTGCTTTCATGAGGGAGGTTTTCATTTCCTATCTTGTAATAGATTTGAGGAAGCACATGTTTTGGTAAAACATGGCTTTGGCATACCTCAGTTTTCAAGATTGGCATTCAGCTATATTAATATTTTTAATAACTCTTACCCCTAAATGAATTGTTTAATTTGTGAACACAGCAAAGATTCTCATACAACCCTCTTCTTATTTTTTATAATGGAGTACAACGTTTATTCTGAGTACAAAGGTATTGAACTAAACAGCCACATTATCAGTTTTCATGAAGGCAAGCTGTGCCTATGGGATGGCTTACAAGGATGAAATCTTGAGCTGGGTTGTTTTAGGGAGTCTTCCTCTAAGGAAGAATGGACTAGTTCTTGTTTCTTTCTTTTTAAAAGATATTTAAGTGTTCTTTTTTAATTTTTATTTTATTGTTAAGATGATAAGGGGTGGCAGTTACATGAGTAAGGGAATTAATGCATTACTTATCAAGCATAGTTACCCCTTCCCTTCCTTGTTGTTTTCCCACTATCCCTTCCCATCCCTTAGATCCCACCCTCCTATCCCCCCTCCCCACCTTGTATAGTTCATTTCCAATATACTGCCCAGTAGGTATTTTCATTGCAATGGGTCATCCTGTGTCCTTGTTTCAGCATGTTGTTATTCTCCTTGCTCTCCCCAGATTAACATATGTATATACAAGATGCAGGGCACCAAATCCAGTACAGTGACAACAGGGGATATGCCATAGGGGAAAGAATATACAAAGGAAACAACAAAAAATTATAAAATCACATGGTCCATTTAAAAGAGTAACAATAAAGACAGACCTCTTGTGTCCGTATCTTGGGGTTCATTTCACTTAGCATCAACTTATATGGTCATTTGTACATGGTTTTTGAGCTTTTCAGCTCATTTGATATGATTATCCTATATGGATGTTAATTAGTGCAAATAAGGGAAACCATGGGACCTATGTTTCTTGGGTTTGGCTTACTTCACTTAAAAACTGTATGGCGGAGCTCCCCTATGACCCAGCAATCCCACTTTTGGGCATTTACCTAAATGATCACAAACAAGACCACACTAAAGCTACCAGCACAACTATGTTTATTGCAGCATTATTTACCAGAGCTAAGATATGGAACCAATCCAGATGCCTCTCAGTAGATGAATGGATCAAGAATATGTGGTATATATACAGAATGGAATTCTATGCCTCCATCAGAAAGAATGACATTGCCCCATTTGTTAGGAAATGGAAAGACTTGGAAAAAATTATATTAAGTGAAGTAAGCCAGGCCCAAAGAAACATAGGTCCCATGGTTTCCCTTATTTGCAATAACTAGTATATATCTGAATCAATCAGAAAAGTTCATATAAGCTGATGTTAGGGGAATGAACCCCAAGATAATATTCAATTTTTTTGTTTTTTTTCTTTCATGCAATTGTTTCTAACATATTTATAAGATGATTTCTATGTTGCTTTATATGTCCCTCCACCATGGCATAGCCCCTGCTTTCACTGTATTTGATGTTGGTATAATTTGGGAGGGGAAGGGAAAAAACAAATTATTTAAATAGGGACACAGATGGACCCATTGCAACAATTAGATATACAAGTTGTTCTGTCGAAAAATGAACTTTACAACTTTGGTGGGAGGGGAGGATCAGGTGAGGGGAGGGGGTAGTATGGGAAGGGATGGGAAGGGGAAACAAAGAGGAGGCAACAATGCTTGATAAGAAATGTACATGTTATCTTGTCCACGTAATTGTAACTCCTCTGTACGGTATTCTGACAATAAAAAACAAACAAACAAACAAAAAACAGTATGGCAGTTCCTCAAAAGACTCCACATAGAGCTCCCCTATGACCCAGCAATTCCACTTTAGGCATTTACCAAATGATCACAAACAAGGTCATACTAAAACTACCAACACAACTATGTTTACTGCAGCATTATTCACCATAGCTAAGATAGGGAACCAACCCAGATGCCCCTCAGAAGATGAATGGATTAAGAAAATGTGATATATATATATATATATATATATATATATATGTAGATAGATAGATATAGATATAGATATCTATGGATATATAATAGAAAATGTGAGATATATCTATCTCACATTTTCTATTATATATCTAAAATAGAATTCTATGCCTCCATCAGAAAGAATAACACCACCCTATTTGTTAAGAAATGGAAAAACAATATTTTATAAGTAAATCATATAAATAGTGATCTTTTTTTTTTACTCTTATATAATGGAGATTCCTTGTAAGTAGAATCAATGAGATGACATTTATAAAACAGCTAAAGTAATTATTGGTACAAAAAGGGATTGCCTTAAACACTAATTCTTACCTAATGCATGCTGTGTCTAATTTATAGGTTTGGTATTTATTACCTCAAAAAAGATTTTCTTCATTCTTTATTGTGTCATGTATGTGTGCCTGTACCAGAGCTTGACCTCAGGGCCTCATGTTCTTGCTTGGGTTGCTTGCTCAGCTGATACTCTACAACATGAGCCACACCTTGGTTCCAGCATAAACTCATTTGAGGCAAGTAATTAAAAAAAATCTTCCCAATATTCACTCTGGTTAAACTGATGAATGGAAAATAGAATGGTAGGTGAACCTAGTCAAATATATAAATGCACATATGTGAAAATGGGACTTTTAGGGGAAAGGATAGGTGAGTGGATGAAATCACATTGGAGGTGACTCAAGATGTACAGGACACCCAAAAGGACATCTTTATTTAGCCTTCATATACCTATTTGAAATAACAACAAATGAAGCTCTCAGAGCACTCAATGATCAAACTGCTAAATGTAACTGTATCCAAGAAGAGAAAAAAATGGAAAAGAAAAGATACTTAAATGTATGAGGGAAGAGACAACTGACATAAGCATCAAACAGTAAAAACACAACTTTTTCTGAATGCTGGTTTAGAAATATAACTGCCATGAATATTTGGGAGTTGCATTTCCAAGCAACACTCTCTATTTCATTATTAACCATTTGATCTCCCAGGTATTGTATGTCTCATAAAACACTCGAATTCATTTCTTATTGGTATTATTCTCAAGATGTTAGATCAAAGCATGTGGATTATATATAAATCCTTTGTCCATTTTTGGCATGCATTTTATAGTGCTCAGTTATATAGTTGGAGTGAGAAATATAAATACCAGAGGGAAAATGAATTTCATATGATTCCACTTATTCATTTTGTATAGATGAGCTATCACTCTGTAAATAATTAATTTTAAAAAATAGAAAACATTAGCTAGGGATTAAGTAGAGTCTCAGGAAACAAATTCATTATCCTAGCAGCTGGCCACCCCCGGCAATTCAAAATTCAAAGCTTCAAGCCTGTTCTTCACTGTGGACAGTTTTGGGGACACTGTAGTCACTGATGAAATTTGAGAACAATGTAAATCCAGTGATTTTTTTCAAAAAATGACATTTTTCTGATAGATTATAAGGAAGTATTTATTAATTGGCAGACCTAACTGCTTTGGCTATGCGTAGAAAATGATGCTTGTGTCTATTAGAAGAAATTAATCACAGAAGTGTAACACACACACACACACACACACACACACACACACACACACACACACACACACACACACACAAAACATTCCAGCACTCAAGTTTAGAACAGCACACTGATCTCCCCAGAGGCAGTTGTTTAATAAAACGTAATACTTCCGTAATACTTTGTTTTTCCTCTCCATAATTACCATATTCAGTAAATGATAACAGAAATATTTATGTTTTGAAGTCTAGTGTTAATTTTTTATTAAATAATATCTTTCTCTCTACATCCTATGTTATAGTTTTTCTATAGACAATTAATTTGTATATGAAAATAGAATTATGCATTTTGTTAGTACATTATCGGTATAACTAAGTAAGAAAACACACTAATAGAGCAAAATATTAAGTTTATGTTATTATAGGTATGTGTGATAAATTGACGTAAGTATTGTGTTTAAATATCTACTCACTACACCTCTTAGCCAGTCATGTACCCATATTGCTCTTGCTTATGCTTTAGAAGCACAACTTTAAAATAAATGAATGGATATTACAAAGCAGAGTTCAGTGATAGTCTGGATACCTATAGACAAAGAGAATATTTACCATAAGATAAGAATATGAATCATATTTTAAAACTATATTCTTTGCCTTTTTTAATTTTGGAAACTGCTGGCTAAACTACTGCTTTGGCAGAGGAATAAAATATTTCATCAAGTGGCCAGAATGTCAGTCATAATTCTCAACCCCTTCTTCTCCCAGAGCCCATGGAGTTTCCAGACAACAATCAAAGCCTTGGTACATCTGAAGACAGAGCAAGTCTTTGGGCTTATGTACTTACTGCCTCTATCTTGCTGTATAATGACTTCCTACACATTTTAGGATTTAAAACAATAATGTTACCATATCATTTAGCTTTCGGAATCAGGAATGAGGGCTGTGGCTCAGCCAGATGATGCTGTGCTTCTGTGATATAGATGGACTACATGTGGTAAAATCTAGGTGCCTTCTCCAATGGCATATTGTCTTTGAGTAATGTAAAAGAACATGGTTGATAATGAGTGAGTCAAAAAAGACACTAAACATTTTATTACATAGTCAAAATGGATTTTTTGTTTCCTAAATTACATATATATGTGAAATATGGATTTTTTAAATGCTAAATAAATATGGAAGATAATTGCACCATGCAAAGATGAAGCATGTTAGAAATAGACTCAAGAGCGAGAACTCACTGTGACTTTTACAAAAGCAAGGAATGGGAATAATGCCTAGGTAAAATATAAACATGGAGAAATACATGCGTATTTAGAGAAAATCTATTCCTTTAAGTTGAAAGACAGAATTTGGGCTTGAGGTAATCTATGAAGAGGAAGAATTGAGAGAGGAGGGAGGGAAGATAATAGGAAAGCACTGGATGATTGATTATTCTGTAAGTGCAGATAGCACAGAAGATGCTTTAAATATGAAAAACAATGCCTGTCCTGTTAAAGTAACAGTTGTATAAGAGTTAACACAAGCATTGAAGATATTGATCTCTTAATTGCATGAAATAAAGAATGTACTTTAAAACATACGTCCCAAGGGATACTATGTTTAAGTATGTTTTTGTACAATAAGTATATAGTTTTGAACGTACAAGTATATCTTTATACAAACCAAACCAATAATAATTATACTTTACTTAGGGAAAATTTGAGTTGGAATGAGGAACTCATTCAATTCTTAATTACATAGAATGTTTGCATGCAAAGTTCTCAATTTACCTGGCCATGCATGTATTTATGTGCACATGTGTGAGTGTGTTTATGTGCACATTCACGAATCTATTTGTGTTGAAGGGAGGAGTATCAGCAGTTATAAAAGAATACTGAAACTTGTACTTTTGTAAATGATCTCAGGCTGTAAAGCAGCTTTGCTGAAGCATTGTAAGTCTCAATAGGGACCTTCACAGAGAAAAAAATAGTACAATTACAGATTTTTATATACATTAGCTAAAAGGCCAATATTTTCCCTGGAAAGGAAGCAATTGTTGTGGTGATCCCTTTTAATTTCAGTTACTCCTTAATGTACATAATATTGCAAAGCAGGTTCTTGAGACATTTCAGTATCTATTATGTAAAGCTCAAGAGGGCTAATGATAATAATGTAATTACTATGTGTCAACTGCTTGGTTATTGTATGTCATTTAAGTCACTTTTTAATTAAAAAGCTCACTGAATATTCAGGCATGATCTACACAGTGTGAATAAACAGAAGAGCTAATTGTGATCAAATACTTCAGATGGGACTTTAGAGAGTACATTTGTAAGGAGATCTGTATCCAAGTGCTCTGGAAAATGCATCTTAGAAAATTAAGTTTGGCAAAGTACTTCTCAGATAAGCAACAGAAGTAGACATCTCTGTATTCACTCTGCTTTTCCCTGGTTGTGGGTATGATTAAAACCAAAATAAAAACAAGAGAACCTGCTGTTGTGAAACTTTACTCAATGAAAGGGCTTTATTAAAGTTATTCTTTCAGAAGAATAATACAGGCCTCAATTATGAAAGGATTTTGTTGTAACCCAAAAGTAAGATTCCAGATCTGGCTGATGATTGAAGGTAGACAATGTTCCTGTTAATTCTGGTCTGTTGTGATGGATTTAGAAGCCTGGCAGAAACTGTGTGCAGACATTTTATGTCTTTTTTATTGACGAACAGGAAAGGAAGTTCATAAATCTTCACGTTTTTTTCAAAATTATCCAGAATTTCAAAGAGCAAGCCAAATAACACATAAAAATCCTTTTGGGGGAAAGAAGATCACAGAGCCTCTAAGTTGACAGATGAAAAGAAGGACTACCCACAGCTCTGGAGAGCAATAGAAGTTCTCATGGCAGAGATAGAGATGTCACTTTGACCTTTCCTGACTGGTCCTATGGCATAAAATGAGCTCAGAAACTTATATCTTTCAGCATAGTATGATGTACAGAGGTTTGTACCAAGATCTTTTTTTAGATGATATTAGAGGAATGAGGTAATATATTCAAGAAGAGCTGTATTTACAAATACCAGTATAATTCCATAGGAAATGTGGAAAAGAAAAAAAATCCTTGTTGAGAAACTTGCATTTGCCCAGCTTTGTTAGCTAGGTCAGGAACAAAGACTGAGTAAAATAAAAGAACACAGTTTACTCAAAACTTGGGTCTTCTGTGTTCCCAGAATAACTTTCTGAGTTAAAGGATCCTTTCCAAAATTTAAAAATATATCTGATACATGTATAAATAGATAAATATATACACAAATCAAATAAGATTTCATTTGGCAGTCAAGAAAAATGTTCCCATAAATTAATAGAAAACTGTCAATATAATTTTGATTGCAAATTAAGGAAATGAGAGACTACATATTAAAAATGTATAGTCTCAAATATACATATGTCAAAGAATAGAGTTGACTTTTGGGAAAGACAATCTTACCACAATCAAGAAATATTCACTGTGGTTGTGATCCTCTAATGTTTCCTTCTTTGTATCTGGTAATTCACAATTATTTGGAAATGGCAAACAATTCAAGAGATAAATTTGAATCTGGTAGACCTGAACTCCCAGGCTATCCTCCAGGAATTATTCTTATTGTGGATAAAGATGTAGGGTGAAGATGAAGGAAAACCTGTGATGCATAATGAGTCAGATGTTGTACCTCTTGATTTTTGGGTACTTTTGCTCTGCTTCTGCATATGTGTATGTCACTTTGCCTAAGATATACTCTTCACAGTGGACCTAATTGAATCCATGGTAATAGGAGAATAGATACACAGGCTGAAGAGAACAGAATAATAATGTGCTCCTCTATATCTTTTCTCCAGCAGACTCTGACACTGCTCTGTTACTACTTCACAGATAAAGGTGGGAAAAGGCCAAAGATTCCTGTTTTCCTTCCCCACATCAAACAGGGAAGTCAACGATCCATCTAGCACAACACAGGCAATGATCAAATGAACGTGAAAACATACTGTTGTCTATCTCAGAATCCCTTTTCTGTCCTCCCAGGCTGCTATCTACCTACAAAATTCTTCTGATAGTTTTCTATCACCATAGGTCAATCTGTAAGCTTTTTGTGTTTGTACTCAGCTATGAGTGTGTTTCTATTCTATTTCTGAAGTTGGCATCAGTGTTTTAGGTCAATGGCGTAACCTAAAATTTGTAGTTTTCAGATGAAATCTTGGCAGAAACATGAGTATGAGGATGCAAAAAATTGCTTCAAAGAGCAAGAGAAAATTGAAACCACTCTGAATTTCCTTCTACTTGGTATTTATATATGGATAGGGGCTAATGTCTACAGACCCTAATCTATTGCCAGAATTTCAAATAGTAAATGCTGTTGACCTAGATTTCTGCCTGCTAAAATTGTTGGGTGTGCTGTTACTGCTTACAAGGAATGAAGTGGCAGATTGTGTTTTTACTTGAAAGTAAAGCCACTCATAACATGTTCATTCATTTCAGTATTATAGGCTTATTTCTGATACTATTATGTGTATAGAATCCCACCAGTTATTCAAGCAAAATTTATCTTATTTATTTATTTAATTTTGTTGGTTGAGGGTCTTGAACTCTGGGCCTGGGCGTTGTCCCTGCGCTCTTCAACACAAGGTGAGTGCTCTTCTAGTTGAGCTACAACACCACTTCCAGGTTTCTAGTAGTTTAATGGAGATAAGAGTCTCATGGACTTTCCTGCCTGGGCTGGCTTTAAACCACTATCCTCAGATCTCAGCCTCTTGAGTAGCCAATATAATGTCTTTGTGAGTGAGTGAGTGAGTGAGTGTGTGTGTGTGTGTGTGTGTGTGTGTGTGTGTGTGTGTGTGTGTGTGTGTGTGCGCATGCGCCAATCCTGGGCTTGAACTGAGAGTCTGGGCACTGTCCCTGAGCTTCTTTTGCTCAAGGATAGCACTCTACCACTTGAATCACAGCACCACTTCCAGCTTTTACTGTTCATGTGGTACTGAGGAATTAAACCCAGAGTTTCATGCATGCTAGGCAAGCACTCTATCACTAAGCCACATTCCAGCCCAAATTTTAATTTTTATGTCTGTAATTTGAGGATTATATGACCTATTTCTTTTTCTCAATGTATATGTCTTTGTCAAAGTATGAAATTAGAAAGTCAATCTTTCCCAATCATCTATTCTATCTAATTGTTAATTTTTCCTTCTAAGAAATAGAAAAGAACTGTACTTCTAGTTGTCTAAAAGGTACAATATACGAAGATATACTTTGAATCTCTTAATTTATATTTACTTGCTGTGTAAACTACTCTGCATTATGAAGCTCAGGAAATATTTTGTGATATTCAAGGTCTTTATGAAAATTATGCATTATCCTAAGTTAAAGTTCTGTTGTCTTATTCTATGACACCAAATTCATTATTTCTGTTGTCACTGGAAGTTACATGTCTTAGGAATAGAGAAGTCAGCACTAATGCTAACGATGAAACAAAGCATACAGAATAATGGGATAATGTAAAAATAAAAATTATACCTAAATTTGAAGCATAGAGTCTGATTTCCACACAAAGAATATTTTGAAAAACCTATTGAACGTACCATTTGCACATGAGATTTTTTTCTGCCTATAATACAATTATCCATTAAGCTGACCTATAACTGGTTGTCATAAATATTTCCTAGATTAAAATAAAATTTTGAAAGAAGCACTAAACATCAAATCAAAAATGGAAATGGATTTTAGTGAGATACCAGTCTTTTGTCATGTTAATATATAAAGCTTAATGAATTAATTGATTACCATTTCTCTCTAGGAAAGCTGCTCCTAAAAAAATAAGTGTGCACTGTACCTTTCAGCTAATTGACTAGTTTTTGTGACATTTTGATAATAATAACCAAAGTATATCTAATAAAATTTTTTACTGTGAAAATACTGTACAGAGGGGTTATAATTACATGAGCAAGGTAATGAGTACATTTCTTCTCAAGCATTGTTGCCTCCTCCTTTGTTTCTCCTTACCATCCCTTACAATAAATAAATCATATAATATCTTACAAGTTTTAATCTTACAGTTCATTTCGGAAAAAAATGAATTCCAGAAAACCATTTTATCATTGTTAGGGTAATTTTCAGATCATCATTTGCACAGTTATTATATTTGTGAAATTGTTGATGAACAGCTTTGCATCATTCACAACTAATTTTCTTTCAATAGTGGTCTGTTACATATGCTGTCAAAGGCAGAATGTAATGACTAAATACCCACATTAAAATATGCTTTACATACACACAAGGTTTCTAAAGTTACAGCTTTTCAATGTTTCTGGTGTATGGATGGAAAATTGATTATTGCCACTGAGCATGCCTGCATTGTTCTTTAATACATGTGTAGAGCAATATTGCACTTGAGACAGAAACAAATTGTGCAAGCATGCAGTAGTCAGACTAGATTTCAACCGTGTCAGAAATCGTCTTCATGTTGAAGAGGCATTGCAAATATTCACCACCTTCACCAGGCTATTTTCTTTACCATCTCTTGTATTCTCTTCCGATCCAAACTAGGTTTCTAATAACTTATCCATACTCTTAACTCTGTTGCATTGGCTTGACAACAACCTAAAATTGGTTTGTCAAATTGTCCAGGTACTGATTATTGCTATAACCCTCCTCCAAAACTAGATGGACAATCATAAAGATTTATTTTTTCTAGTAACAACTCAAATGGTTGTTCACCAATGTCCTAAGATCACGTTATTTTTCTAGATTAAATTCAACCTCATCCTCTTCACAAGACTTCTTCATGCTTTGTCTTCAATTTCCAAAGTTCTTACCTCTTTTCCCATCTGTAATTCAGTTGATGATCTCAAATCATACTTCAATGAAACACATTAAGCAAATACTTCTTTTGTTTTTCACAGTCATATCTATAAAAGTGTTTGTACTGTCTTTACCTCTCTTCTTGTTTTACAATGGAGCAGATCACTTGTTTATTCTTGCGAATAACCTGGAGAAGAAATGTATAGTACTCTTTTGTTAGATTAAAGTTTTCTTTCCTAACCTCTATGAGGTCAACCATCTCTTGCAGTATCATATTTATTAGCATATAAAATTGCTGTTTGTATTTCAATTTTTTTTCTGAGGCTTGAACTCTGGGCCTGGGAACTATCCCTGAGCTTCATTTGCTCAATGCTGTAGCTCCACTTCTGGTTTCTTGTGAGTAGTTCATTGGAGATAAGCCAGACCCCAAGAAACATAGGTCCCATGATTTCCCTTATTTGCAATAAGTAGTATATGTTTACGATAATCTTACCAGATGAGCAGAAAAGGTCAAAAGCTATGTACATATGACCATAGAAAATGATGCCAAGTAAAATGAACAAGATACAGACAGAAGAGGTTTTTCATTTGTCGCCCTTGTTTATAATATATTATGTGATATTTTTGTTTCTTTTGTATGTTCTTCCCCCAAATTATAACCCCTGTTTTCACTGTATTTGATTCCAGTGCCCTGCAACTTGTACATACATTTTTCTAATTTGTGGAGGGGAAGGGAAATAACAAAATGCTGAAATAATGATATAGGTTGATCCCTTGTAACAATGAGATGTACTTACGAGACACTATATTGAAAATGAACTTTACAATTTTTTTGGTGGGGGTGGAATGGAGGAGGGAGGGGTTGGAGAGGTGGGGAGGGTAGGGAAGGTAGGAGAAAAAAAAAGGAGGGGGTAAGAATACTCGATAGGAAATATACTCATTACCTTACTCACGTAACTGTAATCTCTCTGTATAATATCTTTACAATAAACAGTATTTTTTTAAAGTCATGGATTTTTATGCCTTGGATAACTTCAAATTGTAATCCTTAGATCTCAGCCTTTTGAGTATCTAGGATTATAAGCATGAGCCACCAGCAGCTGGTGATTTAAAATATATTTAATCTTTAAATATTTGTTCATGTCTATTTAACATGTCTATTTGTGTGTAGAGTTGCTTGTTGCTCAGCCACTCCTTTCATTATTCTCCCCCAAATTCTCTTTTCATGGTCACTTTTGTGCATTGAGTAGTATGATGGTATTTGTTCCTCTTTCCTTTTTCCATCCATCACCCTTCCTTCACAATTCCACTCATTCAAACTATATTTCAGCTTCTTTGTAGTCATTTCATTAAGCTGTTAATTGTCCAGAGTTACTCAATATGGTTTTACTTAATATTCTAGAGTTCAATATTCTAGAAGTTTCTAAAACTGGCTTGTTTTGCTCAGCATATTTTCCAGATCTACCCATTTCCCTGCAAGTGTTACTTTTGCATTTTTCCTAATGGCTGGCTAACATTACACACACACACACACACACACACACACACACACACACAAACACAAACACACACACACACACACACAAACACACACACACACACACACACACACACACACACACACACGAGTGGCACCGCTAGTTGTAATGGGTTAGTTCTAGTTCTATTTCTATGCTTAGTTTTTGAGATATCCACAGTGGTTGTATTAATTTAGAGACTCATGGAGTAGGGTCTCTTCTTCATCATATATTCACCCACACTTATTGGTCATATTCTTGATGATGGCCATTGTGACTGTAGGGAAATAGAATCTCAATATATAATGTCTTGATTTATATTTCCTCTATGGCCAAAGATGTTAAGCATTTGGTCACAGATTTATTTTCTTTTTTGTTTTTTGGGGGGGTCCGGTCGTGGGGCCTGAACTCTGGGCCTCAGCTCTTCAGCTCAAGGCTAGCGCTCTACCACTTGAGCCACAGCGTCACTTCTGGCTTTTTTCTTTCTGCTTTTGTGGTGCTGAGGAATCGAACCCAGGCCCTCATGCATGCAAGGCAAGCGCTCTACCACTGAGCCACCTTCCCAGCCGCAACACAGATTTATTTTCTATATGTACTTCGTCTGAGAAGTGTCTTAAGTTTAGCATTTTCCCATTTACTAACTGGGTTATTGATTATTTGGAGGTTCAATTTCTTGAGTCCTTTTTATACTCTGATTGTTAGAACATTGTCAGACATAGTTCTACTTGTCAAAGATCTTTCATTCTGTCTGTTTGCTATTTAGGTTAGAAACTATACTCTGAAGCTATTAAGCTTGTTGCAATTCGACTTAGCAATTCTATTTGCTGAACCTCTATATTTCTACCCAGCAAGTTCTTGCATAGCCAGTGAGTTCTATTGTTTCTCCTACTTATTTCTGTCATATGTCTTTTATCCACTTTAAATTGATATTACTAATAGGTGAGAAGCATTCAGTTTCAATCTTTTTTTTTGGGGGGGGTCCGGTTGTGGGGCCTGAACTCTGGGCCTGGGTGCTGTCCCTCAGCTCTTCAGCTCAAGGCTAGCACTCTACCACTTGAGCCACAGCACCACTTCCAGCTTTTTCTTTTTGCTTATATGGTGCTAAGGAATCGAACCCAGGGCCTCAGGCTTGCAAGGCAAGCGCTCTACCACTGAGCCACCTTCCCAGCCCCTCAGTTTCAATCTTATGCATATAAATGTCCAGTTTTTCCAACACCATCTGTTAAAGAATTTCTCTTTTCTCAAGTTTATATTTTTGGTTTCCTTGTCAAATGTCAGATGGCTATAAGCATGCGGGTTTATTTCTGGATCTTCTAGACTGTTCAAGGTGCATGACACTGAAATTCAAACATGAAATGCTAAGATAAATGGATGAAATTAAGCGATTGTTCTTTTGAAATGTTTCAATTTATAAAAATGATATTGATAAAAATGGGTAACAAATTGAGTTATTAAGTAAGGCATACTACTTTTATATGATGCATTACACATTTGATTTGATAATTCTATATTTTTACAATGGCATCAGATGAAGTAAATATGTGGTAAAATCCTATTCCCGATTATGCCTAATCATGTATATCTAAATAAGTTATGCTTGTTTATATTGAACATAAGAATTTCTACATCAATAAATACAAATGAGAGAAGAACCAATCAAGAAGAATTTTTCCTTTATAAAGTAGATTTTTGATGCACATATCCAAAATTCATTTTAATATAAACAACAACATTTGAACACAGGAACTGTGAAAGCTAGTCCACAGTCATCTAGAAAACTCTCACAACTCTTTTTAATAAAATAGTCAGAGAAATTATCAATAAAAATTTACAGTGCCAATCTCTTACAGTTACTGCCTAAGTATAAATACAAAGTATGGTGTCAATCATTTTAACATGATTCCTTTTTGGAAGCAGAAAACAAAAACAATGGTAAAAAAATACTCTCTAAAGCCACCTAAGAAAAGTACTCTTAAAAACCAAAATAAAAACAAAACAAAGTCACTTAAATTTAGTGACTTATTGAAGTTTGTAGCCTCATTGCTTATTATCCAGATACTTGAACTTCTTTAAAAAAAAAAGGCAAAAAGTGTAAGCCAAAACAATACTATCAAAGATTCCTGGTTGATATCACTTCTATTGCTTTGTTAATGTTAGATTGAATGGTGATGTGTTTCAGGGGATTTCACTTGAAGTGTGCACTGGTTGATTCTTTTATCTCATATGCATACTACCAGTGTTTCTTGAATTACCTCATGTCTAATTGCAACACATTCTGTGAAGCAAATCATGGACTTTCTTATTCTCAATCTAATTCATTTTCTTTTCTAAGGTTGATTTTTTAATAAGGAGTGTGAGTTGGTAATGTGAATTATATTGCTGAGAATGATCATCACATTGATAAAATGATGCTTCTAATTTCACACATTGCCAGTTTTAATGAGAAGGTAAACCGTTTACTTTGTTCTGAGTGTTCCTTTTCCCAGTGTTATTTTGAGATTCACTTACTTTGCCCTTTCATCTCTAGCAAGAGGGGGAAAAAAGTCAAGCTCAAACATGTAGGTTTGTGCAATGCTACTTTTACTTCTGCGGAAGTAATTTAAGTCACCTTATTCTGACTCTACTATTTAATTGGCACTACCCTGTCTGTGAGGGCACTGTGCCATTGTGACAGATGGCCAGGAAAGTAGGTATCACAGAGACCATGTTGATTTGTCAAATTTGCTTATAGAGGGTGGCATCCATAGTCAGAATGGAAAATGATGATCTTTGAAAGTTTCGCTGCCTTTTGAAAGAAAATATGTCATTGTTATTGTTATGTTTCAGGATAGAAGTTTATTTGAAAAATAAAATAATCCTTGATTATGATCAAACTTTTGAAAACATAAATATTTGTCTTCTTTCTAGCATAATAGTGTACCAAGGAATAATTGGGTTACAATCTGAAACAGAGTTGCTCTACCAAATCCATTCATGAATATGCACTTTCCTAGAGGCTGAAGTATGTCCTCAATAAATGAGGAAGGTATAAAAATTTGGTTTGGTGGAGATATATTGTTTCAGTCTTTCTTTGCTATGGAAGGAACTTTACGAGTTAGGCGGGGAGGGGGAAGATGAGGAGTGGGGATTGTAGTTGTGGAGGTGGGGAAGGAAGGGAGGGTAGGGGAAAAACAAAAGAGGTAACGATGACTGATAGGAAATGTACACATTACCTTGCTCATTTAACTGTAACTCCTCTGTACAGTATTTTTACAATAAAAAACCTATTTAAAATTTTTTGGAAAATAAGTTAATACATTTCTCATCTCTGATACAAACACAAACACACTGATACATATTTTCTCCACAGTTCATCATTAGCCCTTGGACTTTTTCTCTTTTTTGGTAAATTGATATTATTCTATGATAAATATGCCTAAGAATTGTTTTGTAAATGTAGGACTAATTTTGGCTAGATAGGATAATTTTGACATTGAGTCATTATTTTTCAAAGGTCACTATCCTTTAAATTTTTTAAAGAGTATTTTTCACAAAGTTGGAATATTTTCTGAGGTATTGAAAAATAATGATTATTGGTTAAGATAATTAAAATGTATTATAGACACACATAATACATTTTAATTATATAATACATTTTAATTATACATTTTAATTATATAATTATGTGTCTATAATACATTTTAATTATAGACACACATACATGTGTCTATAATAATAGACACACATATATGTGTCTATAATAAAACCAAATTTATGTGTTTATTCGGTGTGTTTGTGATGGTCCTGGGGTTTGAACTCAAGACCTAAGGTGCTGTCCCTGAACTTCCTTTGTTCAAGGCTAAAGTATTACTACTTGAGCCACATTTCCACTTCCACCTTTTCTATGGTAGTTTATTAGAAAAGAGTCTTACAGACCTTCCTGTTGGGCTGACCCCAAACTACCATCCTTAGGTCTCATCTTCCTGAGTAGCTAGAATCACATATGTGAGTCAATGATGCCTTGCTGACCTAATTTTAATTGTGGGATGATGAAGGAAAGAAAGAAGAGAGATAAAGAATGATGGAGGGTGAATAATAAAATACCTTACATTTATGTACACAGTTGACATTAAAAAAAACTCACTGAGAGCTGCTAGATAATAGAGGAGGAACAAGTAATAGAGGGGGTTAATTTTAGTAAAATATAATATGTGCCTATGAGAAAGAGTATAGGGCAGCCATGGAATAAATTTAATATACACTAAAACTGAATGATAAATGGAAAACATTTTAAAAAAGAGTTCACACTAGTAATTGATGAAGTCATAAATAGAAAGACGGATAAAAGCTGAGTAAGACAGAAATATTTTACATACATGGAGAAAAGTAGTAAAATAAAGCCTGTTTTCAGAAGCAGGTAACTTGAGAAAGTGGTAGAGGGGGTGATTTTTGTAGAGGTACATTTTATGCTACTATGGACATAGCTCCAAGAAACACCACTAGACAGTTCAACAGATATATATATAAATACTTTAATAAGTAAATGGATGATAAGTACACAAATATAGACCTGACTTTAGACCCTCACAAATACTATCACAGATAGTATTTCCTCAAGAAATATGAAGATCTATCTATAAATGCAACTACCAGAAGGTAGTAAAGAAAGAAATGATGATAATTATGGGTTGGTGAGTTTTTAGATATTTCACCACAAGGAAAAAAAGTTTTCTCTGAAAATATATAATGAAAAATACAATCAGAAGAATCAGAGGACATATTTCAGAGTAGGGGAAATATTTGCAAAACCTTATAGTACTCCTCAAAAATAAATGAAAAAGGCTGGGAAGGTGGCTCAGTGGTAGAGCGCTTGCCTTGCATGCCTGAGGCCATGGGTTCGATTCCTCAGCACCACATAAGCAAAAAGAAAAAAGCAGGAAGTGGCGCTGTGGCTCAAGTGGTAGAGTGCTAGCCTTGAGCTGAAGAGCTGAGGGACAGAACCCAGGCCCAGAGTTCAGGCCCCACGACCAGACCCCCCCCCCCAAAAAAAATAAATAAATAAATGAAAACTCTTAATATCCAATAATTAAAAAATAAATAAACTAATTAAGTAAAAAAGTCAAAATAGAGATGTAACTCATGAGATAAATGATATATATAGATGATAGATGGACAGATGGAAAACAGATAAGAAACAGATGATAGGTAGATGTAGATAGATGATAGATATATTAATAGTTCATGATTACAATGATGAGAACATTAATATATTAATATATGGATAAGTAGATATATAGAGGAAGATATTTAGATAGATAATGGATACAAAGATCCTAGATACATAGATGAGTATATTAGATAAATGTATGCAGATTACACAAGATGATAGACACATAGATACACAGATGATAAGTAAACAAATAGATGATAGATAGGTATATAGATAGATGTCTGATTGACAGATAGAAGGATAGATGGATAGATATTAGATAACAAACAACATATAAAACAATAATGCATATAATATGCTGTAAGTGAAATCCTAGTTCAAGCAACAATGTTACCTTTGACTTTCAGTATGTAAATGGATAAACTACAGTATGTCCAGGTTATGAAATGTTATTCAATATTAAAAAGAAATAGTCTACCAAGGTATGAATATGCATAGAAGTAATTTGAATGTAAATCAGTAAATCAAAAAAGTGTCAATCATAAAAGTTCAATTTATATTAATATGACAACCTGGTGAAGGCAAATATGTGGGAATAGGAAAAATAGTAATTGTGCCAGAGTGTGGCAGAGCTTTATAGATGTAAAAATCCTCTGTGTTTCTAATGGTAGAGTTATGATATTATAAAGGCATAGCATAGATAACATCTAGAGTGTGGTATAAACTATTGACTTTAGAATAATCTGTGTCTGTAGGCTCTTAAACTATTAACAATCATATTCTTCTGATAGTTTTGGGAATTCTGACAATGGTAAGAGGGCCCTTATTTAAACATATAGGAAATACAAAATAATTTCATTATTTTGCTCTCAATTTTGCTGGGTACTTTAAACTGCTGTGAAAAATATTAATAAAAACATCTAAGCCCTATGTTATTGTTTCAATTGCAATTAACACTTTGCAAGTAGTATCATTATTACAGTCTAACAAAATACTTGTTTTATTTATCTGAGTAATATACAACAGAAATAAGTTACTCTCGTTAATAATTGTCCTAAGGTCATCATTTTAACCTAAGCAATTATTCAAGTATTTAATTTCCTTTTCTGATAGAACATAGATGTTGCTACTGTATTTTTAATGTATGTTCATAGTCTTTGGGCTAAAATTTTATTGAAGCAATATTTTGAATGATATTTATGTAGGCATTTTTTCTTGAATACACCTCTGTTAGAGCTACATGTGATTTTTACTTTTTGAAATAATAATAAATGTACTAATTAGTTCACAGAATTTTATTGTGAGTTATAAGATGTCAGTTAATTCAAATGCAGAACAGACATAAATACATATACAAATAATGGTAATACATATTGTTCTAAAATAAATATATGATTTTAAATGTGTTATAATATTAATATTAATATTGCTCATATACACATTGTATATTATTTCTTTGGAAATGTTTTCTTAAGAGCAAAACAAGAAAAATATGGTGAAACTTCAGTTTTCTGAAAGTCTCACCTGTCATCAATTCTGAACATTTTTTTCCAGTTTTTTTTCTCTTAAGGGGATACAGACAATGGAGGGTGAAGAAAAATATATACTTGTATTGATCGGTCATGTGATTGAACTAATTTTGCATCTAAGAGGACAATTTAAATGTTCAAAAGAAGGAGGCACTATAAGGGTTGGAATGAGATTTTTCTTTGGTTCCCAGGGAACCGGACCCTGAGTTCTCCAAGGCTAAGTGAGTTCCAAAGTTGTTTTTTGTTTTGTTTTGTTTGTTTTTTTTTTCTCACAGATTCTTTGTAACACACAAAGAATCAAGACTCTAGTGCCAGCTATGTACCCCAAAGTGGTTAGGTAACAATTCACATTAGATGTATAAAATTAAACCTAAATCTCCAGGGCACAATCCATGTATAAAAAGCCCCTTCTTCATAAAACCAGTTCCTGGGCTTTAGTACAGGCTATCCTCACACTAGCCTGGAAACTGAACTGCGTCTTCTCTCCTTCCCTTAAAAAGAGTGAATACAGACTTGAGGGCATTTGGCCTCAGTGGGAGATGCCCAGAAACTGCAACAGGTGAAAGGTGGTCCCGAAGGCCCAGCCGGTGTCTATGTTGTTCACTTTTTTGTGAGCTGTAAGAGAGTGCTATCTGCAAAGCCAAAACCATCTTTTAACAAGGCTGTGATGTAGCTGAGATCCATGAATAGGAAAGGACAGCCTGACGTAAAGCTTTCCAGGTTGTCACAAACTTCTCTGGCTTTTCTTTCAAAATCTTCAACTTTTAAAACACCTCCTTTTGCATAATCAATCATGTGTGTGTCAGCAGCTCCATCATAATAGTAAGAGAAGGCATAGAAGGATTTTCTCTTGATCTCCTCTGGCTGATGAAGTCTGCCTTGCACCACTCTCAGCACTTCAGCGTAGCAGGGCTCAAAGCCCATCACCCCATCTTGGCTGCCACCATACTGGTATTTCATACCCCCAAAAATCCACGGAAGGTATGTCGAATGGTATGTCCTTCAATCCCTTCTGTCTCCAGGGCTCCCAGTGTTGCTAGTCTTGCAGCTTTCAATCCAAATCCCAAGTAACTATGTGCATAGAGATTAAAAGTGCTGTTAAACATCTCAAAGGAAGTTAGGTAGCCTTGAGGGGTGTGTTCCAAGGTTTTCTCCAAATGGGGCAAGAATGTGATTTGGGTAGACTCCCCCCAAGTCCAGGGTCCCCATGGTCTCCTGGCCATGGCCATGCAGCTGACCTGTTAGGAAATTCACAGTAACCCAGGCTAATATGCCTTCGTAAGATCCATCCAAGATGCTAACACTGTCATCTGGGACCAGGAAGGGTGACTTCTTGAAGATCTCTTCTACCTCAAATAGTAGAGCCTGGGCTTTCTTTCCCGGCAGTAATCGTAGTCCTGCTGTGGCCTTCAGGACCACTGGTGTCCTTTCCCAGTGACTTCGAGGGATTGAATCTTTGGCCACCTCTAAGAGCCCTTGAACAGTCTCAGCAGCCTGTTTAGGTTGATCTACAAAAGCAGAAAGTCCTGGCTTCACAGAATAAAAAATTTCTCCTTCCAAAATTGGAAGCTGTCCGGGCATTTTCTGCACGAATGTGTAAACATGAATTCGAGTTCCAGTGCTCCCTGCATCAAACATAATTCCATTCAAGGTGCTGGCACTGACATTGATGGGGCCCATAGAAGACAGGAAGACACCCTCAAACCATGTCTGCTGGTCTCTGTAGAAGACAGTACTGCAAACACAGGGAGGGTATCACCAGCATGAAAATGATAGTGCCCCAGGAAACAGTCATCTCTTCCCAAGATGCAGTGACTCAAGGCTTTGTTGCAGAAGCAATGCTGCTCACACTCCTGTAGTGGCAGAACCATGATGGTCTTGCCTTCATGAAGATTCAGCCAAGATACTCCACATTTGTATGTTGACCAGGAACTATGAAAACGCGCGCGCTGCCCGGGCACGGCCACCCGCCTGCAGCCCTTCGGAGTGATCTGTGCCCCACCCGTGCTGCTGCGGCGGCGGCCACAATTCTGAACTTTTGAGAAAATAGTTTGTTATTTAATTTGCTCGTTTGTTCTCTTAGAAGGAAGTTTTCCTAAGGTTTTAACATAAACAAAAGTACTCTATGAATTCTCTATAAATACTTATGAGCTTTTAAAAGCTATGTAAATGATCTACTTTTCCTACCATTTTTCTCATAATTACTTGACAACTTTTTTACTCTGAGTAAAAATTTGAATTCAAGAATTTTCAGCTTTTCAAGATTTTTAAATATTTACTTAGGATAGGCTTATTTCTTTAACAATATACTGTTAGTTATTTACAAAAATATGTATAATGTAATTTTATTTATTTATTTACTTATTTTTATTTTTTTGTCGGTCATGGGCTTGAACTCTGGGCCTGGGCACTGTCTCTCAGATCTTCAGCTTAAGGTGAGTGCTGTACCCCTTGAGTCACAGCACCACTTATGGTATTCTGAGTGGTTTATTGGAGAGAAGAGTTTCATGGACTTTCCTTGAGTCACAGCACCACTTATGGTATTCTGAGTGGTTTATTGGAGAGAAGAGTTTCATGGACTTTCCTGCCAGGGCTGTCTTTGAACAGATCTCAGCCTCCTGAGTAGCTAGGATTACAGGCATGAGCCACTGGCACCGGCCTGTATAATGTAATTTTATACCTATGGAATGAAAATATTTTGAAGGCACTGTTTTATATGATTAGGCTAAAAGATTTAGATAGACTGACAGGTTTCATTCAATATTTTGGAAAGACAGACAATCTTAACCAATATCACAGTTTTAGATTCTATTGGAGTTACAAATTTTTCCATAATGTACCCATCAACCACATTCAATGTACAATATATAGTGGTTATACATATTGTAATTGTGTGTCTATTTATGAATCCCACAAGTATTGGATTACATTACTTAAACCTCAAAGGAAATTTACTGGCCATATGCATAACAATTCAAAGCTCTCAGAAAAACTGAATGCTCTAGCAGTTGTTTTATTACTGAATGGTGCCAATTGGATCTTTGTAGATAACACAATTGATTAGAATATGTTTAAAGTATGCTTTTGCAACACTTATTTTCATAAAGCAGTCTTTACCAGGAATACTTCTTTTTTTCTTTTGTCATTTTCTTATTGGATTGTTCTATAAAAGGTAAATTTGCTTGTTATTGAAATATGGCAACAGCACAAAAAAGAAAGAAAAAATTATCCTCTAATGTGAGAATAGTATTCTACAAAATATAGCTGCCTATAAATTAAAATATGATGAAGGTACATTAAAATACTATTTACTAAGAAATTCCTCATTCCCTCTTGTCTCTAAAGTAATTACTAATTGACATAAGTATGATTTCATGATATTTATGGGCTACTTTCAAAGAATCTTCAGTCTTGTGATTTGAGTTATTGATGGCAAAAGGGAAAGAGCTTCTATTCCAGTTGTAGGAAATGTTTGAACTTGAAACTCCTGACTAGAAATTTAAAGGACATTAAGTTTTTCTTTCTTTCATCCTTTCTTCCTTCCTTCCTTCCTTCCTTCTTTCTTTCTTTCTTTCTTTCTTTCTTTCTTTCTTTCTTTCTTTCTTTCTTTCTTTCTTTCTTGCTTGCTTGCTTGCTTGCTTGCTTGCTTGCTTTCTCTCTCTTCCTTTCTTCCTTCCCTCTTTCTTTCTCTCTTTCCTCTCTTTCTTTCTTTCTCTCTCTCTCTTTCTTTCTTTCTTTCTTTCTTTCTTTCTTTCTTGCTTGCTTGCTTGCTTGCTTGCTTGCTTGTTTGCTTGCTTGCTTGCTTTCTTGCTTTCTTGCTTGCTTGCTTTCTTTCTTGCTTTCTTTCCTTCTTTCCTTTCTTCCTTTCTTCCTTTCCTTCCTTTCTTTCTTCCTTTCCTTCCTTCCTTCCTTCCTTCCTTCCTTCCTTCCTTCCTTCCTTCCTTCCTTCCTTCCTTCCTTCCTTCCTTCCTTCCTTCCTTTTTTTTGTAGTACTGTGGGTCAAAGTTAGTGTCTTGCATTTCTAAGCTGTTGATACCACAGGCCTATGTCTCCAACAGTTTTTCCACTGGTCATTTTTAGAAAATTTCTCACATTTCTCTTCAAAGAAAATAGCAGTGTATAGAAAGACTTCAACTTATATTCATGTAAAGTCTGTTCACTTGAAGAAATTCTACTTATACATAGTCAAGCCCTTCCCCAAACTGTGCATACTTAGAGACTATGAAAAGGAAAAGAAAGGCCAGGACATTCTGACTCAAACGGTTACATCCTAATGAGCTAGACACTGGAGATACCAATTAGCAATTGGTTGGACATGATTGGTTGGACAATTGGTTGGACAATTTTCCTCCCTTTCTAATCACTGATTTTTTTCTCCTGTCCATTCACAGGCACAGATATCTGAGTATACATCTTTTTTTTTCCTAAATCTCCTCCAAGGTTCCTCATAGAGAGACTTCCATCTGTGACAGATTTAGGATACAAGTCAGTCAAGACTATCTTCAAGAGAGGAGTACAATATATAGGTTCTTGAATATAAACTAAGGGGATATATCATGGATTATGTTATGGAAGTGTGGCTAAGAAAGAATATGAAGAATAAGAAGCAGCAAGTTTGGACTGGGAGAGGGAATTGAAGAAACACAGATCACAGGTCACTCAAGAAGCCCCATTGAGTGAATCAAAACAGATGAGCAATGTAGTCATGGGAACTGGAGCAAAAATGAGTATAGCTGATGGGAGAAACAGACCAATTTTAAAATATGCAAATAAGGAGAAGTACAGACTGAAGGAGGAGGGAACAAACAAATGAAAAAATGTGAGCGAATGTAGCCAAAATATTCAATATGTGTCCATGAAAATTGAAGTAGAAAGCCGCGGGGCGGGGATAAGATGTTACAGATGAAGGGCATAATGGTAAGGGTGATTCTGACAAAGATGAATTTTATACATAAAGTCAGACGCTAAATGGAAATCACTTGGTACAACTATTTGAATAGAAACAATAAAATGTTTAAAAAATATTGAACTGAAGGAATAAGAAAATGAGAGGATCAAAGGTTTAATCTAAGAAAATTCCTGAAGAAACACCGCCCCCCCAAAAAACCAAGAACAAGCAAGAAGTGACATACAGTTATGAGTGACAGGACCAGGTGTTGAATTCAATCAGTTTGACTCATTACCCTATGTTTAGATGAAAAACACATGACACATAAATAGGACAAAAAAAGATCACTAAAGTCTTCAAAAGTCTTCAATCACTAAAAAGTTATAGGCTTAAAGCATCTTCTGAATTGATATAAATTTGGAAGCAAATTAAAACCCCTCAATAAACCACAAAAAGTCAATTTACTTTATAGTTGTTTTATTGATTAACCGAATGTATGCTACCAGAATATTAACAGCCATGGACACTACTTAAGACAGAAAAATCATTATTTGCTTTTCTCCAGAAGAGATAATTTGTATTTATTCCTACAGGGAATAAAATAAATCATACAAGGTGGAGTTTCTGTCAAAATGATATAAGCATCATCCCCATTTTCCAACTCTCACACAAGCCTTATTCTAGTATGCACAGCTGCTAAATCATTACTCACTGCATGAGGAATAGGTACAGATGCTGCTCCTGATTAATGAGCTATGGCTATATTTATGGTAGTTTCTGGGTGACAAGTGAACAATTATTGATACTGTCAGGAGGAGAGTACTGTTCTCTTATAATGGGACTCAAGCTCCTAGAAACCGGTTTTCTCTCATATACCTATGCAAATATGTCCACTTTTTTTCTTGCCCTGCTCATCCTCTCGCTTCCTGTTCTCTCAACCACAACACTGCCCCCTAAACAATGTTTATTGTGAAGATATGTTATTGTTTGCATCTTTATCCACGTACCATTTCATTGAGTTTGTGGCCTTTCTCATTGTTCAAAACACCAAAGCCAATAAAGTTTTCTTCTGTTAATACATATCCGAAGGATTATTTCTTATTCTTTCTGTTTGATGACTATTAACCATTTATTGGTAGGATATTTTTAGGATTTGGGATTGTGTATGCAATTAACAATAAATAAGACTGAATAAATACACAACTTGGGGGCCTAATAGGAATATATGTGTTTGGTGAGGTCATTGTTTTTTGCTCCAAGTATATTTTGACTTGAGTAAGTTTGACACTAGGCAATTTGGGATGATTGCTGGAGTCAATTAAAACAAAATATTGTAAAGGTGATATACAGAGAGGTTACACTAACATGAGAAAGTTAATGAGTATATTTCTGTTTAAACAGTGTTCACAAGTTTTTTTTGTCTTTCTTACTATTGTTTATAATGTATTTATAATGTACCATGTGATTTTTTTTGTTTCTTTGTTCGTTCCTCCCCCACCATTCTCCTCCCCACCTGTTTTCACTGTATTTGATGTCTGTGCCCTGTACCCTATATATACACTTCTCTAATTTGGGGAAGGGAAGGGAAAAAACAAAATGCTTAAATGGAGATACAGGTTAACCCATTGTAACAATGAGATGTACAAGACACTATTTTGAAAATGAACTTTACTATTTAGGTGGGGGTGGAGTGTAGTAGTGGAGGTGGGAGGGAAGGAGAGTAGGGGAACAACAAGGAGGAGGTAACAATAGGAAATGTACTCATTGATAGGAACTGTACTCATTACCTTGCTCATGTAACTGTAAGTCCTCTGTAGAGTATTTTTACAATAAAAAAGTATAAAAAAACAGTGTTAGCCCTTCACTCATTTTTTTCCTCACTTCCCACCCCCACCCCGCAACTCCCTTCCCCTCCATGTAGTGAAGCTCATTTCCAACATAGTGTCTAGTGAGTTTCACGGTTGCATTGGTTTTCCCTTTGTCCCTTCCCTTCCCCAAGTCAGATAAACTTTATAAACAAGACAAAGGGTACAAATAAGGAGGCTATAATGCTTAATAAGAAATGTAATCATTACCTTGCACATGTAATTGTAACCCCTCTGTATGGTATTTTCACAATAAAAATAAAAAAAATAGAAACAGTAACAAAAGGTACTAAACCAAAGGCAGGAAGTAAAGAAAGAGAAAAAGAAATAATTGCAAACAGTACAATTAAAAAAACTCTTGCTTCCGTTTCTTGAAGTTCCTTTCAATAAACATAATTTTATATGGTCATGTCCACATCACTATTGTTCTCTGCTAAGAACATCCTAGTCATACTCATGTTTTCACAAATGAGGGAAAACATGCAGTCTATGTTTCCTTAGTTCTTACTTACTTCGTTTAATATAATGCTTTACAAGTCTTTTCATTTCCTTACAAATGGGGCAATGTCATTTTTTTCTGATGGAAGCATATAATTTTATTGTATATATATATATATATATATATGTATATACCATATTTTCTTGTTCCATTCATCTACTGAGCAGTTGCACAAGATTCTGTTCTTAATATTGAAGAATTGTCTTTTAAATAAGTTTCCAGCATGGTACCTTATATGTAGTTGGTATGTGGTACAAGGTATATAACCATTCAGTTGTTGGCTCAGATTCAAGGTAGTCTATGCCCCTCAAACATTTTTTTTACCTTTTCATCAGATACAAATATTTGTTGTTACACAACAAATTAAGTCACAAATTAAGTATGTGTTTGATAGATGATGACTGATAACCATTTACAAAAGTTTACTCTAGTGTTGTTTGCTCTTCAGATATTTAAGGGGTAAGGAAATATTATCATATTACATTTTCTTTTTAAATTGTATTTATTATCTTTAAGTAGTTTTACAAATGATTTACCATTCAACAAATCAGTTGATGAACATAATGTATTTTGATCAATAGCACCCTTTCCCCATCTCTACTATCCCTCCAACTCACCCCCTCCTTTCAATTTTCTTAATTTCATAAGATATTTATTGAATGTCATGACTACATTCAATTTCTCTCATGCTAGTATATTAATCTGTTTTAATCAAAGTAATTTAATGGGTTCATACTTAAAGTATATAGTCAATTTCTATCCTCTCTCTATAGATACAGATATTTTTTATAGATGGATAAATATACATATACATAGATCTTTGTATAGGTAAGCATATGTATAGACCTGTAAATCAACCTGTTATCTATAGGTGTATTACATATATAGATACGTAGGTCTATCTATGAACTATCTCTATATTTATCTATCTATCTATTTATCTATCTATCCATCATCATCATCATCATCATCATCTGTCAAGATAGTCTTGTATAATAGCTGAAGGCTGACCTTAAACTTGATTTTCTGGACTCTACCTCCTGAGTTCTCTGTTTACACATCAGTACCACCCTGCTTGCCTTTTATTTATTGATTTTATGGAATGAGTTTTTCAGTTGTTTAATATTATTTAAAGATTGCTTTCGCACTTGTGAGAGTGAGGTATGAAGACCTTGAGTTCAAAGTTAGATTGGACTACACACTGAGACCTTATCTCTAAGCAAAAATAAAATGATGATATATACAGTACACAGAAGATTATTGATCATATGTTATTTTCCTACTAAGTTAAGTGCCAAAGGAGATGCAGAGGCCCATACCTTATATTCTAGAGAAGCAAATAATATAACCACACAAAGCAATTTGCAACAAGGGGGAGCAAGAACAAATATGGTTAGTGCTAATGTCATACTTGAGGCCACAGAATTGTTTCTCTATTATTAACTGTGTGCCCTTGAGGGTATGTGTTCATCTTTGGGGCCTCCTCTCCTCTTCTCTGCAGAGAGAATAACAACTATTCTCCAAGTTACAGCAGATTTAAATTTAAAGCAGGCTTTAAAGCAGACAGGAGACAGTGTGAGTATTAATGCTTTGAAAACTGTCAAACACTGCAAAAGCATGTACTATTGTACAGACAAAGAACAACAAACTTCATTTAGAGCAAAGGAAACTTCATTTAGAGCTGGAATTGTCAGAGCAGTGGAATTTGAGAAAGAAAATTGAGACACAGCTACATTGTACCTGCTCTTCTAGAGTTTTCAGGGCTGGATAGGTACTTAGCTAAAATAGTCAAGAAACCCCAGGCCTTGGAGGGTAATTTGGGCTACATAGACAGCATGCAATACTGTGGGAAGAAGATGGACAAAAAATGGCCTCAGTAAATTTCTGCTCTACCTGGGAGGTAGGACTGATTTGCTATGAACATATTGTTAAGAAATCCTGGTTTGTTTATAATCATACTTTCACAAAAAAAGAAAAAATTGAAATAGTATTATGATTGGATGGAATATGGGGCACAAAACATTATCTTGTGTCTCTGTGCATTTGGAAACGTGAGAAAATAGAAAGGAATTCAGTCTATCTGTTCCTGGCACCAATGTTACATCACAAGTTGTAGTTCCTTTGTTCAGTGGATATCCCTTTGAGTCACTAGCACTGGATCTCAGACTAGAGAGAGCTAATTTAATTCTAACCCATTCCTGAGAACCTGGCTCATTGCCACTGATCAAGTAAGCATTATTTGACAACTATCACCTGACCTTGTTGCCTGTTGGACACCCCTGTATTTTATTTACTTTCTGTGTCATGGCCTTGCTTTGCTAGCACACTTGCCAGCTCAACATAATCTGTGGAGTTGACACTATTGCCTCAAATGAGAATATCTATAAATTTGGCTGTCAGCATTTCCAGTTTACAGATTAAATGTCTATGAAAGAGGAAGAGACAAGCAATTGTCATCACCTTTTAGCAAATAAGCACTTCTAGCCTAAGCCAACAAACATTTCAGTACCATGCATAGGTTCTTATAAATGCAAGCCACTGCCCTAGACAAATGTTGACAAACATAAGACTAAACAAGGTGGTCAATATGACTAAAATATGACATGTGTATGTGTGAAATACCATGGTAAAGCCTGTGAACAGTTAGTGTACACTTAAAGAATGAAAGGTTTGTATATAAAACAGGCCCTGTCTAGGATGTGGATATTAGTTGGAAGGAGAGGGCGACTGGAGGATGGTAGAAGGAAAAAATGGATACCCACTAAGAAATCAGCCAAAGACTAAATTTTAGAATTGGGTAAAGTCTGTATTTCAGGCAAGGAAAATAAAAGCAACTTAAATCTAAAAAAAAAAAAACTTAATGAATCAATGACTGTAACTTTCTTCAATGAATCCATGGAGTATTTTGATATGCATGGTTTACTTCTAACATGTAGGATCTTTGTTTGAGATCTGGAAATAGTAAAACTTGAAGAAAATATCTTTGAATACATGAAGAGAGATTCTGAGCTTTACCATATTTTGCATGTATATATGTGTGTATATATATATATATATATATATATATATATATATGTTTTATATAAGATTTCCCCAAAATCATGAGATATGTATAGCTTATGCTGTATGTTAAATGAAGTAAGTCTAGTTCAGAGAGACAAATGATATTTTCCCATGGAAACTAGATGTTGCTTACAAATTCATAACTAAATACATTGGGTGATATACAATTGTATACAAATACATTAAATATAGCAGATTCCAGGAATCTCAAATAGGTAACTCCTTAGAAAGCCAAAATCAGAATAAAACATCTGAAAGCAAGGGTTCAAATGAGGTAGGTTGGGGTCAAGGGAAAAGGAGTAGATGAATGAAAAGGGCAAATCCTGACAAGAATCCAAGGCATACTCTACAAAATTAAGGGAAGAAGTGTGTAGGGGAGGAACCAATGAGACAGAGGTGACAATGATCAAGAAATATTGCATTCATAAAGTGACTTAAGTGGCGACACATTTGTATAACTATTTAAAAATAATAATTAAAAATTTTAAAAAATCTTTTTACTCATTTTCTTTGTAATACTTTTATTGGGCTACAAATATTTTATTTTGGTTTTGTTCATTTACTGAAAAGAAAGTTTAAAAAAGTTAAAAAAAATCTATTCCTTCATATTTCTTTTTTTTCAGTCTTGTTAAGGGAAAATTAAAATGGAAAGATTTCTCAAATGGATTAGTTAGGTAAAATAATATTATATTGATTTCAAAATTAAATATCACATATGACCCTATAGCCATCACGAAAGCCTGTTTTAAGACTGCAGTTTTTGACTGGAGACCCATATTCTAAACAAATTATTTCAAATTAAGTGGTTTGAGATGTCTGGATCAGAGCATGGTACATGAAATATAAATTTTGTAGCTATATTTTATAGCTATATATATGTGTGTGTTTATACATACTCATGAATTTTAAAACTTCAAAAATATAAAAACATCTCATTGTTATAATGAGTCAGATGTACAAGACATTGTTGAAAATGATCTTTACAACTTGTCGGGGGAGGGAGGAGGTAGGGAGGTGGGGAGAGAAGGAATGGAAAAACAAAGGAGGAGGTAACAATGTTCAATAGGAAATGCACTCATTACCTTATTCATGTAACTGTAACCCCTCTGTACACTATTTTTACAATAAAAAGTGTATTTAAAAAAAAGAAAAAATACAAAAGCAAATAACGTAATAGATTACTGTTTAAGAGTATTTATAGGAAAAGAAAGGAGAAAGGAGAGAGCATTAAGTATGGATTAAGAGAGCAGAATTATAAATCATCTGTAACACAGCACTGTGATGAGATTTCAGAACCAGCCTTCTTTTTTCGCTTTCATTTTTGGATGTTGCTGTGTTCATTTCATAAGTGTTAAAATCTGCAGTGCTCAGAAGACAGTATTCCTGTTCGAAGTTTGCTTTCCAATTCTATTTATTTTAGCTATAAATCTTTCTTTAGATATTTATTTTAACTATAGATATTTCTCTAGGATACATGGATTTAGTAAATTCTATTTTGTGATCACAATACACAATCACAGAGAAGTTTGTTTATTTGTTTCCTTCTTGTGAAAAAAAAAGTAAAACCACTGAAGCTGGGTGCCAGAGGCACACAACTGTAACCCTTGCTCCTCAGGAAGCTGAATCTGTGGATCATGGCTTGAAGACAGACTGAGCAGGAAAGTCCATAGACTATGTCTCTATTTAATCATGAGAAACTCCTAAATGGAGCTGTGACTCAAATGGAAAAGCTCTAGTCTTGGTGCGGGTGGGGTGGGGTAGGGGAATAAAAAAACCCTCAAAGAGTCCCCCAGGCCCCTGAATTCAGCCTCAGCACTGCGCCAACTAAATTAATAAATAAACAAATAAAATTAAAATTATGAACAATAATTTGATTTGCAATGTATGAGTTGATTTTCACAACTTTTTGAGTATATTAATCTTTGCTTAATGTTAATTTGCAAATTATAATTATACTCTTCTCTGTTTCTGTGTTTTATTAATTTATTTAGCTCAACGTTTACATGTTTAGTGTGATCATAATTACTTTAGCAAGAATTAAGAAAAAAAAACTTTACTTTCCCCTCCCCATGTAAACTGTTTTACTTGCATAGCCCATTATGAGATTTTAAAAATACAAACATCTTGATAGGACAAAGGCTCTTTTCATGCTATGTAGATTTTATTTCCTCATATTAAGCTTTAGAACCTAAAATCAACACATCATTGATTTTATTTCATTCTATTCCACACAAGAAAGCGATAAACAATTATCATTGCAAGTAGTTTTAAAAGTTACTTTTTCACCAGAAAAATAAGCCATAACTTAAGAGCCTTTATTTCTAATGACTGAACACATTTTCAATATTCTTTAGTAATTTTTATATTTTTCACAAGATCCAAAATGACATCAACTTTGAAACATTTTCTAATATCGCTAAATAGTTTGTGACACCTCACTTTTCTGATATTGTGAAAATTATTACCACATATATGCATGTATATGTATATATATATATTTCACATAGGAAAATTTAAATTTAGAATGAACATTATCACCATAGAATGAATTATACAGTTTTATTCCAATATTATTCTTCAAATAAAAGGTGCATGTAACATTACATTTTAAATCTATTTGCAAACTATTACCTGAATATATTTTTTCTCATATTTTATATATTATTTTACAAGATATCTACATTTTTATTTTATTTGAAATAGCAAAATTATACTACTTGTCAATATAAATTATATTAAAGTGTCTTTCAATTATTTGTATTCATACTACATTAGAATTATAGTATAAATGCATTTCAAATGGTTTGTTCTTTGGAATTCTCTGTGAATTTCTTTGCCTAAAAAGATTAAGTTTAGCTCATGAGTATATTTCTGAATGAATTCTGTAAGTTGTGAGCACTTGGCAAGGATTATAGAAAAAAGGTATTAAGAAAATCAAATCAATCAATAATTTGTTGAGAACTGAGTGAAAAACATTGGAATCACTAAATTTAAAAAATTGAGTAAAAAGCATCTTAACTCTTCTTACCTGTACTAGGTTAATATTTAGGGTAAGGACAGTTTTACATGATGAAAAACTGGTCTTAACAATATTTTACCTCAGTCACTCATTTATTCCACCTTTCCATATACTTAAGCCATATTTAAACACATACATTTTATGACACAAAATTGCATATCCAAAGCAAACTATTCAGTATAATTTATTGTTGCAAAATATTGATTATATAGTAATATGTGACCCTATTAATGCTAATAAAAACCAGTGTATAACAGTTAACATTTAGAACACAGTGATATTTATTTCTATAAGGGCTAAAGAAAAGCATCTGTCTTTAAAACTGAGCATTTCATTTTTCTCTTTCTAACCAAAAAGGAACACTTTCTTGATTAGAGAATAGGTGAGTTAGAAACTAGAAAGAACACAGAGTCCAGTTGACATTCAGAAAATATTTCAACAATACTGAACAAGGCCTAGTTGTTGACATGTAAGGACCACAGAAAATGTAAGAGTGAGCCCTGGTTCTTTATGAATCTACAAGAGGTACTGCTTGCAAATAAAATCTAAATCTGTTTAACAAATTTTCAGTCTAAATTCCTTTCTTACGCTTTGAGCTTAGGCTAACTATGTAATTTAGATTTTATTGTATAATGTATGTACTATTTAATATAGGCAAAGGCAGATAACCACTTCTATTATAGTATGCCTATCTTACAAGAGAACAAGTAAATTTGATTTGTTTTTATGATCACAGTTTACTTTTATAGGAATAACATTTATTTGTAATTCCTATTTTGAAGAAGTAGAGTATATTTGAAATATCTGATGATGTATTTGTCTATTGTGAATCAATGCAATAAATGACTTACAGGTCTTAGCTCATAAAAATGTTTATGTTGATCCTCTGAAACAAGTTTTGAACAACACCATCGACACAGGATGGTCCTGAAGTTAGTAAGTTTGTTCCTAAACCACAAGATGGGAAGTCATGATTGGGCTTTACATTTCTTGCCCTGCTGGAAACTCCTGCTAGTATCCACAAAAAAAGATGTGAACCGATAAACCATAGCATTTTAATACCACAAATTATTTGGATATAGAAACAAAAATTTCATTAACTACCTTGGTAATAGCAATGTCACAAACAGAACAAAAGAAAAATAAGAAGTTTTGGACAGTATGTGGACAGAAAAACAGTACAATTCAGTAAATTCTCCAAAAATTGCAAAAATGAATTCATGTGATTGAACTGTTCCATTTTTAGGTTCAAGGAAGTTAACACAGGGTTGATCTTTATAAGTACATGAACATTTCACCACTAATCACAGTTAAATATGAAAATAGCTCAAATACCCATTGATAAATGGATAAGAAAATGTGTTATATACAACTAGTGGGATACTATTCAGCTCTACAAAAGGAATATAAAAATCCAATACATGCTAAAACATAGACTAAACTTTAGGACATTGGTGACAAAAACAAAAGGCAGACAAAAAGACAAATACTGTATGATTATTATTAATTTATTTGAAGATAATGAGTAGTTGAAATCAGAAAAAGAAGATGAAATCGTTGTAGGGTCTGGTGTTAGAGAATGGGAAGTCATTTGTTAATATTATAGAGTAATGCAAGATTTAATTAGAGAACTGGATTCTGATAAGGCCATGGAATTGGATTTTAAGGTAATTTATTATCTTTAGTTGTACAAAGGAATTACCATTTTAAAATGGATAAGATTATAATTGAGTGATTCCTAAAATATTTTCAATCCATTTAATTTTTTATGATTCAAAAAGATAGAAATTTTATTACATATATTGACTAATATATCATACAATATTTGTAAATGTTAAGAGATGTGCATTTGTTTTTACATTTTCTCTTTGTTACCTAATTAGACAACTAAGATGTTGTTCCACCATGATTGGGTGGGAGAGAAAACAATTTGATTTTCAATTATTTACAAGCAAAGTTAGAATGTATTATCTTTCTTTTCACTAAGCAGCTACTCCAGGCTCTGCTTATAATTGCTGCTGAGTAGCTGTATTCTAAATATCCTTAGTTAACACTGGCCTTTAATTCTGTGTGTTATCTACACTATTACTGGTTGGTGGTGGCCCCTTTGAAAGCATCTCTATTATATAACAAGTTGCATTCAATAGAGCTGCTTTTTTGGTAGCTTAGTGCCATTTTCAATTTCTATTGCAAACAGATTTTTTTTTAAAAAATCTGTAAAATGAGTTTGTGCAGCTCCTTGTAAGCATCCAAAGGATTTAAAGCATCCTTGTTTTTCTTTAACAACATAATGTTTTTTCACAAGATTCACTCAGTTTTCCTGAGCAAACAATCAAAAAAAAATCAAGCATTTGAACAAATAGCTTTGCAGTAAAAGGGGTAATGTGACCTAAGTATACTTACCTATTGCCCTCAACTGTGGAAGACTTTATATATTCTTTTAAATTATGAGATGGCCTTTTGGGTTTATCTTTGAATTTAGACTGCAAGTGTTCCTATGTTTCTTTAAATTGAATGCTTAGAAACAATTTTGTTTGAAGCTCTGAAAACTGCAGCCCTGCAGAGCTGGCAGAAGAACATCTACTGCCTTAACATAAAGCACTGTGATGGCTATCATTAGGAAATTTGGGAGAAAAGGCTTGGCTAGCTACTTCTTTCCTATTCAAGACTGTTCTTTTCTGTACATTCTTCTTTTCTATTGGTCTCCCATGACTGCCCTTCTTGGGCATGCCATGCTTCTTATGTGGTGTTTTTCTTACTCTGCTCTTCAACTTATGATTTGATTTCCCATATCAATTTCCCGTGAATATGAGTATGGGTTATTATTAAGCCTGAAAAAATAACTGTATGTTTTGTATAACTTGAGGCAATTAGCTACCTTCCTGCTGTTTCCACAGCTGATTCTCAGATGCTCCTCAGCTACCAGAAGGCACACGAGATCTTGGCAGAACAGGTAAGTCTACTTAGTAGATTTCTGAATTTTGAAAATTCCCCTACACAGAGAATGAGCAGCACTCAAAGTGAATTTGTGGGGATAACATTTCTCACCTTCCTTTTTTTTTCTTTCTTTTTGTCTTAGGATTTGAACTCAGGGCCTGGGAGCATTCCATGAGCTTTTCTTCTTAAGGAAGGTGCTCTACCACTTTGAGTCATAGCTCCACTTCTAGTTTTCTGGTGGCTAATTGGAAAGTCTCAGGCATTTTTTGCCCAGGCTAACTTTGAATCTCAATCCTCAGATCTGAGCCTCGTGAGTAGCTTGGTTACAGGCATGAACCACTAGCACCTAACCCGCACCTTCACTTGTAACTGAGAAGGAAATACAATTCCTTCCAAGAAAGACCATAGAAAAGCAAATAGAGAAGAAAAAAATATTACCACCCACTTTTTTTGATACTTACAGATTATGGAAAGAAATTTCAGCAAGTTGAATAAAAGTTTCTACCTGAACATTGAAATCTGTCTTCCATTGACACAGTACGTAATTTTTAGTTTGTACTAATTATTAAAGAATGCTTTCAGCATTTTTTCATATCAGAACTTCTCTGTACATCAAGGTAATTAGATATTTTCTATCCAAAGACAAAGTTCTTCTTACATGCTAGAGAAGGTTTTTGGCATGAGAATATTGGATATTTTTATGTTTTGTTGGGTTTCCTATTTCATCTGTTTATTCTTTTGTTCATCTTTATTGTGCATACTAGAGAATAGCTTCTTTACTATTCCTTGAGTTTCTGTTGCACTTACATTGATTAATTCAAAGGCAAAGACAGGCATTCATTTTCAACAAAGTATACAATGAGTACCACTGTTGCATATTTTTCACCCTTTTTTCCTTACAGGCTAAAGTCTAGCTTCCATCTACAAATAAAATGTTTATCCTTTCTCTCTCTGGGTCTGACTTGCTTCACTTGACATATTTTTATTGACTAGCACATTTTACAGTAGTGTACATGTTTGTAAAATACGGAACAAATGAGACTGACACAGACATGTATCTTCAAGAGACTGAATCATCAGTGCATATGCATATATGTGTATGCATCTACATACATGTATATGCATGTGTGAATATGAGGAGAAAGAGGATATTTGAAGCCTGGGAATAGACCACATTCTTTTCACCCCCATTTTAAAAACTTCCCACACTACATTGGGAGATTCAACCATTTGAACACACGAATCCTTAACTGCTATTCTCTCCTTCTCCCCAGGACTAGTATGTTCTTCTTTAAACAAATCTCTTAGTTTAACAAAGTCTAAAAATACTAATTTTATTTTTTCTCAGGTTCATTTTGTAATTTGTATCATAAGACATTTGTTTTGGAAGGGGCAAAATATCCCAGATTTCAATAGCTTTTCAATAATTACTAAAGTTTCTAGGGGAATTTGGATACTAGGTTTGGAGATTATCAAAAGAGTTCAGGATTTCTATTAATCTACCATTTATCTAATAACCTCAGCTTCTCAGAACAAAGACAATAAGTGTTCATGAGCATCCTTTGAGAAGCTGAGTTAGACCACTCAAGCCCTTATGTTACCTAGGATATTTTCTTTTGTGGCATTTTCTTCTTTTGTGGATTGCAATGTTTTAGAGTAAAATTTTGTTTTATAAGCATGTCAGATTAATATTCTAAATTAATATTTTTAGAGTGAAATGTTCTGCTGCTTTTAAGCTTCTGTCTCAGTTGCCTAAATCTTCCTTTCCTCATGTCTTCCTCCTACATCACAGTAACTTCTATGGGATATGTAATAATTGTCATCATTTTAGTTCATGTATACTTAAAAAACAAACAGATGGTTGGTGGACAATGACCAGAATGTTGTATCCAGGATAATGGTTTTATTCCTTCTACAACCACAAAGAAATATTTAAGAACTCATACTATTTGTCTTTGTTTCTTTGAGTAGACACAGATGGATATTATAAGCAGTTTTTCATTGTATTAAATATGACTGTCAAGCCTTTGTGCACGATTCATTTTTCCTAAAGAACCAATTTTATTTTGCAGTAATGAATAGATAGACTATCCTCTAAACAACTGAAAAACTTTTTTGTGCCAAATTGAGGATCAGGGGATTCATCTTTGTTCTACATTGTGTTATTTCCTTTTAGCTGAAGATATAGCAATTTCAAAAAGCAAAAATAGTGGTGAACCTTGAAGTCTGTGTTTTACTGAAAGATTCTTTGCTGTTGCTTGTTTCTATTTTGCCAAAGAGCAAGTGCTTTCATGGCATTAATTCATGATGCAGACTTGAAAAAATTATTCTTCAAGAAATATGCAGTTTGATGAAAGGAACTAACTACTATTAGGGTCCAAACATTTCACTGTAAATATATACATAAATATACACATATGTATGTGTGTATATATTTAGTATATATGTATATACATATATCCATATTTAACTTATGAAAGAAACTCTAAAAAATAGCAAAACACAGAAAAGGAAAGGGGAATGATTTCATTATTTCTAGGATTAAAAGTATACATGCATGTGTGTGTGTGTGTGTGTGTGTGTGTGTGTGTGTGTGTGTGTGTGTGTATGTGTGTGTGTGTGTTTATTCATTGGAGTTTTACTAATTTTCAACTCCTAAATTTGAATTTGGTTCTTCTCTTTTTTATAATTCTAATTTTTCTATTGGAAATTTTTAATGGTTGAAACGGGGTCATTGGTTTTCTTTTTACTTTGAATATGTTTTCAAAAATCACACTAAAATAGTAGCTTGTCCAAATAAAAATTTTATTAACTACTTTGTTTATAAATATATACTTAATCCATGAGCATGGGAGTTTTTGCCACGTTCTAAGTTCTGTATTGATTTCCTTTTTCAGGTTTTTAACGTTTTCATCATAGACGTCCTTCACTTCTAGGTATTTTAGTTTTTGTGGGGCTATTACATATGGAGTTAATTTCTTAATTTCAGCCACTTTTCTCATTGTTGGCATACAGAAAAGCCATTGATTTTTGAGGGTTAATTTTATACCCTGCTACTTTGCCAAAGTTTTGAATCAGCTTGAGTAATTTGGGAGTGGAGTCTGTGGGATTCTTTAAATACAAGATCATGTCATCTGCAAGAGGGAGAGTTTTACTTCTTCTTTCCATATTTGTATCCCATTTATGTTTCCATCTTGTCTTATTGCTGTAGCTAGGCATTCTAAAACTAAATTGAAGAGCAGTGGAGATAGTGGACCTCCTTTTCTTGTTCCTGAGTTAAGAGGAAATGGCTTTAATTTTTCATCATTGAGTATAATGCTGGATATAGGTTTGTCATATACAGCCTGTATTGTACTGAGGAATGATCCATGGATTCCTAATTTTTCCAGAACCTTCATCAAAAAGGGGTGTTGGATCTTGTCGAATGCTTTTTCTGCATCTATTGAGATAACCATGTGGTTCTTATCCTTGCTCTTGTTGATGTGGTAATTATGTTAATTGATTTGCATCTATTGATCCAGGTTTGCATCCCTGAAATTAATCCTGTTTGATCATGATGTATGATTTTTTGGATGAATTGTTGAAGTCGATTGGCCAAAATTTTGTTGAGAAGTTTTGCATCAATGTTCATCAAAGAAATGGGTCTATAGTTCTCTTTCTTTGATGAGTCCCTGCCTGGTTTTGGGATGAGGGTTATGATGGCTTCATAGAATGAGTTTGGAAGTGAACTTTCTATTTCAATTTCATTGAAGAGTTGGAGGAGTATTGGTGTGAGCTCTGCTTTGAAGGCTTTGTAGAATTCTGCTGTAAAACCATCTGGTCCTGGACTTTTCTTAGATGGGAGGTCTCTTATTGCTGTCTATTCCAATGCTTGATATGGGCTGGTTAATATGGTTTAACTCATCTTGGTTTAGTTTTGGCATGTCAATATTTGCTAGGAAAAGAGCCATTTCTGCCAAGTTCTCAAACTTATTAGCATAAAGTTTTGAGAAGTATTCCCTTATAATGTTCTGAATCTTGGTTGTTTCCGTGGTGATGTTTCCATTCTCATCTCTGAGTTTATTTATTTGGGTGTGTCCTCTTCTTTTTCTGATAAGATTTGCTAAGCTTCTGTCGATTTTGTTAATTTTTTCGAAGAATAACTCTTTGTTTTGTTGATTCTTTCTATGTTTTTTTGGTTCTAATTCATTTAATTCTGATTTAATTTTGATTATTTCTTTCCATCTACTGAATTTGGGTCTAGTTGCTGCTTTTTTTTCAAGGAAGTTCAGATGTCTCATTAAATTGTTGATTTCAGATATCTCCAATTTGTTGATGTAGGAACTCATAGCTATAAACTTGCTTCTGAGTACTGCCTTTGCTGTGTCTCAGATGAGCTGGTAGTTTGTGTGTTCATTTTTGTTGAATATCATGAACACTTGAATTTCTTACTAATCTGTTCCATGACCCACTGGTGGTTCAACATTGTGTTGTGCAGCCTTCATGTGTTACAGGACTTTCTTTGGTGGCTTTTGGTGTTGACTTTAAAATGATCCTTAACAGAAAGAACAGTGCTAGAGGAATATCAATACCAAATTTCAAACTCTACTACAAAGCCATAGTAATCAAAACAGCTTGGTACTGGCATAAGACCAGACCTCAGGACCAATGGAATAGAATTGAAAACCCAGAAATGAACCTACAAACCTATAGCCATCTAATCTTCAATAAAGGAGCTAAAAAAATAGAATGGAAGAAAGACAGCCTCTTCAGCAAATGGTGCTGGCAAAATTGGTTAACTACTTGTAAAAAACTAAAGCTAGATCCTTACATATCACCCTGCACCAGAATCAACTCCAAATGGATCAAAGATCTCAGAGTCAAAGCAGACAACCTGAAAACATTACAGGATGGAATAGGAGAAACCCTAGGACTCCTTGGCACAGGCCAATTTTTTCTTAATAAAGACCCAGAAACACAACAAATTAAAGAAAGGTTGGACAAGTGGGATTGCATGAAATTGCAGAGCTTCTGCATGGCAAGGGACATAACTAGCAAGATCAATAGAAAGCCCACTGATTGGGAGATCTTCACTAGCCATACAATGGACAAGGTCTCATATCTAAAATATACCTGGAACTCAAAAAATTAAATCCCCCAACAACAAATTTCAAAGAAACAACTGCCCAATAAAGAAGTGGGCTAAAGACTTAAAGAGAAACTTCTCTGAAGAGGAAAGGATGGTCAATAGACACATGAAGAAATGCTCAACCTCTCTAGCCATAAAAGAAAAGCAAATCAAAACAATATTGAGATACCACCTCACCCCAGTTAGAATGGTTATAATCAAGAACTCTAATAACAACAGATGCTGGAGGGGATGTGGACAGAAGGGAACATTACTACATTGTTGGTGAGAGTGTAAACTTTTTCAACCACTTTGGAAAGCAGTATGGAGGTTCCTCAGAAGACGCCACATAGAGCTCCCCTATGACCCAGCAATCCCATACTAAAGCTGCCAGCACAACTATTTTTATTGCAGCATTATTTACCATATCTAAAATATGGAACCAACCCAGATGCCCCTCAGTAGATGAATGGATCAAGAAAATGTGGTATATAAATACACAATGGAATTCTATGCCTCCATCAGAAAGGATGGCATTTCCCCATTTGTGAGGAAATGGAAAGGATTAGAAAAAATTATATTAAGTGAACTAACCCAGGCCCAAAGAAACATAGGTCCCATGGTTTCCCTTATTTGCAATAACTAGTATATGTCTGAGTCAAGCAGAAAAGGTCATATAAGTTGATGTTAGGGGAATGAACCCTAAGATAAGTATTCAAATGGTTTTTTTGCTTTCATGCAATTTTTTCTAAAATATTTATAAGATGATTTCTTTGTTGCTTTGTATGTCCCTCCCCCACAGAATAATGCCTGCTTTCGCTGTATTTGATGTTGGTATAATTTGTGGAGGGGAAGGGCAAAAACAAATCGTTTAACTAGGAATAGATGTGGACGCATTGCAACAGTGAGATGTACATGTCGTTATGTTACAAAACCAATTTTACAACTTTTTTTTTGGGGGGGAGGTTCGGGGAGGAGGAGGTGGGGCGAGTATGGGAAGAGATGGGAAGGGGAAACAAAAGAGGAGGCAACAATGCTTGATAAAAAATGTACTCGTTATCTTGCCCATGTAATTGTAACTCCTCTGTATGGTATTCAATCCATCAATAAAATATATATCTTATATATCAATAATTCTGCTGTTTTTGAAAATGAGGCTTATCTACATGAATGGTATTGTTGACAACTTAAATATTTTATTGAGTTACTTCTTCCATTATTTCCTTCCTTCTTATTCCCTCCTTCCCTCCTTCATACCCTCTGCCTTCTTCCATCTCTTCCTGCTACCTTCCTCCTTCCTTCGTTCCTTCCTTTCTTCCTTCCTTTTTCCTTCCTTCCTTCCTTCCTTCCTTCCTTCCTTCCTTCCTTCCTTCCTTCCTTCCTTCCTACCTTCTTTTCCTCCGTCCTTCCTTCCTTCTTTTCTTCCTTGCATCCTTTTTTATTTACTTCCTTCATTACTCTCCTTTTTCCTTACTCATTTCCCTTCTTTTTTTCTTTTCCTCTTTCTCTTTATGAAATCATGTACGGACTTAAATTGTTGAATAATTTCCTCAGGGTCCCTCTTCCACAAATTACCACCATTTATGTTTCTTCTCAAGCATATTGCACCAAGAAGCTTCAATTTATGTTTTTCAACTAGTGTAGGTCTGAAATCAATTAGTGTGAATGTGAAAATGCATTTACATGTAAACATATTGACAGGCTTCCTTTAGCTTTCACATTAATCTGGAGTATTTTTATCTCTTTGCATACTTTCTGGATATGGATATTCTGAAAAAGAGAGGTATAATGTTATATATAATTCTTTATATTTTATTGAATATACTTTCTTAAATAACTGAAAAGTATTTGCATGATAAAGGAAGCCATTTATTATAGTTGTATATGAAAGCCAAAGAAAATCTGTAAACTGAAATTGCTTGAGTGCTCTAACATGACAACAGGTATACTTTATATTTTTGGAGAAAAAAAGGAAATTATACCACCTTGAACATTTGTAGTTAGTATCGTATAGTATTATGGAGTTCAACTATGGAGAAAGTTAAGCCTTAGAAAATCTATGACTTTATTCATTTATTTATTTTACCATATACAGCTCAAGCTAGACTACAGGTACTTATATACGGAGGTCATGCTGTGCTACAACTTATCACTCAAATATATAGTCAATATTAGGTCAAAATTGTCTTAATGTACTAACATCATGATCTTTCCAGTGGCAGGCCAATATATGTTGGTAAAAGAATTACATTATCATAGATGCTTCAATTTTATGGAAACAACTCACTGAAAAGGAAAAGCCTTGGTGACAAGATTAGAGTTCCCCTATAGTTTACTTGGAAGTCTGGGCAATTTAGTTAGTTTTTGGTTTTCAACCTCCATCTTACTTATATATTGAGTTTTTGGGAGTTCTCTGGCATTCATCCTCAAATATTCAGATATATATATATATAAACTCTTTAGATTCCATTTTAATGTAGATTATCTTAATTAGTACTCTTAATTAATTTATTATTCATTTGGTACGTAGAATAGGAGGGCCTTTGTTTTAATTAGCTTCTTTGAAACTCTATATAAAACTAGTATTTGGAAGCCTTACTCCACTTTAGTGTTTTGCAGGCTTTTTGCCCCAAAATTCTTGATTATGCCCCTAGCATATGTCAGGTATTACAAATGGTTTTTGTTATTTGTCTGCACAATTGTGCACAATGTATGTGGTCTTCCTTTAAAATGAAATATGTCTCTTTTCCCTGTCATAGATTATAGTACCTGGTAAGTCAGTCAATATAGTTCATGTGGATTTTAGCTGCTTAGGAGAAAGAAGATTGCTTGCTTAGTGAAAATGCTAGCACAAATCTCTCTGCATGGGCTATTAATGCATGTCAACCCAGAGATATTTGTGTCACTTTTCATGTTGTCTGCCCATAATCCCTAAGAAAATGTACTTTAGATTTAGGTCTACCATTGACTTCTTTGTAATAATACTATACAAAAAAGTTAGAGAACCTTACACATTAGGCTTCTGAGGATATATATATATTACAATTGTCAGCAAAAGCTCGTAGTGTGCAGGAGTAATACAATGAAATCCAGAAGCAATGAAAGTGAATGGAGAAAGGCTTAGTAGAACTCATACATTAGCTCACTTTTGCCTCATTGTGTTTTGTTATCATAGGAAATGAAGGCAACACAAATCTTTACTATCCAAACAACATCTGTTGCAGTTTCAAGGTTTGTGACACCAAATACTAAAGTTCAGTAAAGGAAGGATATCTTTTTAGAAATGCCAGATATCATTAAAAAATGGTAGGTCATAAAATTGAGGTAGTCAGTTTTCCAACCAGTGTGACTAAAGCACCTTACAGGAGGAAATGTTTACTTTGGCTCTTTATTCAGAGGGTGTAGTCCATGCTATCTTGTCCTCATTACATAATAGTGAGTAACAAAGGAAAGCTGTTCACCTCATAGCAGCCTAAGAGCAGAGAAGGGGCAACAGTCGCATTATACCTTGAAGTGCACATCCGATTAACCCACGTCTTTTCACTGGTCCTTTATCAGAATGTTTGTCTCCCAACAGTGCCATTATTTGGAGATGAACCCAGGGCCTTTGGGGGACATTTAAGATTCAAACCATTATACTACTTTCACTTTTCAAATGGCCTTTGTTCAATCAGTCACATTTGTCTGTATTTTACACACTGATGCGTTTTGCAATATAAGAAATGGTAGACTTCTTGTGGGCAAGCATATGAAAATTTGACCCACAGCAATTCCTTACACACATTCAAGGAAGAAGAACATGACCAGAACCACAAAGTTTAGAAATTTGCAAGAACAATTGTTTGAGACAATTATCACAACATTTCTTCAAACAGGATTTCTTAGAATATCTGCTGCTTGCCAGCCTCATAAAATAATACAAATCAAACAAGAAAACATGCTACTTGGGAGCATTGGGAGTTGTAATTTAGTACAAAATGCTGAATGATTTAGAAAGTGACTCAGACTCCTAAATCAATAGCAAACATGACTATGTTTTGTCTCCTTCACTCAGTGATATTAGAGAAGAGGTTTTACTTAGGAAAAGTAACACTATTTTGTAAACTTTTTGACAAGGTTTGCTGCTGGCTTTTGTGGAAAGTCTTTATAAATATAACTTTATCGCTACTTCAATAAACATTTGATTATTAATCAATACATTAAAAAGGTTTTGCAATTCCAGAATATGTTGATTTTCATTCTCCTTCAGTTTCCATTAATAAATCTCTGACTTTTTAAACAAATCTCTGGACATACAAGCTTTAAAAATCAATCTTATTTCATCCTTTTCTCTTTATATCAAGACAATAGACACAATATTGTCCATCTTTCCGATTTGGGAATATGTGTTTAAATATGCTGACTCTACCAAATAATCTTAAATTTAGATTAATCACCATATCAGAGAATAATTTTCTGCATGCTTTCTTCTTCAACTGAATAGTTTTATCTTAAACACATATGTACTTCTCCTCTGACAACTGAGCATTAATAGACGTACTCTGGGAAAAATGGAATAATAATGAGCAGAATTTACTCTTTGAGCCAAATTTGTAGGTAAAACTAAAATATATGCATGAAAAAGTTGATCAGCAAGGCATTCCGGAATGTGTTTTCCTTTGAAAATTATGCAGGTTTGAATATGCTCAAGATTGACCCCACTTTGTATTTTGACAGATCTGGTGGAACTTATTTGCTGTCCAGGAGCTGCCCACTCCAAGCTGGGCATCTTGCTTCTAGGCAGCTGCTACCAATTATCTCATTCTATCTGTAAGTTCCAGGTAAAACACACTAAGATTGGTTACTGTGTTTATCAGAAATTAATTGGAAAAACTGGATCTGGGCCAAACAGCTGCTACACTTTCAGTGTTCCTGTGTGAAAGGGCCTTGGTGCAGTTCTCAGAATGGTCTTCAAATGTTATGGCCTTTTTGGCCATTACCTACTGACTTGCCCATTTGGCTCCTCATCTCTCATGATTCTTCTTATATATCCTCACTCCTACATCTCTGTATCTTTTTGGTTTCTCTTCTTGAGGTTGTGTATCTGATTAATTTCTTTGTCAGTAGAAAATTTCCAAATAATAACAATATTGCGATGGAATTTTCTAATTGTGTTATTATCATTGATAATGAAGGCTCCTCCCCACTTTTTATAGGAGAATAGGAGATAATATGCCTACCAGGGAGAAGTTGTATGAATTAAAATGGTGAAAGAACTTAAACATGTGGCTTCGGCATTCATCGATTTTATGGTTGGGTGAGGGTAGCAGTTTGAGGAAGTAGGGGGTGGAGAATAAAAGGTTGACAATGAGATGTACAAGACACAATGTTGACCACGAACTTTACAATTGCAGGGGCGTTGGGGAAGTGGGCAGGGAAGGGATGGGAAGGGAAAAACAAAGGAAGAGGTAAGAATGCTCGATAAGAAATGCACTCATTACCTTACTCATGTAACTCTAACCCCACTGTACACTATCTTTACAATAAAAACATAAAAAAATAAAAAGTCTTCTGGGTTAAACTTCTTGTTAACTTGATACATCTATGTAAATAAACAAATGAGGTTCAACCTTGAGGAAGAGAACCTTATCCCTGAATTCTTATGCCTGTGTTTCCCCAACTGAGGGTAGTAAGGTTCCACCAGTATTACTTTCATAGCCTTTCAATATAGCTATTCTAGATACCTGAGACACAGAGAGTCGGGACGAAGGAGCCAGACGCAGCAGACGAGCGGATTCTACTCAACACCAACAAGAACCGACAAGGAGCGAACATCTTCATCCTGCTGTTTGCAGACCAGAGACGACCCAGGATCCAAGACTCGGCGTGAGTACAAGCCCGACGTCCTCACTCCTCAGGGAGCAGAGGAGGGAAGGCCACCCCTCCCCCCCCAGCACTGGTGATCTCCATCTTGGATACCGACAAAGCTCGGAGGAGCTGCTAGCTCCAGCTCAGGCCTTGGAATAAAATGAGTCATTTAGCAGATCACAAGAACTTAACGGCGAAGTGACCTGCCAGACTCAGCTCCATCCAGGGAAAAGTCACCCAGCTCAGGCGCCAGCCATCGGAGTGCCTTGCCTCACTGGGTAACCAGAGCCAGAGGCTGCCCCTCCCTCTAGCAGCCACCACAATCAATTGAAAAACAGAATCCCTGAGAATGGCTCCAGGCTGGGCGCTGTGAGCTTTATCACAAAATAGCCCCAGGGAAAAGCTACTGTTTGTTGAAAGGCCTCAACTCTACCCAGAACCTAGCCTCATCACCACATCCTCCTCTTTTGTGACTCTCAAAGCAGACCACCCTCCCAGAAAACTAACCTGGGAGGGGGATCTCAAAATCTTGGGTAAAGCAGAGCATTTTTCTGCCTCTTCCAACCAACCGACTTAAGAAACCAATCAAGCCACAGGACCTCAAGCTGACCAGAGACTCCAACAAGAGACTGGTTGCAGACAAAAGGGAGATACAGGATTCTTCCCACTCCTCCGCCCCCCCCCCAAAAAAAAATCAAGTATTTTTTTTTTCTTCTTCTTCTTCTTTTCTTTTTTTTGCTTGTTTTTTGTTACCTTATATATATATATATATATATATATATATATATATATATATATATATATATATAAATTTTTTCCCTTCTAAAACTTTTATTAATCTTTAATTTTTGCCTCTTCTGAAAAAATAATTGTTTTCCAGTAACTTTTTTTTTTCTCATCTTATAATTTTTATTTTAGGAATACGTGAATGAGAGTTTTCCTTTCTTTTCTTGTCTTCTTTCTCTTTTTCTTTCTTTCTTAATTATCTTTTTGTGTTTTATCTAGCTCTACTGAACTTCTGATCTTTTCTTCTCCCTTTCCCATCCTTAAAGCTTTTCACATCTCCTCTATGTCCCTCCCCTTCTCTGAACATATTCACATTCCTCTCTAAATAGACGGTCTTTTAACCTCTATAATAACATTAATTTTTACGTTTCTATTCTTTTTCTGGTCTCTCTTTATTCCCCTTTCCGTCTCTTCTTTTTCTCTCTCTCTCTACTTGCATCCTACCCAACTCATTTCCTGCACTGTGATTAGGACATAGTTAACTCTCCCTGTACCTCCCCACACCAATCTATTCCTATTTTTTACCCACATCTCTCCCTAATCCTAATAATTTCTGGTTTTCCAAATTCTTTTCTGCGGTTCGAAGCCCTTTAACATATAGTCGTTTGATGTTGAATAGATGTATCTGTTGAACTAGATTGTATCTGTAGACTATTGACTGTACAAATGCAAACTTTGGTTGATGGTTGCCTTAAGATAGTGTTCTAGCACAAAACTGGTGCAATCTTTATCTCAAATGGGCCGAGTAAGCCGGAAAAACACAAGAAAAATGGCTAATTCGGGTATCTCAATTCCCAACCTTGATAATCAGGGATTAGAACAGATAAAGAATAATCCAGAGGAGAGTTCCCAAATAGCTCTACAAACACTAATAGCAAACATGATAAATGAGAAGTTTGACAATGTACAAAGGACTCTGTATGAGCGTGAGAGGGAGAGAGGGGAGGCATCCCAGAAGTTTATACAGGAATATCATAAGCGTGAGGAAGCTTCTCAAAAACTGATACAGGACTTGCGTGAACAACTTGAGAATACTCAAAGAGAAAGGGAGGAATGGCGTGAGCAGGCTGAGAACACTCAAAGAGAACTGCAGGAATCCCACAGAAGGGAGGAAACTAATCAAAGAGTAATTCACGAATTAAGAGACCAGGTAGAGAATACACAATGATCACTAAAGGCATTCATGGAATCCATTAACAAAGACCTGAAGGAAGTCAGGGAGACCACAAAGGGAATGCTGAATGGAACCCAACAGAAGGAATGGGAGTCCAAAGAAACCATAACCAATCAACTAAGTGATTTGAGAACAAACACTGAACACCAAATTAAGGAAGTAAAGAAATTCATACAACACCTAAAACAGAGCTTCAACAAAGAACTTGAAGCCATCAAAGCTGACCAATTAGAAGGAAAAGAGATAAAAAACAAAGTAGAGAGTCTTGACAGCAGGTTAGACCATGCAGAAGATCGAATCTCAGGGATTGAAGACAGCCTAGATATTATAGAGAAAGAACATACAACCATCCAAGACAAGTCCAAGAAATATGATAGGTCTATCCAACACCTGGAAGACACCATCAGAAGGCCCAACCTAAGGATAATGGGTGTAGAGGAGCACCTAGAAACAGAAGTTAATGGTCTAGGAAATTTGTTTAACAGGATCCTAGCAGAGAACTTCCCAAACATACAAAAAGATAGGCCTATTCAGATACAAGAAGCTTTTAGAACCCCAAATAGACCAGACCAGAATAGGACATCCCACCGTCACATTATAATCCACACAGGATCAACCCAGACCAAGGAAAAGATCCTTAAAGCTGTCAAGGAGAAAAGGTTAATCACCTATAAAGGGAAACCAATTAGAATTACCTCAGATTTCTCAGCACAGACAATCAAAGCAAGAAGAGCCTGGAATGACGTATGCCATGCCCTAAAAACAAACAACTATCAACCAAGAATACTGTACCCAGCTAAACTCTCCTTCATAACTGAAGGCCAAATAAAAACCTTCCATAGCAAAGAAAAATTGAAACAATACATCTCCACCAAACCAGCCCTGCAAAAGATTCTTAAAGATGTCCTACACATAGAAAACCAACAAGAACGCAACAAAGGCCAAGAAACTGCACCCAAACTGAGAATCCAAGAACCTTAGGAAGAACCCAGTTTTCACAGCCCCCAAGAAGGTGGATAACATGGCATTAACTCCCATATACCTCTCAGTCCTATCTCTTAACGTTAACGGACTGAACTCTCCAATTAAGCGACATAGACTGTCTAGTTGGATTAAAAAACAAGACCCTTCTATCTGCTGCCTGCAGGAGTCACATCTTGCCCGTAAAAACAAACATATTTTCAAGGTTAAAGGCTGGAACAAAATCTACCAAGCAAACGGCCCTCATAAACAGGCGGGAGTTGCAATCCTAATATCAGATAAAATAGACTTCAAATCAATATAGCTATTCTAATAATGAGGCAATTGACAACAAAATATGGAAAAAACTAATTAAGACTAGTGGACATTTTTCTTTCCAAAATGTTTTTGTATGCATAAATGCATCCTACTCTCTGTACTCAACATGACTGTCTGTAGGGCCTAGGTACTTTAATACATTGACATCACTTGGGACTTGTTTGTAATACAGATCCTGGGGGAAAAAATACATATGTATCTATATCTATACCTATATCTATATCTATATATAATTTAAAATCGTGTAATATAAAAATTATAGTCAGCCGGGCACCGGCTCATGCCTGTAATACTAGCTACACAGGAGGCTGAGATCTGAGAGTCGTGGTTCAAAGCCAGCCCAGGCAGGAAAGTCTGTGAGACTCTTATCTCCGATAAACCACTAGAAAACTGGAAGTGGCGCTGTAGCTCAAGAGGTAGAGCCCTGGCCTTGAGCTGAAGAGCTCAGGGACAGCGCTCAAGCCCAGAGTTCAAGCTCTGTGACCAACCAAAAAAAAAAATTATACTAATAAAAAGGGAGAAGAGAGAGCAAGGAACATACATGGAAGAGTGATAGAGGGGTGAATTTGATCAGAGCACATTATACTAATATGTGGAGATAGCATGATGAAACCTCATTGTATAATTAATAGAGAAATGGAAAGTTTGGCTCTATTAAGGAAATGTCCATTGTGGGTTTTTTTTTTTTTTTGGTCAGTCATGGGGCTTGAACTCTGGATCTGAGCACTGTCCCTCAGTTCTTCAGCTCAAGACTAGTGCTCTACCACTTAGCCACAGTGCCACTTCTGTTTTTCTGGTAGTTTATTGGAGATAAAAGTCATTTCTGGGTCTTCAGTTCTATTCTACTGGTCCTCAGGTCTTTTCTTGTGCCAGTGCCATGCTGTTTTGATTAATATGGCTTTGTAATAGAGTTTGAAGTTTGGTATTGTTATTCCTCCAGCACGGTTCTTTCTGCTAAGAGTCGTTTTTGCTATTTGAGGTCTTTTATTGTTCCATAGGAACTTTTGGGTTGCTTCTTTTATTTCATTGAAAATTGAGGTTGGGATATTGATGGGATAACATTGAATTTGTAGATAGCCTTTGGCAGTATTGCCATTTTCACAGTGTTTATCCTCCCAATCCAGGAGCATGGGAGGTTTCCTACTTCCTTAGTTCTGCTTTAATTTCCCTTTTAGGTTTTTCAATGCAGATGCCACTTAGTAGGTGAGTGGATCAAGAAAATGTGGTGTGTGTGTGTGTGTGTGTGTGTGTGTGTGTGTGTGTGTGTGTGTGTGTGTGTGTGTGTGTGTGTGTATGTCTGTATGTGTCTGTGTGTGTAATGGAATTTCTATGCTTCTATCATAAAGAAGGATACCACATGATTTATAAGGACATGGAAAGACTTGGAAAAAATCGTATTCAGTGAAGTAAGCCAGACACAAAGAAACATAGGTCCCATGGTTTTCCTTATTTGCAATAATTAGTATATATCTAGGATACTCTTAGCAGATGAGCAGAATAGCTCAATAGCTATTTACATATGACCATTAGATGATGCTAAATAAAATGAACTCCAAGACATGGACACAGAGGTTTGTCTTTGTTGTTTTTACTGTACCATGTGATGTTTTTGTTTCTTCTTTGTGTTCTTCCTAATATTGTATGTGCCTTGGGGTCACTGTATTTGATTTTGGTACCCTAGTAATGTGTATATGTTTATTTGAATTAGGGAAGGGAAAGGGAACAACAGAATGGTGAATCAAAGGACAAGAGGGGAACCAATGCAACAAAGATATACACAAGACAGTATGTTGGAAATGATCTGCATGACTTGGTGGTAGGGGTTGGGGGGAGGGAAAGTTGGAGAAAAATGAGGGAAGGGGTAACAAGTTTGACAACAAATGTACTTATTACCTTACTTATGTAACTGTAACTCCTCTGTACATCACCTTGATAATATAAAAAAATGATTTATGGACTTTGCTGTCCAGACTGGCTTTGAACTGGGAGCCTCAGATCTGAATCGCCTTAATAGATAAGATTGCAGGCATGAGTCGCTAGTGCCCAGCTATATTTTTATTTTAATAAAATGCTATCTGCCTACAGATTTTATGATAATAATAATTTTAGTCTCCATTTCTGTCAGTTCTAAATGTTCCTTTTCAATAATTTTATCAAGTACAGTTGTTATAAATTCTAAATAAATGCACTATTAAAGGGAGTATTTTTGCATGAAACTGTTTTATTCTTCATCTACAATTTGAGAAAAATTTTATTAATGTTCACAAAGGGTGACTGCAAGACAGAAGATGAAGGTAAAATGAAACATAAAGGAAAACATCTTTAATTGAGCTAAGATGTTTGCTTAGCATGTCTACTACCCAATCTTGTTTTAAAACCTAGGATAAAAGCACATGAAATTTATGAACAATTTTAAGCAAAAATTAACTATTCCGTTTTTTCATACTCTTTTTTGGGAATCTGTAAATAGAAATTATCTATGCAACAAAGTTACTTGATTGTACTCCACACTTATTGGATTTTAGTGAGCTTTTGAAAATAATTTAGATCTTATATATATTCTTTGCTGAATTTTACCATTTGTAAATATATTTTTTTCTTTTTTTTAAATTTTATTTTATTTTATTTGTGAACATACTGTACAGAGGAGTTACAATTACGTGGGCAGGATAATGCGTACATTTCTTACCAAGCATTGCTGCCTCCTCCTTTCTTTACCCTTCACATCCCTTCCCAGCCTCCCCCCTCCCCCCAATCACAATCCTTCTCCTTTCCCCCCCTTCCCCCCCCCACACCGACGTTGTAAAGCTCGTTTTGGACATGACAACTTGTACTTCTCATTGTTGCAACAGGTCCACCTGTATCCTTAAACTACTGTTTTTTTCCCATCTCCTCCACAAGTTATACTGACATCAAATATAGTGAAAGCAGGGGTTATACTGTGGGGGAGGGACATCATTTGTAAATATATTTTTACAGAAAGTTTTATGCTATAAATTTATGGATCAGACATTGTGGAACCTTTTTGTGCTGCTCAGTCCCTCCATTGATAATAACCCTTAGAATACCATTAAGGATTTTTATCATAATTAAAAAAATAATTATGTTCAACTTCTAAGCACATTAAATCAACTACTGAATCAATGATGATGATCACATTAAGCAATTTGTTCTTCTTTTAAAAGATGAATGGAAAAGATAGCATTATAAAATAACAGGTAAGAGGAAATAAAAGGAAACACCTAATGGTGCTCAAATTGTAAAAACAATAGCCAGATGCTGATTTTAATTCTCAATCTGTCCTGGAAAAGTGAAAGCATGGAACAGCTTTAGGGTTATTGAAATAAATGAAAGTATGCAAAAGAGAAAGTAGGCTTTTCACTCAGAACATCCTGAAGCATGGAATCAGCAATCAGCTTTTTTATTTTTTATTTTTATTTATTTATTTATTTTTTAATCAAGGCAGAGGTGAGGAAACCTCGGAGTGGAAAGGAACTGAAAGCATCAGATATGCTTGGAGATCATTGCTATGGAAGATAGGAAAACTGTAATATCTGACGTTATTGGGGGAACTGTCCATCAGAAACCAAGTCCTGCTTTTTCTGGCCAATGTCTACAAGCTGTTATAATTTACTGCTGGGGTTGATGGTGGCAGTGAGTGGGTTAGAGTTTTTGTTCATAGTTGGCCTTTCTATTTTCGTATTTAGTCTCTCAGGACAGAATCCAAAATGTAGATATGAAAGAACTGAAAATACAAGAACTGCCCTTCTTTTATCTAAAAAAGGAAACGATAGGCCAATGGAAATCAACAGAAAGCACTCACATCTCCTCTGACAGCTGTATGCTAGCACCATTCTTGCTGCTGATCCCACTGAGCCACCTCCCATGCCCTCTCCACTTCCCCTTGAATAAATGCACAGGTGGTCTTGGAAGACAGCCTGAGACCAAGGCCATGTCTGACCCTGATGACCTTACAAATGTCTGACATTGATGACCTTACAACTCCTTAGTCAAAATAACACTGGTCACACATCTCACTCCCATTCCACCCCGCTTCCATCTACCCGGCCCTGACTTCATTCTTTCCGCCTACTGTAAGGAGCTGTGCCATTCCCCCTTCAGCTAAGCTGTGGGAGACTTGGTCGCCCTTCCCAGGCTGCACTCCCGAATAAAGTCTGTCGGTCTCTTGGGTTCATCCTCTGCCCTTTCTTTATTCTGATACTCTCATGACTCCGTTTCCTTACATACCCTGTATTTTTTTGGCTGAATGATTTTCAGACAGCACACATTTAATAAAGACACACCCATGTTCACTGCAGCAAAGTTTCCACTTGTTCTTGGCCCTTCTTCAAAGAGTCTTACTTTTAGTTTATATTGTTTTTCTTTTGTAAATGTAGATTTCACATATGAGGGAATACATACAGTGTTTGTCTTCCAGAGTCTGGATTAATATTTTATTTCATATGATATTCCTTAGCTCCATCCATTTTCAATCATATGACATGATTTTGTTCCTTTCTTGACTTAACATAATTTTCGGTGATTTTATTTTTAAGATAATTAATTTAATTTATCCTAATTAATAAAAATATGAGGGATTATTACTTCAGTGATCTAGGTTAACAGTTATGTTTGGCTTTTCTCCTCCAACAGACAATGAGCTCCCTGAAAGTGTTAGTTTGGCTGAGATCATAATTGTTTGAGAAGAAACATACCCTTTGGAGGGGCATTGTTTCCATAATAGTTGGAGAAACATTCCAAGAAACACTAAAACTGTCTCTGTAATCATTGCATTGAGTGATTCTCAGAGTTTGCATATTTGTTTGAAAATAACTAATGATCTTGGACTTTTGCCAGACATCATACACATTTGGAATATTTATTTCTATGCAGGAAAATGGTATAAACACATGTCTCTTAAAGAAAAGCTGTCTTATTGCACCCCATGCATGGACTTAATAAACCCTCCACAATACAGTAGTGTTGATTATTGCTTTGCACAGTTGGAGCAGGCTCATTAGTTTCCCTCCATTGCTTGAAATGGTTTCATGCCAAATTAAAAATGTAGGTCATTCAAAGGACTAATGCTGCTAGTTCAGCATGAAGTGATTTTAATCCCACCCATATCCAACAGTCTTTTATCTTATTCTGTTGCAAACCATTTCTTGCTGTGGTTATAATTTTCTATGTCATCTTTATGAAAGCATTTGTAATTACATTGTTAGAAACACATGCCTTATGTGTCCACCAGATTATGGAATGTTTAAGGAAGTAATTGGCGGTGCCTGTAAAATACACAGAAGTATTTTATTCACTGCTCACATGAAATATTTCAAATTTTGCATTTCCCAACACTATTATTCCATTGATTGACAATTCTCTCATTCATGTGTTTTCACTATTTCATACAGAATAGGTAACTAAATCAACGTGGGGAACTATGACTGAAACTCTTTTTACTGGAGTTTCAATGTTGTAGGACTGCCCAAAGTCTGGTGTGTACATTTGTAAATCCCATCAAAGTATCAATGACAATAAGAATATTTCACTCTTTTCTTTTCTCAGTTTACTTAAATTTTCAGCAATATCTATCATTGTCTTCTGACACCACTTCCTTGAAATTATTTATTGGTTGATGAATAACACAATTAAATATCTCATATATCAAATTGTCAAGATGTATAACAAAAAGAATGAGAACTTACACTTCTCCATACAACCTCTCCTCTGCTTAGATATTCACTCCCATGTAATAAGGCAGTAAACATCTTATTATGATAAGGTATATGACCACAAATTCAAGTAAACATACATATATATATATGTATATATATATACATTTTTTACCTTAAAAGTTAGCATATCATTCAGTTTCTTGTGCTGTTTCTTATTTATTATGCATAATTAAACTTTAACAATGTTGGAACATTTTATTGGGAGGTTGAAAGTAAGTTTTTTTGGATATTTTTATTATACACTTTGGTCACATTTTAATATCAATGTACATTTATCTAATGAAAATTGGAAAATTAAAATAACTTCAAGAGCATTAGAACAATCTTGACTTTAAAGATTTGGTTGAGTTCTGCAAAAATATTCAGATCTTGTGATTTTGTGAGAGAATTCTTGAAATAATTTATTACTTTTGGGAACCAAATGATTAATTTCAAATCGCCAAATTTGGTAAATTAGGTTGCTTCAGACATTACAAGCTCCATAAAAGTTTACAATACATTAATAATCAGTTGTACAAAATGAATATTCTTTCATATTTTGCTGTTATTTTTTCTCTTATATAAACATATTATCTCTCCTCATTATGTATCATAACCCATTGCTTGTTTTGCCATAATATTTAAAGATAATAGTTTTAAATTGTCTAGTATTTGAATTTTAGTTTTTTTCTTACTTTTAGTCTTTACTTATAAGTATTAATTCTTTTTGCTTTACTTCAGAATACTATACCTTCAATACATTTTAATGAAAGCCTTAACTATTCATTTTATTACTTTCTTTGAATTACCATAACATTTTTAGATTTAAGTTTCCCTAAACACATTGTTTTACTTGCATTGTTTAGGTTTTATCATAAAATAAATATTCCCTTTATTAGTGTTCTAAGAAGAGCTTAAATTGCTATTTTATTTTTCTGTTTGCTAGTTTTTATATTTCTGCAGAGGGAAAAAAAAATAGTTATTTTACTACCCATTTTATTTCTCCCTCTTTTTTTCTTTTGTTCAGTCCTGAGACCTGACCTCTGGGTCTGGGCGCTGTTCCTCAGCTCTTTAGCTCAAGGCTAGCACTCTACCACTTGAACCACAGTGTCACTTTCAGCTTTTTCTGCTTCTGTGGTGCTGAGGAATCGAACCTAAGGCCTCATGCATGCAAGGCAAGCACTCTACCACTAAGCCACCTTCCCAGTCCCTCATTTCTAATTTTTAACAGTGTTGTATTAATATCAGAAAATGAGAATTACATTTGCTCTACTTTTAAATTTAATGTTATTGTGGTACTTTATGGTTTAATACCTTCCGTGTTTCTTTTTTTAAATTTTTATTGTGAAAATACTGTACAAAGGGGTTACAATTACATGGGCAAGGTAATGAGTACATTTCTTATCAAGCATTTTTGTTTCCCCTTCCCAGCCCCTTCCCATACCCCCCCTCCCTTACCCTCACCCCCCCTCCCCTTCACTCGGCCAAAGTTGTAAAGACTTGTAAACGACTTGTACCTTCTGTGTTTCTAATGAACATTCACATAAAAAATTCTCGTTTAAAACTATGCATATTATATGTGCATATACTCACACATATGAACTGTTTATGGATGCATGCATATATGAACATATGACCTAACTATCATTGAATGTAGCTCTTTTCAGTGTTTTAGCTTTATCTCTCTCATAATACATAAGTATATGTATTTGTACATATATGTGCTTGTACCTATATGTATGTACACCCATATACATACATGTGTATACAAGTATTTATACATGTGTATGTCCTTCTTTCTTAAGTGTACTGTGTGTGAATTGAACTCAGGCATGCACACTAGCCTTGAGCTAGCCTTTGGTTCTTTCATTTTTGTCTTGTTTTGCTTAAGAAAGACCTACTTCTTACATTTCTATTGTTCTTCTCATTGTTTGTGCTTTCTCTATTGTTCTCTGAATTTGCCTTAAAGTATTTGGTACATACAATTGCGTAATGAATATCTTTATAAATGACATTCCTGATATTGAAATTTATCCTTACCCTGAAATATTTTATTGGCCTGATTTTAAGGTCTTGGTTTATTTTGTGTTTCCCTTTCTCCTTGATCCTATCATTCTTCCTTTAATTTCCTTTTTCTAATTCCTCCCTTCCCCTTTCTTTTTCATTCTTGGTATGTGTTTACATCCTTCCCCATCTCAATGGCTTGTGTGGGCTCTTGCTCTCTCTCCTTCTCTCCTTTCGATTTCCCTGCTTGCTCCCTTCTTTTTGTTCACTTTATTTATGACAGGTCTTGTTATGTAATCGAGGCTGGCATACAGCTTGTGACCTTCTTGCCTCTGACTACAGAGTACTAGAATTACAGATAAACAACCCCACACCTAGTTCCATCCTTACTGTTCTTTTTGGAATTAGAATTTATTTTTGTTTTTATACATACTTGAATTTTGTAATACACCTGCTTCACAATGATGAATGGAAGATTTTTTTCATAATTTTTATTTTTCATTTAAAAAATCTAACATCATCTATGTTTATTTTTGTGAATATGTGTATGTTTTATAAGTACTTCAAAATAATTATAATTTATTAAGTTAATTTACCTTAATACTTTAATTCTTTATGTCAGAATGTATTGTTTACTTTCAGTTTAACTTACTTTTAAAATGCAGCAGCATCATTAAAAATACTATCACATAACAATTACAAAAAAGACTGCTTACTGTTAACATTAAGCTAGATCTTTCCCTAGAGTCCTCTGATACCCATATCCTTTTGGAAGTTCCAAATGAACTTAAATTCAGTATATCCAAAAACTAACTCTATAATCTTCTCTTCTCTTGCAAATACATTTCTCCAATTTCTGTATCAGTGTACCTCATCACTTCCATCCATATGTAGAAGCCAAAGCCTTCAGACATTGTCCCTCTTCTCATAATCTCCATTTTAAATCTATTATCTGTGTATCTCCCAAAGTCATCTTTCCTATTCAGAGCCTATCATTAATCCAGGAAAATCTAATAACTACTGGTACTATGACCTCTATGATTATATTCAACATGGTTTATCTGGATGTCCTGCAGTATTTCTTAGAACTCAGTGGAATTATGAATCATAAATATTCCATTTAACTATATTCTAACTTTTCTTTGCTAACGATACATTTTTAAATTGACCTATAAAGATTTCACAGCCTCATGTTATTTTCTTCTATCTAGGGGGACATTCTTTGAACCAGAACTACAGATAATTTTAAATGTCTTAGACTGAGCAATTTTTCTACCACTATGGAACATTTTCTCATTTATTCTGTAAATTGTGCTTTTGGTACCTTCAAAATTATGTGATTCAGAAGTCTTCCTCTGTTGGTTTATAGCTATCTGTCTTAATTTCCTAGTGTTCAACTCCTACTCTTCAGATTTATTTAATGTGTATCTATTTCAAATAAAACCTACTTTTTAAAGGAATATGAAGTTAAACAGTTAATGACATGAATTCACACAAAATTGCTGGAAATTTGGTGCTTTATACTATACCTTATATTTTCATGACTTCTGTTTAGTCTCTGTAATTTTTAGTTTCCAAACAAAGGGAATAAAATAAACGTCTCATACATTGTTTCCTGATTTGAGAATGGAGACAAATTACTTTCTCCTTAAATAGATTTTAACAGACCTTTCCTTGTCAATAAACTATAATTTATGTCCTATACTTATACATCTGTACAGATGAATACCTGTAGAGCATTGCTTATAGTGTTGGTAATGTCTAAATGTGACAAGTTGAACAGGACATGGTTTTCATTTCAAATCTATGCATAATTGTTATTTGCATGAAACAGGTGAGACTGCAGGTAAAATGCACCTGTCTTACCACTACTCCCTTGGAAAAGAAAACAGAATATTTGCTCAGATATTCTAAATGAGCATATTCGCTCAACATATCAGTCAGATAAAAATCCTGTAATAGATGTGGTCCTAGCACTAAATCTTAATTTTAGTCCTAGACCTGTCATATAGTTATTATGTTCTCTGTGCATTATCTATTTCCATGACTGCTGTTTCAACACATTTAAGATAGAATTCATGTCAAGTTGTCTGCTTCCTAGGCACTTCTAGTCTTATTACTGGAAGCAACATAGGGTGAGATACTTTTAAATTTTATTTTTATTTTAAGAGTGATGTATAGAGGGGTTACACTTACATAGTTCATGTAATGTGTACCTTTCTTTTTGAAGTTTCACCTCTTCCTCATTTTCTCCCAGTACTTTTTCCCTCCTGGCCCTCTCCCCCACAAGTTGTATAGTTTTATTTTCGACAGTGTCTAGTATCACTGCTGAATCAGTTCACTCCTTGTCCTGCCATTTCTATGCTTCCTCTTACCCTCCCCCAAATAGATACATTTACGTACAGGAAAAAAAGTTCAGAAATCAAAAGTAGTGATGAGTGGAGAAAATAAAACCAAAAATTAAAAAAGCAAACACACACAAAGTAAAATTTTTTAAAAAAAGCAAACTTGTTTCCATTTCTTGGAGTTCATTTCAATAGGCATCATATTTATTTATTTATGTTTTATTGTGAAAATACTGTACAGAGGGGTTACAATTACATGGGCAAGGTAATGAGTACATTTCTTATCAAGCATTGTAGCCTCCTTCTTTGTTTCCCCTTACCATCCCATCCCATCACATCACACACACCCCTACGCCAAAGTTGTGAAGTTTGTTTTTCGACATAACGTCTTATACATTTCATCATTTTTTTTTTGGGGGGGGGGGTCCGGTAATGGAGCCAGAACTCTGGGTCTGGGTGCTGTCCTTCAGCTTTTCAGCTCAAGGCTAGCACTCTACCTCTAGAGCCACAGCGCCACTTCCGGCTTTTTGCTTATGTGGTGCTGAGGAATCGAACCCAGGGCCTCAGGCATACAAGGCAAGCGCTCTACCACTGAGCTACCTTCCCAGCCTCACACATCTTATCATTTTTATACGGTCACAGGCACATAACTACTGAGCCTTTGGTCTCAATGTGTGAATGTTTATAGTTCCAAAGAAACAGGTTGCATGCTTCCCTCATTTGTAGTAATTAAAATGTGCCTATAAATCTACAGATAAACACAATGGATGATAAAAGACAAAGAAAATTACACTTGGTCAGGATAAATTAAACAAAGATACATTTCTTATTGGTTATTTGAAGTGAGATCTAGAGATGATGACTGGTTTAACTTTTTTGGGGGGGGGAAGGGTTCCAGTCGTGGGGCCTGAACTCTGGGCCTGGGCGCTGTCCCTCAGCTCTTCAGCTCAAGGCTAGCGCTCTACCATTTGAGCCACTGCACCACTTCTGGCTTTTTTCTTTTTGCTAATGTGGTGCTGAGGAATTGAACCCAGGACCTCATGCATGCAAGGCAAGTGCTCTACCACTGAGCCACCTTCCAGCCGTGGTTTAACTTTTGTAAATATTTATTTGGAAAAATCTTAAGTAAACAATATTTTCTAAATTGAATTTCTATTGGGTAAACTAATACCATATAGTTCCCCAATGACCCAGCAATCCCACTTCTGGGCATTTACCCAAATGAGGGTAAATTTACACAAATAAGGCCATACTGAAGCTACCAACACAACTATGCTTATTGCAGATATGGCACCAACCCAGATGCTATATATATATATATATATATATATATATATATATATATATATAATATATATATATATGGAATTCTATATATATGGAATTCCATCAGAATGAATGGTACCATTTGTTAGGAAATGGAAGGACTTGAAAAAACCATATTAAGTGAAGTAAGCCAGACCCAAAGAAATATGTCCCATTATTTCCATAATTTGCAATAATTAGTATACATGTAGGATAATTTTATCTGATAAGCAAAAGTTGTCAAAAGCTATGTATATATGACCATATAAGATGATGCTAAGCGAAATGCACCCCAAGGTATGGACACAAGAGGTTTTTCTTTGTTGTTTTTGCTTTTAAAGTACTATGTGATTTTTTTTTTGTTTCTTTTATATGTTCTTCCTCCTATAGTCTATCCCTGTTGTCACTGGTACCTTGCATCTTGCATATACATTTATCTAATTTGGGGAGGGAAGAGGAACATCAAATTGCTGAAACAAGGACACAGGATGACCCATTGCAACAATAAGACTCACAACACACTATGTTGGAAATGAACTTTTCAACTTCTGGAGTGAGGGGGGCTGGGAGGGGCAATGTGGGGGAGGTGAGGAATGGGATAGTAGGAGAAAAACAAAGGAGAGGCTAACAATGCTCCAAGAAATGTACTCACGTAACTGTAACCCCTCTGTACAGCCTCTTTACAATAAAATAAAATTTAAAAAAATAAAAAAGAGTTGGCTTAAACAGTAGTAACTATTCTATTTTCTTGTCAACCCCTTGATATTATAGCCATTTAGTCAAATGTCTATACCAAGTACATCCTATGTAGAATATATAAATGTTTTGGTTAGCTTTCCTTTCCATGAATTTTTGAGAAATATCTGAAATTAAGTATGGTTTAATGTATGGTTTACATAAAGTCTAATCAGAATTATAAGAGCATTATTTTATCATTTTTACTGCATATGCCTAAATTTCAGGGGATTCATAATTATAAACTAATCTTAACTTTCAATTTCTTCATCAGAGTATTAGAGAGACATATATACAGAAGAGGAAGATGTGAAAATGCTTAAGAAAATTCCTGTGTCACTGAATACTGAGATGAAACATAACAACATATGCATCAACTAACAAACAAAAAACTGCATCTTATGTCACATCAAACAACAGAAGTTACAATTTGACCAGACTCATGAACCTAAATATGAAAGATGAAACAAAAACTCTTCTAAAAAGTAATCTAATCATTTATAGGGAAACATCTCACGCAATATAACAAATACTAATAATTAAAATTAAGATAGACAAATTGGACTTCACTAACATTAAGGATTTCAATTAATCAAGAATAAAATATGTAAACAGGAAAACAACAACCAAACAATTTGTAAAATATCTACATAGTGCATTGAGATATAGATAAAATCCTGAAGGTATGTTGTTCAAAGTATAAATTAATGGTAAGCCCTATTTCATTTTCCAATTTTTAATGGGTAAAAAATAGTATTACTTGAAAAATTCAGAATTAATCCAGTATTATTAGCACAAAAGAATCTTGTATTTCACAGTGGAAAGAAGATTATCAGTTATGTTGTTTGAAGAACTCCCATGGTCCAGTTGATGTTTACTGTAAGTAATTCTATGTAATCAAAGTGATATGCCTGAGTCTGCCCAGAAAGGAAGAATGAACTTTTAAATAAAACCACAGTGCTGTGTGGGGAATGTTAGCAGCTACTTTGTTTGGAGTGAAAGATTTTACAGTAGTAAAACAAATTTAATGGACTAGTTCACTCTTTTTCAATCATGCTGTTAAAGTTTACTATTGAAATACTTGCTCTGTAGGGAATTACTATCACTTCAGTTTATTTGCAGCCTCTGTCCTATATAACAGCAGGACTATTTTTCCCCCTCAGAAGATGAAATTGCAATAGAGCAGTGAATTCACATAACAAAGGCGGTCGTATTTTTTGAAGAACAGTGTTTTGAGGCATCCTACTACAAATAACAGATTTAAAACAGATTTAAGACAGTGATTAATTTTATTTATTTAATCCTTCCCAAGAAATTTTGAATATAAAGAATGAAGCTGTATGAGCAAACAAACTCAATGGAGCTGTATAGCTTGTGCAAAAATATCTTCCATTCAGCCTTTTAAGATTCTCATCTAATAAAAAAATCAATTATTCTCTATTTGTCTGGCAAGTCATTGATCTTGTGTAAACAACACAACTTTCAAGTAATGACTTTAAACTTTGAAATCATTATTCCTTTCTTAAATTCACAAACAAGAACGAGTCACTCATTATTATGGACATATTTTTCAATAAACAGAACAATTTTCAATCATTTTCATGAGAATTCTCATCTTTGCTTTTCTGTATCTTTTATGTTGTTTCATACTTTTGATTATTCTTTATTCCAAATGTCTCTTTATTCATTAAAGTGCTACTCTGTAAGTAACACCAACAGTAGATATTGACAGGAATCTAATTTTAAAATGATCACAATACTTAAGCTTGCACTTCAAAGATAAAGATCCTAAATTCTTATAAGAGATACTGAGTTTGATTTACTTTATAATACTAAAATTTAATAATTTGATTGAAAAAACATGCACAAATTTTAGCAGGAAACTGGTTATTATCAATTAAGAAATACAATTATTTGCATAATAAAGCTATCTGAGCTATAATCATAGATTGCCCTGTGAAATCTACAAAGGAAAAAATGCAGCTATTTCAAAGGTGAGAAATGGCCATTGTCTGCCATTTACAGAAAGCTGTCCCTTTCTATTGCTGAAAAACAGGCAAAACTTTAGTTGGAAACAGAATAGAAGACCTGTGCTTTCATTGTACCATTTTGCAATGTAGTCTTTCTAAGTGCTAAACAAACTTTTATGTTTTCTGATTTAATACCTTGGACCTCATTCTTCCTTGAAGTATAAACACAAACTAACAAGTAACTTCCTGGAGTTCTTTAACTATTCTACAGTTGTAAATTATACTCTCAAGGTTTCCTCATAGCCAATACCATCTATAAGCCCCAGTGTACTGAGAAAACTGGAGGTCTGTAGAAATGTTAAAAATAAAATTATTTCCTATGCTCCACAAATTTATCACCATGAAGGGAATTCAAGTTATTACTACAATGTGATGAAATGTGATTTTTACATAACCAACAGAGAGACAGAGATGGAAAACCAGAGATAAGAAGCAAATTTATGACTTGAATAAATAATTGGAAGTTATTTATCAGTGTAATCTGCATCAAGTAATCCTAATTTTGAAGTTCCCTTTCCATGTTAATTTAAAAGATATCCACTACTCTGCTTTTATAATCTATTTTATTTTTATATATTTGGAGATTTATATAAATTACATTCATAAAAAGTTGTTATGCCAGTTATAAATCATTTTTTCCTTGCATATATTCTATCAGATATTGTGCTTTTGATCCAGGCATGGTGGTACCTGCCTGTTACCCCAGCTACTTGGAAGGTAGAGATCGAGGTAGAGATTACAGTCTGGTCCAAAGCTGGTTTGCATAATAGTTTCAGATCTCACATAAAATTAAATTATAGCAAAAAGGCCTGTGTCATAATTTAAACAAAAAAGCAATTTTCTGAGTAGGGTGAGGCTCTGAATATACACCTTTGTACTACCAAAAATATGCTTTTATCACATATGATTTGATCTTTTGATGGCTTTGTTGTTGTTTTTGTTGTTCTTTACAGTTCAAGTATGTATAAGTCAAGGTTCTCCTGAAAAAAAAACAAACAATAGCAGGAGTTATGTGTGTATATGGACACACATCCATACAGGTATATCTTTATGTGGAGTTGTTTAATACAGTTTTTAGAGTCTGGAAAGCCCAACTTCTTCAGGACAGGACAATGGTCCAGAAACTCAAGAAGGATCTGATCTCATAGCTACAGACTGAATTCTTCTCAGAATTGCAAGCACTATTTATATTTTTATGGTCTTCCAGTCTTTGGCTAGTTTCATGTTCATTACTAAAGATAATGAACATATAAATTACAGGTATATGCAAAATAAGTTGTCACATCAGCACCTAGACTTATTTTTTCTTAAGTAATTCTTATTTATTTATTTATTTTATTGTGAAAATACTGTACAGAGGGGTTACAATTACATGGACAAGATAATGAGTACATTTCTTATCAAGCATTGTAGCCTCCTCCTTTGTTTCCCTTTCCCATCCCTTCCCATCCTCCCCCGCCTCCCCAATCCTCCCCCCCCACCAAAGTTGTAAAGTTCATTTTTGACATAGCGACTTGTACATCTCATTGTTGCAATGGGTCCACCTGTATCCCTATTTAAACGATTTGATTTTCCCCTTCCCCTCCACAAATTATACCATCACTGTATTTGACATCAAATACAGTGAAAGCAGGGGTTATACTGTGGGGGAGAGACATACAAAGCAACAAAGAAATAATATTATAAATGCGTTATTTATTTTTGAACAGTGTTACCCCTGTCCCTCATTTGCTTCCACTTTCACCCCCTGACTCCCTCTCCTACAAGTTGTAAAGTTTATTTCCAACATAGTGTTTAGTAAGTATCACTGTTGAATTGGTTCACCTTTTGTCCCGCTATTTCTTTGATTTACCCCTCCCTTCCCAAATCAGATAAACTTATATACAAGACAAAGGGTACAGAAATAAAATAACAATGATAACAGGTAATAAACGAAAGATGGGGTTAAGGAAAAATGCTAACTGCAAACAGTACAATTAAAAAAAACAACCTTGTTTCCAATTCTTGGAGTTCATTTCGATAAGCATTATTTTATATGGTCTTATACACATATCTGTTGAGCCATTGCAGCACCTAGATTTATGTTTTATTAAGCAGATGGGCACTACACCTTGATTGAGTCCACACCTAAAACAGAGACACTATACAAAATCCCCTCATGAACATTCTTCTCCATGATTTGGTAGGAAACATGTCTGAATTTCCCTTTTACAGTGTCTTAGGATATAAGGGAAGCATCTTTTCATCTTTTTAGTCGAGATTATTACAGCTTATAAAACAGAGTGAAAATACCCACTAAGATAGAGCAATAAGGGTACTTGCTGGAAATCTTGATAGCTCTATCAGAAAGATGGTTGTATCTGGGGAATCAAAGTATCCAAGAACCTTGTAAAGCCTGAAACAGAAGAGAGCTATGCTTGGACAGATTCTCTCTGATAGTAGTTCAAGAAGATCTGATAGATACTATCCAAATCTTTGGAAATGCCTTATCATATTTAGCAGCCACTGGACCTAGGTGGTGCTTTTATCCCTGAAATTTGACTACATTAAATTGAGAAAAGAATATAACATCTGAAATTCCTAGTGTTATAGATTATGGTCTAGGAAGGTGGCTCAGTGGTAGAGTGCTTGCCTTGCATACATGAGGCCCTGGATTTGATTCCTCAGCACCACATAAGCAGAAAAAGCCAGGAGTGGTGCTGTGGCTCAAGTGGTAGAGTTCTACTCTTGAGCTGAAGAGCTGAGGGACAGTTATCAGGCCCAGAGTTCAGGCTCCACAACTGACAAAAATGTATTTTGAACATATTACTTTGTGTAAGATTTCCTTGCAAAGCTATGCCAATATTTTTAATATAATTTATTTTTATTTTTAATTAATAGATTATTATTGTAAAGGTGATATACAGGGTTCATGAGTCAGAAAAAGAGATGTTTCTTTTTCAACAATGTCACCCTTCCCTCAATCTCTCCAAGTATTTTCCTCCTTCCCAGTATTTCCCTCCAAGTATCTCCCAATATTTCCCATTATTGAACAGGTTACACCAACTACAAGTTGTATAGTTCATTTTCAACATAGGATCTAATGAGTATCACTACTCTATTTACACTTTGTCCTACAATTTCTGCAGCTCCTTACCTCTCAAAGACAGATAAACAAATCAGAAAAAAGGAAATGCAAACTTTAAAACAGCAACAAAGAAAAATACTCTTTTTTATTGATTTCTTTTGTAAAACTGTAATTTTAATATATTTTATTGTAAAAATATTGTACAGAGGGGTTATAGTTACATGAGTAAGGTAATGAGTACATTTCCTATGGAGCAGTTACCTCCTCCTTCGTTTACCTAACATCCTTTCCCGCCCCACCTCTCCAACTCCTCGATCCCGCCCCCAGCCACTTGTAAAGTTCATTTTCAACATAGTGTCTTATACATCTAATTGTAACAATGGGTCAACGTTTATCCTTATTTCAGCATTATACATTATGAATACATTAAAAACAACAGCAAGAAAGATAAAACCTCTTGTGTCTCTATCTTGGCGTTCATTTCACTTAGTATCATCTTATATGGTCATATGTACATAGCTTTTGACCTTTTCTGCTTGTCCTAGATGTATATTAGTTTTTGCAAATAAGGGAAAACATGGGGCCTCTTTCCATTTCCTAACAAATGGGGAAGTGTCATTCTTTTTGATGGAGGCATAGAATTCCATTATGTCTGTGTGTGTGTGTGTGTGTGTGTGTGTGTGTGTGTCACATTTTCTTAATTCATTCATCTACAGAGGGGTATCTGAGTTGATACCATATCCTAGCTATGGTGAATAATGTGATAAACATACTTGTGTGGTAGCTTTAGTATGGCCTTGTTTGTCATAGTTTGGGTAAATGCCCAAAAGTGGGATTGCTGGGTCATAGGGGAGCTCTGTGTGGAGTCTTTTGAGGAACCTCCATTCTGATTTCCAAAGTGCTAGGACAAGTTTAGCCTCCCACCAATAGTGCAGTAAGGTTCCCTTTTGGCCACATCCCCTCTAGCATCTGTTATTAGAGTTCTTAATTATAGCCATTCTAACTGGGGTGAGGTGGAATCTCAACGTTGGTTTGATTTACATTTCTTTTATGGCTAGAGAAGTTAAGCATTTCTTCATGTGTCTATTGGCCATTCTTATTTCCTCCTCAGAGAAGTCTCTCTTTAGGTCTTTAGCCCACTTATTAATGGGATGGTTGTTTCTTTGAGGATTTGTTGTTGGGGGATTTAATTTTTTGAATTCTAAGTATATTTTAGACATGAGTCCCTTGTTTTTGTTGTATGGCTAGTGAAGATATTCTCCCAATACATGGGATTTCTATTGATCTTGCTAGCTATGTCCTTTGCCATGCAGAAGCTCTGCAATCCCATTTGTCCAACCTTTCTTTGACTTGTTGTGCTTCTGGGTTTTAATTAAGAAAATTTCAGCCCGTGCCAAGGAGCCCTAGAGGTTCTCCAATTTCTTCCTGTAATGTTTTCAGGGTGTCTGCCTTGACTTCGAGGTCTTTGAACCATTTGCAGTTAATTCTGGTGTAGGGTGATATATAAGGATTGACCTTTAGTATTCTACAGGTTTTTAACCAATTTTGCTAGTACCATTTACTGAAGAGGCTGTCTTTCTTATATTCTATATTTTTAGCTCCCTTATCAAACATTAAGTGGTTATAGGTCTCTGGGTTCATGTCTGGGTCTTCAATTCTATTCCATTGGTCCTCAGGTCTGTTCTTGTGCCAGTACCAAGCTGTTTTGATTACTACGACTTTGTAGTAGAGTTTGATATTTGGTATTGTTATTCCTCCATCATTGTTCTTTCTGCTAAAGATTATTTTTGCTATTCAGGGTCTTTTATTGTTCCATATGGATTTTTGGGTTGTCTCTTCTATTTCATTGAAGAATGAACTTGGAATATTGATAGGTATCACATTGAATTTGTAGATAGCCTTTAGCAGTATTGCATTTTCTCAATGTTAATCCTCCCTTGCCAGGAGCATGGGAGGTTTTCTACTTTCTAAGTTCTGTTTTGATTTCCTTTTTCAGGTGTTTAAAGTTTTCATCATAGAGGTCCTTCACTTCTTTGGTTAATTCCTAGGTATTTTATTTTTTGTGTGGCTATTACCAAAGAAGTTGCTTTCCTGATTTCAGCCACACTCTTCTCTTGTTGGCATACAGAAAAGCCATTGATTTTTGAGGGTTAATTTTATACCCTGCTACTTTGCCAAAGTTTTGGTTCAGCTCAAGTAACTTGGGAGTAGAGTCTCTGAGGTTCTTTAAATACAAGATCATGTGATCTGCAAATAGAGAGAGTTTTAATTTATCTTTACCTACTTGGATCCCTTTTATGGTTGCATCTTGTCATTGTTTTTGCTAGAAATTCTAATACCAAATTGAAGAGAAGTGGAGAAAATGGACACTCTTGTCTCATTCCTGAATTTAGAGGAAATGACTTTATCTTTTCACCATTATGTATAATGCTGGCTATAGGTTTGTCATACACAACCTTTATTATATTGAGAAATGTTCCATGGATTCCTAGCTTTTCTGGAGCTTTAATAGTAAAGGCATGTTGGATCTTGTCAAATATTTTTTCTATATCTATTGAGATAATTATGTAATCATGTGGTTCTTATCCTTGGTCTTGTTGATGTGATGAATATGCGTACATTGAACCAGCTTTGCATTCCTGAAATGAATCCTATTTGATCATAATGTATGATTTTTTGATGAGTTGTTGAAGTCAATTAGTCATAATTTTGAGAAGTTTTGTATCAATATTCATCAAAGAAATGGGTTTAGAGTTATATCCCTTTTTGATGAGTTGCTTCCGGGTTTGGTGATGAGGGTTATGGTGGCTTCATAGTAAGAACTTGGTAGTGAATTTTCACTTTCAATTTCACTGAAGAGTTGGAGGAGTATTGGTTTGAGTTCTGCTTTTAAGGTCTTGTGGAATTCAGCTGTAAATCCATCCAGTCCTGGGCTCTTCTTGGGTGGGAATGGTCTTATTGCTGTTTCTATTTCGATGCTTGATATGGATCTGTTAAGTTGATTTAAATTATCTTGGTTTAGTTTGGGCATGTCACTATTTGTTAGAAATTCATTCAGTTTTTCCAGATTCTCAAACTTATTAGCATAAAGGATTTAAAAGTATTTCTTTATAATATTCTGAATCTTGGTTGTTTCTGTGGTGATGGTTCCATTCTCATCTATGAGTTTGTTTATTTGGGTGTGTTTTCTTTTTATGGTAAGATTTGCTAAGGTTCTGTCAATTTTGCTAATTTTTTCAAAGAACCAACTCTTCATTTTGTTGATTTTATGTTGTTTTTTTGGACTCTAATCATTTAATTCTGATTTACTTTTAATTATTTGTTTCCATCTACTGGATTGGGGTTTTAGCTTGTTGCTCTTTTTTCAAGGAGGTTCAGGTGTCTCATTAAATTGTTGATTTCAGGTCTCTACAATTTGTTGATGTAGGAATTCAGAGCCATAAACTTGCCTCTGAGTCCTGCCTTTGTTGTGTTCCAGAGGAGCTAGCAATTTGTGTGTTCATTTTTGTTAAATCATGAACATTTGAATTTCCTTTCTAATTTCTTCCATGACTCACCAGTAGTTCAACAGTGTGTTGCTCAGCCTCCATGTGTTACAGGATTTTCTTTGGTGTCTTTTGGTGTTGAATTCTACTTTTATTCCCTTGTGGTCTGATAGAATGCAGGGCGTAACTTCAATGTTTCTGAATCTGCACAAATTTGCTTTCTCACCTAAAATGTGGTCTGTTTTGGAGAATGTTCCATGTGTTGCTGAGAAGAACGTTTATTCTGATGGAGATTATTCTTTAATCACTAGAGTGATTGAATCTTTGAAAGAATACTTGCAATGAATATATATGTATGTATCTATCAAACAGTTTCCAAGATTAACGTAAGAGTAATTAGAGATTAACACAAGTAAAAAAAAATACTGAACTAGAAAACCAAAGCTACTTGTTGAATTTAAGAATATTTTTAGGGAAAGATGGAACTTTGTCTTTTAATTTGCAAATTTGCACATTGGAATGATAGCAGCACCTCAGAAATGAGACCACATTAAAACATAAAAGACATAAACACATGAATAAAACTTTTGTCTTGGAAGTTGGCTCAGTGGTAGAGTGCTTGTCTCACATGCATGAGGCCCTGGTTTTGATTTCTCAGCACCCCATAAGCAGAAAAAATCTAGAAGTGGCACTGTGGCTCAAGTGGTAGGGCGCTAGCCTTGAGCTGAAGAGCTGAGGGACAGCGGCCATGCCCAGAGTTCAGCTCTTATGATTGACAAAAACAAAAAACAAAAACAAAAACAAAAAAACAAAAAACTTTTGTCAAAAATATGAGAAAGCCAAGCTATCTTTTTCCATTGGTAGCATTGAAAAATGATACAGATGTTTAGGAAATGGATGACAAATTTCAGAAAATTTTCAGTAAATACGGGATGGTATTTGTAATGACCTTGTTGAGTTGTTGACACTTTGTGTTATGGTGTTTTAAGTCTGATTTGTAAAAGGAACTAGATATCACAAAATACCAATGCTATAAACTGAATAATATACATTTAATAAATAGGTGTGAAAATGTTGCAAAGACAACAAATATGAAAACCAAACAGCAAATCCAGTACACCATGGATGTTTTGCCTAGAAAAGGTTCCTTGTGCTTTGAATCCAAAAATATTATTAAATTTCTGTAGTCAGATGTCTAATTCCCAAAGATTACCAAACTAATAAACTCACTGTCAGCTATTTTTCATAAAATAACCAAGCACTAGTTAAATCTCTTTCCTTCTGGCATTGTTAACTGCAGTTTAATTTGCTCTACTTTAAAAATCAGCTTGTGCTTTTAACTAAGCTGCATAATTAAGCAGATACAATATTACACAAATGCAATGAAATTCATTCTCTATAGTGAATGTGCAATGATCATACTTAGAAAACATATTATTACAGGAATTATGTTTAATAATCAAAGAGAAGTTTTAATATAAGAAATTTGATGTGCTATAAAACTACAGGAATTATTATGTGCAGGTATTTAAGGTGATTTTTTATATTTATACATATAGAAAATTATACAGAGCATGAACACAGAAATCAATTAGTTAGAAGATTGCATTATTTCTCTGCAATTGAATGCTTATATAATTTAACCATGGTGTCAGTATCAATTTTATATATGTATTTCCAATTGATCCATCAGGCTTGAAGTGTGAGTGATGAAAAATTAGGAGTGTTTTCCCTTTCTCTAAGACTTGCTTGGTATAACAAGGTATGATTTTAAAGATCATGTGCTAAGAACAGAATTTAGACTTAAGGTCTTAATACTGGTAGTTAATGTGTGAAATCAAAGATGTCTGCCCTCTGCCAGCTGTTTGAAAATGTTACGGAGTTTCCTAACTACATTGCTGCTTAATGTCCTGATTACAGAGATGATTGAGTCTGCTAGGACCTTACTTCTATAATCTTAACCCTCCTGTTCTTCACCTTTACAATAAATTAAGAAAATAAAAAAGGAGTACTTGAGAATGTGCTCCTTGGGGAGTTCCAAAGGGAGTGATTTGCTGTGCTCCCTTGATGATAAGGATAAAGGGAGATATGAATTGGTCTCTGTACAATTCTATTTCTGCTTCAAAGCATTACTACCTGGAGAGAACATCTACATATTTACATTTTAAATGTATTGCTGTTGGCCTCTATTTTCTTGAACATGTCCATATTAGTTATTTTAAGAATCCTTTAAATCTTCTTTATTAGTTACCTCATGTTTCTGTTACATAGAGATATCTTTTGATGTTTCTGGAAAATTTTCTTTAAAATTGTGGTTGATATAATATGATATTTAAAAACAAACACCTTTTCCTGAGAATTTATCATATTACTAATAAGTAGAATCAGAAAATAATCATGTTCATTTAATTAGAAGCTTGGATAAGATGGGGTTGAATTTTTACTAAAGTTATCTTGGCATTTTTGTGTGCTTCCTTAGCCATTCTCCCTTGCTTTATTGAGGTATAGTGGGCAGACAACTTGCATATACTTAAGTGTGATGGTATGTTTTATTACAAATGTATGAGATTGGCCCCATTTTATCCATGGTGTGTTTCCAGTATCTTCTGTGGTTGCCTTAATAGTAGATAATACTGAACCTACACACCTTACATTTATTTTCCCCTACACACAAACCTATGGTGGAGGTTAATTTATAAATTAGGCATAGTAAATATCTAAGAATAATAACTCCTAATAAAAATAGAATAATCATTCCTCTATACTTCACAATTTTTTAAATGTATGAGTTATTTATAGAATTTTTCCATCTAATATTTTGAACCACAATTGGCTGTGATCAGCTGAAATCACAAGCAAAAACACAAATGAGAGATTATTTTTCTACCATCAGGTAGATTTTCTCATTCACAAGCTGATATTTATGATTTGTTTGTTGTGTGGTAAGAACAGTTAAGAGTTATTATCTGAGCAGATATCAAGCATACAACACAGAATTACTAAGTATAGTTGCCATGTTGTACATTTTATCCTTTCATCTTATTTATCTTTTAACTTAAAATGTGTGTCTTCTGCTCACATCTCATTTTCTCTTCCCCTGATAGCTGACAACCCTCAGTCTCCTCTCCTGAGTTCAACGTTTTTAATTCCATGTATAAGTGAGTTCATAGAATATCTTACTGTCTCTAAGTTATTTCATTTTACATTAAGCCTTCAAAGTTCATCTATGTTATCAAAAATTCTTGGATCTTGTTGTTTTTATAGTTGAATAATATTATCTTATTTATGAATAAATATGTGTATCATGGTTTTAATGCATTCACCTTTCAGTACACACTTGAGTAGTTAGAGTGGTTACTGTGAATGATTCTGCAATAAGCTTTGATGTACTAAGAATCTGGATTTCTAGATCATATAGCAATGTCACTTTCAATACTTAGAAACTTGTTTTTCACAATAACAATGATAATTTATATTACAAAAGTCAATGAAAAATGGTCTATATTTTCACATCTTCACCTACATGAGTTACTGCTTGTGTTTTTTCTTAACAACCATAACTTCATGCTACCCGATATGAGTCTGAAATAGAGATGATTTTTTTTAACATAATACAGTTGCTCAAAATGTTAAACTGTGTTGTGCTACTTTTAAAACCCTGCTAACCTATGTGACATTAGAAATTATCATTAGGGGAGATAGGGTCCTGTGCCACCAATTAAAATTTTGGTCTTGATGCTTCAATGTTTTCCTCCATAATCGCATTAAATCACAGGATGTCCTAGTCCTTTCTTCTATTCTCCCTTTGTCATCTCTGTGAACTGACAAGGTCTAAATCCAAGTACTGGCCCTTCGCCAAGAATGTTGCAATTATTGATGGCCAATGTGTTTGTGTTTCCTCTTCCGTAGAATGTTGGATATCAGTTCATTTTTTTTTAGCATCTGACTGGTCTTGACCAAACATTATTACAGTAATAACTGAATAAATTAAACAAAGCAAATAAACATAAAACAGTACATTTATTATTGTGTTCTGAATCTTTTTCTAGCTTTTCTATTCACTATTAACACTTCTGGCTTTGATGCTGGTTTATAAAGGTGCTTGATTATAGAGAATAGTAATATTAAGATTTTTTTAGTTTCTCTAATAGAGGATGAAAATAATTTATTTTTATATTCTAAATAACCTTATAATCATAATTTTATTCATAATAGTTATTCAAAGGTGGTTATAGGTGAAATGGCATAGTTTGGGAAATTTATTGGTTCTTAATTTCTTTCTTACTTGCAGGAGATTAAAAATATATGAGTCAATATTTTTAATTCAGTAAATATTAATGGAATATTTTTGTTTACTAGGCTAATAGGCATTGACCCTTGGAGCTAATAGAGAAAATTTATCTAGTGCAGTATTCCTTTACAATTGCATCCCACACCAATATTTTACTTATATCTTATTACACAAATACAAGCTTTTGATTAAAATTCTACAGGAAACATCAACTAGGGTACCTAGGGCTGGTGATTAATGTCCCTTTATATGAGTGTGCATTTTATTTATTTTATAATTATACATTTGTCCTTGGTACTGATGGTCCCTGTTGCTGTTATGATGCCCCATATGTACAACTGTGATAAAATATACAGTGACCAGCTGCCCCTTCTGTTCTGATACATTTGTGAGCTATTTGAAAAATGATTATGCTGGACTTTGCCAGTAGGGCCTTTCTCTGTTCAGCAAGACTGCTTTTTACTTGAGCAGGTACATCGTGGTTTACTTCAGAGTCATGAAACTTTGATTGCTTTGTTCCATTTCCATTTCTTGCTGGGTCTCTCCACCTTTGACATTGATGTCACAGTGCTCCATCTTATGTTCTATGCTTGAAGACCTAACTCTGATTGCTCTTTCTTTGTTGTTTTGTTTTTACTCTTGTCTTTCTCAATGTCATGTTAAATTGGAATGTCTTGCTTATTCCAATGTCTCAGATTTAGTTTAAATACTTGAGAAAGTAAGAAGCCCAAGAAAGAATTAGGATAAACATAGATTTGTAAATTTTATTTTTCTTTAGAGTGACTTGATCCTGATGTAGCTTACATATTGACCCAAGGAAAAGAGAAAGTGAAATTTATCAGAATATGCAAAGGCAGCACTGTTTACAAAGCCTTACACAAATAAAAGAAATACCTCCAAGTAAGTAAGTATGGATTTAATACAATCTAGTAAACTATTAGCAACTTTAAGCACATTTACCTCCCAAAAGAAATGTCAAAGTACTTGCTGGATTTATGTATACTTCAGAGGACATCCACAATGCATTTTCCCATCCAACCACCATCTACTTCATCTGATAAAGTTGACCAAATTCTCGTTATTACAGTTTAAATCATAGAAACAAAAAACAGAATTCAAAGATTTTACAACATTCTGGAATAAAGTGATGTCATTTTGAAACTGTTCAGAAAGTTTTACTTGCACAGGTACATCAGAGTTTACTTCAGGATGCTTCAGCTTAAAGGCTCTGTGTGTAGTTATGGAAACAAGAGTCCAGTGTATTCAGGGCACCAGAAGAAGGACAAGAAAAATAGTTTTTCACACATGATTGCTGTCAATGGAGAGTTACAGTTATAGTCCTTCTCTTCTCTCATTATGTTCGGAAAAATCCACTTACCTGATTTAATGTACAACTAAGACAAAATTTAAATACTTCATATCTTCCCTATCTGCATGCCCTTCATCTTTATTTTTTGTTTTTGCTCACTTCAAGATATTCAAATTTCTTTAATATGAAAGTTGCATGTCATTTCCTTATTGGTGAGGCAAATGTATAAAGGGTATCTCTTGCCCATCATACTTTGTATGTTACTACATTGTCAATAATCCGTATTTAGATGGATGGTGGTGGCTTGAGCCTGTAATCCTAGCTACTCAGGAGGCTGAGATCTGGGGATGGTGTTTTGAAGCCAGCCCAGGCAGAAAAGTCCCCAAGACACTTATATTTCCAGTTAACCACTCAAAAACTGGAAATGGAGCTGTGGTTCAAAGTAGCTTTGAGTAAAAAGAGCTCAGGAACAGCACCAGGCCCTGAGTTCAAAGCCCCATAACTGACCAAAAAAAAAAAATCCAGTCATAATAGTAGCTCATGGGTTTGGCAAATTAATCAATACATATACTAAACACTGGGATTTAGTTGGACTCAGAGAAGTAAACTTTGGGATACAAACACCTGGGCTGCAGACACTTCTTAGAATAATTGAGAATAAAAACAGCCACTGGTGACATCACTAAGAAAGGATGCAAGAGATGGCAATGTGTCTTACACCACTCAATCTCCATTTCATCCCTGTTCTCTACTAGGTTCTTCTCTTTGAAGCAAACATTTATAGGAAGCAGTGAAAAGTAGGGGGGTAATATAAATTAACAACTTAAAAGCTTTCCATCTAGGATATGGGTATGAGATGGGCCTGGATGGACTTATCAGTCAAACTGTGCCCAAGTCCAAAGCCTGAAGGAAACTGAGCCTGCTCTTTGCTCCAAGGAAGCTGGGAGGCTGAGGGGACACTTGAGAGGTCCTGGCCATCCTCTCCAGCCCTTTACCAGCTCTCTATTTGAGCACTTCTCATTGTCTCCTGTGGCCCTCTTCATTCCCTCCCCCTGCCCCCAACCCCATACCTGTCTGGCCCCAAGTAGTCCGCTATGGGATGAGTGTAAATAAACTTGGGCTATAGTTAACATCTCAATTAAAGCTTTCCAAAAGACACTAATGTAAATTTATACAATATCAGGAATATGATTTACAGATTAAAACTGTAGTCTAACTTTCCAGTTTGTTCTTTATATTATTTTCAGAACTGGTTCCTTAAAACATACTTTAAAATTCTGGGGGGGGGGGGAAATCAAATGGACAAGCTGGGTGCAGTTGGCTCATGCCTGTAATCCTAGCTACTCAGGAGGCTGAGATCTGAAGTTCGAGATTCAAAGACAGCCCAGGCAAGAATGTCCGTGAGACTCTTATCTCAAACCACTAGGAAACCAGAAGTGGAGCTGTAGCTCAGGTAATAGAGTGCTAGTCTTGAGCTGAAGAGCTGAGGGACAGTGCCCAGGCCCTGAGTTCAAGGCCCACGACTGACAATAATAATAATAATAATAATAATAATAATAATAATAATAATAATGAAAAACTCAAAAGAACATTATTACATAGCTTTTACTTAATTTAGTTTATGATTTTACCTAATTTAGTTTATGGTATATTTTATTATTAAATACATATATTTGTTAAAATCAAGCCCTATTTGTCTTTTAATATTTTCCAGGTCTTAAATCTCTATAAATTTCATAAATATACTACCTCCACAGAGCCATTATTAAATTAAATCTTATTGCCTCAAAGAGTGATATTTCAGCTTTTAGGAATATCACTACTTTTTCTTAGTCACTAGTCAAAATCATAATATATTGTATTATCAATATCATAGTTATGCTGGGTGCCAGTGTCTCACCCCTATAATCCTAGTTCAGGAGATTGAGATCAGAGGATTGGGTATTGAAGTCAGCCTTGGCAGGAAAGTCCCTGACACTCTTATTTCTAATTAACCACGAGAAAACCTCTGTGTCTCAGAATGGTAAAGCACACAGGTATGGAGAGGGGAAAAACCCAGGGACCATGCCCAGGACCTGAGTTCAACCCAAAAATAATAAAATAATAACAAATGTAAAAGTATAGTTTTATTATTATTGTATATCTCTTCTGTGTAAGAACCAAAATTTTACATTGCTCTTTCTTCTGTGTTCTCAGAGGTTGGGAGTTGTATCTCAATTGTAGATGTGCTTCAATTCAAGTTGTACATATAAATCCAAGTTGTTAGTTTACAGTATTTGTATCTCCCTCAAGCTTTAATACATCAAGTTGATAAATTAACAAATTACTACCTGGTTATGATTTCAAATGAGTCCTCATATTTTTCTGGCATTCTTTATGTATATTAACTGAAGCTTTTTTAGATTATTTTTAGTTCTTATAAGACTTAAAAGCAAAATTCCAAATATTTTGAAATACCAGATAGTTTTTGTAAAATTACTAGGCAAATAATGGGCTTAAATACTCTTGAGTATCAAGACCAAAAGAGAGGTATTTTTCTCCCCCAAATTCTGACAATTTGTTCTACTTTATAATTTTTCTTATCTAGAAATCTTTTAATGCCATTACACGTCTAAACATTTTCAGAGAAATCTGTAGAATAGTTATGCAAAGGCACTCGTAACAGACAAAATAGTTGGGGAGTCTGGGAGTCTAGTTTCATTCAATAGTATTTGCATAAGCAAAGTTGATAGATCAGTGAGGAAGCAAATGCATTTTAATAGAAATGGAGACTCACTCTCGTTCAGAGGCTGTTACGTAAGGCTGTTATGTGTTTACCCAAAATAAAATTGAAAATTATCCCCTGTGAATGCCCAACCACGTTAAACATGTCTAGAAAAATAACTTTTCTGCCATATCCCATTACATGAGTGACCAATGAGTCAGAATGTAAGAAGAGAATAAAATGCTCACATGTTTTGGAATTTTATATAAAGTATTTTTTCTTCTGCACACAAAATAAAAATATAAGATGAATAAGTAAAAAAATTCCTTAGGGAACCTCTGAGTATATTTGTCATAGCTATTTATCACTTATACATTCTCAGATTTTTAACATTTTCATTATTACATATTCAGTAAAGTAGGAGTGTTTCAAATTATATTATCAGAGCTCTGTTACATTTAGATTTGTTCATTTTCTAGTATATAAGCACATTGGTGATCTATTTTGCATAGGGATTTGAATTATTTAGATAACACCAGTGACTTTCATTTTCCTTTAAACTTGGGAAAACACCTTCTTCTGTGTTATGGAGAGAAGGAGCAATAACAGTGAAATATTGGTTAAACTTTCTATGCTACCCAAAAGCACCTAATTTTTTTCCAGGAAAAAGACAGTTTTGTAAATATTTTACAGCCTTAAATATTTTAAAGTCATATGAAATAATTATTTATTTCTGCTAAGTCTTAATGTTTCATTTTTATGCAATGTGGTTTGAAAATTATATGAAGCAGTTTCCAGGGATTTTGACTGCTTCTAGAAATACCAGGCATAGAACAATTCTCTACACATTGTAGTGACCAAGTAGTGAGTATTTTCTTCTAGTTTCTATGTATTTAAATACAGAAGCATCCCAAAAGGGGATGTCTTTAACACTCATTATTCAGTTGGTATATATGTCAATTGCTATTTGTACTTCCTGTATGACATAGTTGTTCTCTAGTTAATAAGCACAGTGACCATGCAAACCTATCTCTATCGATATCATTTAAATATTTGCTTATGAAGACCCAGGGATGGAGAATTTAAGATTTCCTACATTTCAGTTGTGCTCTGTCAACTATAAAATTCACCTGCTTCAGGTTCTCTTTCTTCTTTTACTTGATTATCTCCATTCCTCCCCTCACCCGCCCCCCCCTTCGCACCCCCGGTATTTCTAGTTTTTGAAGACTTTTTTTCTTTTGAGATTCTGCATGAAGACAGAATATGCTTTCTTCTTGTTTTTCTCACACCTTACCCATCTCTCTGGTTTGTTTTTGCAGTGAGTCACAGTAACTACTGTAGAAATAAGACAGAAAAGTAGACATCATAGTTGTACTGAAGAAACTTTCCATCTCATGACTTTTGACATCCCATGAGCTGTGAGAATGAAGGATAATCCTATTTATAGTGGTGGAAGAAAAACAGGCATTCTGTACTTCAGCACTAAAGACTGAAACAAAATTAATTTAATCCTTAGTAAGTAGTAATATTTGATTCATCTTAAATCTTTCATGACACAGAACTAAAGGAAATTTTCTGTTTCAAGAAGACATTTGAGCTACAACAAATGGAAAGCATAGAGCATGAGACATAGAGCATATAAGTGATAAATATATATAAGTGATATATATAAGTGATATCTAGTAATACATGTGATATATAGTAATATATATTACTATATATATGGGATATCTAGTAATCATGACAATAATGTGAGTGCAAGTGTCCACAAAGATTGTACATACAATGTATTAGAGTTATGGAGATATAACAAGGCAGTCTTGTCTACTTTGGCCTATGAATTATTTTCACTACTCTATATGGACCTTAAAAGGTAAAATATCCTTGCCATTTGGCACAGTTAAAGTTATATTTCTCATCTTGAAGGGAATAAGTAGGCTATAATAACTTGTGCTTAGTTTGTAGACAAAGGTCTAATTGAGTGCTGGAGGACATCTGTGCCCTTCTGTGCCTTTTACAATACACAAGTCTCCAACCCCCTCAAAAGAAATGAACATGTAATTTGGGCTCTCCTTTTTCTCATTTGAAAAAAAATCCATTACATTTCTATTAGGATTCATTTATTATTAACATGGTTAGTATTTTCACAGTATGTATGCCACTACACAGTTTCTTCTTTTGTCAGTTGTGGGGCTTGAACTCAGGTCCTGCTTGGTGTCCCTGAGCTCTTTGTGCTCAAAGCTAGTGATCTACCAATTGAGCCACAGTGTCACTTCCAGTTTTTGAGTGTTAACTAGAGATAAGAGTCTCACCGTTCTCTTGCTGCCCTAGTCGGCTTTGAAGGATCTTTAGACCTCAGCTTCCTGAGTAGTTAGGATTACAGGCTTGAGCCTCGGGCACCTGGCTTTTAGCAGTTGTATACATGTACAGACATGAATCTCCATGTGTAAAATTATTCACTAAAATACGGACATATTTTTTGTGAATTTTACTGAATTTTTGGTATCCCAAAATTTGAAGAGGAAGCAAATCCAGATGAAACAATACAATTGAAAAGTCTGTGTTGTTCCAACATTTTCTTGAGAGTCGTCTTGATAAAAAGCAAAGCATAAAATCCAGACAAAAAGCACTTTTAGATATTTGACTCAATTTCTCAGAGAGATATGTTTCAACATCAATTCATTTAATTGCAGAGAAACAGTAACTAGTCATTGGGTAAATCTAGGAATGCATATTGTAGAAGTAAATTTAGGTAGTATAGAGTTCTCATGAGAAAAGGGAGAAGAAGAATGAATTGCTTAGCATTTTCCTGCCCTGAAACCAAGCAATATAATTTTGCACGAAGACTAGAATACAAACACAAATACATTTAGGAAGAAGGCTTCTAAAACTATGTGAAGAATGGATTTTAAGCTTTGTGTCCTGAGCTATCCTTAATTTGAATTTTGTCTAGCCTTCAGCATAACTTTTAGAAATTAGAAGAAATGGAAAATACTGTCTATCCATGCCACTGCAGTAACAACCCATTTCTGAGTACATGTTTTTTGCTCTAAGTGCTATTCTTTTGCCCCCAAGGGATCTTTTATGAAATAAAGTTTCTGAATACAAATGAATTTAGGAGACTTCTTAGCCACAACATTTACTGACATTTGACCTGCAACGCTTCCCTTAATGTGATGGTGAGATACAGCTTAGGTTTGTTTTCTGGGACTGTTTATGTTCTAACATAACTCAATGGATCAACTTGGGGTACCAAAAATGCCATCAAATCTTAATGATTATTTCTTTTTACTAAAGACAGTGAAATAGTCTGTAACCAAGGCTTAATAATGAAATCAAGAAAGCAAACTTTCAGAAATATATAGAGCATATAATAATTTCCTCTGGATTGCTCTTGTGAGTTAAGAAGAAAACGATTAGGCTACTGGATGGAAACAATTGTTAACTTGGCAGCCTTAACCTATTCTCAGGGCAAGAACAGATCATATCACCAAAACTAATACATTGTAGAAAATGGCATTAAAAACAATTTTAAGGATTTTATTTTAAGAGAACTTTAGTAATTAATCTGGGCATTGCTTTTTAAAGAAATTCACTTTGTTTTGAGTGATCTTAATGAGCAAAAAGCATTTAGAAATTTCTTTTGTGCTATCTTCCTTTTCTTCTTTCTTTCTTTTTATCTAGTTTCTGCTGCTTGCAACAGTAGTGTTTCTGGAGGAAGACATTAAATCATGCTAGTCTCTCTGCTCCATTATTTCGCATACTTCAGAATGGAACTGGAAATTCCTTCAAATAGAAAGTTATATGGTGACATTAAATAACTTCAAATTCAATGTGTTTCCTCAAGGATGAACTAAGTATTCATATACAGGTTGTACTTAATGGTCAAGCACAGCACAGTGAAAATCCTTTGAGGAATAACGAACTGAAAACTTCTACACATTTTAGTATTTGAAAGTTGCAATTGTGACACAATCTGTCTAATATACATGTTGTGTATTCCTTGCTGTTGCATTGATCAAAAGTCTTTTAGTAGCTAATACTGAACAAAAAAAGATGTCAATAAAATCCCTGCATAAGTGAGAAACAAGGCAAAGAGGCCCAAGAGCACACCCAATGCAGGATTACATAATGTTAAATCTACCGAAGATAGCCTGTGCAAATGGACAGAGTTCAAATGAGCATGCTGATCTTCAGGCTGGTAGTGACTCATTTAGTTCTGGAGTAAACCCCATCAGGGCACGATGGGGTCTGTTCACATACCACCTTTTACAAAGAGAATTTCCTTGTTACCAACTTTACATAGGAAATGAGAATGTTAGAAAAAGAGATTCTTTTCCAGAGAAGAGTAATGTGTTTTTGTAAGTCATTTGGAGAGATACCCTTACAAATTAGGACCTGCATGTTCAACAGATTGTTGTGTATAAAATGAAATCATCAACTGAACACATATTACAACACAAAGGAGAAAAGGTTTTGGGATAATGATAAAATTTGATTAACTCTACAATTTTACTCTAAAGGGGAAAACTCAGTAGTGCAACGGAAACGTCTCATATAATTTCAAATCTGGCAATCTCATGACAGTTCATGAGATTTTAATGCCAGTTTCTTTGTACTGACATGGTCAGAAAAGAGAGAATTTTCATGGGAAACACCACACTGTCTAAACAGCAATAAAAGCTATCTCTAATATGATTCCCTTTAAAGTTATTTTTGAGTGTCTGGAAGTGAGATCCCAATCATATTCTCATTTTTGGCCCTTAATGCTGCTGCAAAATCCATTGCGTTGAAGCTTACCTGAAATTTACCAAACCTGTGACTTGTTTTCTATTCATAGATCATGCTTTTCATAAGGTCTTGCCAGAGCCAGTAAAGCTAAAATTAATATAAATTAAAACATGTGTTACCTAACATAATATTCAGAAATAATTTGAAAATCTCTCATCATGGCTATATATATTTAGACTTCCAATGTGAACACAGATGCCATCATAATAAAATGTCCCAGATTGTTATATGTTTTTAAATATATAGAGAAATGAAGAAATGGATTGATATATTTAGGCTTGCCATGGGATACACATTTAACTTTGTAATAGTAAGTTTTAAGTGGGACGTCTGTGTCAGGTTTCTTTTATACTGTGTAATTTCACCATCCAGAACTGGTGGTCATTTTATTCAGAATTGATATTCATAAAACAGGAAGTACTAAATGAGAAGTGCCTTAGGTACCTTAGGTGTCTTGTTTGACTGCAGAAGACCCGTATGTATTACAAGGGCCTTTCTGCTCACTAGATCAAAATCAAATTACATCCATTATTTAACATTTCATCTGATAATGATATTCCCTCAATAAAATAATTTGGATTGTTTTTAGTTTGTTTTTTTTAATCATAAAGAACAATTGTATTTCAATATTGCATATTTATACATTTCAAAAATATTATTAATAGTCTCATCCAATAAAGATACTAATATAAAATGATATCATTTTTATAATACATTACAAATAATTTCTGACAAAATATGAATAGGCTGTAATACTTCTGGGTCTATTCTGGTAGATTTATAGTCAATAATTTATATGCGTCTAATACACTATGATATCTATATATTGCATAAACAGATACTTAGTATCTATTAGTAATACTAGTATTAGTAATGTGCCATGTATATTCTATTTGTTTTCACTTTGATCCACATTTGAATTTACATGCATTTGTGTTGTAGCTATGCTGTCCTGTGTCCAAATAGTTCTCAGTCTTAAAGGAAGAATAGAAGTGCATCCTGAGCTTTCAAACCTACCCAAACCTGTCTTTCCTCCAGATATTCTACTTAGAAAAGAGTGGAAATATGGCCCAGATATTGCTGAATTTTTTATTTGTGACGTGATTGTGTAAAAGTGCAAGGTTCAGAGGGGTTACAGTTACTTAAGTCAGGTAAGGAGCACATTTCTTTTTGGACAGTGTCACCCCTTCTCTCGCTCTCTCCATTTCCCCTCCTGTACCATCTACAGTTGTATAGTTCATTTTCACTATAGTGTCTAGTGAGTATCACTGATACATTTATGCACACTTTCTCCTTCTATTTCTTTTCCCTCCTCTACTTACACTCCCAAAGACAAATAAAAGAAGATAATAAGAAACAAACAAACAGAAACAGAAAAAACCAGCAACAAAGGAAAAAAAACCTTGCTTCCATTTTATGGTTCACCAGATATTACTTTGAAAACCTAAAAAATAGACAATTCAAGACAGACAAAAACAAATTTCCAAGTTTATGTTAGTGTTTGAAATCAGTTGTTCAAGTTTAAAGTTCATGGATAAATAATATTTCCTAGTGAACACAGTGAATATATCTCATTTGATACATTAAATTTCATTGCATCATCATTAAGTAAATAAAATAATAATTTAAAAGAAAAAAGAATTCTAATATTATGTACATTCTGATCTTCATTGGCTTGCAAGATAAGGATAGATTTAAGCTGTGATTGGTCCCTTTCCTTTTCTCACAATTGTCATTTCCTAGAGTACCTCCTGGCTTCTGGGGGGCAATTTTAACTGAGAGATTTTCCAGTATCACATGTGATGTAGCCACTTGAAATGAAGCCCACACATTCAATATCTCTGGTCTTATCCCTTTTTGGTAACATTTTAAAAAGAAATATGCCATCAATAATAGCAGTAAAATATGGAAACACTCTGTAGTGGCAGATTAAGTATGATACTACACATATAAGATTGCAGACATAGATGTATAAGCATACATTCATGGATTGGGATGGGACAAATGAAAGCTTAGTTCAAGTTTTCTATGCTCTAGCCTTCTAGCATTGGCACAAATCCCAGGTAATATTTATGGTTTTATTCCTCCTCTTATTTCTAAGTAATTGTTAGATATGCAAAAGTTGCAAGTGAATGGAGCACAGGAAAAACTAAGGAGTTGTTTGAAAATACTTTGTTCTGATGCAGAAGTTTTGAATATATAAGATGACCATGGTAATGGTTGGTAAAGGAAAGAAGAGGTATAGTCTGGCTTATAAAGAACTGGTTCACTATGGGCTAGGAATGTGGCTTAGTGGTAGAGTGCTTGCCTAGTATGCAGGAAGCTCTGGGCTTGATTCCTCAGTACCACATAAACAGATAAAGCCGGAAGTGGCTCTAGGGCTTAAGTGGTAGAGTGTAGCTTTGAGCAAAAGAAGCTCAGGGCCAGTGCCCAAGCCCTGTGTTCAAGCCACAGGACTGGCAAAAAAAGAAAAAAAAGAGTACATATCCTGAATATGAGTAAAAATTTAAGCAATGAAGAGAGAAAGACAGGCAGGAAAAAAAGGAAACAAATTTTTGACAAAATCAAAAAAGAGTGAGCCTCAATTTACAGAATCAATCATGACAAATAATGAAAAGAAATTAAAGATATTTGCAAGGTTGATATGGCTTTTTTGGAAAATGTGTGCATTCAGTCCTGTATCTTTTTTATATTAATTTGAATGACTTCTTCATATATCTTAGATATTAATAATAAAGGCTAATAATAAAGATATCTCTTAACGGATATAGTATTTACAAACACTTCCACTTGTTATGTAGACCTGCTTTGAATTTTATTACTTACCCATTTTGGGGGTGGTGCAGAAATCATTTTTACACCAATGCAGACTTATTTTACATTTTCATTTGTTGTTCATGTTTTGTTGTCAAACCCATTGTGAGTAGATACTTCACAGTGAAAATTTCAAAAACTTCTCCACTGCTGAGCCTCAAAAAAGACAGTTTCCTCAAAATTAAAGTGTGCATACGATACAAGGGACGAAATAACACGAAGTCTCATTTGGAGATTAGAAAAAAAATGCTGAAAGAGTGGACAGAGGCTTAAAAAAGCTAAAATGAAGTAATAAGATGCTGCTTACTAGGATGAGCATTTGAAAAGATGAATCTAGATCGAAGGAATGATTAAGGAGCAATTTCCTGGGCAAGGCCCCTCTAGAACTCATAACCATAGACACTTACAATGGAGAAGCCCGCACCATTCTAGGTGCCACAGAACTCCCTCCCTCTTCAGCCGGCATCATGTTCCAAATATTCTGCTATAGCTCTATGAATATCACAGCACTTTTCACACTCTAATGTGCTCCCCAGAAATTTCACCTGCCTTGGGCAATAGCGTTTCCAGGATTGATAGAGAAGAAAAATATCCTACCCTGTGTTATATCCTCTGTGTGTGTCATGTATGGCAACCCCTGTAGTGCTAAAATATATGACAGGTAATTTTAGGTTGAGTAACTTATCTCTTAGAGAAGAAGATAAAGGATAAAATAGGCAGTTTTTATAGAAAATGTGTTTGTTTCCTGTATTCACCAGACCAACACTAATAGGAAATGTTGTGTAATTCAGACCCAGTACATACTTGTATATAATAAAATATTATTAACATTAAACACTCAATTAGTATTAACCGCACATGAAACATGCCAAGTACGAATAAATTGGTAGTGAAAACAGGCTTGGCCTCTATTTTCATTGTATATGGAATTTCGTTGTTCAGCAAGGCACCAATATTTACTTTGTGAAAATATGCAATGAAAAGTAAGAATGATACAAATACATTAACTAAATGTACTAAAATATTATAATGAAACCATTATTTCATACAATTAATATGCCTCAATACAAATGAATAAAAATGATTAGTAAATTTTTATAAACTGTAAAAACTTATTTGTCACTCTTGTAGCTTATAGTTTGCACTTCTCCTTGGGGTCTTCTTTTGTAATAATTAAGAATCTGGAGGCTGGGAAGATGGCTCAGTGGTAGAGTGCTTGTCTTGCATGCATGAGGCCCTGGGTTCGATTCCTCAGCACAGCATAAGCAAAAAGAAAAAAGCCGGAAGTGGCGCTGTAGCTCAAGTGGTAGAGCGCTAGCCTTGAGCTGAAGACCTGAGAGACAGTGCCCAGGCCCAGAGTTCAGGCCCCACGACCGGACCCCCCCCCCAAAAAAAAAAGAATCTGACTGACTTGCTGTTGATGTATGTATATTTCAACTGTTCCTTGTAGTCTCTATGTTATTGGATGTTGTTCAGGTCCACGCTAAGCATGTCAAGCCTGTTATTTAAATTTATAGGATTCATATCCCCCCAACCGTATATTATCATTGATTTTTATCATTATTATCACTGAGTTTGGGTCTTGGAAATCATCTACACTCTAATTAAAAGAGCCTCGCATTTATTCAAGCAATACTATATTTCTTTCTACTCAGTCCATATGTTTTACTATGGCTGTTATACAGCTTAGAAATCAAAATGATCACTTTTTCCAAAGATAATTCCTAATAGTTACTGAAACTTAAATGTTAGAATCATAAAAATTTGTTTATTCTTCTTCAACGTTTTAGTGAAGGCCTTTAAATTAAAATAGAAAATAGAGTTAGGCATCTGACAGTTGGCTCTCCCCGCCCCCCCCCCCCCCCCCCCGCCTCTGTATATGACTTGGGCTACACATTTAATTCAAATTATAACAAATTTTAGTGCTAGTTTAAATTTCTTTGAGCTCAATGTTAGAATATATAGCAATCTAATAAGGAAAAATATTTACTGGTTTATGACTAAATCATGATACACTATTTCAAAAGGTGGCATTACAATTTTATAATGACATAGCAAAATAATACAATATCCACAATGAGTAGTTAAAAACAGAATATATAAAAAGTAGCTGTATTAGAGTTCAGATAATATAAAATAAATATTAAATAAAGATACAATGATAGAACTATAAGCAGCAAGAAGGTCTTTACTACAAAGAACTGCACAGAATGTAGAAATATAGGCAGAAAACTCTATCTCTAGGGTCTCTATGGAGCATCTAGAAAAGGAAAGAAATCTGAAGACCCCCCTTTCCTCTTAGCCAATCAGCAGGGAGCACATATCTAATTCTGGATGGCGAGAATTTGGTGAGATGGCACAAGGCAAAGCTGGCAAGCCAGGGAGCTCGTGAGACACCTGCCACCCAGACTGGGAACCTACTAGTACTTGCTAGTAGGAGTGCCATTGGCTGCCTCCCTTGCATGCAGCTGACACATGGTGGAGGAGGAAAGAAGAAAATTGAAACACAACAAAATCAGGAAAAGTCCATGCCTCTTCCAGTGTCCCACCGGCGCCATCTACTGACAATGCGTGAGGATCTTGCCAGCTGGCACAAAAGAAATACAGTTCAGAAATACAATGGGAAATGAACTTGGAGTTGAGCAACAATAATCATAAAATGGCATGCCAAGATGATGATAGTAAATGTGTAATAAATCTGGAAGTATTAACAGATGAATGGACATAGGTAAGTGGATAAAAAGGGGTATAGATGTAAGATATTTTGGCACATGGGAAAGAACAGAGATTTGTAATACAATTATTTCCTTATTCTTTACAGGCAATGAAAAAGACAGCATGGGAGGTCGTTGCCTTATTTTAGCAATTTCAAAAAATAGTGAGAATGTGATTGCTAACATCATCAATGAGGTTTTCTGTGGAATAAAATGAGCTTTGAATTTAATACGACACACATCATTAACATACAAGAGTATTCCGCCATGATTTAGACAGGAAAAATAAAATCCAGACTGTCTCCGTAATATCCAAATCTGACTTGCTAAGTTCGTGAAAATTAATGTAGCTAGACCACTATTTTTCTTGGCCAAAATTGATTTCTTGAGGAATACCAGTTGGAAAACTTGGACAAAGTTTAATCAATTTTCTGAGCTACATCTCTATTAAACAAATGTGGTTAAATGCCCGTGATTAAGAATTTGAGGATCTTTTCATTGTTTCTCTGTTTAGCCTATTCTATTAACACTACAGTTCTCTAAGGTGGTGGTTAGACCTGAAACATCATCACTAGTTAGAATCAAATTCTCAGCCTTCTCTCAAGATCTAAATAAGAAATCCCAGTAATTTGTTTTCAGATTATCTCTATCTAATTGCAATATGATATCAGTGTTTATTACTACAACTGTGCTTTTCTGCCATAGGTTTTCACAGTAAATGTTAGTTATTTTTTAGACTATATAATAGAAATGATTTAACTGTCTAAGTATACTTTATGGGGAGATATTCTTCTTTGTGTAATGTTTCCCATTTATTTTTTTAATTGAATGAGCAGATTACACTATGCTTGACAGAGTTATTAGTTATTGCTATCATTGGATTGGAGATATCCCCTAAAGCTACATGGGATACAATCTTAGAAGTCCCCCATTTGGAGTTGGTGAGAGATGGTGGAGGTTTTCAGAGATAAGACCTTGTGGGAGGGAGGTCTGCCCATCACTGGGGAAATGCCTGCCAAGGAGGCTCTGCTTCTCCCATCTTTCGCTTTCCCACTATGAGATCAATAGCTCCTCTCTCATAATCACCATCATGATTGCAGTCCAGCCATAGTCTCAATGCAAACAGACCAACCGACCATGAACTGAAATGTCTAAACCTATGACACAGAATAAACTGTGTCAGGTTCTAATTTTATTACCTCAGGCATTTGTTAAGGTAACAAACATAGCTATATAGGTTAGAAAAATAAAACACATCTACTTGGGCACAGTTTAAACATTAGGGACACAGATGAAATAAAATTACTCAAGACTAATCTAAAAATAAATTATTTGGGGGTTCACAGTATATATTTTAGAACACTGACATTTTATAAATCCATGATTCAAATGATATATATTTCTAAATTTCATATATACATAATTTCATATATACATAATTTATATACATAAATTCATATATACATATAATGATTGTATTTGTAGTTATATATCTACATCAATATGCATCTATAGATATATAGATAGATGTGAATAGATACATAGATATATAGATACAGATATATAAGCAGTTTACTCTTGAAAAACACAGATTGAAATCATGAATAATCTTCTAACAAGTTTTTGGGGGAAGGATATTTTAACAATTAAAAAATATAAACCACATGATTAGGAAACAGCAAAAACTCTAAAAAGGCATATCATGAATACATAGAATATATACAATATAATTTATCATCTTTTTATAAAACATGGATAAATTTATGATTAAAAGTTAAAAATTTATCTAATCATATACCAAAAACACAGACCTGTCAAGGTTACAGTCATAGTGTGAGAGAAATACAAACATGCATAAAGATTCGATATTAAATCATAACTGCATAAAACTAACTGTGACAGTTCTCTATGACTGGAAACATTCCAAAGCCACCTCCTACTTCTTTGTGTTGAGCTCAGAGGTTGCCGAGTAGGTCTTAAAATGCCAGATGTGGCAGAAAAAAATAAACGCTCATAGTTTTCACTATACTATATATATATATATATATATATATTATATGTATATATATATAACATTCAAAATCTGTTTTGATATAATTTTAAAAATTATCTTTAAGTAGTTGTACAAAGGAGTTGCCATTTAACAGAGCAGAATGTATCTTGGTCAATGTTATCCCTTTCCTAGAGAGTCAACAGCAAGCAATTTGTAAAAGTTGTATACAACTAGGCACCAACAACTTATACCTGGAATTCTAGCTACACAGGAGTCTGAAATCTGAGGAATGGGGCCCCACACCAACCTAGGTATACAGCCCATCAGACTGTATTCTTGAGACACTAGCAAAAATTCTGGACTGGAGAAGGCCTGAGTCACGTTGTAGAGCACCAAGCCATAAGCAGAAAAGCTGAGTAGGCCCTGAATTCAAGAGCTGGTACCAGCACAAAATTTAATTTAGCAAGCATATATAATATTAGACATATATATGTGTATGTATGTATATGTATGTATATACATATGTATGTATATATGTATATATGTATATATGTATATATATACATACATATATATACACATATACATAAATATACACACACAGATTTTCAAATGTCAGGATAATTACACCTAACCCCTAATCCTTATTTTGCCTAAGGGTCAATTCTAATTTTTTATTTAAATTTTAATCTTATGGTCAAGGTGATGTATACAGGGGTTACAGTTACACATGTAAGGCAAAGAGTACATATCTTGTTGAACTTGTTACCCCCTCCCTCATTTTTCTCCTACTTTCCCTCGCCTTCCAACCCCCCTATAAGTTGTACAGATCATTTCCAGCATAGTGTCTTGTGAGTATCACTGTTGCATTGGTTTGCCCTTTGTCCTTTGTCTCACAATTTTTTTGTTCCCCTTCCTTTCCCTAATTCAGAAAAATGTATATACAAATACCCAGGGTCCATGTCTTGGAATTCATTTCACTTAGCATCATTTTATATGGTCAAATGTACTTAGCTATTGAGCTATTCTGCTCATCTAATAAGATCATCCTAGATGAATACTATTTATTACAAATAGGGAAAACCATGGGACCTATGTTTCTTTGGGTCTGGCTTACTTCACTTAATAAGATTTTTTTCCAAGTCTTTCCATTTCCTAACAAATGGAGACGTGTCATTCTTTCTGATGGAAGCATAGAATTCCATATATATATATGTATATATATATATATGTATATATATATAATATATATATTATATTTTCTTGATCCATTCATCTACTGAGGGGCATCTGAGTTGGCTCCATATCTTAGCTATGGCAAATAATGCTGTGATAAACATAGTTGTTCTGGTAGCTTTAGTATGGCCTTGTTAGTGATCATTTGGGTAAATGCCCAGAAGTGGGATTGCTGGGTCATAGGGGAGCTCTATGTGGATAGAGTCTATTGAGGAACCTCCATACTGCTTTCCAGAGTAGTTGAAAAAGTTTACACTCATACCAACAGTGTAGTAGCATTCCCTTTTAGCCACATCCCTTCCAGCATCTGTTGTTATTAGATTTATTGATTTTAGACATTCTAACTGGGGTGAGGTAGAATCTCAATGTTGTTTTGATTTGCATTTCTTTTATGGCCAAGGATTCAACTCTGTGTTTTATCCATCCTTTTTCAAAAGACTTCTGTATTTCAATGTTTCACCTTCCAGAATATTTTTAATTTTTGCCAGCTGGAGTACTGAGGCAAGTATTAGTATGAAACTGATAATCTGCTATAGGGATGCCTTGAAGTTGAGCAGTATGTAAATTCAATTTTTGTTTACTGAAGAAAACCACTTTAAAAGATTTTTCCATAGCTCAGGGACATCATCTTACTGAACAGCAATTATTTTAATGAATAAATACGTGTACAATATTATTACTCCAGCAATGGGTACTAAGCTACTGATGGGTAATGTTCCTAAAAACCAGTCCTTTCTTTCTCCAGCTTTGCATTTTAATGTAAAATTTGCATACTATGGAACTGTAAATTTCCATATGAAGTGACTCTTTGTTCAGGTTCCTATCCCCAGTATTGTATTCAAATGGATCTAAAGTGTTCTGTTTCTATGTCCAAGCCCCTGCAAAATACAGCTCTCTGAGCTTATTAACCCTGTTTTGGTGTCATATACAGGAGAAAATACAAAGCTGACACCCAAATCTGAGATGGCCTGTCTGTTGTGGTAAATTCCATGCAATATTACCTCTCCTGGGTTATGCCTGGGGCAATGCCTGCACATTGTCAGAGGATCAAACACATTCTCTGTACCTCCCATTTTCAGTATCTCGGTTCCAGTCTCATGTACACAAAAATCTTATCCACATGTGCTCAGAACTTGCCATAGATTTTCATAATTGCAACAAGAACATTTTGTTCTTTATCCTTATTATTGGCATTTGACATTCCTTGAAGAAAATAAGGATGGATTTATTCATCACATCTAGTTCAAAGAGAGGCTGTTGGAAAATGCACTCATGTTAGGACCTGGATTTTTAAAATATTCTTAATAAGAAGACAAGTACTTTTTTGTCTACTGGGTTTGGAGAAAAGATAATTATCTTTTAGATTTTCTTTCCATTTGAAGAGCCAATTCCTTATTCTCTCCATTAAGATTTCAGAATCATAAAAGGAAGTCAGCCACCGAAGACAGAAAATCAGTTTTCCATGGTAAAACCTTCCTTCTTAACACAAATGACGCAAGCATTTACAAGAAGAATGTATTAGGCAGCGTTTATAAGAAGCATTTGAAGGGCAGTGGAGTTTCTATCATAGGAACTGAAAGGACAAATCAGTGTCTTACAGAACTATACAGTGTTTCACAATTCTATGTCTATGTTACCTCTGAACATTTGAAAGTAAAATATATTCAAGAATTTACATTTTAGCTAAGTACATTCCTTCTATTCTTAGTACAAGGATTTGACCGTTAGCCTCTAGCAAGTTTTCATATCACCATCTCAATTCAACAATCCTATTCTTTTCAAAATGTCCTGTATTGCTTTTGTTATTATATAATGCACTTCCTTCCATGGGGGTTAGCAAAGGTCAGGACTACAAAGGTTCTGTCTTTCTAATTAAATTTCATGCCAAATTGCATTTTGAGGAACCAAAAAAAATAACTGAAGAAGCAATTTTGTTCAGAAATTAAGATCATTGTCACCTGTGACAGAGCACCTGACAGATGTTGTTGTCACATATTTTTTTTGTCATAAAACCCTTTCACCTGAAAGCCAGAACAGTGTAGGATGTCAGCATGCCCACTTTCACATTTTATGATTATTTTTTCCTTTTGTGCTTTTGTTACTCTGATCTTCAAATTCCATTTTTCTTCCTTTCTAATTGTGGTGACATCACAGGTAGTTCCCTGTGTTTTGTTCAAAATCATGCTCAGTTTTTACCCTTCATGTATATTTCTTCAGGATTACATTTTGAGAAAATATTTTAAAGATATATTTTCAAATGCCTTTTCTAACACATTCTTCCTTTCTACTATTGTCCCAAACTACTGTTCCTAACATATAACCTATAAAATTGTCATCTGCTTCCCGATAATTTTCCCAGTGTATTGAACACAAGTTGACCTAAATCCATTCTTGTGCATCTAAATAGTTTGTTTACCAAGCTAATTGTGTTAGTAAAGGGTAACATAGAATTTTATTGTTATTTTTGTTTGTCTTTATTTAGTTTTTTCTTTTTATGATACTGTGGTGCTTCGATTTGAGACCAAACCTTGCTACTTAGCTCATGACCAAACCTTGGAGACCAAACCTTGCTACTTAGCTCAGCCTATTTTCCCAGGTGCATAAGTGAGGCAAAATCCCAGGTATGTGAGAACTTGTTTGATGTGCTGGCAGGCAATCCACCTAAGCCCAGCTGTAAACATCCCATTGAGGGCCCAAATGAAAGGCCCCCACCTTCTTTGACTTAGTAGCTTTTTCATTAACCTCTGCCTCCTAGCCAGGACCTCCTTTAAAAACCCAGCTCCTGTCCCAACTTTTCGTCACAACCCCCAAACCCACGGGAAGGCTTATGTCCCTTGCTGTTCCTCAATAAACAGTCCTTGCCCCTTGATGATGGAATGTGGCCTATTCCTTTTCCAAATGATGATCTCAAGCTCGTTTTACTCGATTCACCATCTCATGTCCATTTTTTTTGAGGTCTTTCATTCTTCACTTTAGGCTTTAATATAGCTAACAAGAATTCACTAATGGTCATAAATGATATATAATCACCACAGCTGTTCCTTTTTCCTTTCACAGTAGGTGATTTGGTCCACTGAACAAAGCTCTGCCCTCTCTTAAGATTTTTGCATTACCTTTATTTTGAGAGCCATTCCCAATAGGACTTAAGTGTAAGTGAGTTCACTTATGGAATTGACATAATAATTCATAAACCATATTGGACATTACCTTCCATTTTATCTGACTATAAGCAATGCTCGCAAGTTGTTCACCACTGTGCATTAAAGTAAGCTTCCTTCATAATGTAGATGAACTTCATGGGCATCTAAGTTACTTGCTCATGTGGCCTGCTTGTTTTGTCCAGTCTTCTTTGTCTTAAATCCTACATGGGATTGTTGCTGGGTTTATCTGACTGTATGACTTAGTCAGTGTGATAACCTAGCTCATAGTGAGAGTTCCAAGTCCAGAATTTTGCTCTACCAGTATTCAGCAAAATTCAACTTCACAATAGATGACATCCTCTTGTCAATGGACAATCCATTCTTACACAGCCAAAATTATTTCATAGTACACACAAGCACATGTTTCTAACTGATAGGGCACATTTCAGTTATTTTTATTGAAATCTCATAGGCTTTATTTCTCTACAATGAACAGGCTTGAAGGGCTCCTGCCATTATATTGAACTTTCCTTTGTTCATATCTTGCTGATATTTTTGTCACTTATGTCATTTTTTCTCTTAAGCATGGCTATTTTTTAAAATATGATTCAGCTAGGTTCTTCATCTGGAGTCTATCCTTAATTTTTATCCAATTCCTTTCATTGATATTTTGAAAAAATGCTGCTGCTTTGACAATCTTTACTGTATAATAGTTTGAGAAAATAAGCATGCATTTGTATTTTTTCCTATCAATATAACTTTGATGGAAGGGAGAGGTCAATTTTCTGACCCCTAGAAATTCTGAAAGTTGACTAACTCATATCTAAAAAAGCTTATTCAAAATCTATTAGGTTTGCGATAGGTTTTAAATGGAATTCAAGAAAATTGGCAGCCTTCCAATACTAAGCATTCTAATCCATTTACATGGCACTTCTCCTAACTTCTTTACATTCTTAAAAAAATTCACATTTCTAAAGTGTATATTGTGTATATTGATAATGTAGATAGTATTTTGGTTTCTATTATGTTTGCAAAGTGATCATTGTGTATAGAAACAGTAGTGCTATTGAATTTTTTACTTCAGATAGAATCTAGTTACTTTGTTGAAGTATTGTTTTAGTTTTCTGTTGATACTCTTGCTTTTCTAAGTGTTTTGTTTTCCTCAGATTCCTAATTCTATTTTTAGAAACTGTATCAAAGGAAGTGTTAAGAGTTATGAACTTCAACATGAGAAAAATCATAAATGAATAATCCAATAATGCATATAAACTTAATAGAAAAGTAGAAACATGCCAAACTAAACATTAGAAGATGGAATTAAATAGCAAAGATCAGTACAAAAGTTAATAAAAGACTAAAGTCATTTGACCATAATGGATAAAAGTAGGAAAATCCCTAAATGAATAAAATTAGACATGATTTTGTTGTGATATTCCAACAATCACTAGTGAAATCCAAAGATCATTAAGGAATACTTGAAAAACCTGAAACTGGAAGATCTACAAATAATATATATATGCTGGATGCTTTAGACCTACCAAAATGTAACCAAAAGATTCAAAACCACCTATATGGTAATATAAATTATAAATATGGTAATATAAATTACTAAACAAATCTGTAACAAGCAATGAGGTTGCTTGTAATAATAATTCTCCCTGAAAAGCAAAGCCCAGGACCTGATGGCTTTACTGCCCAACTCTTCCAGACGTTTTTTTCTTTTCTTTTCTTTTTTTGGTCTGTTGTGGGGCTTGAACTCTGGGCCTGGGCACTGTCCCTCAGCTCTTCAGCTCAAGGATAGTGCTCTACCACTTGAGCCACAGTGCCACTTCCAGCTTTTTCTGTTTATGTGGTGCTGAGGAATCAAACCCAGAGCCTCATGCATCATGCAAGGCAAGCACTCTACCACTGAGCCACCTTCCCAGCCGCTCTTCCAGACTTTTAAAGAAGAACTAATAGTAAATTACTTATATTGTCATCCTTAACTAACTTAAAAATAAAGTATATACTAATTTTAACAAATTGCTGAGGTATTTAGTAGTTTAGTTTTTTTTTTCTTTTTCTGATGAAACTTGTCTAGGATAAATTATTTTCTGATGATTTTGTCAGACAAATCCTTGAAAACAATTTCATATGGTCATAGAGAATTGTGATTAGTGCACGTGTATAAATGCATATTTATTTATATGTGCAATGTATATATATATATATACTGAATATATATTCAATATGTTTAACCTTATACTTTATTTACTATTATAAGCTTTGTATGTGTTGATCAACTTTGATTATAGTTGTGTTTGTGTCAACAATTTTCTTCACAGAATTATCGTTGGTTCTATTGAAAGTTATTATTAATCCTAGTCAAATTTACTGAACTCAATGGTTCTAGACTTCTCATGTTATCTGATGTACTTCCTTCAATGACTATTTTGTTTCTTTCCTTTCTTTCATGCCTAGTGTATTTAGTAATGAAAGAGAGTAGGAACTCAATATCTTTTCAAGAGTTAGTTTCTTTTCAGGAACTACTGTTATGATAAATTTCAAAGGATACTGATGGGATAGCTAAGATAGCTATAATACTAAAAGACAAAAGTTTATTCTGACTGCAGCAATACAATTCCATAAACTAGGTGGCATATAAACAATAGAGATTTGTCTCTCACAGCTCTGAAGACAGAAATCCTCCATCAAGATGCTACCAAATTTGACAGCCTGTGAGAACTCACTTTCTGGCTCACCACCTTCTGGCTGTGTCCTTACAAGGTGGCAAGAATGAAAATTTCTCCTCAAGAAGAAACTACATTCATAATGTCTTTGGAATTGAAGTTTAGACTTTTTAGTGTGTAAAAGTTAGAAGACAAAATTTGCTAACATTGTATTAATAATTAAATATTGAAACAATTCTGCATCGCCTTACATTGCTTTGACTTGTATTACAGTTAGCTTGCATTTGGCACTTACTCAATGACAGATTTAATACATTAACCAATTATTTCATTACTGCTTCACAAGAAATTAAAAATCCCTGTAAGATAGTTATTATTCCTCCCTTGAATGATTCAATAGAAGATGAAGATATTGGTTGAAATATTCTAGTAGAGTTTATTCATTGATCACAACAAAATCATAATATATCACGAGCAGGGACTGGATTCATCTTTTATTAAGTCAAAATATTATTACCATCTCAAGGGAAAAATATCATGAGTATCTTACTATGTAAAAAGTAAAGGTAGAAACAACATTGCCAAATACAGCTTTGTGAACAAATTAAAGTTATGGAAATATGAAAATTAAAAGTTTCTTTTAGGGTAAAATAAGTTATAAAATAAGTTGTATAATAGTATGAGACACTAAAAGATGAAATAAGTTTATAAAATAAATTATATAATAATAAGAGGTACATAATTTATATCATTTTTATTATATGTCTACACATGTATAAACAAAGAAGTAATTTCAATACTTTTGTAATATACTGGAAGATTTTCATGATAAAGTGGAAGAACAGAGATAAAAATCACTGTCATGAGTTACAAATTACTATTGTGTTGAACTCTGTATGCTTTAAAAATATTCAAGAGAATTGATACCATATAAAAATAAATTTTTACAGAAGAAAAACTATAATAAAATCTTGAAAAATATTAATTGCATTTCTTGACCACGAGTATTGTTTTTGGCAATAGAATATAGAATTGACCATCACAGGAAATCTTGCTAGTGTTAGATATTTTACTACTGTTGAATATTTATTCTACAAACTTTTGAAGCCATATATATTCTGAACTGTGACAGTAGTGAAACTGCGAGCATATGGAAAATTGTCTGGAGAAAAAACAGAAAGATCCTTAGAAACTCATGTTTTCAGAGATATTTCTGCAAGTTCATGAAACTAAAGTTGTGATTAATGAATTTCTGATAAAAATAGTTCATATTTATTTAAGAAACTCTAGGAAAACATACAAAATTTTAACAATATGATGTCAAAGCATGAATTGTGAAAACAAAAAGATAAACTCAATTCACTGTCTATCCAAGATAGGAAACAAATCATAAAACTCTATTAATCTTAGAGCCCAGCACTCTAGCACTCCATTCTGTGATTAATTCTTTTTTCCACATTTCCATGAAGTTTTCAAACTCAAGTTTAGCATAACTATGTCTTCTCTGAAATTTCTTTGTATTTTCTCAGAAATTATTGCTATTTTGATTATCCTTTGATATTTTAATTATATCTGTTTATAAAAGAAGATGTAAGCTGCTTAAAGCTGCATCAGTATAATTTGGCTTTATATAATTATAGAGTATATTCATTGACCATGAAGACAAAGCTTTACTTGGTTATTCCCTGTATCAATTTTCTTGATAGTACTGGTTTGGATAAACAACAGAAAACTGGATAGTACTGACTTGGATAAACACCAAAAAACCAGAAATTGTGGTGTGGCTCAAGTGGTAGAGCACTCACTTTGAGCTGAAGAGCTAAGGAACAGTGCCCAGGCCTAGAATTTAAGCTTCACAACCGACAAAAAAAATCATTTTAAATAGTAGAGTTTTAACTCAGGGCCCCATTCTCTGCCTAAGCAGATGTGTGACTCCTGACCCATGCTGCTCAGTTTAAAGGGAATATTTAATGGTAAAATAATTTTTTTTAAAACAGAAGCTTGGGCTGGGAATGTGGCTCAGTGGTAGAGTGCTCACCTTTCATGCATGAAACCCGGGGTTTGATCTCAGTACCACATACACAGAAAAAGCTGAAAGTGGTGTTACTGCTCAAGTGGTAAAGCACTAGCCTGAGCACAGAGAGTCTCAGGGACAGAGCCCAGGGCCTGAGTCCAAGCCCCAGGACCAGCAATAAAATAAAATAAAATAAAATAAAAACAAAAGCTTATGCAAATTAAATAGCAAAATTCAAGCCTCCTGCAAATTGAATACAACTATGCAAAAGTTTAATTAAACATATACAAACATTCCTCTGATATTTATTTTATGTGTGAAATTAATTCAGTGCTATATTCATTTCCATATTTTAAGATACAGTCATGTTAACTTATGTCAACAATCCCAACTATTGGAGAGCTGGAAATTAGAAGGCTCTCAGTTTAAGGCAAACCCAGGAAAAAATTAGTAAGACTCTATCTCAACAAAATACTTTGATAGCAAAAAATTGCAGACACTATTTGTAAGTGTAGGGAAACTTTCTAGGAAGTTTAAGGCTCTGGTTTTAGCCACAGTACTGCCACTAATTTTTTAAAATTAAGTTTTTTTATTGTGAAAATACTGTACAGAGGGGTTACAGTTACATGAGCAAGGTAATGAGTACATTTCTTATCCAGCATTGTTGCCGCCTCCTTTGTTTTCCCACTACCATCCCATCCCTCCCACCTCCTCAGCTACACCCCACCTAAATTTTAGCGTTCAATTTTCAACATAGCATCTTGGACATCTCATTGTTGCAATGGGTCAATCTGTATCCCTATTTAAACATTTGTTTTTTTCCTTCCCCTCCCCAAATTATACCAACATCAAATACAGTTTAAACAGGGGTTCACAGAAGACCATACTAAAGCTTCAAGCACAACTATGCTTATTGCAGCATTATTTACCATAGCTAAGATATGGAACCAATCCAAATGCCCCTCAGTAGATGAATGGATGAAGAAAATGTGGTATATATACACAATACAATTCTATGCCTCCATCAGAAAGATTGACATTGCCCCATTTGTTAGGAAATGGAAAGACTTGGAAAAAGTTATATTAAATGAAGTAAGCCAGGCCCAAAGAAACATAGGTCCCATGGTTTCCCTTATTTGCAATAACTAGTATATGTCTGAGTCAAGCAGAAAAGGTCAGATAAGATGATGATAAGCGAAATTAACCCCAAGATAGGGACACAAGTGTGTTTTCCTTGCTATTGTTTCTAATATAGTTATAAGTAACCATGTGATTTTTTGTTGCTTTGTATGTTCTTCCCCCAAGGTATAACGCCTGCCACTAATTTTTAACTGATCTATTGGTTGAAATTGGATATTTATCATCACTTTGTTAATGTGAGGTCTATGAGCCCTCACATATATATATATATATAATATTTGTAATCATCAAAATAACATGAAATAAGTTAAATCCAAAGAAACTTCATGATACACAATGGATTTATTAAAGTACTTTATGTAATTAGAATAATTTATTTGGCTACAGTATGTCAAAATTACTTTAAAATTTTGATGAAAATACAAATGTTTAAAATGCTTCCTTTGACATCTGGATACTTTGCATGTAGGCTAAATGGAGCATCAATATTTTCCTCAAGTATTCATGACGAGAATTTTTTGATTGTCAATGAATTGTATGCTGAGTAAGATACACATGTTATACACACTTATATACACATATATACATTGATATGCATACAATAATATTACATGAGACTACATCAGATGAGAGAAAAATAAAATTCAACATGAGTGGAAATATATATATATCAATAAATGATAAACAAGAAACAATAACTGATTAATTTGAATGGCAAGTGAAATGTTGAGGTTGTAGCAACAGAAAGTAATCATAATGTTATGCAGAATATGAATGACAAACCAAAGACCCTTAATAATAAAGGAAATACTTGACTAAGAACCTATAGATGACTCATTACAGTAATCCTAAGTTAAATGTTTTTGAAATTGTGTTTAGCGGGTATGAAGTTAGATAATCAAATCGATCTAACACTGTATTTTTTGATGAAAACTATTAATTTGAATGTTCTAAGGTCTCCCTAATTCTCTTATTACTTGGGTGTAATATGTAGATAAATATTCATTGTGGTTCTGGGAAGAACAATCTTAATAATAGTTCATATGAATTCTATAACAAGAAGTGTGCACGTATTTTACCTTAACTCTTCCAGGCTTCTATCTATAAAATTTCATTGACAGTATTCCATAAGAATATATAAATTACCTTTAAATCCTCTATAAGTGGAAATCTTTTTTGTCAGAAAAATAGCATTAGATACTTTCATTACACCAAATAGCTGCTTAAGTAGGCATACTTTTTTTAAAAGGTGGCTATATTAGTCCACTGGACTTTCCTACTTTAAATATTTTACCATGGATTTGAGATTTAACATTTTCTCACACATATAGACATCACCATAATAAAACTGTGCATATGGACAGGAGTGAAGTTTTATTATTTAGTTTTATCTACTATGCATAATTGTTATTTTTTTGTCTCCAACTCAAGAACTTTGGGTTAAAGGAGATTATTGCAGGACAGGAATGTCATCCTAAGACTAATGACTCTTTGTCTGATGAGGTAATGTTTCTCCTTGAATTTCATGAATACAATAAGAGTCTGTTCAAAAGATCAGTATGTTGCAATATCATTTAAAAGCACTAAAACCCCCAAACTCCCCAAAAAGCTAATACTAGAAAAAAACTACTTATGAAATGCAAAAATAATCTGTGGTATTGATCATTGATGATTTAATTCTATAACATATGAAGGAAAAGCTATGTCATATTCAGCACTTAATGATATAAGCTTATGGGACTACTTGTAAGACTTTCTGTTATAGAGAATTCCACAGATTTGTTTGCTTACCTAAAACATTATGGAATTAATGTCCTACATGCTCATTACATTGTTGCTAGTACCTAAACATGAAAATTGACTATTGAGGTTCTTTTATTATAGCAATAGACACATTTATAATTGGGATGTATATTCAGCAATGTAATTATTGTTAGACAAAAGACTTCATTGTCTAAGGTAAATCATTTGACCAGAGATCTTATCCTAGCCTGCAGCCTGTCTAATAATTCTTCACTTGTAACTAGATAACATTACCTAAATAGCAAGAGATTTCTTTCATGCAATGGAGAACAAGAGAAATTTTATAAAATAAGTAGAAAATAATATATTAGTTTATTACTCTAACCTTTCTAATCTAATCTAGGATATTATTATACATTTTTATTTCATAAACACATATCATACTTATCTTCTCAAAAACATTGTGCAAGGGTACCATGAATTAATAATTATATCTATGATTTTTTTTGCTTTATGCTTTGTTTGTATTTAGAATACGAAGTGAAGAATATTGCATGTTTATGTATCAGTGTTCTAGACTGTTTTAGTAAAACCATAAAGTATGTCCACATTACTTAGGCTACTTTAGGAGTTGTGTTAGTTTCATTCTTATAAAAATTCAGAGCTTAATGAATAAATGAACCATGAGAACATGCCCAAAATCATGGTCAATTTTATATCATGATCTATCACGTATCACCTAAGTGTTATTTTTTTTTAAAGATGGTACTCTAGGTCTGGATTTATGGCAGGTTAATTTATCTTTATATTTTCTACATTTTGATGCACAGCCATTTTAATGGCATTCATTCATTAATTTGACAGGGCACATCTCTGATGTGCATAACACCATGGAGATGTGAGACATATGTGAATGTAAACAAATAAAATTCACATGTTGCCCTCAAGGAGTTTAAAAACCATGGTGAGACAAGAAATATATAGCCAGTATTCAGGGTGGAATACTAATTAGCCTAGAAAAGTGAGAGCAGAATCCAGGAGCATGAAAATGGACATCATTGCTTCCATGGAAGGCAACTAAGTAAATTGGCATTGATGTGATTTTCAATGTTGTGTTGATTTTATCCTTCTTTAAAAAGGTCACTATTTTAAAGTGTTGAAAATAATCCAAGGAACATTCTGTTTTCATGGAAGAGAAATAATATTAAATTATTCCGATTTCTGAAAATCATCAAGGATGGTTAGGTAATGTTAAAGGCCTTCTGGTACTATTTCTATGATCAAACATTAATAAATTATTTTGAAGAATGGATGATAGACACATGAATAAATGCACAAATTCTCTAGCTATAAAAGAAATGTAAATCCAAAGAAGATTGAGATTCCACCTTACCCCAGTTGGAATGGCTATAATCAAGAACTCTAATAACAACAGATCCTGGAGGGTATGTGGCCAAAAGGGAACCCTACTGCATTGTTGGTGGGGCTGTGAACTTGTCCAACCACCTCAGAAAGCAGTATGGAGGCTCCTCAAAAGAGTACACATAGAGCTCCCCTATAACCCACAATCCCACTTCTGGGCATTTACTCAAACTATCAGAAACAAGGCCATACTAAAGCTACCAGCACAAATATGTTTATAGATGCAATGGAATTCTATACCTCCATCAGAAAGAATGACATCACCCGATTTTTTAGGAAATGCAAAGATGTGGACAAAATTATATTAAGTGAAGTAATCCAGGCCCAAAGAAACATAGGTCTTATGGTTTCCCTTGCTTGCAATAACTAGTATATGTCTAGGACAAGCAGAAAAGGTCAAAAGCTATGTACATATGACCATGTAAGATGATGATAAGTGAAATGAACGTTAAGATAGGGACATAAGAGGTTTTATCTTTGTTGCTGTTGCTTTTTCTATACTTATAATGTGCTATGTGATTTTTTTGTTTCTTTTGTATGTTCTTCCCCCATGGTATAACTCCCGTTTTCACTATAGTTTATTCTGGTACCCTGTCTCATTTTTTCTAACTGGGGGAGAGGAAGGGAAATAACAAAATGCTGAAATAAAGATGCAGGTTGACCCATTGTAACAATAAGATTTACAAGACACTATGTTGAAAAGGAACTTCACAACTTTGGGGCGGGGGAAGGAGGAGTTGGGGAGGTAGGGAGGAAAGGGATGGTAGGGGAAAAACAAAGGAGAGATAACAATGTTAGATAGGAATTGTACTCATTACCTTACTCATGTAAATGTAATCCCTCTGTACAATATCTTTGCAATAATATATATATATATTTAAAATGAATAAATTATTTTGGAAGATGTGGCATAATTACAAGAAATGCTCAGCTATAACTATCCATGTAATTAATGTGTAAGAAGAGCACTAACCTTGACATATAGCTGCCTCTTCTTCTCAAATTATTTGTTGAGGGAACAGGCAGTCATTTTAGGATCGTTGAGAGAAGAATCTTCAAGAAAACATCTTTGGCTAATTAGTTTGGGTCAAACTAGGAGAAATTATGGCTTGAAATGACTGATTTTACCAGTGTGTTCTATTCCTCATAAGCATATTGATTTTACTATTTTCCAATAATATTGAATTGAAATGAAGGTGCTATGATTGATACTTTATAGAATACTTTCAATTAAAGATCATATTCAGGTTCAGCTTTTTTTCTCTAAACAATTAGTGGTCTACAGTTGTAAAAGACCTTTGTCTTTTCTTGATATAATATGCCTCATTAGAGAAAATAGGAGATACACCCTGTGATCTCCAAGTCCCTTTCAACTCTGTCTGATTTTCTTTTATTTCTTTGCCACCTCCTAAGAGAAATATAAATCTGCAATTGATTTTGCTAAATGGGAAGGATGTGAATTTGGCTGTGGAAAACTCTCCTGAAGTTGTCATGGCATCAACCATTAGGTGCTTCATTGAGTACAGTATTTTATAAGAACCTTTCTTCTCTTGCAGAGATCACTGCATTCTGTAAGTCAAGCTTTGTCTTCTCTTTCTATTTCCTGCATTGTTAAAATTCAATTACAAATTCAAATGCTAGAGAATATTATTTTAAAAGTTATAATTATGTGCTTTATTTGTCTTAAATACAACTACATAATTGCCATAGAGACTTATAAAGTATTGGATGCAGGTGGGATGAAACATAAAATGTGCCTTTTCTGAACAAAGAAAAGTTGTACAAATCACAGCTATAATTACTAGGTACAGGTGTATAAGAAAACTAATTTTCTAGTCACTGTATTCATTCATCTTATTTTGAGTGGAAAATTGTGGTTTTTCTAATTAAACAAGGTTGTCAAATTAATTGTTGTGAACACTTGATTGGGTGAACAGCATATACTACTATTTTTATATAGATTGTCCTGTTTGGATGTGACGTCTTTAAAAAAAAGTTGGAATTTTTGACTTTTATTTTATTTTATTGTTATTTTTCTTCTGTTTTAAAAAATCTACAACATAATATTCCTTAAAACTGTTACTTTAAGGCTGAAATCTTTTTTGGAGCATAGGGAATGGATGAATCTGACTACAGGTTTATATATCACTTCTTCAATTTCCTTAAGTAATTTGTGACAAAATCAAATCGTCAGAGGTTACTGAAGGGGCATTATCACACCAGAGGTCCATCATTGATGCAGCTATGGTTTTTATGAATATTATCACCAAAAGTCAATAGTGTTAGGAGAATTCATAATGAACTGATTCACTGAAAACTACTCTATAGTTTCTTGCCTGGTTATATATCTCTGATCTCCCTGAAAACAGATATTTCTCTATTTTTATTTTAGAGTGTATTCCTGTGTACTCAGTGAACTTCAAAGGCATTTTTAGCCAATATTTCCACTTTGTCTTCAACATCTGAAAACCATTTTGCTCTGAAAGCAAATAACACTTTCATACTCATTTGTATCTAGCATTATATACCTTTATATTTTTATCCCATCAATATAATTCAGTGTGCTTATTTACCTTTATTTTTATATGATAGTGGCATATTTTTATTTTCATCATATACAATATGAGTTATTTATATATTGTATATTAGTCAAACTAATTGGCATAATCATTATCCATATATTTTTCTTTGGGGGAGTGACAACAATTAAATCTACTGTAAACAATCTCAACAAAAGAATAAAATATCACCAACCATAAACACTATCTTGTATAATATATCTCTTAAACATATTTTCATGTTAAAAGTGAAATTCTATGTAGTTTGACTGACACTCATCCTCTCCATTTAGCTCTTGGGGACCTGATTTGTACTCTCTGATTTTATACATTTTACTTTTTTAAGGTTCTACATTCATATTGTCAAAAACTTGGATTTCTTATCTTGTAGATTGAATGTTATTCTACTGTAAATATATATATTCCATATTTTAACCTACTTATCCATTGATGCTCACATGGACTACAGATATGCAATATTATGAATAATGCTGCAGTAAACACCAAAATAAAGTATTATTGTAGTTGATAATTTAACTTGTTTGGATCTTATATAGGAATGAGAGATGATAAAATGATCAAATTTCTTTCTTCTCTACATGGAAACCCACTTTACCCAACACCACTTGTAGCAGGAGACTGTTCATTTCTCACTGTGTATTTTTGGTATCTTCGTTGAAATTGTGCATGTTATTCCATCTCTTTGTTATCTCCCATCAGACTATTTGTCTTTTTTATGCCAGGTATTTCTTTTCTCATCACCAGGTTGTTTGATTCCTATGGTTTTGGTCAGTAAAAGTTGTCAGAATAAAAAATGGAGTCATTTATTTTAAATCTCTTCCAGATGAAGCTGGGATACAATAAAAGGAGGTCTTTGACTCATGATTTTTTTTTTGATATAGAATTCTCCACCAAAAGTCTGGTAGAATTTACCATGAAGCCATCAGACTATGAGAGCTTCTTGGGGGAAATACACAGACACACATGTATATATAGACACTGATTCCATTTTCTTACTAATATTGGGTTTGCTCTGAGTTCCTACATTTTCATGATTCAGTTTTAGTAGGAATGTATTTTTTAGTAGGTGGTGTCCATTTTTTAAAATAATTATTCAGGTGGTTGATGTGTAATCTTTTTAATGAATTTTTGTATTGTGGCAGACACTGGGATGGGCCTGACCTCTGGGTCTTCAGAATGGCTTGTATGTGAGGGGATTTCTGGAACCAGCATGGCATGGCATATGGAGGTCTTTTACTTATGGGTCTTCACCTGGTACCTGAGGTCACAGATGATAATGAGTCACTTAAGGAAGGCTCAAACCTAGTACTTTCAAGATACCCTCAAAGTGGCTGCTCTAAACCTGAGTAGACTAGAAATCTGCATCCACAAGGGCTGTGCAGTTCTTAGACTAGGCTTTCAGGTACAGACCTAAGAAGTAAGGTAGCAGAAGCTGGTCTGGTCCTGGAAACATGGTGGTTTCTGGCACTGCAAAGGCAGGTCTGGTGGTTGGACAAGCCGTATTCAATCTGTTGGGACAACCTAGAGTCTAGGCATGTGAGATCTGTTGGAGTCCAGCAACTAATCTAGTGTTCACTCCCCATACCTCTCCTAAAGTGTATCTCCACCATCATGCTGTGCTATGTAGAACTGATGTAGGTAATAAAAGTTGTCCTTTCTCCCGTCTCTGTGTATACCTAATTTATATGGGATCATTCACTTGATTTCTTTAGCTTTCCTGAATGTCTTTTTGTTTATAGATATGTGAACAAAATTGTGTTTTTGCCAGAAAACGAGTGTTGGGAAGTCTTATCCCACCATCTTGCTGGTGTCCAGCATTATAAAATACTTAGTTTTGAATTGGGTAATACATGTGCAATTTAAGTAGCATACTTAAATTCATACTTAAATAATTCAACAGAGTATTTATTTATAAATTTGCATTTCAGTTTGAAACAATTGATGTGGGGTTTTAATGTAGTTTTTCTATCCTTTATAATCTTAATTATGAACAGAATTAGTACATACTATATAATTGTAACACAGCCAGGATTTTCTTGAACAAATACATATGTGAATATTACTCATATTAACCTAAAATCAGACATATAATTTATATTTAAACACATTTGAATTTTTTCAGTCTGTGTTTGGAGGCAGAAAATATCTAACTAGAGACTTTATATAATATGATGTTTACCTTGTTATATGTTATAAGTGACAACAGACAATATTGTGTTTCTGAATCACTCGGTAAGGATAAAAGCACACTTAAAAACAGCTTTTCCATAATATATCTTTACCCTTTGTTTTCATCAAAAGTTATTAAAGCCATTGATTGACTGAGACTCTAAAAAACTAGAGATATCCTAACTTAAATATTGGACTTGTTTACTTGAAGGCACACCTCTTTTTGATTATTTGCTTTTTTTATTTTTAGAAACTACACCATAAATCTGAATAACAGTAGCCTATTTTTCAAGTGCGATTTGAAGTCTACTTGAAGTCTACTTTGCCCATATAAATTTTGAAGAAATGAATTTACAGTTTGCTCTTTTATGACTTACATTGTGATTTTAATTCATAATTAGTAACAGAGATTACCACTAAATTCCTTAGAGTTAAAAAGAAAAATGATCCAGATTTCTATGTCTGTACAAAGTATAAGATTTATGTGACTTATTTACTGTGTTAAAAGGTATTAAACAGAAGACAGAAAATACCAGTGAAAACCAAGAAAACATACACACTAAAATGAAAAATATATTCTGCCAAAAGTTATTCATCTTCTGTGACATTAATTTTTCAATGACAAATTCATAATTGGTTTCTAATCTAGTTTAGTATTTTGATAAACCAAAAGCAGATCAAGAAAAATATCCTCCTTCAATTTTTAATAGACTCGTCCAAATATAACAATTAGTTTTTGCTAATTACCTATGAAAGTCTCTGTGAGTTCAATAAATTTTATAATCTGAAATGAATGTACAATTTTTAACATTCTGATTAATGCATATCTGACTTGAAGCTGAATATTAACGGATAATTCTGGGAGCTTAAGAAACTTGTGTGACTTAAATACACATGGACATAGGGTTTGATATGTTGACATTTTGAGGATTATGCTTAGCAAAAAAAACTAATTCAATAAGCTAATTGTAGATATGATATTCTTAATTGAGATGCATGGATATTAGAGGAAGTTAATTAAATATGGTGTTCTCAAATTACAAACAGTCTATGTAGTTAAAATGTGCTTTTCTCAGTATAAAATACAAGCTATTCTGTCACTTTAATATAAAATTAATTTATTCCATTAGCTGTAATTTTCCATGTTATCAATTTTGCAGCAAATTAACAATATATATTGTGTATAATTATTAGTAGTTAGTTTTGACATTCATCATATTCAAAGAGGTTGTTAACATAAACATAGCTTATAAGAAACATCAAATTTAACATCTTAAATTAATTTATGAATCATGTATGCATATTTTTAACATATAATAATTAAGATGTTCTTTTCAAAAACCAGTATGACAAGGTCACTAAGCTGTTTTGTATTTTAGGTTAGAATTAAGTGCTTGAGAAGAAATTGATGTTATTATACTAAAATAATTTTAATTCATTTATGTATTCGTATTGTCTCTTCAAGGACTTTGCTTATAAATACCACTGTGTAAAAGACTATTCAAATTTTTATTCTCTTTTTGTTGATAAATTATATAGCGTTTCCAGAAAACGAAGCTAGCAAAATAAATTTTCTTCAATATAGCTAAAATATCAGGAATCATAAGAGATTCTAAATAATGTTCATTTGTAAATCAATATTACATTATAATCGTTGGCTTTTCTTCAGAAAAATACAAAAAATTTCTTTTTGCTGGATCTATATTCTTATTACAAGAGTAAAAACATAAAATTTGAAATCCTCAGAATTGAAGAATAGCTATCATGTGTGTGTGTGTGCGTGTGTGTGTGTGTGTGTGTATGTGTGTGTGTGTATACATATGTGAGGACACATATGTACAAATATTAGGGCTTATACTTCGCTCTTCTTGCTCTCTTACACCATTTTTTTGTTTTTTTTGCTCATGATTGGTGCTCTGTCACTAGTGACTCACCTCCATTTCTGTTGTTGTTGTTATTGTTGTTGGTGTTGTTAGTTATCTGAATATGACAGATGACAATCTCCAGGACTTGTCTAGCCAGGCTGGCTCCAGGCTGACATCCTCAGATTTCTCCCTTCTGAGTAGCTAGTATTATAGGTAGGAGCCCCCAGTACCAGGGAAGTCTTTGGTTCTTGAGAAAAGGAAAATATATGTTCCAAAGATTTCCTCCTGTAATATTTTCATGAACAGGGGTTTGAAGTTAAAATGTAGAAGAATTCTCTTGAAAAGCTAATAAATAGAAATATACAAAAATTTGTGGAGATTGATGCTGGAAATATGAGATGAGCACAGAGAGCTGCCTAAAATCTGCGTGTTGTTTTTCTTACAGAGTGGCCTGAAAGCTGGGCTCTTCATGAGCAAAGTGAGAATCTTTGAGGTTTCTAAAACAGAGATTCTTGACTAAATAGATGCAAATACCCTAGTGCAAAATAAAGAAGGTAGATGTGGACAATGTTGGAAATTGGATTTACAAGTACTAGACTAATGAGACTTTTTTGAAGAATTCTGCATTGAGGAAACAGGAAGTATACATAGGAGTAGAAACTGTAACCACAAACAGGGATGCAGTGATGCAGTACCTTTATGCGAAGGTCCATGTAAATAATTTAGCTTTCTATGGCTATTTGGTCTCTATCTCATGACTCAACTTTGAAAGCTTTGTGTCAAGAAAGCTCAACAAACACCTACATACGTGTGTGTATAAACACACCACAAACACACACACACACACACACACACACACACACAGAGCTTGGGTAGATCAACAAAAAGACGTATTTTAGCCTTGAAATTTTCACATAGGGCCTCATGCTCGATAGGCAGGTACTCTATTTCGCTCACACTTAAGCCCTTTTAATTGAATGTATTTTCAAATAGGATTCTATGTTTGTTTCTATGTGAACCTAGACCCACATCTTTTTTTATTTCTCTTTCAAAGTTGGAATGACAAGTTCCTACCACCATACTTACCTTATTGATTAAGGGGTTTTGTTAACATTTTTCTTAAGCTGTCCTTTAAGTGTGATGCTCCTGCTTTCCACCGTCAGAAAAGATGATATTGTAGTTATGAACTACTTCCCAAAAACTGTGTTTCTGACTGTGATAGTCACAGAAACATTTCAAGTTTCCAGAAACTTTATCTTGTAATGGAGCATGGCATATAATATTTTCCTCTTTATTTCATAGTGTTTTTCTTTTTCACTTTGAAGAAGTCCTCTTCCAAAAACATACTGTAATATAGGTAATATTTTCAATTCATTTAGCAAACTACATGGAAATCCTTCTGGAAAAAAAGGTCCTGAGTTTTAGGACCAGAAATGTCCATGACAGCACACCTTCCGCAGAACCCATCAAGCCTGGAAAAGACTCTCCAAGTTGCCAGTGATACTGCTCTTGCAAGTTAAGCCTGGTCAGATTTGAGAAGCATAATTGTATGTTACACCATGATTCTTTTACTCTTATGACCAAAATCATTATTCAGGAAAGACTCAATTGCACAATTTATTTTATAGTATTTATTTAAGGATATGTGAAATTTTGAATACATAGCCAGAGAGTAAATTTTGTAATTTATTTGCTGCAATTATACAATTATCAAAGTACAGTTTATCTTGTACATAGGTTTATAGATTCCAGTCCAAGGTGAAGTTATTTTAGAACTTAACAAAAAGTAAGGTGAAAAGTAGTTTTCCTGTTGAAATATTACATTAAAAAATAGTCAAACTGTTAAATATTGATGACAATTCTATTCTGACACTGCACCATTACAATAATAAAAATAGCTTCATTATTTTCTCAAAAAATATATTGCATTTGACCAATCAAGTTGTTTCCATACAAAGTAAAGAGATAAAGAATGACATTGCACCATTTGTTAGGAAATGGAAAAACTTGGAGAAAATTATATTAAGTGAAGTAAGCCAGGCCCAAAGAAACATAGGTCCCATGGTTTCCCTTATTTGCAATATCTAGTATATGTATGAGTCAAGCGGAAAAGGTCAGATAATGTGATGTCAGGAAAATGAACCCTTAGATATGTATTTTAACGTTTTTTTCTTTCATGCATGTGTTTCTAACGCATTTATAAGATTATTTCTTTGTTGTTTGTATGTCCCTCCCCCACAGTATGACCCCTGCTTTCACTATATTTGATGTCAGTATAACTTGTGGAGGAGATGGGGAAAAACAAGTCGTTTAAGGATACAGGTGGACCTGTTGCAACAATGAGAAGTACAAGTTGTCATGTCGAAAACAGGCTTTACAAAGGTGGTAGTGGGGGGGGAGGGGGGAGGGGGAGGAGGATTGGGGGGAAGGGGGGAGGCTGGGAAGGGGTGTGAAGGGTAAACAAAGGAGGAGGCTGCAATGCTTGGTAAGAAATGTATGTATTATCCTGCCCATGTAATTGTAACCCCTCTGTACAATATGCTCACAAATAAAATAAAATTTAAAAAAAGCAAAAAAAAAAGAATTTGATGTTTTAAACAAAACACAAACACAAAAAGGGTAAATGTTTTAAGCATGAAGCTTTAGCTCAGATGAAATCCATTTGAATTCAACTATTTCAAACTACAAATGAATAAAGACTTCTCATAATTTTATCTCTAGTTTCCTTACTGAGAAAATAGAAAGTCAGCTATGAAAAGCAAATTTCTATTCTCTTATTTTTATATTAGACTTTCTATTATCTGGTGTGTGTGTGTGTGTGTGTGTGTGTCTGTGTGTCCATGTGTGTGAGTGTGTGTGGTGTGTGTGCATGTCCTGGGGCTTGAACTCAGGGCCTGGGTGATATTCCTGAGATTCTTGGCTGAAGACTAATGCCATACCACATACCACTTGAGCGACATCTCTACCACTGCTCCTGCTATTTCTTCTTCTTCTTCTTCTTCTTCTTCTTCTTCTTCTTCTTCTTCTTCTTCTTCTTCTTCTTCTTCTTCTTCCTCCTCCTCCTCCTCCTCCTCCTCCTCCTCCTCCTCCTCCTCCTCCTCCTCCTCCTCCTCCTCCTCCTCCTCCTCCTCCTCCTCCTCCTCCTCCTCCTCCTCCTCCTCCTCCTCCTCCTCCTCCTCCTCCTCCTCCTCCTCCTCCTTCTTCTTCTTCTTCTTCTTCTTCTTTTCTTCTTCTTCTTTTCTTCTTCCTCTTCTTCCTCTTCTTCTTCTTCTTCCTCTTCTTCCTCTTCTCCTCCTCCTCCTCCTCCTCCTCCTCCTCCTCCTTCTCCCTCCTTTTTTCTTCTTCCTTTGTTTTTGGTAGTTAATTACAGATAAGTCCTGCCCAGTCTGGCTTTGAAGTAGAATCCCCTCAAGATTTCAGTCTCCTTATTAACTAATATTACACAGGCATGAGAAACCAGCACCTCACTATTTGGTATAATTTTGAATACAAGAAATAATTCACTTGATAAGTAGAAATAAGACAAATGAAAATGTCTTGGGAGAGAAAATTCAGTGACATATATGCAAGCTGGAATATAGATGATTGACAAGTGATCATTTCTTGAGACAAGATTTTGATAACTGAGATGGCTTTTGTTAGAAGCCAGAGGGTACAAGTTAAAGCAGGGGAATTAAAGCTGAATTACTTTTCTTTCATTTGTATCTTAGGAACAGATTGAGAGGAGTCATAATTTGACATTCAGTTTTTGTCTCTCAGCATCTTGGGGTAACCTGGAGGATGCTAGTAAATATTAAACAATAAAAAATATGCCTACCTGTGTTTTCACAAAAGGAACACTGAACTGTGCATAGGGATTGATCACTCTAGGCCTGGTATCCCTGCCAACTCTATCAGCTTTGCCAGGTTCCCAAGGATTAATTTCTGCTTATAGAATTTATACCTGGCAGCTAAATGTTATCAAGGTGGATATTGCATATTTCAACCAAGTTTCAGCAAAATTGTCAACTCACAGAAAAAAAAATAGCTGCAGATTATTTCTTTGTGAACAGAGTAACTCTGCATGGAAAACACATTCTGGGAAATAATATTAAAATATGCAGCATAACTCACAATGAATTCTAAAGGGAAAAGAAAAATGAAACTGTTAATAGAAAGTCCTTAAAAATATGAATTCTCCAATTTTGAAAAGCATGTTCTATGCTTTCAGGAGAATATGGTATTGCTCTTATAACCCACTAAAAATTAGAGAAAACCAGTGAGATAGGTAAATGAAGGTTTAAAGTACGTATTTTAGAATGAATCATGAATGCAAAAAAATAAAAAAGAGGGTCTTACTCTTTGATATTTATAATTCTAAAGACAACACGAAATGGATGAACAGTGGAAATAAAGGGGAATTTTTGGCAGTTACTTCCATTGAACCTGCCTTACCTTTGAGAAATATTTTTCATCTGTGTCTAATGGAATGTAGCTAATGTTTTATTGAGATTCTGTAATGTGAGCCAATTCTTCCTTGCATGTGCATTACAAAGGATAAGATGTGATTGATTCATATCCTAGTTCAAAATTTTCTCTTTCTAAATTTAAATAAACTCTTGGCTTTTCCACAAATGATCCTGGATTTAAACTCTGTCCTTTTTTTTTGTTTTTCTCTCTTTAAAAGCAGTTTGATTCTGTTCCTTGATTCTTCTTTTAAAATGTAGTAAATAATACAGGAAATTGAATTTATAAAACTATTATATTCACAATTTGTTCAAAGTTGTATTTGTGCTGTTTTTCTTCTAGTTAGCAGCAGCTGAACAAGTATTACATAAAAATTAAATGAAGGGGCTAGGAAAGTGGCTCAGTGGTAAAGCGCTTGCCTTGCATGCATGAGGCCCTGGGTTTGATTCCTCAGCACCACATAAGCAAAAAGAAAAAAGTCAGAAGTGGCACTGTGGCTCAGGTGGTAGAGCACTAGCCTTGAGCTGAACAGCTGAGGGACAGTGCCCAGGCCCGGAGTTCAGGCCCCACGGACTCCCAAAAAAATAGATATTAGATGAAGATTTAAGCTACCGTGGTACCTGGGATATATGTCACAAAATAAATATATTTGAAGAGTGGAAATGTATTCCAAAGAAAGGGGGCAATTTTAGATGTAAATGTCAATATAATAAAAAATAAGGCAGACTGGAGAGCTTTTGTTTTTGAGCCTGTATCACTTAGAAAACATTTAATTTCTGACATAATATATTTCATAATACATTGTGACATAAAGCTGATTACTGCAGGATTAACAAAATCACTTTTCCATCGTTAGAGAATGATTTAGAAACATTAAACTATTATGTAGCTAACAGGAGCAGATCTCAGTCTAATTTAAGGGAGAATTTATTTTATTCCTAGAGTCTGATGATCACTTTAAGGGATAAATATTGAACTTACTTTTTTCATAATTGAATTTAAATTTATGGGAAAATCCTAATACAGGATATCTTAAATTACATAATTATAAATGGATGTTCTTTTTTTACATGGACAGAATTTTTAATTTTCTTTTTGACATAAACTTCGGAGTTGTGATCATATACACAAACCTGTAACATGTGTGAAACAACATTCGTTTTAAGTTTAAGCTCTACAAAGAAGTTTGAATTTGCAATGAATTCAATGCTCTTGAGGAATATCACCCTTTCCATCTTCTTCCTTCTCATCTATCCCAACCCACTAATCCCCTCAAAGTACCAGGATTCATTTCACATCATTTCACTGAACATTATGACTGTATTAATGCACCATTTCCTCCTCCATTTGTTTTCCCTTCCCCTTCTCAATTAATATATGTGTAAAATTTTAACACATGTATTAATTATTCTATACTTAAGAACATTGGCTGGTTTGGAAACATAATTTAAAACAGTGCATGTCTATAGTTGTTTGAGTATTATTTATTCAACCATGATCTCAGGTCCTAGAAACAAGAAGTAATTTGATATTCTTGATTCAAATTCCTGCTGCCTGTTTATATTATTTAACTTAGCTAATTAATTATCATTTTATGGCATGAAGAGTAATGATTACACTAACGCATTAATACCACATGTTTTTATTGACAATTAGGTAATTATAGATAAATCATTAATAACATAACAAAATTCAATAAATTAACATTTTAAATAAAATGTCATTACAAATGATCAAATATTTAAAGGGAAATTGAACAAAAATTATTAAAAAATCATGTTCTCTTGTTGCATTGATTTTTAAAAATGTCCATTAGCTTTCTTTTATGTTATAGACATTATAAAGCTTTATTTTCTAATGTTTTATCTTTAGTAATTTATTAATAAAGGAGTAGTACAATTTTGTGAAAACACTGAAGTTCCAGGATCTAAGATCATTATTTCTCAAATATTTAAAGACTAAATATATTAATTAAACACACTTTTCAAAAGATTAGGCTTCAACCACAGCTTTTCAGAAAGTATTAATTACACTGTATTACTAATGGGCTCCCAGACGAAATTGCTAGATATATTATTATACAGATAGCTAGTCTGTGAGAGTTGTATCTATATTGTGTAAACTTAGAGTAAGTAACAACCATTTTCTGAGCTACTAGACCCATAGGAAATTAATCTTCAACCTTGTTCACAATATATTATCTCACTGAAAAGCTACAATTACCTGATCCAATATGCATTAATATTTAGGCTTTTATTCTCCCTTTAATGATTCAAATTACCTCTATGGTGATTATAAATGATCACCTACTCTGCTTTCTTTCCCTTGTTTAATGTAAGATACCTTAAATCCCATCCAGTGGTTACTTAGCCTTGTAGCACATAACATTAACGTCTATTTATGTCACTATTTTATTAGTGTTCAGATTATTATAAAAGCAGATAGTAAAAGTGGAGAATGGAAAATATATCATAAAGTGTGTGTGTGTGTGTTTGTGTGTGTGTGTGTGTGTGTTTTCTTGAGCTGAAGTTGGTTTATTACAGAAAGAGAAGAAAGGAAGAAAAAGAGAGGGTAAGGGCGGGAATGTAATTTAAATAATTTATAGATGTATACAAACATAATAGTGAAATACACTAAATTTGTTCAAAAGAAAAAGCCAGAGCAGCACAAGTTATAACTGAATAAAAGAGGAGATAAACTGTTCAAAGGGCATCATATCCAAGAATATAAATATAGCAATTTTACATAATTCATTTACACTAAGAAAAAAATCTAATATATATGTATGTTAAAAATAAAGATCTAGCTGGGTACTGGTGGCTCATACTTGTAATTCTACCTAGAGAAGAGGCTGAGATCTGAGGATCATGTTTCAAACCCAGCAGGGCCAGGAAATTCCAGGAAAGTCTTATCTCCAATTTATCACAGAAAAAAGCCCAAAGTGACACTGTGGCTCAAGAAAAAGTGTTATTCTTGAGCAAATAGAGCTTAGGGACAGCATCAGAGTTCAAGCCCAGGGACCTGTAAAAAAAATCTAAATTGCCATACTTAATATTTACTTACTTGAAAATGTGATACACTTAATCACTTTGACTTTCCCTGTAAAATACAATTTCACTTAGTAGAGATTTAATGCTGTTTTACAATTCTGAATTTAATTCTCTGATTCTCTTAATTTGCTATTTGCTTGCTCTAATGCTTGAAATATCAAAGTAGGATACAGATTGACAATACAAGCAATTTGCACAGTAGTTTATTTGATGAGTCATGGAGTTATTGAACCAGTCAGAAATTATAAGACTGCTACTAGGTTGCAAGAATCAATAAAGAAAAAGCAAAAAAGAAAGCAAAGCAATGTGAGATGAACAGAGTAGATATGTATGACAATCTTTAAAGCATCTGTTTCAAGATATCCTGCTGGTTGTGGAAAAATTAAATTAGATTCAAATATAAATGTGACATATTTTAGGATATGAATTGTCATTTGTTTGTCAGGCAGGCTTATGTTATTTGAAATCATTGCAATTACATTTCTTTTTAAATTCCAGGCTGCTCTAACAAAATGTCTTTTTGACATTATTACTACCAGTACTAATTTTTTTTTTATTTTAGTCTGGAATGAAAATATTCATCTGTATACAGTGTTTTATCTTCTTTGGGTAGAAAACTTTTTTTCTAACTGGAATAAGTGTTGATTATTTTCGTCATTATTGTTTTGGTAATGTCAGACAAAATAACTTCTATAAGTCATGTTTATTTCAACTTTGTCTTTTTGCTAAGAAAATAACAGTAGAAAGATCAGGTAAAGAGGAGTGAATTATCAGTAATATGAATCTACATTACTATATTACACATATTGTAAAAGTGAAGGATCTATCACATCAGGTCATCTCAAACTAATCAATATGACTAATATAAGCTTGGTTTGGATATTGTTGGGTGCATAATTCTTTTTCTAGCATCTAAATTAAAAAAGTAAACATTTAATGCACCTACTGACTTCTGACATCCAATATTCAAATTCTGACTAAGTAGAGTATTTACCTAATCTTTCTATTTTTCACATCAGGAAAATAACTTACTTTAAAGAGCTTATCTTTACATAAAATATTAAGTAACTTACTGTAGATAGTTCGTCTTAAACCATCATTATTCTCTTGGGTTTCTCATTTGTATGGGAATGAACCTGTTTATGATTGTAGTGTCATTGCTAACTATCATGACTTGAAAAGTTTGCTATCTTGACTGTTTTCTTTCAGAGCAAAGTAAGGTTGGTAACATTATCATTAGAGAGCCTTCAATTTAGAGTTTTCTAAATTGATTCTTTTTCTCCTTACTAACTGTAGTTTCATTCTATGAAATGATTTGAGAACTTGTATGAAGATGTACTCTCATTGAGATTGTTTTAAGGGTTATATGGTCAGTCATCCCTGAAGTAGATGTTAACATTGATTATTGCATAGAATATTTCATGATTTGCATTTATTCCTTAAAGACGATGAATTTCTAATATGTGAAAGTAACATTATTACAAATTTAAAAGCTATAATGTTAAATCAAGTAGTTACAATGAATTAACTGTCATATAATAGTATATTATATGTAATATAATAGTATTATAGAGTTCAAATCTTTTAGAAAGACTAAGTCAAAGTAAAAAACAAAAAACAAAAAACCAGGACATGGCTACATCCAAGGGGATTAGGACCAAGGTAGAAGATTAGTACCAAGGATAGACCAATGAAGGAAGATAGAGGAGAAAGAATGGGGTCAAGCATTCATTGTCTACATGATAAAATTACAACAAGCTAAGGGATGGGGTAGATCAAAGAGAGGTGTGAATGTTGAATGGGTGACACTGAGCACAATGCATTGTATTAAAAAACTGCTTGTTATATATATCCTTTGTACACCGACCTAAAGATAATAAAAACTTAAAAATAAGCAAGAAACTAAAATACATTTATAACTTCAAGACAAAAGATAAAGACAATGTATACTAATTTCAATGACTCTTCAAAATAGAACCACAAAGAGAGAGACAGATTTTCTCATTTCCTTCTTTGGCATTTAAAAGACTGTGTGATATTTATTGAAACATTTTGGCTGGACTTTGAGACCATATGTCAAATTAATTAATGTAAACGATATTGAGTTCTTAAAGCATATACTCCATTTCCTTGCTTTAAACATCTGAACAAATGTACATTGAGAACAGATACAACTGAACATTTTATACTGGTAACCATAATCAGTAAATAAAAGATAATCAGTTCATAAATAACCCATTGTAAACAACTCAATATGTGAGTAAACAGATGGAGCTGGCAAGGTGCCCTCAATGTCAAAGAATTCAGACCTGGATAACTGATGGGGTAGAAAAAGAAGAGCCTAGCAGGGGCAAGCATTGTCCTAAGGAAACATGTTCTCTGCATCCTGTTTAGTAGTGATCTAGGATACTCAACAGAAAATTTCTGAATTAAATACACCTTTTATGTTATATGACTAGAAAAAAAGCCAACTGATAACATTCCACTGGGTATGTTGCTATGGGTTGCACACCTGCAATATTTGTCTTAACTTTATAAGATTCTCACAAGCCTTGAAAAATTCACATACAGCATTTATAGAGTTGATACTATTATTTAACAATTGAAACTATAATGTAAACTATTAAGTTTTTTTTCTTAAAGAAGTATTTACATAACTAGCAAAATTAGTGGATTATTCATCTGAGGCTGATTTTCTGTTAGGATTTTATGGGGTGTTTTATTTTTCATACGTTTTTAATATTGTAAAAATATTGCACAGAGGGGTTACAGTTACATGAGCAAAGTAATGAGTACATTTCCTATCAAGCATTTACCTCTTCTTTTGTTTTTCCCCTACCATCCCTTCCCTCCCACCTCCACAACTACACCCCCTACAGGCGCTTAAATTGTAAAGTTTGTTTTTCAACATAGTGTCTTGTGCATCTCATTGTTACAACAGGTCAACCTGTATCCCTATTTAAGCATTTTGTTTTTTTTCCCTTGCCCTCCCCAAAGTAGACAAGTGTATATACAAGATGCAGGGCATCAACATCAAATACAGTGAAAACAGGGGTTATACCATGGGGGAGGAACATACAAAGAAACAAAAAAAAAGCACATGGTACATTATAAATACATTAGAAACAATAGCAGGAAAGAAAAAAACAACTGTGTCCCTATCTTGGGGTTCATTTTGCTTAACATCATCTTATCTGGTTATAATGTACATAGCTTTTGACTTTTTCTGCATGTCCCAGACATATACTAGTTATTGCAAATAAGGGAACCCATAAGACCTCTGTTTCTTTGGGCCTTGCTTACTTCACTTAATATAATTTTTTTCTATTTCCGAACAAATGGGGCAATATCATTCTTTCTGATGGAGGCATAGAGCCATAGTAATCAAAACAGCTTGCTACTGGCACAAGAGCAGACCTGAGGAACAATGGAATAGAATTGAAAACACAGAAATGAACCAACAGACCTAACCTTTGATAAGGGAGCTATAAAAATAGAATGGAAGAAAGACAGCCTCTTCAATAACTGTTGCTGGCAAAAATTTGTTAATCACCTATGGAAATAAGGCTAGATCCGTATATACCACCCTGCACCAGAATCTACTCCAAATGGATCAAAGACCTCTGAGTCAAAACAGACACCCTGAAAACATTATAGGAAGGAATAGGAGAAATCCTAAATCACCTCGGCACAGACCGAAATTTTCTTCATAGAGACCCAGAAACACAAAAAATCAAACAAATGGGATTGATTGATTGATTGATTGATTGAGCTTAAACTCTGGACCTGAGTGTTGTCCCTCAGCTCTTCAGTGCAACGCTAGAACTCTACCACTTGAGCCACAGCACTACTTCCAGCTTTTTCTGTTTAGATGGTGCTGAGGAATCTAACCCAGGGTCTCATGCATGCAAGGCACTCTACCACTGAGCCAACTTCCCAGCCCCTTATGATTTTTATGCATAATTTTTTAATTATGCAACTTGGAGGGGATTGTACTTTATAAGACATTATCTCATTTATGTAATTCATTGTCTCAATTCAATTAAGAGTAAAGGATATTAATAAAGTCGATTTTTAAATGAAAATAAATACATTTCTTCATAAATTATAAAAATAATAAATTAAAACTATCAGAATTATTTGGCTTAAAATAGCCAAATGCTCAATCTACTATCAGAAAGGAAATTGCCATTCCTTTTTCTAATCTTCCTGTCCATAAATAAAATTACTTACCTCACATGAGAAAATCAATGTAAATAATATTCAGTGGACTCAAAATGTTTAATACTTCCTACATTGATTCATTAAATCTGACTCTATTCTTAAAAATAAGCCTCTATTTTTAAACCCCTCCTTTCCTATTAATGCAAAGTATTCTCTGAAGCATGGCTCTAAAATTTGTACGTCATCAAAAAAAGCAAGTAAAATATTACGCAAAATTTTAGATTCTCTGCATATTTTGTTTAAATAGCTCTATAATTTTGATAGCTAACTTTCATACGCAAAAATTTTCCAAAACTGTTCTACACTCTTTTCATTGAAATAATAGAATGTGGAGAATTTATCACATGAAAATATTTTATACCTTTGATTGAAACTATCTTATTAATTATTATACTTAAATGTCTGTAACTATGAAACTTTGGGTTCTGCAATTTAATTGAGATGTTTCCAGTTCTAAGTAATATGCACTAATGTGTTTCTGATATTATAAAAGTAAAAACCTGCATTTTTACATAAAATCATTTGCAGGTGATTTTGTATAATCATGAAAGTGATGTCTGAATTCTATAATTAAATCACATCTATTCACCTCAAACATTTTATATTTTTTTCTCAACAACACTTAACCAAATGTTAGGTGTCTCTAATGCAGTAATTCTGAGACAAATGGAATGTACTATATATTAAAATATTCATTTTAATGCTTTAATGGACAAGTATATACTTTCTAATGGGTTACTACAGAATCAAAAAGTTTACAAGCTTTCAGTCTGGTCCTGAAACTCTACCAGAGTACTTCTGGCATCAGAAATTACTATAGAGTTCTATTGTCCTATAACAATGAAGTTTTTGAAAGGCAGTTCAAGTACAAATATATATCCAGACCAGGGATTAAGGCACACGGGGTAAATATCCTTTGAAGATTTGTACATGCATCCATGAACAAACATTAATCCCTGTCATCTCTTTGCCACACACAGTTTAAGATATCAGTATTTTCCCTTTCACGATACACATAGGAAATGAATATATATTATTCATAAAACGACTCTGCTGTGATAAACTCTGAAGTGTATCTTAGCCGATAATATCTTCATTTATTTTCTTCTCTGCTCTGAACTTGATCCTAGATGGTTGCTGACCACCCCTGGCAAGCTAGTACCTCTGTTATTAATTTCAGGGACTCAAAGGAAGGAACCTAAGAATCATTGTATCCTTCTCACACTCAGATTTTTATGGTTTTTGATGAACATTCATCATTAATCAGCTTGTTCTACCTTGTGCCCTATCATTCAAGCTGTTATTAATTTTACTTTACTAATGTTAATACTGTGGTTTAAACTCAGAGTATCACACTTGTTTTGCAGGCACTCTGTTGCTTGAGCCAGGTCATCAGACCATTTTTGCGTTAGATACTTTTTTGTACATCTCATGTTTTTTTCTGAATCCACTTGACCTAATATAATCTGGGTTATATCCATAGTATACATGGCCAGGGCAAAAGAAAACCTGTAAAATTTCACTTGATGAAAAACTTACCTCAACTAACTAACCAGGGTAATAAAGAATTTTCTGTAACTGTCCCAATGTACAGAAACAGACCTAGATCTTCCTGCCTATGCCTTTGGAGGCTACTTAGCTGAGATTACAAACCAAGCATGGATTATTTGTTGAGGTGGACCATCACTGTCATGGTGCCAGAGCTTGTCTCTAGCAACATTCAACCCAACCTTTGCCTTCAGTTTAGGCAGGAAACAGTGGTGAAATGACGCTTTAAAAGAATTGTCACTTTCAAGATGTGTTTTTCACTTCTGGCTTTCATCATCATGACTGGAATGTTCCTGATCTTGAATTTCATTTTGTTCTTGACAGTTGCTATTGTCTAAATGTTTTTGATCCATACATTTTTGCACATCATCAAGTTCGGAAAGTGTTTGGATAATATCTTCAAGAACATTTTTGCTTCATTTTCTCTCTCTCTTATTTTCTTCACAGTACCCTGTTCTCTCTTTTTCTTTCTCTCTCTCCCATTTGATATTTGCTTGGATTCTTCACATTCATCCATACACAAGTATACTTTATTTTATTCTATCATTTGATGGTTGAAGTCCTCTAATTTCTTTGAAAAATTCTGTCCCTTAAGTGTCAAATTTCTATCTATTCACCTCATCTAGCTGTTGATAGATCTGGTAAAAACACAAACAAAAAACCACTTTTTCTACATCTCCTACTAGTTCCAACAGATTATTCAATGTGTTTTAGTTATTTGAAGTAGGTTCTTCCAGCTTTTTCCCCAAAACAGTATTATTTTATTTTATCCAAGACTTTATGAATATTAGATTGAGGAGATTCTGAACTGTCATTTTCTTTTGGTACCACTGCTTTCTCTGTATTAGAGAAGTTACTTTCTGGCTTACTTCATTGTTATCCTTTCTGTTTCTTTCCTTTATAGCGTTCCTTCCAACTTCTCAGTATTCATTGCTTTATATCTGTGTAAAAAAGAATTGTGATTTTGTCCAGATGTTTCTTCATCAAACTACTAACTTCAGGCTAAAACTGTGGGTGGAAGTATTTATTTAGTTATATAGTGCCTTCCTTTATTTACCATTAGGAACTGTGAACTTTTATCCATTGACCACAACTTTCATATAGTTGTTTTTATGTTAAGATGTAGTATTGTAGCCATTTGCTGAAGGGAATACCAACATATTATTCCATTGCTGTGAAATGTAAAAGCTACTGAAATTCTGGTTTGAACACTTGAATTTTATTGTCAAATAAGATGCATGCTATTATATGAGCACCAAGAGTAACATAAGTAACGTAAGTATATTTCAGTAAGGTTGAATAATTGGAAAAATCATTTTCCAACTATACTACGTCATTGAAACAACTAGATGAGTTAAATTCATTTAATAGCAAAAATCTCAAGTCAAAATGAAATATTTTATGCTAAACTTAAAAAAACTGAAAACAAATGGCAGGACTTCTGAGTTATTTTGTCAGAAGGACTGAAGAGTTGGGAGTTACATGGCCAGTGTGGTTTTGGGTGGAGGAGGTAACTGATGGTGATGGAAATGGTCCTGATGTTTGTCATAATGTTTATAGAGGAAGTGATAGTAGAAATATTAGAACTAAAATTACTGATTGAATTGTGATGGTACTGGAAAAAGTTGTGAAAATAATGTTAAAATCTATTTTAAAAATTATAGAGTATGTTATGTAAAAATAGAGTATGTTAAATAACACATCCCACAAGACGATGAATAATTGACCTGCTTCTAACACTATGAAAGGCATTCTTTTTGAATGGACTGAAAATTACCTTTACTTCATCTTAAATTATTCATCTTTCATTGATAGTTGGTTCTTGCTGAATTGATTTAAAATGGTATTGAAGGAAAGAGCTGGTTGGGATTTTTCTGAATACTAAACCATATTACCTCTTAGTAGAACTGTGTGTAGGACCCTTTTGTGTGTTCTTTCAAATTTTATTTGTACTGCTTTTATAAATCTTATGATTTTGGAATACACATATTTATCTGAATTACTTGAGAATAAAGACTTTGTTGTTTTATTCTGTGTCTTGTTTCTGTAGTATTTTTTGCCAGTCCTGGGGCTTGAACTCAGGGCCTGAACACTATCCCTGAACTTCTTTGGTTCAAGACTAGCACTCTCCCATTTGAACCCCTGTGTCACTTCCAGCTTTTTCTGTGTATGTGGTACTTAGGAATCAAATCCAGGGCTTCATGCATGCTAGGCAAGCACTCTACCATTAAGCCACATTTCTAGCCCATATGTAATATTTTGAAATATTATTATGAAGAAAGTATGGAATGACAGCCACTGTGCAGTGTACAAAAATGTTATATTTGTTTCTGTTAAACAACATTAATTTACTCTAAGTCCCATAATACCAAATTTACTAGATATGTATTTCTTGATCTCTACTAGAGTTTCAGTTCTACCTAAGGTCACCTACTATTGGTCAGCAATCCTCATAGAAATACAATCAGGGTCTCTAAAATTGTCCATATTCCCTCTCTTCTAGAGATGTGTTGCTTTAGAATATATAGATGGTTGAGGTACTTAAACATGAAGCTAGTATGACAATGAATAGCCCCTTTCAGAGATTGCATTGGATGCATTCCTCTTTCTTACCTACTCTGAATGGAGCACTTTAGGCTGGGATAATAAGGACCATAGGTCTGTCTTTGGCTTCCCAATGAGAGGAGTCTTTTCCCATTTCTCTTGGCTATTTTTCATTTATGTCACTCTACTTCGGGAATACGCTCTCTTTTGGAATCTTGTAAGTGATCATAGAAGCTGTCTTAGAATAATTGTTCTTTGAGAACTTTTCTTTCCCCTTTGAATCTTATCTTCTTTCACTGTGAAAAGAAAAAAAAATCAGATTACTTTCCATTAAATAAAGCATATTTGGGAAACGTAGAAATATGTGAGGAACCACATTAGAGGTAACACCTCAATAAATCATTTTGATGTACATGGAGTGACTATTTCTGAAATCAATAAGAATGAGATTAGTTTGGCGATGAGAGCAAATTCTAATTTCATTTTAATTGGGTACACTATGAGGACAAACTCTAATAGTTTGTAATAGTTTTTATAGCTCCATAAATCACAGATCCTGTGTTACTATTGTTAAATGATCAGCCCCTGATAGTTATTGATGTTTAGAAACAATCTCTTCAGAGCTAGCAGGTTAGGACAGAGTCAAGATTCTAGTGGATGTGTTGCTAGCATATAGAATCACAGTGTAATGCTATGGGAACATGGGCAGTAAAGTCTGCTTTTGAGCTTAGGCCACCTATTGACTGGTAGAGGGGAAAAAAGAAATGAACTTAAACTGGACTGAGAGACACTGGGACCTTGAACTAGTTTCCAAAGTGATGATTTCATCCATTCTTCCTTATCTGACCTCATCATCATCCTAGCTCCATAAATCTGCTATTTGCATTGCCTAAGAAGCCCACAATCCTGTGAACTGTTTTTATGGATGTTGTTAGCTTTATATTGTAGATTTTAAACCAGAACAAAACAATTATTCTAGTCTCTATCTTATTCTGAAGAGAAAGAACATTATTTCAGATCAGCCAGTTTTAAGAAATGCTGAGAGTTTTCTTATTAGTTCTGTTCCTTTTTCTCCTGATAACATCCAAAATAAATTAAACTCATGTGCTGATCTGCAGCTCACATCAAACTCCTTAGTTTGCAGGATTTAAATAACTTCAAATATGTCCCTAGGGTTTATCCCAATTGAATTAATAGCCAGGTCCCTACCAAATAATCTCTTAAAAGGCAACACAATCTTCTCTTGTAGAATGGAGTCTCTGACAAATTTCTGCTTAAATGACTGCTGTTGGGAATTGATGTGCATTTAAAACACACAGAGATCTTGTTAAAATGTTGATTTTTAAACCCAAATCCCAGCTTTTCTGATTGTGTACACTTGATGTGGATCCCAGCACTCTGCATTTTTAACAAGCCCTCAGGTGATCCTTAGACAAATACTGTGCCTGCTGACTTGACCTTCTGCCTCAAATGATTTCTTAGACTTTTCTTCGCTCGAATCATAGTAGATATTTAATGGGTTGTTTTCATTTTATTCCTTTCTGCCATCAATCCTTGTCTTCTTTGGGGGAGGAGGATATATATATATATATATATATATATATATATATATATATATATATATATATATATATATATATATATGTATATATGAATTTGCCTAATTTTCTTCTTGTTAATTTTACAGTTAATTAAAAAGACTAATAAATACTTTTAGCTTTGTTATGCTATGTTTTAATAGTTTTACTTGCTCTTGAATTTTGCCTATTGAAATTCTGCTTATTTATTTACTCATGTATTGATTTAGTCATTTGCTGTGTAAGTTTTGATTTTGCTTGTTTTGGAAACAGGGTGTTCACTGTGCAGCACATACTAGTCTCAAGCTTGGGACCCTCCTGAATGAGCCTCTTGAGTGCTAAGATCCTTATACTGCTATCTGAAATTTATTATTTTTCTCACTGAACCACTTACAGAGTTGAGATTCATTTTGAATTCACTAACTCACGTCACAGTTGTTAAATGAAGTATGTTTACAAGTGTTTATATTGGGAAAGAAGAAAATATAAACCTCATTTACTACAAATAATAGATTTGTTAAACCAAACAATTTTTTAAAAACACAACAATGAAAAATAGAGATCCCTAATGTTGACAAGTACAGAAAATAAAATGATCAGAAGCTTCTTCCTTGAAAAGAGTAAACTTACATACAATTTAAATTCTAGGCAGTTTATAAAAAGAAAAATGTCAAAATTACTACTATTTATACTGAAGAGAAGTGAGACTATTATGAACCTAGACATTCATCAATTGATGGAAGAAAGGAATGAGTGAATTAGCCATGGCTCATAAATTGAATAAGTACGTGAATGGGGAAGTTCCATGAAAGACACATATCCCTCAGGTGAAAAAGCATACCTGAAGCAACGGACTTTGTAGTCACAAGCCCTTAACCACTGATTAACAAACCCTCAACAAAGAAAGAGAAAGGCAGTCAGTCCTGCTGAACTCACTGTTACGTTTCATCCATTATTATAAAAACAACTATGTATTAATTTTTCAGCAATTTAATTTTATTGCGGGAAGAACATATAACATGAGCTGTATCTAGCCTTATGATGAAAAAATTATGAGGAAAATACGGTATTTTCAACTATTGATGATAGTGTTGTGTAGCATATCTCTAAACTTTACCCTGCTTCAATTATATATCACCTCCTGAGGGCTCTTCTTCTCATTGTACATCATCCCACAGCCCTAGAAACTACCATTCTACTCTTTGAGTTTATTTATTTTACCATTTGAGAGATGTTATATAAGTACAAGAAGCTTTTTTTGTCTTGAGTTCACTGGATTTTTCATTCAGTGTATTTTCCAGGTTTATTCATGTTGTATATTGTAAAATTTCCTTACAAATAATGTTGTTTTCAGATATGTTTATACTTTTACTTTCTGTGATTTGCCATGTATACTGTGGAGTGAGGAGTTTGATTTTTTTTTCTTCTTTTCTTGTTTGCAACATGAAGTCAGCTGATGCATTAGTTGTATCTTATTTTCTCTTCTGATTATATTATAGATCAAGTGTTAATAGATTTCTGGGATTAGCATTATACTTCATTGGTTAATTTATCTCATTCTATTCCAACATAACACTCACATAATCACTCTAGCTTTGCATTGATTTTGATAATTTATCAGATATTAAAGGAGTACTGTCTTTTCAGTCTAGTAATAAAAATGAGAAAGGAAAATTTAAACATGGAAAAGTTCTCCATACAATTATTTACCATGTTGTTTCTCCCAAAGACAGGAAAATTGTACAACTTGCAGAAAGTTTTCTGTTAATATAAATAAGCTTATTTTATTTCAAAAACACAGATAAACATTGAAAAATAATTTTTAACTTTGGAAAAACTACAGTCTACCACAGTCTTTCCCCTTGACAATGATGTATAATTATTTTAATATTTAAAATTGTTTTAAAGAAGCAAATATGTACAGTTGTGAGCAATTTATTATCTGTCATCAAGTATTATGAGAAGTAGTTCAGAATAAGATTGCAGAGCAGTTTGGTAAAGTGACATGGTCTTGTCCTTCATTCTTATTACTTGATGCTTTCTTACAACTGCTCACCCAGCAAATTATCATAAGATTTACTGAGGATAGAAATCATTAAGTGATAACTGGGGCTGTTTTCAAAAATTGGATAAAATAGTTTGCTTATACTATTTGTTACATGTTTTTCAATATATAAAGTATTTTGTATATTTGTAAGTGAAATTAATTCATACAGTAAAACAAGCTGGGCAATGATGCTTGATTCTTGTAAACCTAGCTACTCATTAGGCTGAGATCTAGAGGATTGCAGGTTGAAGCCAGCCCAGGAAGAAAATTGTGCAAATACCTGTTTCCAAATAAGTAGCAAAAAACTGGGCTGGAAATATCACTCAAGTGGTACAGAAGCAGCTGAGCATGCATGAGAACCTGAACCAAAAACTCAGAAAAAGAAGAGAGAAGAAAAGTAAAACAATTTGGATAATTCTGAATATTTATACACCAAATACTGGAGCACCCAACTTCATCAAACAAATTTGACATTAAAAACACACACAGAGGGCTGGGAAGGTGGTTCAGTGGTAGAGCGCTTGCCTTACATGCCTGAGGCCCTGGGTTCGATTCCTCAGCACCACATAAGCAAAAAGAAAAAAGCTGGAATTGGTGCTGTGTCTCAGGTGGTAGAGCACTAGCCTTGAGGTGAAGAGCTGAGGGACAGTGCCCAGGCCCAGAGTTCAGGCCCCACGACCGGACCCCAAAAAAAAAATACACACAGAGATCCAAGCATATTAATTATTTGTCACTTTAACACATCACTGTTGTCTCTGAATACATTATCCAGGCAAAGTCTCATCAAAGATCCTCAGACCTAAATAATTGCATTGACCGACTAGACTTAACAGACATCTACAGAATATTTCGCCCAACAGTATGAGAATATAAATTTTTCTCAGCAGATCACGGAATAATACCCAAATAGATAATATTTTAGGCCACAAAGCAAATCTGTGCAAACTGAGAAAAAATTGAAATTATTTCCTCTTTCTTGTCAGACAACAACAGAATAAAATTACAACTCTACACAGAGGGCTATCACAGAAAATTCTCCAAATCATGGAGATTGAAAAACACATTGTTAATCCAGACACTGGTGGCTTACACCTGTAATCTTAGCTACTCAGGAGGCTGAGATCTGAAGATGATGGTTCAAAGCCAGCCCGGACAGGAAAGTCCGTGAGACTCTTATCTACAATAAAACACTAGAAAACCGGAAGTGGTGCTATGGCTCAGGCAGTAGAGTGCTCACCTTGAGCTGAAGAGTGCAGGGACAGCACCCAAACCCAGAGTTCAAGCCCTACAACCAACAACAAACAAACAAACAAACAAACAAACACATTGTTAAATAACCAGTGGGTCACTGAAAAGATCAGAATGGACAGTCAAATATTTGTGGAAGTTAACAAAAATGAACACACAAAATAATACTGGCTACTCTGGGATATAGCAAAGACAGTACTCTGAGGAAAATTTTTAGCTCTGAGTGCCTACATAAACAAATTGGAGAAATTTCAAATTAACACTTTAATGATGTAACTTAAACTTCTTGAAAAAAAGGAACAAGTAAAACCCCAAACAAGTAGATGGAAAAAAATTAGCAAAATGAAAGAGAAATAAATTCACTAGAGACTAACAAAACCATAGAAAGAATCAATAAAACAAACAGTTGGTTCTTTAAAAAAAATAACAAAATTGAATATATATACCACGTTTTCTTGATCCATTCATCTACTAAGGGGCATCTGGGTTGATTTTATATCTTGGCTATGGTGAATAATGCTGTGATAAACATAGTTTAGTATGGCCTTGCTTGATTGTTTGGATAAATGCCCAAAAGTGGGATTGATGGATCTAGGGAAGCTCTATGTGGAGTCTTTTAAGGAACCTCCATACTGCTTTCCAAGGTGGTTGGACAAGTTTACACTCCCACCAACAATGCAGTAGGGTTCCCTTTTGGCTACATCTCCTCCAGCATCTGTTGTTATTAGATTTCTTGATTGTAGCCATTCTAACTGGGGTGAAGTAGAATAACAATGTTGTTTTATTTTGCATTTCTTTTATGGATAGAGAAGTTGAGCATTTCTTCATGTGTCTGTTGGCCATTCTTATTTCCTTTTCAGGGAAGTCTCTCTTTAAATCTATACCTCCATCAGAAAAAATGACCCTGCCCCATTTGTTAGGAAATGGAAAGACTGGGAAAAAATTATATTAAGTGAAGTAAGCCAGACCCAAAGAAACATGGATCCCATGGTTTCCCTTTTTTGCAATAACTAGTAAATGTCTAAGAGAATCTTACCAGACAAGTAGAACAGGTCAAAAGCTATGCACATATGACCATATAAGATGATGCTAAGCAAATAAACCCCAAGATAAGGACACAAGAGGTTTTATCTTAGTTGCTGTTGTTTTTAATGCGCTTACAATGTACTATGTGATTTCTTTTGTTTTTTTTTCTATGTTTTTTTTCCCCATGGTATAACCCCTGTTTTCACTGTATCTGATTCTGGTGCACTGCATCTTGTATGTACATTTTTCTAATTGGGTTAGGGGAAGGGAAATAACAGAATGCTGAAACAAGGATACAGGTTGACCCATTGTAGCAATGAGATGTACAGGACCCTGTTGAAAATGAACTTTACAACTTGCTGGGGAGGAATTAGAGAGGTGGAGAGGGAAAGGATGGTTGGGGAAAAACAAAAAGAGAAGATAACATTCTTCAATAGGAAATGTACTCATTACCTTACTCATGTAACCATAACCCCTTTGTACATTATTTTACAATAAAAATATTAAGAAAAATAACAAAATTGACCCTTAGCAAACCTGACCCAAAAGAGAAGAGAACACATGCAAATAAATGAGATGAAAATGGGACTATTACAATAGAAACAAGGAAGATTCAGAACTTTATACGGTAATACTTTTCAAACTTTATTCTAACAAATTGGAGACTCTGGAAGAAATAGAAGAATGCCTAGCGAATATTGATATACCCAAACCACACTAAGATGATTTACGCCAACTAAATAGACATATAAGATATAATGACATAGAAATAGAAGACCTTCCATCTAAGAAAAGTACAGGAGCAGATGGATTCACAGTTGAATTCTGTAAGGAGAAGTCACTCCAATACTCTGCAAATTCTTCAATGAATTTGAAAGCAAAAGATCAATACCAAACTTATTCTATGAAGCCAGCATAACACTCATCCCAAGACTAGATATTCATCAAGCAAAGTAAACTATAGACCCATCTCTTTGATGAACATAGATACAGAAGTTCTCAATAAAGTTTCAGCAAACAGAATTCAACAACTAATAAAAAAATCATACTTTATGTTCAAACAGGATTCATTCCAGAGTTGCAAACCTGGTTCAATATATGCAAATCAATTAGTGTAACTCAACACATCAACAGAAGCAAGACCAGAACCACATAATCATCTCAATTGAGTCAGAAATTTTTTTTACAAGATTCAACACCCCTTTATAATAAAAACTATGGAAAAGCTAGGAAACCAATGAACATCCCTCAGTATAATAAAGGTTCAATAGCTATGCTCATATGTTCATGTAAAATGGTTTATTGAAGTGAACTCCAAAAAATGGAAACAAGAGGGTTTTAAAAAAAAATTTTTTTTTACATTTTTGTGGGTTTTGTTGTTGTTTGTTTTTTCTCCTTTTGTCACTACTTTTGATTTCTATACATCTTGTCTTATATGTAAGATTATCCATTTTGTGGAGTTTAAGGGCAAGCATAGAAGTGGTGGGACAAAGGCAAACTTATTCAGTAGTGATACTCACTAGACACTATGTTGAAAATCAACTGTATAAGTTGTGGGAGATGGAGATCAGGAGAGAAAAAAACTGGGAGAAAACAAGGGAAGAAGTGACACCAATCAAAAATAAACAGGACATTACCTGACCTATGTTATTGTAACTCCTCTGTACATCAACATTACAATAAAAATAAAGAAGAAAAAAAGGATTAAGAAATAGAAAAGGCAATTTGAGTAAAACTTAAAATATAGTTGATTTATATATACATATATATGTGTATGTATATATGTTAGGTTGGGTACAATTATTTTCCATAAATAGAATCGGTTAATGTTGGTTATATAAATATAACTTCATTAGATATATGATGAAACATTACAAATCTCAGAAACTAGTTCTATGTATATTTGAACTTAATGTTATGTATAAAATCTTTCTAATTTGCTAAAGGAAATTACTTCAAGAATACTCACAGTAAATTTATGTGCAAATGTTTTAGTGAATTTCATTCATGTATGTTTTCTATTTATTTAACTAATGTCTATAATTCCCTTTAATAATTTATGGGCAGAGGGCTTTCAATGATTGAGTAAAACACAAGGCTCTGTGTTTTATTGAATAAGCTGTGAGTCCTAATATCTCAATAAATTATCCTTCCTTATTTTCTTGCTTTATTTCTTTCTCTAAGATATTTATGTGTCAATTTATCAATAACCAAATAGTCAATAAATATAGGAATATGAATGCATTTCTTGGGCAGATGCTGAGGATAACTGTAACAGATAATAACTAGTGAAATATGTTCTTGATCAATAGCAATAAGGATCTGGAAAAACTGTTATATTTATCCTCACCATATTATTTGAAAACAATGTTTCCTTCGTTTATAAGATGGTTCTCAAGTGACTAAAGTACAAATTTAAATATTTGGGTCTTTATGCCTCTGATTCTTAACCTTCCTCTCTCTCTCTCTCTCTCTCTCTCTCTCTCTCTCTCTCTCTCTCTCTCTCTCTCTCTCTCTCTCTCTCTCTCTCTCTCTCTCTCTCTCTCTCTCTCTCTCTCTCTCTCTCTCTCTCTCTCTCGGTCGTGGGGCTTGAACTCTGCCCTTGGGCACTGTCCCTGCGCTCTTCTGCTCAAGGCGAGTGCTCTACCTCTTGAGCCAATTGTTACTTCCGATTATGTGAGTGGTTTATTGGACATAAGTGTCTCATGGACTTTCCTACCCGGGCTGACTTTGAACCATCATCCTCAGATCTCAGCCTCCTGAGTAGCTAGGAGTACAGGCATGAGCCACCGACACCCGTGCCCCCTGCCCCATCTCTTTAGCTGAACTGGGTTTATTTGTCAATTGAGAACCTTTTTAAAGTTGTTGTTTTCTTCAAATAGAAATGTTTCCTCCCTTTTCATGATTTCTCTCCACTTCAAAAATCATTTTTTATGGATATGATGAAAGGAATTAACCATTCCTTACTCTAAGTCATTCTGTAATAATTGTATCTTAAAAAAATACTCTATTGTTATTTGTATTTTCTTTTTTTTTTTGTCGGTCGTGGGGCTTGAACTCTGGGCCTGGGCATTGTCCCTCAGCTCTTCAGCTCAAGGGGAGCGCTCTACCACTTGAGCTACAGCGCCACTTCCTATTTGTATTTTCTTTTGGGGGATCCAATCTAGGATGTTGCTCTTGCTAGGCAAGTACTTTGCCACTGAGCTTTACCCTGAAGAAAAATTTTATTTCTTTTAGTATGTATCATATCTGTAGTTTATTTGTATTGGTTTCATATCTGTCTTTTTTCATACCCTCTGTATGAAAAAAGGGAAGGGGGAGGATCTTTCCTTTATTGCTATATCCCTGCTGCCTAAAAGAGGGCCTGTTAAAAAGTAAAAGCCCAGTAAATAATTGATGAAGGCCAAATAAGTGACTGACAATGTTACATATATTGGAAAGCTTTTATGTTAAAATTTCATGAAGTCCGTGAACTAAGCTTCTGACCTGGTACCTAATGTTAGGATAAAATCAATAAAACTTTTAGCATCCAATTAATGCCTAGCTCTATTTGTTCAATATAGCAATTTAATTACATACTTATTTTTCTCTATTTCTTTAATCTACTTTAATGTGATTACAAATAAAAATTTAACCAATTTAATATATATGTATAAGAAAGAAACTTGGATTATTTTAGATCCCTTTTCTTTTAAATTAATTCCAATCCACATATCTAGTTACATACTGTTTTGTTTTATACACACATGACTCTCTTTAAATACCATCTTAAGTATACCTAATATAAGGCAACCCAGAGTTCTGTATTTCTGTTCTATCATAAACTTGCCATGTAAAAAAGCCGTTTATTTCTGCTACTTGTATCAACTATTGAAAACCTCTATGGAGTTTTGTTTTTGGATGCTTTATGTCATACTCAGAATTCACAATATTGACAAAGAAAAGCTAAATTTTCTTTAAGAAAATGAATGGATATGAGTTTTGAGATTATGTATGGCTAATGCAAGAGATAACAAGAGAAACTTTTCATATGAGAAATTATCTCAAAATCAACTGAGAAAATTTACTCAAAAAAGTGGGCTGTTTCTCTCTGTGATTTCTACATTTATGAATAAACAATGTAACTACAAAATTTTCTAGTTTGGAAAGCAGATTAAAGAAATCATAAAACACATCTGACTGTTTCTACTGTGCTTTGTTATCTAAATAGTCCTGTAATAGAATTTCATTTGTTACAAATAAATTATATATATATATATGTATATGTATATATATGTGTGTGTGCATATTTGAACATAATGTATGCACATTTATATGCTACTTCAGGAGCATTGTGTTTGTATCACAAATAATGCCTAATAGTTTAATGATTATTCCTTTAAAAGTGCCAGTTATAATATTGATATGTCACCATTTTATTTGGTTTCTATCTTCTTGGAGCCAATAAGTTACTTTGAACTATCATTTTGATGGCTTTTTACATGGAATAAATTTTTGTACACTCATAGTGAAAAAACTATAAAAAATAAATTAATTTCTTCATGAATATTAAAAAAAGATGAGCTATTAAGAATAAAAAGAAGTTCCTAAGTTAGACACTATGACAATCTCAGCTAGTTAGAAAATAGACATCAGGATGATCATATTTCAAGACAAGTACTAACAAAAAATTCTCATGTTTTTTTTATCTCAATGAACAAGCTCAGTGAAATGATACATTAGTAAGAGGACCATTTCAAGACTTCCATTCAAAACCAGATGATCAAATCTTGTCTGAAAAGTATCTCTGAAGCAAAAAATACTGGAGGTTTTGTTCATTGGCACGTCACTTGCCTACTACATTTAAGGGCCTGAATAGAAAACTAGCATCACAAATAAATAAATAAGCAAATAAAGAAGATAATAAAGACAATTTCTTTGGCTTTTTGTCTGCTGAGTTGTATGAAACAATTTAAAAAAGTATTTACTGATAAACAATATTATCATAATTTTACAACTATATAATCTACCTCTTTCTACATTACACTTATCTATGTGTCTATATATCTATGTGTCTATCTAACTACCATCCATCTATCTCCCCATGTTGAAGAAATGATTAAAGTAACATCATTGCCTGGCTCAGCACTGCTTTTGGCTCATGCCTTTCTTATCTATGCATATATACATATTTATATACATATATACACATATACATATACATATATATACATATATGTTGTAAAAATACTGTACAGAGGGGTTACAGTTACATGAGTAAGGTAATGAGTACATTTCCTATGGAGCATTGTTACCTCTTCCTATGTTTTTCCCCTACCATCCCTTCCCTCTCTACTTCCCCTACTCCTTTCCACCCCCGACATTGTAAAGTTCATTTTCAACCTAGTGTCCGGTACATCTCATCGTCACAATGAGTAAACCTGCTTCCCCATTTAAGCATTCTGCTATATTCCTTCTCCTCCACAAATTACAAAAATGTATATACAAGATGCACAACACTGGAATTAAATACAGTGAAAACAGTCATACCGTGGAGGAAGAACATACAAAAGAAACAAAGAATCACATAGTGCATTATAAGTACATTAAAAACAATAGCAAGCAAGAAAAAAAAAAGAAACATTTGAGTCCGTGTCTTGGGGTGCCATTCGCTTAACATCATCTTATATAGTCCTATGTACATAGCCTTAGACCTTCTCTACTTGTCTTAGACATATACTAGTCATTGCCAACAAAGGAAACCATAGGACCTATGTTTCTTTGGGCCTTGATTACTTCACTTCATGCCTTTAATACTAGCGCAGAAGGTTGAGATTTGAGGATTGCATTTTGAAGCCAGCTCCCAAACAAGAAAGTCCATAAGACTCTTATCTCCAATTTACTACCAAAAAAAACAGAAGCTGGGCTGTGTCTGTAGTAATAGAGAGAACAAAACAACAAACAACAAACAAACAAACAACCATAAAAACCTCAGGATTTCAAGCCCCAGGTCTGGAAAATACACCAGCAACAATGAAGACCCCACAGCATCACTGCACTTGTTAAGAACTTTGGTTTTATAAATGAAGAGCGTCTAGGTATGTTCTTTGCCCTCAGAATAACTTTGTTCTTCATACTAACTGCTGAGCCTCAAAATCAGCCAAGACTTTTTACTTGCATTTCCTAAATGTAATTCCCCTTTAACTTCTCTTTAAGATCAATATTTAATCACCTCTCTTTTATCTAAATTTATATCATGTCTCGTCAAAATGACCTATTTGTCCATGGTGTACTATTTAGATTATAAAGCCTAACTAAATTCAAAGCAATGATTAGACCTTGAGTTCAAAGAAAATGCCTTTTTACTGTTGGGAAAATGAAGGAGAATGGAAAAGGATGAGGCCAGACTCGATCCATCAACAGGTGAGGACTGTTTATTGAGGAAGAGCAAGGGGCACCAGACCTTCCCACAGGTTGGAGGCTGTTCGAGGGACTGGATTTGGGTGGGCTTATATAGGGATTAACAGGAAACAGAAGATAAAAAATGGGCTGTGGGCTCCTTGTGATCAAGGGTAATGTCCTTAGCCAGGACCACAGTGGAATGCTGAATGTGGGGACTGCTGTGTGTGTGGGCACACACCCTGGGGAATAAGGCAGTACTCAATCCTTCATTTATTGCTTTGCATTACACAGTACACTTACTTACTTGTTGCTTCAAAGTGAATGATAAAGACAGAAAGGTCACACTTCTGGACATATTAATATTGTAATTATCCTTGGATTCATTTTATGATACAAAATATAAACAATGCTCAATTAAATAACTTTTAACTTTCAAAATGTTAATTTGGTTTTTCATGTTGGAATACTGACTCAAAAATGTTGCTCAAGATTAATTTTATATAATTCTCTCAAAGAATTAGGCAGTACTTACTATTGTCTCAATATTATGTTAGAAACATGAAAGCTTAAAATCAAGTAAATTGTCATAACTTTCACTGAAGGAAAATGGAAGCATCATTATATCTATCTACATCTATACGTATTTTTATTTACATTTTATTGTAAAGGTGATGCACAGAGTGGGTACAGTTATAAAACTAAAGTAATGAATACATTTCTTTTTGAAAAGTGTTGCCCCTTCACTTATTTTTTTCCCACTCCCCCTGGCCCCAATTCCCCACCCACCCCTAAATTGTAAAGTTCATTTCCAAACATAGTGTCTAGTGAGTAGCTCTTATCTCACCTGGATTCTTACAACACCTCCCCAGAATGCCTTTCCTTCTACTCCTGTATTACCTATATATACTTACATCATCAACTTTGCTGCTATATTAGGCACTCTACTAAAAGTGTGATGTGATTAAAGTGTCCTATAGAGAATCAAGGAGTTTTAGAAACCAAATATTAAAACAATAACCATATCAAAGAAACAAAAGAAAACCAAAAGCACATTCTAGTAATGTCACTCAGATGTTTATTAATTTAACTATTCATATCTATTTTAGCAATATTTTGAATTGAGAAGTTTTAGAATAAAATTTCATTAATGGTGACTCAGAAACTATTCAACCACTTTAATTCCAATAGGAGAAAATTATAATTATATGGAATACATATTCAATATTTGTGTTGGAAGGGTAAGGAAGTGCTGGAAATAGGAAAATTAAGACTCCATAGTGTTAAGTTTACACAGTGAAAAATGCTGTGTAATAGACATATAAAATATATTAATTCATATGTTGATGTTTTTGTCTCAAGACTATATTATTTACTCATTAACATTTTAACATTGGTATAATGTGACCATTTATAATGAATGGATTAGTACTATGTATACATGTATATTTACATTAGAGCTTGCTAGTAAGTGCCTATATGTATTCAGAAGTACAAAGCACTGTGTTGTGCTTTTTTTTTTTTAATTGAAAGGAACTTTACCACTTCATGCTGTGAGGGGTGGAATAGAAATGTGGGAGCTGGGGGAGGGAAGGGATAGTGGAACAACAACAAGGAAGGGAAGGGTTAACAATGGTCAACAAGAAATGCACTCATTGCCTTACTCATGCAGCTGTAACCCCTCTGTACAACATCTTAACAATAAAATAAAATCAATAAAGGACATGTTTGGCAAATAAAGTAAAATGATAACTTATAGACAAATGAAAATAATAATATACATCTATGTCTATATACATGTATGTACACATCTGTATATTCATATATATGTATACATATATTTTTTTACTTTTTGTTTTTTATTTGAAAATACCGTACAGAGGATTTGCTCCTTAATGCTAGTCTTATAAATACTGGTTATCTCTCCTCTCTTCTATACAGTCAACACACTTAAACAAGTCGATTATTGTCTGAAATATTCACCACCAATCTTTGACTGTACAAGTGTTTATTCATGTACAAAGTAATGATCTACTAGGGAATGCCAAATAAATCTAGTTGCTTGTCAGATTTATAGTAGAAGAGTCAACAAGGAAATAAGTCAAGAAACAGAATAGTGTTTAAGGTGGAGAAGAAAGTTTATAAATTATTTCTTTTCTTTGGAGTCCAATAATAAAACTGTAGGAAAACTCCATGAAATCTTGACAAAACTGAAATTCATTGTTTCATTTTTTTAGTAGTTTTAATTAAGAGACCTTTTAAATAAATCTCATTTAAAATATTTCTAGCTCATAAAATAAAATTGAACTTATATGCTGGTTTCACATAAATGCTTGAAATATATATACTGATATTGAATGATTAAAAACACATTAAAATATTTCTCTCCTGTTTTGTGTGAAAATATTTCAAAATCATCTTTTCTTACTTTAAAATTCATAATTCACTGTTGTTACTTGGTATGTAATAGCACGTCAGAACTTCATGTTTCTTTCTCATTGTAGTAATCTTTTACAGTCTTGGGAAAGATCATGCTTCACAAATTTAAAACCAGGGATATTAAATATGTTTCAAATATTGTATTGAAAAATGTACTCACGTATATATACACACCTACTTGTGGCTACTATTTAAAAGTCACACTCATTTTAATTATTTTTATCTTTTGGCATAACAAGACACACAACCAAATAACAGGTCAACTAAACAAGCTATATGAAATATTCAACTCAGTAAAATTAGGTCATGCTCTAAAAATCACTGCATTAAAGTCATTGTTCATCAAATCTTTAAATTATTATTCCTTTCCTCATATCTGCTTTATTAAGATGTTCACAATTACCATGTTTATATGATATAGGGCAACTAATTTACCTACATTTGTTTAACTCTCATCCATCTTAGCATAACTGTAACACTGAAGTATTTAAAATTTTTGTGTTTCATGAATAGGTAATAAATAGGTATATTACTATACTTTACATTGTTAATTATTGTTGATAAATATTAGAATTCTTGGCAATTACAACTAAAATAAATACATATTTTCTTTTTATTTTAAAACATTTATTTCATGGATTTTAATTTTTAATTGTTTTTTTTATTTTTTTATTGTGAAATACCATACAGAGGGGTTACAATTACATGAACAAGGTAATGAGTACATTTCTTATCAAGCATTGTTGCCTCCTCCTTTGTTTCCCCCCTTCCCATCCCTTCTCATGCCCCGGGGGATGGGGGCTACCCCCCATCCTCCGCCAAAGTTGTAAAGTTCATTTTTCGACATAACATCTTGTACATCTCATTGTTGCAAAATCCCAAGATAAGGAACCTAGGAGTATTTTTTTCCATCAGAAATTATGGATTTGCTTCCATTCATCTTCAACCCAGTTCAGCTACAGGGAGGTTTTTCAGATTTGTAAAAGTGGTGAATCAATTAATCCAGCTAGTAGTTACGACTTACAAAACAGTTACCAGGCTTTATTTGGCTTCAGATACTGATCTGTTTCCCTTATTCTCCAGCTACCTAGGTATATGCATACAAACACAAATATAGACATACACTATTTAAAATTATGTTTTCCAAACAAACCAGTGGTCTTAAGTGTGAAGCTGAGCTGTTTAACATATTAAGTTTTAACACACATAGTAACCAAAATTATTTGTCCTTACTACATAAATATTGTTGAAAATTTTAAATAACGGAGTAGGTATCTCTTTGTTCTTATCATTGTTTGGCTAAATTCCCTAAAGGAAACATTAATATCTTCATGCCGTGTTTTCAAAAGACTGTGAATCATACTTTCTCACCTAATCCAAATTTGGACAATAATCTTAGATCAGCTGAATTGTTTTTTTTTACCAAGCAGTCTTACAACCTTGTCTATATAGTCCAGTCTAGCCTTAAATTCAGGCATGTTCTTCCTCAGGCTTCTGAAAAACTTGAACTTCAGGCCTTAAGCTAATTTTATTTCTAAAGATTGTTTTCTTTAAAAATCAAGTATCCCTTTTCATAAAAGAAAGATTTCCAATTTTAAAAAACATTAATTTTCACAATAAAAAAAATTAACAGGGGCTGGGAAGGTAGCTCAGTGGTAGAGTGCTTGCCTTGCATGCATGAGGCCCTGGATTTGATTCCTCAGCACCACAAAAGCAGAAAAAGCCAGAAGTGGCACTGTGACTCAAGTGTTAGAGGGGTAGCCTTGAGCTGAAGAGCTGAGGAACAGTGCCCAGGCCCAGAGTTCAAACCCTACGACCAACACACACACACACACACACACACACACACACACACACACACACACACACACACACACACACACACACACACACACAATGTTAATATGTACCTAAACATGGATATGACTATCTGAACAAATAAAATAAATAAACATGTAAAAAAGTGTGCATGTACATATTTATCACTTTTACATGGGTATCAATATATAAATATTTCGAAAAATAGAGACTTCAATAAATATGTAGATATATGGCAGAGTCATCATTCTATATTTTTTTCTCATTGCGGTATGGAGGAAATAGGTGTGTGACAAGACAATCTCAGTAAAATAAGAAAGAGAGAGGGAGAGAAAAGAGGAAATAGTAAGAGAGAGAGAGAGAGACAGAGAGTGAAAGGGAACAAAGAGAGAAGAGAGAGGGAGAGAGAATCAAAATCAGACAACAGAAAAGTAAGGGGTGAATGGCACTATTTGAATTTACAAAAGACATAGGAAATTTCTGTACAGGGACTCATCCGAGGCTTACTGCTTCAAAATTTGAAGAAAAAGACATTTATGACTACTAACAATACTCTTATTCATAGAGGTCTACTTTTATCCATAATTGGTTGGTGTGGTAGGAGTTACATATTTGGAAGGAAATATACTCTTGAGAATTCAGAGGGTATTATACTCCTCTAGGAAAGTCAGATATTAGTCATTGTGTTCTGGAGAAAAATGAACATGTGGAGAAGGTGAAATGTGATGAACTAATTTTGAGATAAGAGACTCAAAATAAGAAAAAAATTAAGATGATAAATGTAATATTTTTAATGTGGGTCATCTTGATGAAGCTTAGAATCTGTAGAGAGGGAATGTTAGAAAGTAATTGCATGACAAAGAAAGATAAATACAAGAAATTTAAAGAATGGGGAGAAAAAGTGCCAAAATGGTAGTTTCTAGTAATAAAAAAATGATTTTATAGAATATGTCAGTAAAAAGTAATTCATGCACAAAGTTATGAATGTTGTAATAGTTTCCTAACAGTCAAGTGCTAAGACCAATAATGAAAAATTTACCAAAGAAATCCCATGACAAGCGAGTTTAGTCAAATAATTTGTCAAATAGTGTATGCACTTTGCTTTGCTAAATTTCTTCATTCAAAATGATGACTTTAGTTATGGGTTTGGTTCTCAGATATAATTAACAAACTGAGCCCAGACTGGTAAACTGCTAAAGCTTTTACTGTTTGGTATATGTGGGAGGCTGGATGTTGAAACAGTCTGTGCTTAAGCAAGTTGCACTTGTATCTTCATGGAAATACTAAAATATTCCTGAATCCTAATAAGCTGTTGATGAAACACTGCGATCTAGAGCAATTTGTCCTCATGTTCAATTGCTATTTCTTCCGCTTATCATTTAATATGTTACTTTGGTCATCAGTAAATCATACATAGCTATGGGAAACATGTTTTATTGGTGATATGCAGATCTATACTACTGAGAAAACAATTTGTGGCCAGATAGTTCAAGCAGGTTTTAGATAATTTTTTGTCTTGAATAAGAATGTATTGGCTTATCTGGAGAGACTGTTGCATCATGATTTCATTTAACGCTCTGAAGATCTCATTTTCACACTCTACAATGCAGAAAATACTTACAAAATTGGTAGAGCAATTCCATAGCTAAGCACTGATAACTGAAAAACAATATTTTCAAGCCTTAAACTTATTGTTTCTAACATATTTATAAGGTACCATGTGATTTTTTTTGTTGCTTTGTGTGTCCCTCCCCTACAATGTAACCCCTGTTTTCACTGTATTTGATCTGGAGAGGGGAAGAGGAAAAACAAATTGTTTAAATAAGGATACAGACTTACCCATTGCAACAATGAGATGTACAAGATGCTATGTCGAAAAACAAATTTTACAATTTAGGCAGGTGGGGAGAGTAGCTGAGGAGGTGGGAGGGAAGGGATGGTAGGGAAAAACAAAGGAGGAGACAACAATGCTGGATACGAAATGTACTCATTACCTTGCTCATGTAACTGTAACCCCTTTGTACAGTATTTTCATAATAAAAACATTTTTAAAAACCTTTAGAAATCAGCAAATGTGTATGCAACAATCCTATTGCTAAAGTCTTAATGTTTATTGCTTCAAAATTTAGTGTTTAAAATTATGTATTATATTGGGAATGGTATCCATTTCAACACATATGTTTATACTCTGGAATCCTTATCTTACCTAATTTGAATTAAAATGTTTATATATTTAATTAAGTTAAGGATTTTAAAATCAAGATATTACTCTAGGCAATTTCAGTCGATCCCAAATGAAAAGACATGACTTGATCAGCAATACATAAAGATAAACACAGAGAAGTTAGTGATGTCATAGCAGAGGCAGAACTCACAGTGTAAGGTCATAGGCTAAACAATTTATCAATCACTAGAAACTATAAAAGTCTTGAAAAAGACTTCCCCAGAGAATTTCTATAGGGAACAAATACATTCCTACCTCCTGAGTAAGATCTCACCATTTTTAGAGCATAAAATATATATTCTTGTTATCTTATGTGATCAAGTTTGTGGCAATGTGTCACAGTATACACAGGAATCTAACACATGTTAAACATATGACAATACTTCTTAGTGAATAGCATCAATATTCTTTACAGAAATAATCATATGTTCTGATTAGTATCCAAATGCTCTGTACTGAAAAGATACCTGCTTATGATCTCAGAAATTTCTTGTACAAAATTATTTCAGACCTTAGTGCCATTACCCATACAACGATTAGCTTTTTCAGAGTGCAAAGTATATTTTCCCTAATGCTGGCTTCCTTTAATTCATAAAATGGACTTAAGTAAGTAGTTAAGAATTCCCTTACAGATTATAAAATTTTATGTATCAAATTCAGGGCTAATTTTTTTCCCTCTCAAGTATATTTTTAAAAATCATGTTTCCTGAATTGCAATTACTAGTTATAGTTCAACTTGTGTTCTTCCTGGTTGGCTTCCTTAAATTCTTCCCACACACTTATAAATAAACTCATTATTATACTGTCCTCACATTACCCAGCTTGAGTTAGCATCTGTTTTCTCTGAAACCTCATAAAATCCACCTGTTTAATATTCATCTCTAATTATAATGAAAGGAAATATTCTCCAAGAGTTCTTTCATTATTGAAATATGCACAGAATCTACATATATGGTCTTCACCTAATATTTGTATATATTTATGTAAATACATATGAGCTGTTAATAGTTATATATAATGATATTTATATAAATTTTATGTGCAATGATATTTATATTCTGTGCAATTTTCATATTAAACACTAAATTTTTAATCTGTATAGGATGAGAAATAAATATCAATAAACATTTTCATAGTATATAATAATTTGATAGGATTATTGTAAAAATGCAACACTAATTGTGTATTTTAAGCAGCAGCCTTATAATCTCTTATAATTCTGTAACTTTGAAGTATAAGATCATGATATTCTCAGGTTGGTTCTGTCACTGGCATCCTTTAATTGGATTATCAATATGAGACATTAGTACCAACACTAGAAACAACAAATTTTATTAGCCTTTAAAAGTTTTAAATAAATTACTATATACTATATAAATAAGTATTTTTATTGTGAAAATACGTTACATAGGGGTTATAATTACATGAGCAAGGTAATGAGTACATTTCTTATCAAGCATTGTTGCCTCTTCCTTTGTTTCCCCTTCTATTCCCTTCCCATCACCCCCCCTGCCAAAGTTGTAAAGTTCGTTTTTCTTTTTTCTTTTTTTTATGTTTGTAAACATATATTATTCTATAAACATGTTTTGTCAATTGAGAACAAAAACCATTTTGCAGATTGACCAGTGGGAAAAGAAGTAATGTTTTGCTAATCAAGCAAAGAAAGTAAACATTTCTAGTACCTAGAATATGAGACTCCTTAGTAATGCAACCAGTGTAATTACACATTATATTTCTAATCATAAATAATTTTAGATAGAACATATAAAATGTTCTGATTTTAGCCTTTAGGCAACTTAGAGAATTGTTTGCTTTCATTATTGTTTTGTCACCATGGTGGAATCACTTTTTTTTTTTTTTCCCTATTGTGAAATTACCATACAGAGGGGTTACAATTACATGGGCAAGATAATGAGTACATTTCTTATCAAGCACTGTTGCCTCCTTCTTTGTTTCTCCTTCCCATCCCTTCCCATAACTCCTCGACCCCCCCCTACTCGATCCTGCTGCCCCCTACTCGATCCTCCCGGCACCCACCAAAGTTGTAAAGTTCCTTTTTTGACATCACAACTTGTACATCTCATTATTCGACATAGTGTCTTGTACATCTCATTGTTGCAATGGGTCCAGCTGTATCCCTATTTAAACAATTTGTTTTGTGCTGGGAAGGTGGCTCGGTGGTAGAGCGCTTGCCTTGCATGCCTGAGGCCCTGGGTTCGATTCTTCATCACCACATCAGCAAAAGGAAAAAAGCCAGAAGTGGCGTTGTGGCTCAAGTGGTAGAGTGCTAGCCTTGAGCTGAAGAGCTGAGCGACAGCACCCAGGCCCAGAGTTCAGGCCCCACGACCAGACCCAAAACAAACAAACAAAAAAAAATTTGTTTTTTCCCTTCCCCTCCCCAATTTATACCAACATCAAATACAGTGAAAACAGGGGTTATACCGTGGGACAGGGACATACAAAGCAACAAAGAAATCATCTTATAAATATGTTAAAAAGAATAGCAAGAAAGAAAAAACATTTGAGTTCTTAACTTGGGGTTTCATTTCGCCTAAATTAACTTTATTTGACCATTTCTGCTTGTCTCAGACATACACCAGTTATTGCAAGTAAGGAAAAGCATGGGACCTATGTTTCTTTGGACCTGGCTTACTTCACTTAATATAATCTTTTCCAAATTGGGTGGGGGGAGGGGGGAGGCGGAGAAGGGAAGTGAAGGGTAAACAAAGGAGGAGGCTGCAATGCTTGGTAAGAAATGTATGCAAATAAAATAAAATACAATTAAAAAAATATATAATCTTTTCCAAGTCTTTCCATTTCCTAACAAATAGGGCAATGTCATTCTTTCTGATGGAGGCATAGAATTCCATTGTGTATATATATACCACATTTCCTTGATCCATTCATCTATTGAGGGGCATCTGGATTGGTTCCATTTTTAAATGATGAGTTGTAAGCAAACCTAAAAAACAAAACCCTTACACTATTAATATCAATGTGAATTAATGAATTAATGTAAGCATTATTGAATAGAGTATGTAATTAAAAATTAAAAATAAGACTGTTGGGCTGGGAAAGTGGCTCAGCGGTAGAGTGCTTGCCTTGCATGCATGAGGCCCTGGGTTCGATTCCTCAGCACCACATAAGCAGAAAAAGCTGGAAGTGGCGCTGTGGCTCAAGTGGTAGAGCACTTACCTTGAGCTGAAGAGCTGAGGGACAGCACCCAGGCCCAGAGTTCAGGCCCCACAACCAGACCCCCCAAAAAAACAAAAAAACAAAACAAATAAAAATAAGACTGTTACTATGTAACTATGTAGTATACCAGCTATTTATCTGATATGGGATTAAATTTTGAAATTAATTTAAAAACTTTCAAGTGGGATACTGAGACATACATTAAATAAAAGAAGGTTAGGTTTTATGGAAAACTACAAAACTGATAAAAATTCAGTCATTCCAAATGTATTGACCATTGTATGCCAGAAAAACAACAAACAACAAACACGGTTTTAGGTACATATATTATGTCTTAAAAAAAGTTTATATGTATTGATCAGATTGCAGATTGCAATGGACTGGAATTACACATACACACACACACATATATATATATATATATATTAGTGTAGAATAATGGTCTGATTAACATAGATATCAGTTAACAAATGGAGGTATTTATAATAATTATATTTATATTTAATATCCTATTTACAAGATTATTCTAAAATGTTTCAGCAATTTGCCAAGATTTTGTTCAGACTGTCTCCTTTTACCAAGATGAATATGGTTTCTATATGATAATTTAGTCACTTTTCTGCAGAAATAAATATACACATGCAGTGGAAAACTATTCAGTATAATCAAACACATTTGATAGAAACCAATGGTAGTTTTTGGAAATAAATGAAAAATAAATGCAATATGTTCACCCTCACCATATAAATTGGGGTGGGTAGAAAAGAAAATTCCCCAAAAGTTTTAGAATACCACCACACAGATCTGAACCATAATCACCTCATAAAGGGAAATTATGTACTTAATATTAATCAATAATGAGAATGTCATTATTTAATAGTGGTAACTCTGACTTTGGTGGTGTCTCATTACTCCATTTTTTTTTTTTTGGAGAATAGTCTTACTTTCTGGCAGCTATTTTAGAGTTGGCAATATTAATATTATTGTTATAGTGATAGTTACTGTAGTTATTAGCAGCCACTATATGTCCATCTATTAGACAGCAATGATATGGCATTTAGAGTGTAGTTATTCCAATGGTATATTTCCTTCAAAAGCCCATGTTCAATCTCTTGAACAAGTCCTGGAATGTTACTTAATTAGTGCAGAGAAGCATAACAATTTTTGAAAGAAACAGCTATCCTAAAGGAGAAATTTCTTTTGAAGCTACAAAACAGAATTTCAAACTTTCCTTTCATATTAAAATATAAAAAGATGGAATGCAATAATGCTACAAATTATCCACAGTTTTTAGTTTTTATTCCTGTTGTAAGAACTTTCCAAAGAAGATCAATTAAAAAATAATTTCTATGCTTGAGCAACATAGGCTGTTTCTTGGAGATAATATTTTGATTCAATTATGTCTGCCAGAACCATCATTTCTATTGATGAACATGGATTGACACAGCTGTTTAAGCCTATAATGAACTAAATGTTACAAAGAATACAATTTTCTTCTTCATTTACCTTAATTTATTCTACTTGTAAATTCCACTGACTTATATGATCACAGAATAAATCTCATTGTAGTATCAATTACTACAGTTTCAAATAAACCTTGAATTCCTTCATAAATTATTTCCCTTGTGTATTCCATTTTAATTTAACATGGCCTTTTGGGAATTACTGGACCCCTACTATAAAATAATCCAGCAACATTTGTTTCATTTTTGTATGCTAGCTATTAAAATTATGATAACTATTAAAATTATGATAAACTTTTTTCACAAGTGAATAATTTTACAATCTACCAAAATCATACAAGTATAACTCTTGAATTTAAAATACACATTTTTTAACATAAGAAAATTTAAGTAAAGGCAATGAATATTTTGCATTTCTAAAATATTCTAATTAGACATTATTTTTCTTAACAAGGAAGCCTAAAAAATGATTTAGTGGCTTTTACTCTTAATCATCCAAACTCTTTTATTGTTCTAAAATACAGTGATGCTTTAAGCAGTTAATTTCAAAGAAATTTGCATAGCGTTTTTCTTAACACAAGTAAAAATTAGTAAAATATGTATCCTTCTAATTCAATGGTTCTCAAACTTTATAATCCAGATTTCTTTATAAAGGAGGATTGTGTACTACAACCAGCCCTAGTTTATGAGGCTTTTATCATCTAATGTTTATTGTGTTGCAAATGAAAATAGTTTAAAATGTGAGACTAGGCATACATTCATTTGGGTTCATGTCAGAGAGAAGCAGCCTAATTATAATGTCATTGTCATGCTATATGTGAAAAAAGATGCAATTTAACTCTGAAAAAATTCAGTAACAGAATTGGGGCTCCCTGCAACCACATGAGAACCTCTGTTTTATTATGTTATATAGTGATTTCATTAGACTCAAATTCAACTTCCAATATGATAGCACTTTTGTATTGTTTCATATACTGTAAAATACTTCATTGGTAACATATCTTAGGAAAAATCTGGCTACTCTTTTCATAAAACCTCTAAGGGTACAAGTAACTGGTTATGATATGTGCTTAAGAGGAAGGAATAGCTTTTGTGAAAAATAGTAAGTTTTTATCCTTGAAAAACATGGCATTTAACCCTATTTGCTAAAGAATTATTTTAAAGCATTAGACTAGCTTTAGGTTTCTCTATATCATTTTAGAATTGCAGACATAGGCCAGCAGGTATTTGTTGATAAATACTTTGAGACTATGTCAAAAATAGTATTGAAAACTGTTTATGCACAAGTTTAGAAATTATGCTGATAACATGTAAAATACTTGTGGAACTAAGAAAAGTATGAAATACTGAATTTCTTTCTCAAACTGCATAAACTTGTGAGAATAATTGCCTCTATTTGAAACTTAATGAACTGTAAAATAATGTGATTGACCCACACCAACATAAAGTAATCTAGTTTCCTAGGCATCATGATGAAAGTTAGCTGATCATAACCTGAGTAAGCTAAGCATTGGTCGCTCATGCCTGTAATATAGCTACTCAAGAGACTGAGGTCTGAGAATCACTGTTCAAACCCAAACTGGGCAGAAAAGCCTAGTGAAACTCTTGTCTTCAATTACCACCAAAAAGCCAAAGTAGAGCTGAGGCACAAGCTGTAGAGCATTAGCCTTGAGCAGAAAAGCTCGGGGACAGTACCCAGGCCCTGAATTCAAGCCCCAGGACCAGTAAAAACAAATAAACAAACAAAAAGAAAAAACTGAAGCTGGACGCAGGTGGCTCATGCCTGTAATCCTAGCTACTCAGGAGGCTGAGATCTGAGGATCGTGGTTCAAAGCCAGTCCAGGCAGGAGACTCCGTGAGACTCTTACCTCCAGTAAACCATTGGAAAACCAGAAGTGGAGCTGTGGCTCAAGCGGTAGAGCACTCGCCTATAACTGAAGAGCACAAGGATAGCACCCAAGCCCAGAGTTCAAGCTTCATGATCACCATCACCAACAACAAAAAAGTATAACAAACAGTGTTGTTTGTACGTTACTTACATAATTTTTCATGCAAATTTTAGATATTTTCCCTATTCCACAGAATCCAATAATGCAATATGTTCTTTGTTTTTAAACTTTCACAAATTTATGAAAAAAATATTGTAATTCTATTTATGTTAGGTAAAAAGACCATTACTCCAGCCAGAGGGAGGGAAGAGACCGTCAGACACAAACAGGATTCTTACAATATCTTATCTCAGTGTCAGAATTGTAGATGAGACAAGAACAAATAAAAAAGAAAGAAAAGAAGGAAGGAAGGAAAGGAGGGAGGGAGAAGGGGGAAGGAGGAAGGAAGGGAGGAAGGAAAGGAAGGAAAAAAAGAAAGAAACAAAGAAAATGTTACAGGAATCATCACTTCATGATTTTCTTTCATGTCCAGGAACAAAATTTGTGTGTAGTGATGTGTGTCTGGGGTGAGGTGTAAATCTGGGTAACTGTATATTACACCTGCCTTTTTCTCCCCTAAAGCATTTTCAATTAGGTTTTAGTAGGTATTCTTCACAATCACAAAGTCACCATCTGCTCTTTTAACCAACTGTGGCAATTTTGCTAAACTAAATGAAGCTTAGATAATAGGCTTTACATTGTAATTTATTTAATTTTGTAATTTACATAAAAAAGACAATTTGACCTGCCCACTTTTCTTTTTGTTGTGGACACTGTTGTTTGTAAAGATGACCTTGCCTATTCACCTTTACAAGATTCTAAGATATTGTAGGTAAACATTGGCTATCCTCATCCTTATCTATGTAGTTTACAGCTTTAAACACTTTGAGTTTTATAAAGTATTCATATTCTTTGTAAAGTCTTTAAAGACTCCACATTCTTTGTAAAGTATCAGTCCAAGTAAGAAATCAGCAATAATTGTATAAGAAAGTCATGTTAAATATAAATTAAAGACCTCCAAAACACACCTACTTCTTATAAGAAATATAATATATACATGTATATAGTGTATGTGTTTTTTATGCTTCAAGATAAAATCAATAGAGCATGCCACAGCTATATCAAAATTATTCCTAATTTAATTAATTTGAAATTTTAGATCATTTATTTAAATTATTCCTAACTCAATTCAATTAACTTGTTTCCAATTTAAAGAATATTATAACTAACATCATAGAAGTATAGAAAGTGTAAAATTGTATTTTTGTTAGGAGATAACAGAGGTAATCATTTGAGCTAAACATTCTTAGAGATTACAGCACAAGTAAACAGTTTTCTAGTTGGGCAGAAATCAAGGTACACTACATCATGTTTGATTCATATCCCTGAATAGGGAGTTGGGAAGATTTGGGAGCGATGATTCTTCAAAGCAACTCTGACCAATAGGAAAGAGACAAGGGTGTCCACTCTCCCCACTCCTCTTCAACCTAGTATTAGAATGCCTAGCTACAGCAGTAAGACAAGATGCAGACATTAAGGAGATCCAAATAGGGAAGGATGAAGTAAAACTCTCCCTCTTTGCAGATGACATGATCTTGTATTTAAAGAACCCCATGGACTACAATCCCAAGTTACTTGAGCTGATCGGAAACTTTGGCAAAGTAACAGGGCACAAAATTAACCCTCAGAAATCAATGGCTTTCCTGTATGCCAATAAGTAAAAACTGTGAATTCTTTATCTCTCAAACAAACCACATTAATCTACTTTGGTGTCTTGAGTAAGCATTATGCCCACCTTTGATCCTCAGCTCCAGTCAGACCTGAGCTTCTCATTGCTCTAGAGTTCCCGTCATAGAGCTGGCCCCTTCCTCTCTCTGCCCATACCCCCCTGAGCTCCTATCTACCTCACTTCCTACCCCCAGACCCTGCTGCTACCTAGATAGTGGAGTGGGCCATCTGCTCCCTCTCCGGGGGAAATATGGCTTTTCTAATAACCTTGCAATAATCTTTATCCTTTGCCTGCTTGCCTCTGTGTGGTCCCCTGGCATGGATGTGAAGGACCCTTTCATTTTGTACCTGTCATTCTTTGTATTTAAATTTTGCCATTGTTAATTCTACCTAATTAAATCCTAGTTTTCAAAGTCCAGTTCATCAATTATTATTTCAGTAAGGTTTTGCAAGTATCAGATTATTTTGCTTTCTTATCTACAAAAAAGACGTATTCATTTTTATAAATTCATCTGTGTAATTGATTACCTATTATTTTAGAGAAAGTACAATCTCTTTAAGGAGGGATAATTAATCTTTTTAATCATTACGTTCTCCGGAATAAAGACTTCCTTGTGGATGCTGCCCTTTTACCTCTAATACCACAGAATGGAAGACGAGTGAATCTACCACTCCCCCACTGATAGTGTGATTGACTCTGTGTGTGTGTGTGTGTGTGTGTGTGTGTGTGTGTGTGTGTGTGTGTGTGCTATTAGAGACTGAGAGAAAAAGAATGAAACACAGAAGCTATACAATGTTAAATACTAGATAATATAAAAATTTGAAACTATCTGTTCTAGCATAACAAAATCTGAATCAAAGTCTCTTATGTGAATATAATAAACGTGGTTTATTATTCATGGCTTGAATCTTTTTCCTATATTGGCCTTCAAGTACATGTGACCATTTGAAGATATTTCACTCATTTTTAACCCTAAAACTGGCGTGAACCAGGACAGACAATGGTAAGAAGATTAGGTGAGTGAGATAGAAAAATAAGATTTATAAACAAATTTCCTAAAAACTTTCCCATCATAACTCTTAGCTTAATCATACACAAATAATTCTCTTGTTTCTAGAAACAAGAGAAAGTTCTGACCCAGATTATATTGAAGCTATAAAGCACATTAAGTCATCTCATTTGTAATCATGCCAATACAATTCATAAATTAATTGTTGCTTTGAGAGGAAAATTTTGTATTGAAAATTTGAGTTTTAATTTAATATAATGTTTGACATTGAAAAGTCTCATAGTGATTAAAATATTTTTCACAATATTCATTGGATAATCACATACTAAAAATATTTCCTGTAGGTAATTATTTTAAAAAGTGCATGTGTTTCACCTAACATTTCAAATACCTATAAAACTAGAGTATAGTTTGTATAGTATAGTATAAATTACAGAGGTTTCCTTAGTATATGAATGATATATTCAGAGGATAATAGATTTCAGTATGTAATATTCAAGCTAATGAATACTGAATGCCTGAAAATATTCAAACATAGATGATCCTTTTCGCAATGGTGAGCAAGATCATTTAGGTGAAATCTTAGGAGGTTTTTTTTTTTGACTTTTTTTTTTTTTTGGTCAGTAGTGGGGCTTGAACTCTGGGCTTGGGCGCTGTCCTTGTGCTCTTCAGCTCAAGGTGAGCAATCTACTGCTTGAGCCACAGTGGCACTTTAGGTTTTCTAGTGGTTTATTGGAGATAAGAGTCTCACAGGGGGCTGGGAAGTTGGCTCAGTGGTAGAGCGCTTGCCTTGCACGCCTGAGGCCCTGGGTTCGATTCCTCAGCACCACATAAACAAAAAGAAAAAAGCCGGAAGTGGCGCTGTGGCTCAAGTGGTAGAACGCTAGCCTTGAGCTGAAATGCTGAGGGACAGCGCCCAGGCCCAGAGTTCAGACCCCATGACCGGACCCAAAAAAAAAAAAAAAAAAAGAGTCTCATGGACTCTTCTTCCAGACTGGCTTTGAACCCTGATCCTTAGATCTCAGCTTCCTGAGTAGCTAGGATTAAACATGTGAGGCACTGGTGTCTGGCTCCTACTTTTAATAATTCTGAAAGCATAATTAATTTTCTTGACTATGTCACCGAAGATGATAAATATTCCCTTTCATAAATATTGTGTTTTTTCAAATTAAAACTACTTTATTCATGCATATATACACATAATATGTGCCCTCGCAATGTCACTAGTGGATTCATTAATCAGATTATTTATGTGATAAAATGTAAGGCAAAGTAATATGTCTATTATATTTCTTAACAAGACAATGTTTACTCATCAGATTTCAGTGAAAATTTGTCTAGTGCTGTCTTTTTTACTACAATGTCCTTACAGCAGTAAATTATAGATTTGTTTAAAAAATTAACAATATTTCTGAAGATTAGGATACATTAGTAAATATAATTAGTTGTATATACAATTTTCTACTTCAAAGTACATAATATATCCATCCACAGATCCTCCATAAGAATAGATTGATTGCCTTATTTCAATGTAACATTATAAAGTTTAACAAAGAAATACAGCAACAGCAATGACTATGTGAGCTAATATTTCCTCTCATGTCTTCATGGGTTACTAGAAAACAATGACAACACTCTCCATAGTTCATTTTTACACACATTATAATCAGGTCAGCCATTACCAGTTAGCTGGATCTGTCTTGAAATGATCTTACTTTCTATTGTGGCATTATCTACAGGAACACATCTATTGTAACAATGAGATGTACAAGATGCTATGTTGGAAAGTCAATTTTAAGGTGAACTGTAAATACATGGTATTCATAATATGAGGTACGCCAATAGAAGCATGAATTATATCACTATTTTATACCAGATTCAATATCATATCTATAACAGTGTTAGTTCTATTCAATTATATTTTCTTAGGAGAGATAATAGGATCGCTGAAGGCTAGAAAGGTGGCTCAGTGGTAGAGTGCTTGCCTCGCATGCATGAGGCCCTGGGTTCAATTTCTTAGCACCACATAAGTAGAAAAGGCCAGAAGTGGCATTGTGGCTCAAGTGGTAGAGTGCTAACCTTGAGCTGAAGAGCTGAGGGACAGTGCCCAGGCCCAGAGTTCAGGCCTCATGACCGAACAAAAAACAAAAAGGATCACTGAGAACACCATTATACATGGAATGTATATACATAATCAGAAACACTGGCCAAGGTTTATATGTCATTTGCTTCAAAATAAGAAAGAAGGGAATATTTTTAAGTTCAAGGAGTGTAACACAGAATTCTTATTCAAACCTGAAAAAATATCAGAGAAGGTAGCCATAAATATATCCATGATACACAGGAAAATTATGTTTCAAAACTAAACTATCAGGAATTCAAAAGATGGCTACACAGTTAAAAATCAAGAGCTTTGATTCTTAGTCATATAACTTTAATGTTGGTATAAAAATTGAATACAGTGCTATAAAGAAAAAATACGAACAATAAAAATAATTATTTCTTGATAAATAAGTACTCAAACATAAATGATGGAAGAATATTCAAAATTGTGTTATCAACTAAATTCTGCATAGAAAAACAGAAATTCCAAGAATTCTAAGATCTTATATAATTTTACATTTGACTTTTTAAAGTTAAATTTTACTTTTAATGTTTTTGATATTTTTACAGTTATAAATTTGGGAACTTTTCATGATGAGGCTCAACTTTTAGTTTATACTAGAGCTTTTAAAAATCACTTACAGCTTAACTTTGAATAACTTAGGTTGCAATCAGAAACTATCATTTTCACTGCATTTTGTTTGGGAATAATTTGGTAAGGGTGATAGTATTTTTTTCAAATTTAGCTAGAAGAAAAATACCTTTTTTATTTTTTTATTGTGAAAATATTGTACAGAGGGGTTACAATTACATGGGCAAGATAATGAGAACATTTCTTATCAAGCATTGTAGCCTCCTCCTTTGTTTCCCCTTCCTATCCTCCTCCCGTCACCCCACCCAATCCTCCCCGATACCCCCGCCCCCCGAACAAAGTTGTAAAGTTCATTTTCGACATAATGACTTGTACATCTCATTGTTGCAATAGGTCCACCTGTATTCCTATTTAAATGATTGGGTTTTCCCCTTCCCCTCCACAAATTATACCGACATCAAATACAGTGAAATCAGGGGTTATACTGGGGGGAGGGACATACAAAGCAACAAAGAAATCATATTATAAATGTGTTAGAAACAATCACATGAAAGGAAAAAAACATTTGAATGCATATCTTAGGGTTCATTTCCCTAACATCAACTTATCTGACATTTTCTGCTTGATTCAGACACATACTAGATATTGCAAATCAGGGAGACCATGGGACCTGTTTCTTTGGGCCTGGCTTACTTCACTTGATATAAATTTTTCCAAGCCTTTCCATTTCCTAACAAATGGGGCAACATTATTATTTCTGATGGAGGCATAGAATTCCATTGTGTATATATACCACATTTTCTTGATCCATTCATCTACTGAGGGGCATCTGGGTTGGTTCCGTATCTTAGCTATAGTAAATAGTGCTGCAATACACATAGTCGTGTTGGTAGTTTTAGTGTGGTCTTGTTTGTAAACATTTGGGTAAATGCCCAAAAGTGGGATTGCTGGGTCATAGGGGAGCTCTATGTGGAGTCTTTTGAGGAACCTCCATACTACTTTCCAAAGTGGTTGAACAAGTTTACACTCCTACCAACAATGCAGTAAGGTTCCCTTATGTCCACATTCCCTCCAGCATCTGTTGTTGTTAGAGTTCTTGATTTTAGCCATTCTAACTGGAGTGAGGTGGTATCTCAATGTCATTTTGATTTGCATTTCTTTTATGGCTAGGGAGGATGAGCATTTTTTCATGTGTCTATTGGCCATACATTTTTCCTCTTCAGAGAAGTTTCTCTTTAAGTCTTTAGCACACTTGTTTATTGGACAGTTGTGTCTTGGAAGATTTGTTGTTGGGGGATTTAACTTTTTGAGTTCCAAGTATATTTTAGATTTGAGACCCTTGTCCAGTGTATGGCTAGTGAAGATCTTCTCCCATTCTGTGGGCTTTCTATTGATCTTGCTAGCTATGTCCTTTGCCATGCAGAAGCTCTGCAACTTCATGCAATCCCATTTGTCCAACCTTTCTTTGATTTGTTGTGTTTCTGGGTCTCTATTAAGAAAATTATGGCCTGTGCCTAGGAGTCCTAGGGTTTCTCCTAATCCATCCTGTAATGTTTTCAGAGCGTCTGCTTTGACTCCGAGGTCTTTGATCCATTTAGAAATGATTCTGGTGCAGGGTGATATATAAGGATCTAGTTTTAGACTTCTATAAGTAGTTAACCAATTTTGCCAGCACCATTTACTGAAGAGGCTGTCGTTCTTCCATTCTATTTTTTTACCTCCCTTATCAAAGATTAGATGGCTATAGGTCTGTAGGTTCATTTCTGGGTTTTCAATTCTATTCCATTGGTCCTGATGTCTGTTGTTGTGCCAGTACCCCGGAATAGCAAAAAACAATCCTTTTTTTCTTTAACAAATAAAATGCAGAATACTTTTCCCCCTTTATTGTTCAGATCTTTAATTGAGGGATTTTCTATTTTAGGGTACAAAATAAACTTGGGAAGTTCCCTGTGTAAAGTAATTGCAAATTTAAATAAAGTGAACTTGTTCCTTTACCATTCAAGTGTTTGATAAACACTTCTGACATTCATGTCACTTTTTTCTGATGTTAGATGAAGATAATTGTCCTTGTAATAAGAATGATTGAAATAAATATTTCATGGTAAGTATTCAAGCATAACTGATAAAAGATAAAGGATATTCAATGTAAGTTTAATATTGAAAAAATAAAACAGGAGATTTCAGGGAAGATGGTGGAGGAGAAACTGAAGGCTAAACAAGCTCTTGCATAGAAAGCAGTTTTAGTGTTCCAGTGAACAGTCCTAGACCATAGAATCACACCAAGTGTGCCATCACAGTACAGAGATTTTGGCCAGAGAGGAAAAATCCAGGCATGGAGACAAATCTGAGCACTTGCCAGTAGCCCCAGCTGTGGCAGCCATAGCTGCCATACCTACAACACAGAGAGTCCAGGACAAAAATGCCAGACACAGTGGATGAGCAGATTCTAATAAACAACAGCAAGAACTGATAAGGAGCAGATATTGTCATCCTGCAGATCCCAGACCAGAGACGACCCTGGAACCAAGTAGAAACCTGATATCCTCACTCATTCTCAAGGAGTAGTGGAGGGAACTCTGTCCCTCCCCTTGCACCCCCCACAACCACTTGTGATCTCCATCTTTAACACAGACAAAGGCCCAGCTGACAGCTAACTCTAACTCAGGCCCTGGAAGAAAACAAAAGAGTCATTTAGCAGGTCACAGGAACCTAACCTGACCTGCCAGGCTGACCTCCACCCAGGGAAAGTCACCCAGCCCAAGCAAGGTAGTTCTGTCCAGAGAGGAATGACTTTCTTCACTGGGTAAACAGAATCAAAGGCTGCCCCTCCCTGCAGCAGCCTAGTCAATCAATTGAAATTCAGTAAACATAAACCCTGAGAATGGCTCCAGGCTGGGCTCTGGGAGTGTCTCAGGAGCTAGCCTCTCAGGGAAAAGCTACTGTTTGCTGAAAGGCCTCAACCCTACACAGAACCTAGCCTCATTACAGAATCTCCAAACTAGAGGAAACAGCCATCTCCCTCTTTTGTGACACTCAAAGCAGATCTACCTCCCACTGAACTAGCCTGGGAGGAGGATCTGGGTAAAGCAGAGCATTTTTCTGCCTGCTCAAACAAACTGACTTAAGAAACCAAACAAGCCATAGGAAAACCAAATACCACAAGAAAACCAGAGGCTCTACCAAGAGACTGGTTATGGACACAAGGGAGAAAGAGGCTCTTCCCATTCCCATCCCCCCACCCCCGAAAAACAATCAAAGAACTCTTTATTGTACCTTTTATTTTAAATTTTTACTTTTTAAAAATTGTTTTCAATTAATCTTTTTTATCCTCTTATACTTTTTATTTTAGGTGTATATGTGTGTGTGTGCTTTTTTTAAAATCTCTATTGACCTTTCCGTGCTTTTTTTTGTTTTATTCATTCTTTTCATTTTTTTCTCTTTCTTTTTTGCCTGACTTAATTGCTGTTGTGTTCATCCTCAGATATATACTGTCGTTGATTATTAGACCTTATTCCCCTTTGTGTACACATTAAATCCAAAAATTTATTACTCAATTCACAACCTCTTAGGCTTAAATTCTTTAATAGCAGTATTATCACTTTATACCTACATAATTTTTAAGAATTTTTGTTTTTCCATTTTTTCTTTTCTTTTTAAGTATCTCTCCTATCATTCTGTCAAGTTCATTTCCCTCTCTGATATTAGGACTTGGTTAAATTCACTTTCCTTTTACCATTCCACATCCCTCTAATCCTATTTTTCCCCACATTTCTCCCTAAACCTAATGATTTCTGGTTTGCCAGATTCTTCCTTGCTGTTCTTAGCCCATTAATCCATAGTTGTTTGATGTTGAGTAGATTGTATCTGTTGAACTGGATTACATCTGCAGCCATTCTGAATGTGCAACTACATGACTTTGGTTGATACGTGCCTTAAAATGGTGTTCTAGCACAAAATTGGTCTTACTTTCATACCAAATGGGCAGAACAAGCCGGAAAACCACAAGAAAGATGGCAAGTGTGGGTATCTCAATTCCCACTCATGATAATCAGGTGACCAAACAGTTAATGAATAATCCAGAGGAGAGTTCCCAAAGAGCTCTACAAACACTTCTGGTAAACATGGTGAATGAAAAATTGAAAACCTGCAAAGTAGTCAGTGTGAATGTGATAGAGAGAGAGAGGAGGCAAAAAAGCTCAATACAGGAATCTCGTGAGCATGAGGAAGCTACTCAAAGATTGATACAGGAATTGTGTGAGCAGGTGGAGAACAGTCAACAAGAAATGAAGGAATTGCATGAGCAGGCTGAGAACAGTCAAAGAGAAAGACAGAAATTGGGTGAAAAGACTAAGAACAGACAAAGGAGACACAGGAACTGTGTGGGCAGCATGCGAACAGTGAAGGAAAACTACAGGAATTGCATAAACATGGGGAAGCTAATCAAAGAGAAATACAGGAATTGTAACAGCAGGATGAAAATAAACAAAGATGAATAGAGGCTATTATGGAATCCATAAATAGACAGCTGAAAGAATTCAGGGAAACCACAAAGGGAATGCTGAATGGAGCCCGACAGAATGCATGGGAGTCCATCGAAACCATAAGGAATCAACTAAGTGATTTGAGAATAAACACTGAACACCAAATTAAGGATGTAAAGAAGTTAATAAAAGATCTAAAACAAAGCTTCAAGAAAAAAATTGAAGCCAACAAAGATGACCAATTAGCAGGAAAAAAAAACAAAAACAAAGTAGAAAGTCTTGAGAGTAGGTTGGACCATGCAGAAGATCGAATTTCGGGGATTGAGGACAGCTTACATATTATAGAGAAAGAATGTACAACTAACCAAGACAAATCCAAAAATTATGACAGATCTATTCAACATTTGGAAGACACCAACAGAAGGCCTAATCTGAGGATAATGGGTGTAGAGGAGCACCTACAGACAGAAGTTAATGGTTTGGGAAATTTGTTTAATAGGATCCTAGCAGAGAACTTCCCTAACATGCAAAAGGATAGGCCTATTCAGATACAAGACACTTTTGAACTGCAAATAGAGCAGACCAGAACAGGACATCCCACCATTACATTATAATCCACAAAGGATCAATTCAGACCAAGGAAAAGAACCTTAAAGCTGTCAAGGAGAAAAGATCAATCACCTATAAAGGGAAACCAAATAGAATCACCTCAGATTTCTCAGCAGAGACAATTAAACCAAGAAGAGCCTGAAATGATGGATGCCATGACCTAAAGTAAAAAACTATCAACCAAGAATACTGTACCCAGCTAAACTCTCCTTCATAACAAAAGGTCAAATAAAAAACTTCCATTGCAAAGAAAAACTGAAACAATATATCTCCACCAAGCCAGCCCTACAAAAGATTCTTAAAGATGTCCTACACATAGAAAACCAACAAGACCACAATAAAGGCCGAGAAACCACACCCAAACTGAGAATCCAAGAACCATAGGAAAAACTCAATTGCCACAGCCCCCAAGAAGGAGGATAAAATGACAGGAACTCCCAAACACCTCTCAATCCTATCTCTCAACATTAACGGACTTAACTCTCCAATTAAGCAACAGACTATCTAGTTGCATTAAAAAGCAAGATCCTTCAATTTCCCTCTTCAGGAGTCGCACCTTGCCCATAAAAACAGACACATTTTGAATTTGAAAGGCTGGAACATAATCTACCAAGCAAATGGCCGCCACAAACAGGGAGGAGTTGCAATCCTAATATCAGATAAAATAGACTTCAAGTTGAAATTAATGAGAAGAGATAAAGAAGGTCGCCACACACTAATTATGGGATAGCTCTCTTTCAGGAGGATATTACAAAATTAAATATCTATTCACCTAACAATGGAGCACCCAACTTTATCCAAGAAACACTACTTTGTCTCAAATCTCACATAGATCCAAAGACATTAATTATCGGGGACTTGAACACACCACTATCCTCATTAGATAGATCAACTCAGCAAAAACTCAAAAGAGAAACCTCAGATCTAAACAACTGCATAGAAAAACTAGATTAAACAGACATCTACCGAATATTCACCCAGCAGCATCAGAATACACGTTTTTCTCAGCATCACACAGAACATTTTCCCAAATAAACCATACTTTAGGTCACAAACCAAAGTTGTCCAAATTCAGAAGCTTGAAGTTTTACCTTGCATTCTCTCAGTCCACAAGGGAATAAAATTAGAACTCAACACCAAAAGCCACCAAAGAAATCCCTGTAACACATGGAGGCTGAAGAACACACTGTTGAATCACCAGTGGGTCATGGAAGAGATGAGAAAGGAAATTCCAATGTTCATGATATTCAACAAAAATCAACACACAAATTACCACCTCTTCCGGGACACAGCAAAGGCAGTACTCAGAGGCAAGTTTAACGCTCTGATTTCCTACATCAACAAATTGGAAAGATCTGACACCAAAAATTTAATGAGATACCTGAACTTCCTTGAAAAAGAGCAGTAAGCTATACCCCAAGGCAGTAGATGGAAAGAAATAATTAAAATGAAATCAGAATTAAATGAATTATAATCCAAAATAACCATAGAAAGAATCAACAAAACAAATAGTTCTTCGAAAAAATTAACAAATTTGACATACCTTAGCAAAACTTATCCAAAAAAGAAGACAATACACCCAAATAAATAAACTCAGAGATGAGAATGGAAATATCACCACAGAAACCACCAAGATTCGGAACATTATAAGAGAATACATCTCAAACCTTTATGCTAATAAGTTTGAGAACTTGGCAGAAATGGACCTTTTCCTAGCAAATCTCAACATGATGAAACTAAACCAAGATGAGTTAAACCATCTTAACAGGCCCATATCAAGCACTGAAAGAGAAACAACAACAAGAGACCTCCCATCTAAGAAAAGTCCAGGACCAGATGGATTTACAGTGAAATTCTACAAGGACGTCAAAGCAGAGCTCACACCAATACCCCTCTAACTCTTCACTGAAATTGAAAGACAAAATTCACTACTAAACTCATTCTATGAAGCCATCATAACCCTTATTCCAAAATCTGGCAGGGACTCATCAAAGAAAGATAACAATAGACACATTTCTTTGATGAACATTAATGCAAAATTTCTCAACAGAATTTTGGCCCATTGCCTTCAATAATTCATTCAAGAAATCATACACCATGATCAAACAGGATTCATTTCAGGGATACAAAGCTGGTTCAATATATGTAAATCAATTAATATAATTCATCACATCAACAAGAGCAAGGATAAGAACCATATGGTTGTCTCAATAGAGGCAGAAAAAACATTTCACAAGGTCCAGTACCCCTTTCTTATGAAGATGCTAGAAAAATTAGGAATCCTTGGAACATTCCTCAGTACAATAAAGGCTGTATATGACAAACTACAGCCAGCATTATACTTAATGGTGAAAAACTAAAACCATTTCCTCTTAACTCTGGAATGAGACAAGGATGTCCACTCTCTCCACTTCTCTTCAATTTAGTATTAGAATGCCTAGCTACAACAATAAGACAAGATGCATACATAAAAGGGATCAAAACAGGGAAAGATGAGGTAAAACTCCTTCTTTGCAGATGACATGATCTTGTATCTAAAGGATCCCATGGACTCCTATCCCAAATGACTCAAGCTGATTCAAAACTTTGGCAAAGAAGCAGGGTGTAAAAATAACCCTCAAAAATCAATGGCTTTTCTGTATGCCAACTAGGAGAAAAGCGTGGCTGAAATCAGGAAAGCAACTCCAAATAAAATACCTAGGAATTAACTGAACCATAGAAGTGAAGGAACTCTATGATAAAAACTTTAAAAACCTGAAAAAGGAAATCAAAACAGAACTTAGAAAGTGGAAAAACCTTCCATACTCCTGGATTGGAAGGATCAATATCGTAAAAATGGCAATACTTCCCAAGTGTATCTACAAGTTCAATGCGATATCTACCAAAATTCCAACCTCATTCTTCAAGGAAATAGAAGAGGCAATCCAAAAATTCATATGGAATAATAAAAGACCCCGAATAGCAACAATGATCCTTAACAGAAAGAACAGTGCTGGAGGAATATCACTACCCAATTTCAAACTCTACTACAAAGCCATAGTAATCAAAACAGCTTGGTACTGGCACAAGAACAGACCTCAGGATCAATGGAATAGAATTGAAAACCCAGAAATGAACCTACAGACCTATAGCCATCTGATCTTTGATAAGGGAGCTACAAAAATAGAATGGAAAATGGAAATGGTGCTGGCAAAATTGGTTAATCACTTGTAGAAAACTAAAGCTAGATCCTTGTATATCACCCTGCACCAGAATATTTTCTAATGGATCAAAGACCTCAGAGTCAAAGCAGACACTCTGACAACTTTACAGGATGGAATAGGAGAAACCCTAGGTCTCCTTGGCACAGGACAAAATTTTCTTAATAGAGACCCAGAAACACAACAAATCAAAGAAAGATTGGACAAATGGGATTGTATGAAATTGCAGAGCTTCTGCATGGCAAGGGACGTAGCTAGTTATAGCAATAGAAAGCCTACAGATTGGGAGAAGATCTTCACTAGCCATACAATAGACAAGGGTCTCATATCTAAAATATACCTGGAACTCATAAAGTTAAATCCCCCAACAACAAATCCTCAAAGAAACAACTGCCCAATAAATAAATGGGCTAAAGACTTAATTCTTTAAAGAGAAACTTCTCTGAAGAGGAAAGAAGGATGGCCAATATACCCATGAAGAAACGCTATATATATATATAAAAAACTTAATTGGCTGGGAAGGTGGCTCAGTGGTAGAGCGCTTGCCTTGCATGCCTGAGGCCCTGGGTTCGATTCCTCAGCACCACATAAGGAAAAAGAAAAAAGCCAGAAGTGGTGCTGTGGCTCAAGTGGTAGACCGCTATCCTTGAGCTGAACAGCTGAGGGACAGCACCCAGGCCCAGAGTTCAGGCCCCAGGACTGGACCAAAAAAAAAAAAAAAAAAAAAGGTCAACCTTCCTAGCCATGAAAGAAATGCAAATCAAAACAACATTGAGATACCACCTCACCCCAGTTAGAATGGCCATAATCAAGAACTCTAATAACAACAGATGCTGGAGGGGATGTCTACAGAATGGAACCTTACTGCGTTGTTGGTGGGAGTGTAAATTTGTTCAACCACTTTGGAAAGTTGTATGGAGGTTCCTCAGAAGACTCCACATAGAGCTCCCCTATGACCCAGCAATCCCACTTTTGGGCATTTACCCAAATGATCACAAACAAGACCATACTAAAGCCACCAGCACAACTATGTTTATTGCAGCATTATTTACCATAGCTAAGATATGGAACCAACCCAGACGCCCTTCAGGAAATGAATGGATCAAGAAAATGTGTTATATATATACACAATGGAATTCTATGCCTCCATCAGAATGAATCACATTGCTCCATTTGTTAGGAAATGGAAAAACTTGGAAAAATTATTTTAAGTGAACTAAACCAGGTCCAAAGAAATATAGGTCTCATTGTTTCCCTTATTCGCAATAACTAGTATGTGTCTGAGGCAAACAGAAACTGTCAGATAAGTTGATGTTAGGCGAAATGCACCCCAAGATAAGGATTCAAATGTTTTTTTCTTTCTTGCGATTGTTTCCAACGTATTTATAAGATATTTTGTTTGTTGCTTTGTATGTACCTCCCCCCAGGGAATAATCCCTGCTTTCACTGTATTTGATGTTGATACAATTTGTGGAGGGGAAGGGAAAAAATAAACTGTTTAAATTGGGTTACAGGTGGAGCCATTACAACAATGAGATATACAAGACGTTATTTCGAGAAATGAACTTTACAATTTGGCGGGGTGGGGGGTGGAGAAGGTGGTAGGGTAATGTGCGAGTTGGGGAGTTGAGAGGGGAAGGGATGGTATGGGGAAAAAAGGAGGAGGCAACAATGCTTGATAAGATATGTACTCCCTATCTTGCCCATGTAATTGTAACCAACTCTGTATGGTATTTTCACAATAATTAAAAAAAAAGGATATCCTAACATTTTGATGTAAGGTGAAAAATGGATACTGTCTAAGAATTTCTAATGGAAAATAATCATTCAGTATTACTTTCTGTTGAGCATCTTCCTTCTGCTTTCAAGAAGCTTATTCTTTTACATATGATTTAGCTTTTCTTAACATTTTGACAGATTTCTTATACATGTGATTCAATAAGGAGTCTGGCATTTTTTCTTTATAAAATATTAATTGAAATAATAAGTTTTTCTCAAAAATATAAGGTGGCCTCTTAGTCATCTATTAGATGTTGCTCAAAATACAGAAATTTCACTTTTCAAATATAATTTTCAATATTTATTTGGGTCAGGAAATTACTGCTTTGACTTTTGCTGTGCATTGCTCTTTTTTTTTTTTTTTACATCATTTCTTTCTACTGTCAGTATGCCATTTTTTCCCCTCTATTAGCACAATTTTGTTTTCCCTGTATATCTTCCTTCATTTTTCCACCTTGGAAACAGAATATCTGATAGAATTCAGTCTTTTTTATTGTTTATTGGACGAAAATACCTCTTTGTTTTTATAAAACAGCTGGAAATAATGTCTGTAATAATAATTGCATGGTTAGTTAGTGCTTGCCTAAGAAATATTTTATTTCCTCTGCATTTTCTATTTTTAACCTTTAAAAGAGAGACTAATTTACACTTAGTAATGATGTTGTATGCTTCATAAAACTTTTCTCTCCCCTTGTTACATTGAGATTGTAGAGGTGTGAAAGATAAGATATTGAAATTTTTCAGAAATATTTATCATAAAGTCACCCAACAATAGTAAGGAATATCACATAATCCCTTCTGCTAAACAGTAAGTGCGTCATAAATTACATTTTATACAAGTTTATACATTCAAGTAATTTCAAATTGAAATCCCTTTCTTGGTTTATCAAACTGCAGGAAAAGAGCTGTCTGTCAAATAACAACATCAAAGAAAACTATGGCATACTGTAGACATTTAAAGCAAATACTTCTTTTCCAAATAAAATTTATTTTATTTTCTGTGAATCTTCAATGTCCTCATTAGCAGTAGGAGTTTGTATTAATGAAAATTTGTTTATATAAGTAAAAATGTGTTATTGAACTACAATCTTGTTAAAAGTGTTAATATAGAGAATTAATTTTTCTTGTATAAAAAAGGTTAGGGAGGTCGCATCCTTTCTGATGGAAGCATAGAATTCCATTGTATATATACCATATTCTCTTGCTCCATTCATCTACTGAGGGGCATCTGGGTTGGTCCCATATCTTAGCTATGATAAATAATGCTGTTATAAACACAATTGTGCTGGTAGCTTTAATATGGCTTTGTTTGTGATCGTTTGGGTAAATGCTCAAAAGTGTGATTACTTGGTCATAGGGGGGCTCTACGTGTAGTCTTTTGAGGAACTTTATAATATTAAGTGAAGTAAGCCAGACCAAAGAAACATAGGTCCCATGGTTTCCTTTATTTGCAGTAACTAGTATACTTCTAGGATAATCTTTCCAGACACGCAGAAAAGGTCTAAATCTATGTATATATAACCATATAAGATGATGTTAAACTAAATAAACCCCAACAAAGAGACACAAGAAGTTTTTTCTTTGTCGCTGTTGTTCTTAATGTACTATGTGAATGTTTTGTTTCTTTTGTATGTTCTTTCCCCATGGTATAACCCCTGTTGTCATGGTATTTGATTCCGGGGCCCTGTATCTTGTATATACATTTTTCTAATTTGGGGAGGGGAAGGGAAATAACAAAATGTGGAAACAAAGATATAGGTTGCCCCATTGTAACAATGAGATGTACAAGATAGTATGTTGAAAAGGAACTTTACAACTTCGAGGGGTGGGAGGGAGAAGTTCGGGAGGTAGGGAGGGAAAGGATATTAGGGGAAAAGGAAGGAACAGGTAACAATGCTGTATAGGAAATGTATTCATTACTTTACTCATGTTACTGTAACCTCTCTGTAAAGTATCTTTAAAATTAAAAAAAAAAAAAGAGTTGGGTTCAAAGTTCAGAGAAGGCTGATTCCTGTGGTATGTGAGAGTTCTATGGGGCACAGGTGTAGGAAAGGAATCATTTCTGTTCCTTGTTCTGTATTTCAACTACAACAAAAAGTTTGATAGCGAGTGGCATAGATATCTTCTGTTTGTATACTTTCTCCTTTGGCAATACTCTAAGAAAACACATAAGCAGAAAAGCTCCAAGGAACTCACATTTGTTATAAAACATGTCTGTTATTCTTAGTTCTTTTAACTGGAGTGATGTTTACAGATGAGATGTAAGATTATTCAACCAAGAAAATAAATAATATAACTTCTGACCCTTTGGAGGAACAAGTACACATTCATATGGGTATATGCAGATTTCCACCCCCTTTTCTTCTACTTTAATTCTGAGTGAAGTCCAATATTTGATGGGGCTGGGAAGGTGGCTCAGTTGTAGGGCGCATGCTTTGCATGCCAGAGGCCCTGGGTTCAATTCCTCAGCACCACATAAGCAAAAAGAAAAAAGCTGGAAGTGGCGCTGTGGCTCAAGTGATAGAGTGCTAGCCTTGAGCTGAAGAGCTGAGGAACAGCGCCCAGGCCCAGAATTCAGGCCCCACGACCGGGCCCCCCCAAAAAAAGTCCAATATAGTCCAATATTTCTGTTTCTATGGTTTGTTCTGTCCAAAATTACAAAACTACTGATTGCTGGATAGGAAGATAATGGTGATTATGATTTTGGGCTAGAAACTTGTGTGGAACTAAGGGTTATTATAACTCTAATCATAATGATAATGCTGATGTGCAGTTTTAAGACATTGGAAAATTATTTAAAGAATATTATCTACTTTTCTTGATTTTCACAGATTAAACAAGTAAAATTTCATTCCAGTATATTAAGTGAGAAGTAATTTATCTCATACTCATTCTTTCAGTGTCTTTCTGAGTAAGTCATCACATGTAGAATATTTTCAGAATCACAGAAATAATGTTCAAGTGTTTTTATATATGCTCTCTTTTGCTTCATTTTTCTGCATTGTACTATTAATAGTGCTGATAAAAATTTCATTACTAGATTTTTTCATAGTCAAAAGCAAGAAGATATCATTGAATACATATCTTAAGTAATTAATCAATGAACATAGAACTTAAAGATGAAACTAACAAAAATTTGAAGTGTCACCATGACAAATGTTTAATTTTGAAGAGAAATGCTTCATCTAGTTTTTCATATTTTGTATGCATAAAAATATCTTATTAATTTTTAATGCAGCCATTTTGCCAACAGTTGGCAGACCTGTCAGCTATAATTGCTTGAGGACATGTCAGATACTATTCAATTCAATCTCTTTAGCGTGTGTGTTGAACAGTCTTTTTCACCACACTTCATTCCAAATTTATAAGAACAGCCTTCACTCAATTGCATACTTGATAGGCATTAAGGTTAATAGAATCAACTACCTCAATTTCAACAAAATAAATGTCCATAAAATGAGGAATACGAGTATAGTCACAAATGAAACTCCATGTGATTTTTATCTCCCTGTATACTCAAGTTCTGTTTCAGGAGTCATAGAAATATGTTGAAATGATAAAACTGTAAATATGTATCTACCTAAATTTAAGCATATGTATCCTCTCTTCATCTTTTTGTCTCTTTGTCTGCCTCTCTGTCTCCTCTCTGCCCTCAAAGCTTGGATTATCAACATGAGTCCTTAATGCCTACGAGAATGTAGCTACTTTTAAACACAGACTAAATTATATTAGATGCATTTAATGCCTTCAATTATGCCAGTATTATGATTATAAATGTTATCTCTAGCTATGTCCTTATAAATGTATAGATGCAATTATTTCAAAATTTTTGAAAGACTAAATACAGGAGGATCAGTGGAAATTTAAATGGTCCTTCAAATAGCTTGTCAGGTGAAGTTAGCCAGATACCTACTAGAGTGTATAAGTCATACCCCTCTTTACCACATATTTACAAATGTTCAAATATGTTAAACATATTTTAAAATATGTTTAAATATGTTAAAAATATGTTAAACATATGTTAAAAATATGTTAAACATATGTTAAACATATGTTAAACATATGCTATATGTTGTACATTGTATATAAGAAATGACACCTTGACATCAACTACGAAAACATTTTCTTCTTAAGAAAATTTAAAGCCTATCATTCATAGTACCACAGTGGGTTATAATTAGTTAACACAATTAACTATTATGAAAGCATGATAAATGTATTTGTAACTAGTTTGAGATAGCTTTTCTTCTCAATGAGTTGTGTGAAACACAAAATCAAATAACAGATTCTTTGATCAAATTGTATATATAATAATTTTGTAACATTTTACAGTCCTGAATAATTTTCAAGGATTATAGCAACTCATCAATTAATTTGCAATGCTGTCTTAACCCACTGCTGATGAATTTGCTCTTTATAAGATGACTTAAAAATTGTCCTCAAAACTTTAGTCTAAAACATTGTAGTATTTAATAAATGTGAGAAAATGTCAGACAATGAGATCTTAAATGTAGTTGTATTATAAATAAAATGAGATAGTGCAGTATAGCAAATGTATTATGAGTGCGTGAAGTCATTTATCTCCATGTTTTTTGTTTTTACAGCATTTTTCCACTTAGCTCGAAGAAATAAAAAATACCTGTCAGCACAATTTGTTGAAAGGCAATCTTCAATCCTGTGTTTATGGATCCTTTATTAAATATTAGGTGGCTCTAAGTCTGTGAGATTCATTTCTGGGTCTTCTCTTCTATTTCATTGGTTCATAGGCCTAACCTTGTTCTAGTATCAAGCTGTTTTTATTACTATGGCTTTGCAATAGAGTTTAAAGTTTAGTATTGATATTCCTCTAACACTGGTCTTTCTGCTAAGGATTATATTTGCTATTTCATATTATTTCATATGAGCTTTTGGATTTGTTTCTCTCTATCATTGAATAATATTAGTGGGATTTTCATGGGTGTTGCAACCATGTTCATTGCAGCATTGCATACCATAACCAAGACATGGTATCAAACCAGTGGACAAATGGATAAAGAAAATGTGGTAGATATACACAAGAGAATTCCATGGTTATATCAGCAAGAATAATATTGCACCATTTGGATGGAAATAGAAACAGTTAGAAAAAATGTATTAAGCAAAGTCAACCACACCCAGAGAAACATAGGTTGCATGGTTTCTCTGATTTATGGTAATTAGAATGTATTTATAAATCTACAAGTAAACACACTGACAAAAAATTTAAGCTTGGACATGTTTAATTATACAGGACTTCGACATTCACATAGTGAGACCAAAGAAATATATTCTTAAGAGAAGATCACAAATGCTCAATAGTTTTGTGCATATGACCAGAAAAAATATGTTTATTAAAATGAATTCCAAGAAATGGACATGAGAATCTTTTGTTATTTGGCATTTGGTTTTGTGTTTGTTTATTTGTTTTCTCCTTTACACTATTTTTTGTTTCTGTACTTTTTGTCTTGTATGTAAGTTTTCTGTTTTGGTGAGGGCAGTGGGCATTAGCAGCAGTGATAGTCACTACATACTATGCTGAAAATGAACTATACAACTTGTGGGGGAGGAGAGTCAGGAGGGAAAAACTTGGAAAAATGAGGGAAGAGGTGATACTGTTTAAAAAGAAATGAACTCATTACCTGACATATGTTATTGTAACCCTTTTGTACATCACCTTTACAATAACAATAAAATATATTTAAAACGTCTTTCAGAGTATTCCTTAGTTCAATCTGGAAGAAAACACTGAAGTTTTAGTCTGAGGTTAGTCACAAGTCATCTTCAGGCACGATGTTAGAAACCTGGACTCTCCCTTAGAGACCCAGCCTATACGAAAATAACATATTATGAATTGTGGTATAGTACCAAAGAAACAATTTTCAGTTCATCACTGTAACACATGATAATTGCTGAACAGGAAAATGTAGCTCTCATTATACATATCCTAAATAGATGCATTTAAAGATCCCTTGTGGAAATCTCTCTCAGTATTCTGATAAACCCATCCCACTTAGAAGATGTTTGTGGAAACTGACACCTGCTGAAGGAACAGTACATTCATTTCAACCACCTAACATTCATTCAGGGCCATATGTTCACTTACTGGAATGATAGGAAGAATAGCATTTGGTATTTTAAAATGTTCTCCATCTCTCTCTTTTGTCTTGCATATTGATAAATGGTACATATGATTTTTCTTCTCTAATGATATCAAAGTGCTTTTTGGATTTTGATAGTGTTTTAGTAGAATGTTTTAAGTGCTTAAAACTAAAATATAAGTCAATAATTTTCTGCGCTCACCTACATGAGAAACATGAGAAGCTGAAAGGTATGTTCTGACATTCAGATCTTACACTTAGATATCTCTTCTCTATAATAAGCTGGCCAATAAATTCTGAGTACCTCTCGGTTCTCAATCACTTTTATTTTTGATGTTTCATTAACTTTAATATATAAGGAGAATTGAGAACCATTTATAGATTTAAAATTGTATATAGACAATGTAGGAATGGGATAGATTTTACACCGACTCTGTTCTACATGAAAGTATAGATCTGTATTTATTGTTATTCATAGGACCATCAAATATTACTCAAAGATACTTTTCACTTTGGTAATAAAGCATATGGGTTTTATTTTCTCCCAAAATATCACCCCTCCACATACACCAATTAGTTATGCACCAGATGACTGGAGAAAGGTTTCTTTTGATTTAACATTAATGGTAATATCTTAAAAGGGACTGTCATTATTTTACAGTTCATCTCAAACTTTTTTCATGACTTTTTTATTGTTTTAGTCTAGACTCAATAACTTATGGATGTAAAAAAAGTATTATACAAATAATTTGTAAGGTCTGAGAGATAAAGTAAAAGGCACTTCAAAATCCAATTGAAAGAAAATAGAAGTTTCCTTAAAAAACAGTTTTGCAATTTGTAGTTTTAATTTCAATTAGAAGTGTTCAACTACCTTTATATCCTTATTCTTATAGATTATAATTTAATAAATATAATATATGTTAAAACATGAAAATAAGATACTAAAATAGAAACACAAATACCAAGGATTGTGTCTACTATATACAGTTTCCTGAGTAAATGAGTAAACCACTGTAACTCTTATCTTGTTTGACAATAGTTTAGTTGCAGAGCAAAGAGCAAAATTCATGTAATTCAGAAATAAGAAACAAAAGTTGAAAATAGGGACTGTCAAAGAATAAGAATAAACCAATATAAATACACAACTAATTCACAGGTAAAGATCAAGGATTTATATAAAAATGTAACAACTCAAATATTCAAATATTCAATGACCAACAAATATTTGTTTGAATATGTTATATATTCTTTCTAGTTAACTCATTGCCCTTACCTTTTGAAATAGCAGCCTTAATTATTACATATCCACTCTGTTGATGTTGCTTCAGTCAACATCAATAAAAGGCTCTTCAGCTCAAAGATAACTCTACCACTTGAGCCACAGTGCCACTTCTGGTTTCCTAGTGGTTAATTGGAGATAAGAGTCTCAGGGACTTTCTTGCCTGGGTTGGTTTTGGACTTCAATCCCCAGATCTCAATATCCCGAGTAGCTAGGATTACAGGCATAAACCACCAGCACCTGGCAGGAAAGATTCTTATAGTCTATCTCTGCCTCTGTCCTCCATATCTGCGCTCTTTCCTTCCCTCTTTCCTCCTCTCATCTTTCTTTTTCAGCGGTTTTCTTTTCTTCAAATACACATATCTCTTCTTTTATTGTTTCTATGTTAATTTAAACAATAAATTACAAAAAGCTTAGAAGTTTACTGATGAAGTTTGCCAATGAAGAAGCAATTATTATTTGCATGTACTTGTTTAAATATAAATATAAATACATATATTAAAGCATCACAGGCTATTCATTATTTTAAATATTTTATATATCAGTTAAAATTAATTACATTTTTTTCAATTATGACATAAGGTAATAGGTTGTAACGTAAAGATAGTGAATATTTGAAAGAGTGAATTAGGATTTCACAGTGATGTCCATATACTAAGTGAGAAACAGGAAAATGGAGCTAAGAAACACAGAAGCAGAGAAGAAATGGATGAATGACTGATACGGAAAGACACTAAAGAGACAGAGTAGGTAAGATCGATTACATTGCTTTAGGGATATAGGAAATTTAACATATCTGTTCCCACACTAGTTTGCCTAGCAAAGAAATTGGCTACATTCATTTCACGACCTTATTTCTCTTATTGGAGACCTATTATACCTCACCTTCCACTTTCTTTATGAGCCATGTTAACTGAGGTTTCTTTTCTTACAGGCAAAGGTCCTTGATTCATAAAAAAATCAGATTTTTATATTGATTTATTTTTTATCATAGAAATTTTTATTTTAAAAGCCAGAGGTTATATTTCCAATTTCTTCATTATTTCTTCATAGTATTTTCTGCTTTTTATTAATATCCTATCACTTTCATGCTCACGAAAATATTAAAGGAATACTATAGTCTAGGTTTTGTATTTCATTCTCCTTTAAGAAAGGCATATATTTCCATCAGCAAATCCAAGTAGTGGAACTCAGAAAATTGGATATGGTGTGATAACATAGGAGAATAATTTTCTTGATTTGAGGGTAACCCTTAAATTATTTAAATGGAATGAAGTTAAATGTGACCAAAAATCCTAAGTTTTCATGTAGACCAAAAATAATATTGAATATAAAATACCTTGATTTTAACAAATATTTAGAGAACTATCTGCTAGATAGTTTCTGATGTATAACATAGTCTTATAAAGCCTTTATTATTCCAAACACCATTTTGTCTATTCTGATTTTAAACATATATTCATGCTTCACCCCAACCAAACTGATTCACCGTCTCATAAGATACAGTAATAATTCTTATCACGTTATCTGTTGAAAACAAAACAGAAAGCACAAAATATTTAAAAGTTTAAAACTTTTGTCTGATGGTGAGTTTTTTCAAAAATAACAATTTCTACAACTATAAAAATGTATCAAATTGGGACGAACACTGATCCTCAGTGTTCATCTCCTTTAATGCCTGTCTATATTGCACCATGCCTCAGTTATTCAAATGAAAGTAAAGCAATCTCTTTACCATATTACACATAGATAGCATCATATATTTAGTTAATAAAGAGACATCAATCTAATGTTTAAACAGGCCAATTTTATGCAAAGTAAAACCAAATTCTTCAAAAATAAAGTTATCTTGAAAGATTATTTAGACTTTAAAACTTCTAAGTTCAGGGGCTAGGTTCAGTGGTAGAGTGCTTGCCTGGCATGCAGGAGGCCCTGGGTTCGATTCCTCCGCACCAAATAAGCAAAAAGAAAAAAAGCCAAAAGTGGTGCTGTGGCTCAAGTGGTAGAGCGCTAGCCTTGAGCTGAAGAGCTGAGGGACAGCGCCCAGGCCCAGAGTTCAGGACCCACGACCGCCCCCCCCCCAAAAAAAAAACAAAACCAAAAAACTTCTAAGTTCAGAAAACACTTTGATTTTTAGGTAAATAAATTTAAATTGAAGTGATCAATTATAGACTTGTGAAAAATGTACAGTAATTTTCTTCTAAGATGAGATTTGTATTCATTTCCAATTTCCTACACTAGCCACACAGCAAATATATAAGCTCAAATCCAGACCACAAAGAGAAGACTGCAGAGAAATTCAAAGTCAATTGATTTTGCATTTGTTTATAGAGCCCAAGACACTGCTTTTTACTTTTAGAATTATATTCAATGATCATCTATAATGTGCAAAATAGAGCAAACAGAGGTGCTTGTATCTCTTTTCTTTCCTCTCCATCTTTTAAATATCAAAATATATATTGAACTACTGAAAGACATTTAGTATGCAAAAGAGACAAATGATCGTTAGACTGAGCTTGAAGGAATATCAATATCCCATTGTATTCAGAGAGAAACAAAATATTTCAGAAAAGGTTAGAATAAAATTAATAAAGAAAAATGTCAACATATAGGAAGATCAGATAATTCTATTATTTTTTACACTTACACTTGTTTTTAACTAGACTTTTTGGGGAAATGATTTACTTAAAAATTCATACATTTTAAATAGCTATGTCAAAAACTTTAACAATTGAAAATATCCTTGTAACTACTGGTCTAATCAATAGAACACTTCTATCTCCTCAGAAAGTTCCCTTGGGCCTTGGAAATTTAATATCTCTTTCTTCCCCACCACAACCCCAGGGAACAAATAACTTTATTTCTATCATTGTAATACAATCTTACCAGTTCTAGAACTTCAAGAAATAACAAAAGGAAACAACATACTCAATTTTATTTTTAAACTTTCCCTAGCAAACTTGTGACATTCATTTGTGCTGTTTATCTATTTCCATAGCTTGTTAGCTTTTCTTTTTTGAGTAGTGTTTCTTTTAATTATGAATTAATGAGGCTTTTTTCTTCTCATTTGTACAGTCACGGTCAACTCTAGTTGTGGGCTTTAATAAAGAAAGAAGTTTAAAACACGTCGTGTAAGTCTACAGGCCAGTACCATTTCTCCTGTGTGCAAATGTGGAAATACATTTGCTAAGCCATATGGTAAGTAAATTTTTAATTTGATCAGATTGTAAATTGTTATCCCAAGTGTTGCAAGCTTGGCATTTCTAAAGACAATGTATGAGAGCTCATTTTGTTATACATGTTAGTTAGCAATTCATATTATGAAGCTTGAAATTTTTACTTATTTTTATGGGTCTGTTTTCATTTCCCAGAACTCCAATGATGGTAGCTCTATTCTTGAATTAATGTTTTATCTAGAATAATTTCATATTTACAGAAAAAATTGAGGACAGGATTGAATTTTCCTGAAATAGTTTGTGGTATATTTGTTGCAATTATTGGCTGAACATTTTTTGGAACTTTGAATTGCTATTTTTATTATCTATAATTTTCACCAAAATTTTTAAATAAAAATTATTTATATTAATATTGGCAGTACTAGAGTTTAAATTCAAGGCTTCCACTTCTGCAAGTATTCACTGACACTTGCGTGGTGGTCTGTGTATATTTTCTTGTTTTAGCTAGCTTTAAGGCAAAATCTCACAGTTTTTTTTCTATGTTGATCTCCTAATTCTGAATCCTATAAAACTGGGATTGTGAATGTGAGTATTTAGGTAACTGAGTTTATTGAAATGGAGTCTGAGTATCTTGTTTACATCCCCGGCTTCAAACTGTGATACAGTTCAGAGCCACCTACCAGATAGTTTGAATTGCAGGCATGAAGACTTCTGTTTTCTGTTCCAGGATGGCAAACAGAGGTAGGTTTGTGATGTCTCAGGAATTTGAATATGACTTTCTCACTTGTTTGTTTGTTTTTCTTTTGCTGCATTAAGAGTTTTAAGGTACACTGTTAAGAAAATTGCTCATTTACTATGGGTTATCAAAGTTTTAATTACAAAGATGTTCATAACATTTTTTTCATATTTTAATGTGCATAGGGCTGATAGTGGTATCATTTTTAATAAAGGTTATTAGTTTATTGTTAACCAGATTACAGTTTCATAAATTTTATTTTCATTTTTTAAAAAAGTAACTTTGGTTATTTTTCTCTACTATTTTCTATTTGTAATTTCACTGATTTGTGCTATCCTCAAATTTCTATTTCCTTTTCTTTTTTTAGGCTCTAATTTCTGCCGTGTGCAGATTTAAGGTAAAAGAGATTTGGATAAATTTAGATCTCCTACTTTTCCATATTTACATATTGCTACAAATATCGACCTAACAACTATGTTTCTTCATGATACACTTTTGATAAGCAGAGGACCATTTTATATTTTGTTCAAAATGCTCTAAGAAAAAGATTTTAATACTTTCTTTGATCCAAGTATTGCTTCATTTGTTATTCTAGTGTTTTAGAACTTTCCATGTATCTTTCTGTTACTGATATCTCATTAATTACACTATAGTCTGAGAACTTACTTTTTATAGATGCTTTTTGTTTACATTTGTTATATGTTATTCATTGATCAATATATTTTTATCTAGATAAATGTTCCAAATGATTATGTATAAAGGTGAGTTCTTTAATTTTTAAAAAAAATTTATTGTGAAAATTTAGTACAGAGGAGTTACAATTACTGGAGCAAGGTAATGCATACACTTCTTATCAAGCATTGATGACTCCTCCTTTGTTTTCCCTTCCCATCTCCCCTTCCCCCCTCCCCTGACCTACCCCAGCCAAAGTTCGTTTTTTGACCTAACATCTTGTATATCTCATTGTTGCAATGGGTCCACCTGTATCCCTATTTTCCCTTCCCCTCCACTAATTATACCAACATCAAATACAGTGAAGAAAGGGTTATACCGTGGGGGAGAGACATAAATCAACAAAGAAATATCTTATAAATATGTTAGAAATAATAGCAAGAAAGAAAAAAATTTCAGTCCTTATTTTGGGGTTCATTCGGCTAACATCAACTTATCTGACAGTTTCTGATTGTCTCAGACATATACTAGTTATTGCAAATAAGGGAAACCATGGGACCTATGTTCCTTTGAGCCTGGCTTACCTCACTTAATATAATTTTTTCCAAGTCTTTCCATTTCCTAACAAATGGGGCAATGTCATTCTTTCTGATGGAGGCATAGAATTGCATTGTGGATATATACCAAATTTTCTTGATCCATTCATCTACTGAAGGATAACTGGGTTAGTTCCATATCTTAGCTATGGTAAATAACACTGCAATAAACATAACTGTGCTGGTAGTTTTAGTCTGGTCTTGTTTGTGATCATTTGGGAAAATGCCCAAAAGTGGGATTGCTGGGTCATAGGGGAGCTCTATGTGGAGTCTTCTGAGGAACCTCCATACAAGTTTCCAAAGTGGTTGAAAAATTTTACACTCCCACCAACAATGCAGTAAGGTTCCCCTCAAGCATCTGTTGACAATAGAGTTTTGATTATAGCCATTCTAACTGAGGTGAGGTGATATGTCAATATTGTTTTGATTTGAATTTCTTTAATGGCTAGGGAGATTGAGCATTTTTTCATGTGTCTGTTGTCCATCCTTCTTTCCTCTTCAGAGAAGTTTCTCTTTAAGTTTGTACCCCAATTATTTATTGGGCAGTTGTTTCTTTGAGGATTTGTTGTTGGGGGATTTAATTTTTTGAGTTCCAGGTATATTTTAGATATGAGACCCTTGTCGGTTGCATGGCTAGTGAAATCTTCTCCCAATAGTGTAGGCTTTCTATTGATATTGCTAGCTATGTCCCTTGCCATGCAGAAGCTCTGCAATTTCATGCAATCCCATTTGTCCAACCTTTCTTTAATTTGTTGTGTTTCTGGGTCTCTATTAACAATTTTTGGCCTGTGCCAAGGAGACCTAGGGTTCCTCCTATTCCATCCTGTAATGTTCAGAGTGTCTGCTTTGATTCCAAGGTCTTTGATCCATTTGGAGTTGATTCTGGTGTAGGGTGATATACAAGGATCTAGCTTTAGTTTTCTACAAGTGATTAACCAATTTTGCCAGCATCATTTACTGACAATGCTGTTTTTCTTCCATTCTATTTTTTTAGCTCCCTTATTGAAGATTAGATGGCTATAGGTCTGTAGGTCCATTTCTGGGTTTTCAATTCTATTCCATTGGTCCTGAGGTCTGTTCTTGTACCAGTTCCAAGCTGTTTTGATTACTATGGCTTTGTAGTAGAGTTTGAAATTGGGTAGTGATATTCCTCCAGCACTGTACTTTCTGTTAAGGATTGTTGTTGCTATTCGGGGTCTTTTATTGTTCCATATGAATTTTTGGATTGCCTCTTCTATTTCCTTGAAGAATGAGGTTGGAATATTGATAGGTAGGTCATTGAATTTGTAGATAGCCTTGGGAAGTATTGCCATTTTTATGATGTTGATCCTTCCAATCCAGGAGTATGGAAGGTTTTTCCACTTTCTAAGTTCTGTTTTGATTTCCTTTTTCAGGTTTTTAAAGTTTTCATCATAGATGTCCTTCACTTCTTTGTTTCAGTTAATTCCTAGGTGTTGTATTGTTTGTGGGGCTACTACAAATGGAGTTGCTTTCCTGATTTCAGCCACACTTTACTCCTTGTTGGCATACAAAAAACCATTGAGGTTTGAGGGTTAATATTATACCCTGTTAATATTATACCAAAGTTTTGAATCAGCTTGAGTTATTTGGGATAGGAGTCCATGGGATTCTTTAGATACAAGATCATGTCATCTGCAAAGAGGGAGAGTTTTAATTCATCTTTCCTTATTTGGATCCCTTTTATGTTTGCATCTTGTCTTATTGCTGTAGCTAGGCATTCTAATACTAAATTGAAGAGAAGTGGAGAGAATGGACATCTTTGTCTTGTTCCAGAGTTAAGAGGAAATGGCTTTAGTTTTTCACCATTAAGTATAATGCTGGCTGTTGTTTGTCATATACAGCCTTAATTGTATTGAGGAATGTTCCATGGATTCCTAATTGTTCTAGAACCTTCATAATAATGGATCTGTCAAATGCTTTTTCTGCATTTGTTGAGATGACCATATGATACTTATCCTTGCTCTTGTTGACGTGATGAATTATATTAATTGATTTGTGCATATTGAACCAACTTTGCATCCCTACAATGAATCCTGTTTGATCGTGATGTATGATTTTTTGGATGAATTATTGAAGTTGCTGGGCCAAATTCGTTGAGAAGTTTTTGCATCAATGTTCATCAAAAAAATGCGTCTATAATTATCTTTCTTTGATGAGTCCCTGCCAGATTTTGGGATAAGGGTTTTGATGGCTTCATAGAATAAGTTCGGTAGTGAACTTCTTCTTTCAATTTCATTGAAGAGTTAGAGGAGTATTGGTGTGAGCTCTTCTTTGAAGTCCCTGTAGAATTTCACTGTAAATCCATCTGGTCCTGGGCTTTGCTTAGATGGGAGGTCTCTTATTGTTGTTTCTCTTTCAGTGCTTGATATGGGCCTGTTAAGATGGTTTAACTCATCTTGGTTTAGTTTCATCATGTTGAGATTTGTTAGGAAAAGGTTCATTTCTGCCAAGTTCTCAAACTTATTAGCATATAAGTTTGAGATGTATTCCCTTATAATGTTCTGAATCTTGGTTGTTTCTGTGGTGATGTTTCCATTCTCATCTCTGAGTTTATTTATTTGGGTGTGTTGTCTTCTTTTTTGGATAAGATTTGCTAAGGGTCTGTCAATTTTGTTCATTTTTTTGAAGAATTTGCTTTGTTGATTCTCTTTATGGTTTTTTTTGGGTTCTAATTCATTTAATTCTGATTTCATTTTATTTCTTTCTTTCCATCTACTGGCTTGGGGTATAGCTTACTGCTCTTTTTTCAAGGAAGTTCAGATATCTCTTTAAATTGTTGGTGTCAGATCTTTCCAGTTTGTTGATGTAGGAAGTCAGAGCTTTAAACTTGCCTCTGAGTACTGCCTTTGCTGTGTCCCGGAGGAGGTGGTAATTTGTGTGTTGATTTTTGTTGAATATCATGAACATTGGAATTTCCTTTCTCATCTCTTCCATGACCCACTGGTGATTCAACAGTGTGTTCTTCAGCCTCCATGTGTTACAGGGATTTCTTTGGTGGCTTTTGATGTTGAGTTCTAATTTTACTCCCTTGTGGACTGAGAGAATGCAAGGTAAAACTTCAAGTTTCTGAATTTGGACAAGTTTGCTTTGTGACCTAAAATATGGTTTATTTTGGAAAATGTTCTGTGTGGGGCTGAGACAAACGTGTATTCTGATGCTGCTGGGTGAAATATTCTGTAGATGTCTGTTAAATCTAGTTGATCTATGCAGTTGTTTAGATGTGAGGTTTCCCGTTGAGTTTTTGCTGAGTTGATCTATCTAATGGGGATAGTGGTGTGTTAAAGTCCCTGATAATTAATTTCTTTAGATCTATGTGGGATTTGAGAGAAAGTATTGTTTCTTGGATATATTTGGGTGCTCCATTTTTAGGCGAATAGATATTTAGAATTGTAATATCCTCCTGAAAGAGAGATTGCCTAAGAGTGTGTAGCGACCTTCTTTATCTCTTCTCACTAATTTTAATTTGAAGTATATTTCGTCTGATATTAGGATTGCAACTCTCGCCTGTTTAGGGGGGGCCATTTGCTTGGTAGATTTTGTTCCAGCCTTTCACCTTAATAATATGTTTGTTTTTATTGTCAAGATATGACTCCTGAAGGCAACAGATAGAAGGATCTTGCTTTTTAATTCAACTAGACATTCTATGTCACTTAATTGGAGAGTTAACTCTGTTAATGTTTAGATGTAGGACTGAGAGGTATTTGGGATTTCCTGCCATATTATCCACTTTCTTGGGGTTGCAGCAACTGGGTTCTTTCTAAGGTCCCTGGATTCTCAATTTCAATGTGGTTTCTTGGCCTTTATTGTGGTCTTGTTGGTTTTCTATGTGTAGGGCATCTTTAAGAATGTTTTGTAGGGCTGGTTTTGTGGAGATATGTTGTTTCAGTTTTCTTTAAGATGGAAGGTTTTTATTTGACCTTTGGTTATGAAGAAGATTCAGGGCATAGCATCCATCATTACAGACTCTTCTTGGTTTAATTGTCTCTGCTGAGAAATCTGAGGTGATTCTATTTAGTTTCCATTTATATGTGATTGATCTTTCCTCCTTGACAGCTTTTAGAATCTTTTCCTTGGTCTGAATTGATCCTGTGCGGATTATAATGTGATGGTGGGATGTCTTGTTCTGGTCCGTTCTATTTGGGGTTCTAAAAGCTTCTTGCATCTGAATAGGACTATCTTTTTCCATGTTTAGAAATTTCTCTGCTAGGATTCTGTTTAACAAACTTCCTAGACCATTAACTTCTTTCTCTAGGTGCTCCTCTACACCCATTAACCTCAGATTAGGCCTTCTGATGGTGTCTTCCAAATGTTGAATAAATCTATCATATTTCTTGGATTTGTCTTGGATAGTTGTATGTTCTTTCTCTGTAATATCTAGTCTGTTTTCACCCCCTGTGATTCGATCTTCTGCATGGTCTAACCTACTGTCAAAACTTTCTACTTTGTTTTTTATTTCTTTTCCTTCTAATTGGTCGGCTTTGATGGCTTCAAATTCTTTGTTGGAGCTTTGTTTTAGATCTTGTATGAACTTCTTTACATCCTTATTTTGGTGTTCAGTGTTTATTCTCAAATCACTTAGTTGATTCGTTATGGTTTCCTTGGACTCCCATGCCTTCTGTCGGGCTCCATTCAGCATTCCCTTTGTGGTTTCCCTGAATTCTTTCAGCTGTTTGTTTATGGATTCCATACATGCCTCTCTTGATCTTTGTTTATTCTCATCCTGTTCTCATAATTCCTGTATTACTCTTTAATCAGCTTCCTCACATTCATGCAATTCCTGTAGTTTTGTTTGACTATTCTCAACCTGCTCATGCAATTCCTGTATTAATCTTTGAGTATATCTCATGCTCATGAGATTCCTGTATTAATCTTTGGTTTGCCTCCTCTCACTCCCTATCATACTCACACTGAGTCCTTGGCAGGTTTTCAATCTTTTCATTCCTCTTTTTTACCAGTAGTGTTGGTAAAGCTTTTTGGGAACTCTCTTCTGGATTATTCATTAACTGTTCTGTTACCTGATTATCATGAGTGGGAGTTGGGTATCCAGACTTGCCATTTTTCTTGTGTTTTTCTGACTTGTTCTGCCCATTTGTTATGTAAGTAACACCAATTTTGTGCTAGAACACTGTTTCAAGTGAAGCATCAACCAGAGTCCTGTAGTTGCACAGTCAAAATATCTGAAGATACATTCTAGTTCAACAGATACAATCTATCCAACATCAAACAACTATGGAATAATGGGCTAAGAATAGCAAAGAAGGATTTGGCAAACCAGAAATTATAGGTTTAGGGAGAAATGTGGGGAAAAATAGGATTAGAGTGATGTGGAGAGTTAAAAAGAGAGTGAATTTAACCAAGTCCTAATCACAGAGAGGGTAATGGATTGGTCAGAATGATAAGAGAGAGAGATTTAAAAAATAACAAGAAAAAATGGAAAAACAAAAATTTAAATTTAAAAAGTTAAACACTTAAAACTCATGTAAGTATAATTAAATGATATTGAGAGAAGTAAAGGATAGGATGAGAAGAGGGGAGGGATAGAAGGGAGACATGAAAAACTAAAAAAATAAAAATTCTTAAAATTAGTCACTTGAAAGTTATATAGGTATAAAGAGGTAATACTGCTATTAAAGAACTTAAGCCTAAGAGGTTGTGAATTGAGTAATAAATTTCTGGATTAAGTATGTACACAAGTGGAGATAATGTCTAATAATCGATGATGGGTATATATCTGGGGATGAGCAGAACAGCAATTAAGTCATGAAAAAAAGAAAGAAAGAAAGAAAATGAAAAGAATAAAAAAAGATCAAAAGGTCAAAAGTGATCTTAAAAACACACACACATATACACAAAATAAAAATTATGAGAGAAAATAAAAGATTAATAGAAAACATTTAAAAATAAAAATAAAAACGTACAAAAAAGAGTTTTTTTTTTATTTTTTGGGGAGAAGAGGGGGGAATGGGAAGATCCTGTATCTCCCCTGTGTCGGTAAACCAGTCTCTTGGTAGAGTCTCTGGTTTGCTTGTGGTGTTTGGTTTTCCTGTGGCTTGATTGGTTTCTTAAGTCAGTTTGTTTGAGCAGGCAGAAAAATGCTCTGCTTTACCCAGGCCCTCCTCCCAGGCTAGTTCAGTGAAAGGGAGATCTGCTTTGAGTATCACAAAAGAGGGAGATGGCTGTTTCCTCTAGTTTGGAAATTCTGTAATGAGGCTAGGTTCTGTGTAGGGTTGAGGCTTTCAGCAGACAGTAGCTTTTCCCTAAGGGGCTAGCTCTTGAAACACTCACAGAGCCCAGCCTGGAGCCATTCTCAGGGTTTATGTTTACTGAATTTCAATTGTTTTTCTGGGCTACTGTAGGGACTGGCAGCCTTTGACTCTGTTTACCCATTGAAGAAAGTCACTCTTCCATGGGCAGAGCTTTTACTGCCTGGGCAGGTGACTTTCCCTGGGTGGAGTTCAGCCTGGCAGGTCAGGTTAGGTTCCTGTGACCTGCTAAATGACTCTTTTGTTTTCTTCCAAGTCCTGAGTTGTAGCTAGCTGCTCAGCCGACCTTTGTCAGTATCAAAGATGGAGATCTCCAGTGGTGGGGGAGGAGTGGCCTTCCCTCCACTGCTCCCTGAGAATGAGTGAGGATGTCCAGGTTCTACTCAAGCCAGAGTCTTGGTTCCTGGGTCATCTCCGGTCTGGGATCTGCAGAATGAGGATATCTGCTCCTTGTCAGTTCTTGCTGGTGTTGAGAAGAATCTGCTCACCTGCCACGTCTGGTACCTTTGTCCCAGACTCTCTCTGTAGTTATGGCAGCTATGCCCGCTGATGCTGCCACCACAGCCCGGACTCCTGGCAAGTACTCAGATCTGTTTCTTTGCTTGGATTTTCCCTCTCTGGCCAAACTCTCTGTTCTGTGATGGCACATTTGGTCTGATTCTCTAGGCTAGACTGTTCACTGGAACACTAAAACTCATTTCTGTGTGAGAGCTTGTTTAGCCTCCAGCTTCTCCTCCACCTTGTTCTTCAGAACTACTCTCATTGCTTGTTTTATAAATCTAAAAATGTAACTGATTGGTGTTCTTGAAGTTGACTAAATATTTATTGATTATTTTGCCTATTGATCTATGAAACACTGAAAGATGAATATTGAAATTATCCAGTAGAGTAAATTACTTCATTTCTCTTAGCAATTTAGTAAGACTTTGTCCCATACTTTAACATTGCTGTTAGGTCATGCATGTTATTGATTATTACTTATTTATAAAAGTAATACCTATATCAATGACTATTACTCTCCTTATCACTGATAAACTTACTTAATGTAATTAATGTGCCCACTCCACCTTTCTTTTGATTATGTTAATGAGATATGTCATCCATATTCTCTCCAGATAAAGTTTTATTATTGCTTTTTAGCTTGACCCAATTTACACTGGCTATTAAACAGAAGATATTTGAACTAAGGAGAGTAAACTTCCAGTGTTTAGTTTTAATCTAGCTAGAAAAACTTTGTAAATGAAACCTAGACTGTTACTCATTTCTCAGTTATCCACTTTTACACTTGATGCACCATCTGGACTATATGTACAGAGATAAAGCATTGTATAATCTTATCATTAAGTCTTTGAATGAGCTTCTGTCCCTAATCTTAACATTTAATAAGTGTTTCTCATTTTTTCTGTAGATATATTAAAGATAGAAAAATAATTGAGCTAGTTAATTTCTTCTCACTCAGATTCACTAAGGATTTGGTAACATCTTTCTGCTTGTTTGAAAGTCCTTACCATGGGGGACATCTGGCATATCTCCAAATTAATTTTACCCTAGACAGAAACAAAAAGTTTTATTTTTCTATTCCAAATGAAATCACTTTTGCAGTGATCCCACATGATGAAATCTTTAATGTATATGACTAATGTTGTACTTCCTTCATAGCTGGCCCATAAAAGATTTTCACTCTCCAAGAATCCAAATTTTCCTTTCACTCATACAGGAAGAACCACTTGTTTCTACTACCTTCTAACTACATCAGCTTTAGTTCCAAGAAAGTTTATCTGAGGTCCAATCTCTACATTTACCTGTTTCCAGCTTTGATGTGGTGGGTGGATGGACGATTAGCCAAATGAGCGCTGTAAATGTCATGATTTGTATTTTATTCAGGGTTTTGATGTTATTTTCTTATAAGGATGGAAGTAAGAGCCCTTAACTTCTTCACAGTTTGAAGCTCTATCTAGAATATGTATTTAAATGTATTTTCTTAGATTTATTGTCATGTGCATATGTTTTTTGCTTATGTCCTTCAAGTATTTATTTCTCATTTAGGGATTTTATTTCTGTAGATCTATTTTAGTAATTATCAGTTGTAATGGTTTATATATAATTTGGATATGCTAGCATAACCAAAATGTGAATAATTTCCTCAAACATATGTCTTTGCATGCTTACTTACTCAAGTGTCTTTTACTGAGAAAATGTTTTTAGCTTTATGTAGCTATTTATATTATACTTTTTAATTTATTTTATGTTATTGCTCTTTTTGTCCTAAGAAAAAATTTCTATGCCAAGTTGCTATGTTTACTTCTAGAATTACTACAGTGTGATGTTTCATACTTGGATCCATGATCCATTTCAAGTCTATTTTGTGTAAATTATGAGGGTGTTATAGGCATAAAGGCCCATTTTTGTTTCCTATGACACCCAGTCCATAAATACATCTGGTCCTGGGTTTCTTTGACTGGAGATTCAGTCACTGACTCAACTTCATTATCCATGTGTTCAGATTTCCAGTTTCTTCATGATTCAGATTTAGTAGGTTCTGAGTTTCTGTGAACTCCCCACTTTGTTCTTGGTATCCAACTTCTCAGCATACAGTTATTAAATCATATCTTAGGATCTTTGCTAAATTAATGTTACCAGTTTTAAGGAATATACCTTAACTTCTGAGTTTATGGGAGTTCCTTTTCTTTTTTTCCCTTGGTTTATACACGATTTTGTCTTTATTTCAACTTTTCAATAAAAAAAGAACTCAATTCATCATTTCTATAGTATACATTCATTTTTTATTTTTTCCTTATGTTATCTTCAGGGAATTTTTTTCTCTTTCTGTTTTTTCACATAAAACATAGTACTGTTTATTTGAGGTGTTTTATTTTTCCTTTTTTAAGGAGACAATTATTACCTTATACTTTTATTATGACCTCCAAGTTTTTCTCAAATTAATTTACTTTTACTTTTTCATTTTTGCATTGTCCTAATTATATTTTAAACATATTGTTTAAATTCTATACATTCCTTATTTTTATTATTACTGTTGTTAAGTTTTAGTTTTATGCTATTGTGAGGAAAATACTAATCAACACGATGTAGACTTTCTTATATTGGTAAGAAGAGCTTTGTGGCACTAACAATTTATCTTGAAGAATGGTTCATGTGTACATGTGAAGAATCTTCTACTTGATTCATTGTCAACTGCAAAGTAGAGAAAGAATACCCAGTAAGTTATACATTTAAAAGTTCTTGTTTAAGTTGATTTCAATAGATACTTTTATTCAACACAAACAATTATCATACACAAAACAATTTATTTATGTTTTTAGATGGAAAATTTAAATAAGTAACATCAAGAGAAGAATGCTTTTCTATACTTTTCATAATCAGAGATTTCATTATTTTCTGCATTCTTTTTTGCCTTTCAATGTAAACTTCCATGCCTCTCCATGCATTTATTATCATTTTTTCCTGTACATATTTGAAATATACATATTTTCTTCAGTTATTTGATAGCTGTGTATAACGCATGATGTCGAATGTTAACCTTGCCAGAATTTGTAAAATATTTACCTTAGTTAAAATGTTCTCCACTGTGACATGCCACTCGGTCCCTTCATGACCTAAAATCCAGTTTTGTTATTTCTGGATATTAATTAATATGTATTAATATCACTGTTCAAGAATTTAACATAAACCAAATCAAAGTTAGATATTTTATTGGTTTTGGCTTCATTCATTTCAGCAATACCTATGTCATTTATTCATATTTTGTGTAGTAGTTTAATATTTATTGACAAATTATATGGTATTATATAAATATGTGATATATATTGTATGTTTATCCATTGCTCTGAAAAAAATTTAGTGTTTCTAAATATTGTAAAATTACAATAAATATTGTAAATAAAGTTGTTGTTACATATTTCTTTCTGGAAGAACCAACTTGTGGAGGGAGAGATCAGATAAAATAATGTGTCTAGCTAACTAGTTTGTCATTTAGTAAGAATGATCTTGAATCAGATTTTTGTCAGTGAAGTACAAGAGTCAGTCATTAGATGGTTTGGTGTGTCTGCACCCTCTCACGTTCATGTTGCATCTTTTGGAGTCTCCTGACTGGTATATGCATATGATGCTGAAGATCCATCCATCTTGTCAATTGAAGTAAATACATACATGCAAAAAAAATTGAACAAAAATAGAAATTTAGATATTAATTACTATCTATGATTCTTGCACCAGAGGCTCATCTGTAATCTTAACCTCTCAGAAGGCTGAAATCTGAGTATCAATATTCAAAGCCAGCTTGAGTAAAAACATATGCAGGATTCTATATCTAGTTAATTAGCCAAAAGCTGGACTAAGAATATGACTTGAAATGGAAAAGTTAAAAGCTGAGTGAGAGAAAGGAGGAAGATGGCTGAGATATAGCTGGGCTACATGTAAGCTCTCTTCAAGAAACCAGATTTTGCAGTTCAGGTAATAATTTACTACGGGAAAATCCTTCCCAGTGAGCTATAATAGTACAGAGATTCTGCCTAGTGAGAAAAAAATTTCAGGCAATTTGCACCAGAAGACAGATTTGAGCACAAGTGGTTGCCACAGCCACAAGAAGCTACTGTGGGGCAGACCAGACAAGGCTGAAGCAAACAGCCAGTAACCTACAGCCACATCTCTTTACCCATCTCCAGAATGGACTGGATGATCAGGAGCAGAATTCCACATCCTGCTGACTACCAGTGCAGATAGTGATGGGCCGGCCAAAAAGCCAAGAAAAACCATGAGTATCCACGCTCCTACCCACAGAACAGCTCATGATATCCTCTCTCCACTTCTCCTCAATTTATTAGAATGCCTAGCTACAGCAATAAGACAAGATGCAAACATAAAGGGGATTCAAATAGGGAAAGATGAAGTAAAACACTCCTTCTTTGCAGATGACATGATCTTGTATTTAAAGCACCCTATGGACTCCACTCCCAATTTACTGGAGCTGATTTGAAACTTTGGTAAAGTAGCAGGGTATAAAATTAACCCTCAAAAAAGAATGGCTTTTCTGTATGCCAATAACGAGAAGAGAGTGGTTGAAATCAGGAAAACAACTCCTTTTGTAATAGCCCTAAAAAAAATAAAATACCTAGGCATAAACTTAACTACAGAATTGATGGACCTCTCTGATGAAAACTTTAAAAACCTGAAAAAGGAAATTAAAGCAGAACTAAGGAAGTGGAAAAACCACCCATGCTCCTGATAGGGAGGGTCAACGTTGTGAAAATGGCATTACTGCCAAAGGCTATCTACAAATTCAATGCAGTAGCCATTAATATCCCAACCTCATTCTTCAATGAAATAGAAGCAATCCAAAAATTCATATGGAACAATAAAAGACCCTGAATAGCAACATAATCCTTACTGAAGGAATAGTGCTGGAGGAATAACAATATCAGCCTTCAAACTCTACTACAAATCCATAGTAATCCAAACAACTTTGTACTGACTAATGGAATAGAAACAAAGACCCAGACATGAAGCCATAGACTGATAGCCACCTAACCTTCAATACGGGCACCAAAAAAATAGAATGGAAGAAAGACTGCCTCTTCAGTAAAGTGCTGGAAAAATTGGTTAAACACCTGTAGAAAAATAAAATTAATGTATTTTTCTCCAAGGCTTCCCATTTCCTAACAAATGGGGCTATGTCATTCTTTCTGATGGAGACATAGAATTCCATTGTGTACATATACCACATTTTCTTGATCCATTCATCTACTGAGGGGCAGCTGGGTTGGTTCCATATCTTAGCTATGTTAAATGATGCTGCAATAAACATAGTCGTGCTGGTGGCTTTAGTATGGTCTTGTTTGTGACCATTTGGGTAAATGCTCAAAAACGGGATTGCTAGGTCATAGGGGAGCTTTATGTGGAGTCTTTTGAGGAACCTCCATACAATTATATTAAGTGAAGTAAGCCAGGCCCAAAGAAACATAGGTCCCATGGTTTCCCGTGTTTGCAATAACTAGTATATGTCTGGGACAAGTAGAAAAGCTCAGATAAGATGATGTTAAGCAAAATGAATCCCAAGATAGGGATTGCTATTGTTTCTAACGTATTTATAAGGTACCATGTGATTATTTTTGTTGCTTTGTATGTCCCTCCCCCATAGCATAACCCTTGTTTTCATTGTATTTGATGTTGGTATAATTTGGGGAAGGGAAGGGAAAAAACAAAATGTTTAAATAGGGATACTAGTGGACCTATTGCAACAATGAATGTACAAAATGCTATGTTGAAAAACAAACTTTACAATTTATGTGGGGTGTGGGGGGAATGGGGGGTGAGGAGGTGTAGTTGAGGAGGTGGGTGGGATGGGATGATAGGGGGAAAAAGAGGAGGCAACAATGCTGGATAAGAAATGTACTCATGACCTTGCTCATGTAACTGTAACCTCTCTGTACAGTATTTTCACAATAAAAAACTTTTACCCAAAAAAAAGAAAAATAAAATTAGATACTTATATACCACCCTGCACCAAAATCAACTCGAAATGAATCAAATTCCTTGATTAAAAGCAGACACCTTGAAAACATTACAGGAAGGCATAAGGCTCCTTGGCACAAGCAGACATTTTGTTAATAAAGATCCAGAAACACAACAAATCAAAGAAAGTTGGACAAATGGGATTGCATGCTTCTGTATTGCAAAGGACATAGCTAGTAAGAGCTATAGAATGCCCACACACAGGGAAAAGATCATCATTAGCTATACAACAGACAAGGGACTCATATCTAAAATAGTCTTAATACTCAAAAAATTAAATCTTCCAAAAACAAATCCTCAGAGAAACAACTGCCCAATCAACCAATGGGCTACAGACTTAAAAAGAGACTTCTCTAAAGAGGAAATAAAAATGGCCAATAGACACATGAATACATGCTCAATTTCTGTAAAATGAACCCCAAGATAGGGACACACGTATTTTTTTCTTTCTTGCTATTGTTTCTAATGCATTTATAAGGTACCATGTGATTTTTTTTTGGTTTCTTTGTATGTCCCTCCCCCATGATATAACCCCTGTTTTCACTGTATTTGATTCTGGTATAATTTGGGAAGGGGAAGGGAAAAAACGAAGTGTTTAAATAGGGATACAGGTTGACCCATTGCAACAATGACATGTACAAGATGCTATGTTCAAAAATGAACTTTACAATTAAGTGGGGAGGGGTAGGAGGATAGGGGAGTGTAGTTGAAGTGGGAAGGAAGTGATGAAAAACAAAGGAGGAGGCAACAATTCTTGATAAGAAATATACTCATTACCTTGTTCATGTAACTGTAATCCCTCTGTACAGCATTTTAACAATAAAAAACTCACTTAAAAAACAAAAGAAATGCAGAGCCTTGCACTGGTGGCTCATGCTTTTAATCCTAGCTACTCAGGAGGTGGAGATCTGAGGCTCACAGTTCAAAACCAGCTTGGGCAGGAAAGTCCCTGAAACTGTTATCTCCAATAAACCACCAGAAAACTGGAAGTGGCATTGTAGCTTAAGTGGTAGAGTGCTAGCCTTGAGCTGAAGAACTGAGAGACAGTGCTCAGGTCTAGATTTCAAGCCCCACAACCGACAAAAGAAAAAAGAAAAAAAAAGAAACAAAGAAATGCAAATCAAAACAACGTTGAGATTCCACTTCACCCCAGTTAAAATGGCTACAATCAAGAAATCTAATAACAACAGATACTGGAGGGGATGTGGCCAAAAGGGAACCCTACTGTATTGTTTGTGGAACTGGGAAACCTGTTCAACTACTCTGTAAAGCAATATGGAGGTTCCTCAAAAGACTACACATAGAGCTTCCCTGTGACCCAGCAATCACACTTCTGGGCATTTACCTAAACAATCACAAACAAGGCCATACTAAAGCTACCAGCACAACTATTTTTTATCACAGCATTATTTACCATAGCTAAGATATGGAACCAACTCAGATGCCCCTCAATGAATGAGTGCATTAAGAAAATTTCTGTATCTCTATCAGAAAGAATGGCACTGCCCCATTTGTTAGGAAATGGAAAGACTTGGAAAAATTCATATTAAGTGAAGTAACCCAGTCCCAAAGGAATTTAGGCCCCATGGTTTCCATTATTTGCCATAATTAGTATTCATATAGGATAATCTTATCAAATGAGCTGAAAAGCCCAAAAGCCATGTACACATGACCATATATGATGATGCTAAGTGAAATAAACCCCCAGATATGGACACAAGAGGAAGGTCTTTATTGTTATTGTTTTAAATGCACCATGTGATTTTATTTTTTATTGTTGTTGTTGTTTCCTTTATAAGTTCATTTTGCTATGGCATATCCCCTGTTGTCACTGTACTTGATTTTGGTACCCTGCATCTTTTATATACATTTGTCTAATCTGGTGAGGTGAAGGGGAATAACAAAATGCTGAAACAAGGACACAGGTTGACCCATTTCAACAATGATATCCACAGGGCAGTATATTGGAAATGAACTTTATAACTTCAGGCAGGGGGAAGGAAATGGAGGATGGAGGAATGTGGGAGTTGGGAGAGAGAAGGAATAGTAGGACAAGAACAAGGGAAGGGGTAACAATGGTTGACAAGTAACGTACTCATTGTCTTACTTATATAACTGTAACCCTTTTGTGCAGCAACTTTACAATAAAAATAAATAATAAATAAATACATTGAAAAAATAGTAAATAAGTTAATAAAACATCTTGAAAAGTTGAGTGAGATCGTAAGGACTTTAAGTTTAGTCTCCAGTGCCTATGTGACAAAAAAAAAAAAAAAAAAAAAGTCCTCCTGAGATTTCCAAATCTCAATTCTTGAACTTTTTTAATCTTGTATAAGGGAGCTCAACCAGGTGATTCCTCACATCTGCAACCTTAGCTACTCAGGAGACTGAGATCTGAAGATTGTGGTTCAAAGCCATCCCATTCGGCTTTGATAAGAGTCTGTCAGACTCTTATCTCCAATGAACCACCAAAGAACAGGAAGTGGTGCTGTGGGCTCAAGTGGTAGAGCACTATCCCTGAAGTAAAGAGCTCAGGGAGAGTGGCTAAGCCCAGAGTTCAAGCCACATAACTGCAAGAGAGAGAGAGAGAGAGAGAGAGAGAGAGAGAGAGAGAGAGAGAGAGAGAGAGAGAGAGAGAGAGAGAGCACTCAGACTATCTTTCAGCCTGATCCTCAGCCTGTGAAGAATGGGCATTATCTCTACACCTTCTAGTTCAACGTTAATGTTTTCATTGACTATCTTGATTTTGCCACACTGCTTCTTTCTTTTATGCTCCATGTTTCCTTCCACATTTTACCTAGTTAGCATTTCTATTTCTAGTTTCTCCTCCTTGTTTTACTTCTTATTCTTTTAATTCTTTTGTGTATCTTAGAACATCATTTAGCAAACATAAAAATGTTAAGCTATGTTTATGGAGGAAAAGGATAAATCTTATTTATAATTCTAAACAAATGGATGTGGCTGAGGTGGCTCAGTGGTAGAGTGCTTGCCTAGCATTCATGAAGCCCTGGGTTTGATTCCTCAGTCCTACATAAACAGAAAAGGTCAGAAGTGGTGCTGTGGCTCAAGTGGTAGAGTACTAGCTAGCTTTGAACAAAAGAAGCTTAAAGACAGTGACTAGGCCCTGAGTTCAAGCCTGAGGACTGGCTAAAAACAAAAAATTAAATAATAAAAAAATTTAAAAAATTGATAGTGCAATCTATTTTAATATAATCCATAATAGTAATAATATAGATTTAGACCATGTAACATTTATTATTTTCTCTGTAACCAATTTTAAATACATCATTTATCAGATTATTGAAGTAGGCATTCAGAAATAATTTTCAAGATAATACTTAAATCTGATCAACATTTAATACTAAATTGTATTTTACACTCATGAACCTTTTTGTATGGCTCATTTTAAAGTAAAATTTTAATAATTATTGTATTTATTTTCATAATTTTAGAGGGAGTAATAACACTTTCAGTTACTAGTAATTTAAATTAATGTTCATTAATTAAATAATTTAGATACATCACTCAGAATCTGTCATTTAGGGAAAGAGAAACTGATTCAGAACTCTCTTGAGTTCAACTATTTTTATAATGATTAATGAATTTTAGGACTCTGGACTAGTTTTTGTAACAAATTTTATTAGTTTATTAAGTATTTCCATGATAGAAATAATGTTATCTGATTATAAATTAATTTTAAATTTCAAATTTTATCCAAATGAATAGAGTTTAATTAAAATGCCTTCTTAGAAGCAAAAATTCAACTTTTCCTATATGTGGCTATTGAGAGTAAATATAAATGATCCCAAGTGAGTTAAATATTTCATCTATAATTTCTTTGGTAATTCAGAGATGACATTTATGTTTTAACCAAGCTAGAGAGGTTGGGTGTGATGTGGACAGAATTCTATGAGGCCTGAAGATTCTTAGCTCCTCCTGGCTTTGTCATCTTTGACAATTAGAAATATGATAGGATAACCACTCTACTTACATTCTTTTACAGAGCACAACGGAAAGAGATAGATCATTCTAGGATACGTGGCTTTACAATTCAACCTTAAGAAACAGTAAAGATGTTCCTGATAAATGCCATTTCAAGTACAGGAGAACTTAGCCTACAGAGGATTCTACCTGACTAGTTTTCAGAATAAAAACCATCCTATGGTTTGAAGGTGGATATCTCATCTTAACTAAGCCCAGTGTGACTTTCAAGCAAAACAGAGATTAGTTAAACAAAAAAAAAACACAAGGAAATGAAGTTGGCTCTAGACAATTTTGGATGAAAAACTTTAAGTCTAAAGGTGTACACTTATCAGACTAAGAATTCAATGATGTTGTCCTTGGAATTTTGAATTACACACTTACAAAATGTAAGCTAATATATAGATGCTTTTAAATCAAATAATTTTTTCATTCTCTTCATGGCAATAAAGTTAAAAATGAAGACTATTAACATCATCTAACACATCATTTAAAGTATGAGTAAATAATCAAGAATAATAGTTCCATCTAAATGTCAAAAGTATGACAAACGATCTAAGGCTGTTACATAGTGTCTATGGTGGGATGAATGAACCATCAACATAAGTTATATTATTTTCAAAAATAATGACTGCTTTACCTGGTGCTGGTGGCTTACGCCTGTAATCCTAGCTATGCAGGAGGCGAGATCAGAAGGTTACTATTCAAAGTCAGTCTGGGCAGGAAAGTTAGAGAGACTCTAATCTTCAATACACCACCAGAAAATAGGAAGTGGCACTGTGGCTCCAGTGGTAGAGTACTTGCCTTGAGCTCAGGGACAGTGCCCAGGCCCAGAGTTCAAACCCCACAACAGACCGCGAGCCCCCACACCCAGCCGCCAAAGGAAATAAAATACTGCTTCATAAAATTATGTCAAGCTAAAAATCCAAAATCGTCAAGAAATATATAAGGTATAGATTCTATACATTACTGGGAATCATTTATTTCCATTTCTTGCATGGGGAATCTTAAATGGTTCTCTTGGTTCATCTTTCCCTACTTTTAATCCTTTTTTTTTTCAAACTTCAGAAAAGAAACACTATATATTGTTTGCACATTTTTTACTCATGACTAAAATAAATGAAAACTCTAATACTCAGAGAAAAAGGCTGGCAATGACTAAAGGGATAATGCTTAGATAAGAACTCACTCTTCAGAGAGCAAAAGGAATCTGCAGATTTTTAAGGAAATACTCACTTTTTAAGTTGTACCATCAAAATTTTGTGTTGACTGAGAAAATTAATTGACTTAATTTCTGTCATATATCTTCTCTCACTTTGTTCCTGTTTATCACTCCATTCTCCCAGTTGTTGAGAAAGGAACAAAATAATTCCTACTGTCACAACTGGAAGAGGTTTTAGTCAAAACTGAACAAGAAGACAAATGTAAAGATTTTTATGTAATGTATGTAGTGCTGAATTTATAATTTCTAGGACAGTCTTATCTGTAATAAGACTGAATAAGTATTTGTTAAATGTTGGGATGATGTTTACCATAAAAACTGAATCTTAAAAATAGTCTTAAAATGTTATATAATGAAAAATTCTGGTTGGGATTTGGTGGTTTACTCCTGTAATCCTGGCCACTCAGGAGGGTGAGATCTGAGAATGGTGGTTCAAAACTCACCTGGGAAGAAAAATTCCTGTGAGATTCTTATCTCTAATTAACCACTCAAAAAAACAGAAATGGTGCTGTGGCTTAAAGTGAGAGAGCTAGCCTTGAGCAATAAAGCTTAAGGACAATCCTCAGGCCCACGTTCAAGTCCCAGGGCTGCCAAAAAGGCAACAACCACCACCAAAAGACCCTTTTTGTTTCATAGTACTGTAATGTCTTATCTGACATGTCACTGAAGATGTGGAAAGCCACTTTCCCCAGCTTCCAGCAGTCATTAAAATAAACTTCATGGGGGGTTCCGGGAAGATGGCAGAGGAGAAGCTGGAATCTGAACAAGCTCTCGCATAGAAAGCAGTTTTAGGGTTCCAGTGAACAGTCCTAAGCCAGAGAATCACACCAAGTGTGCCATCACAGGACAGAGAGTTAGACAAGAGAGGGGAAGCCAAGGCAAGGAGACACATCTGAGCGCTTACCAGCAGCTGCCGCCGCTGCGGCAGGGTCACAGCGCCGACCTCAGGGCACCCAAACCTGAACCACAGAGAGTCCAGGACGAAGGAGCCAGACGCAGCGGGCGAGCGGATTCTACTCAACAACAGCAAGAACCGACAAGGAGGGGACATCTTCATCCTGCAGTTTGCAAACCAGAGACGACCCAGGATCCAAGACTCGGAGTGAGTAGAAGCCTGACGTCCTCACTCCTTCTCAGGGAGCAGAGGAGGGAAGGCCACCCCTCCCCCCCCAGCACTGGTGATCTCCATCTTGGATACCGACAAAGCTTGGAGGAGCTGCCAGCTCCAACTCAGGCCTTGGAATAAAACGAGTCATTTAGCAGGTCACAAGAACTTAACGGCAAAGTGACCTGCCAGACTCAGCTCCATCCAGGGAAAAGTCACCCAGCTCAGGCGCCAGCCATTGGAGTGGCTTTATTCACTGGGTAACCAGAGCCAGAGGCTGCCCCTCCCTCTAGCAGCCTCCACAATCAATTGAAAAACAGAAACCCTGAGAATGGCTCCAGGCTGGGCTCTGTGAGTTTTTCACAAAATAGCCCCAGGGAAAAGCTACTGTTTGTTGAAAGGCCTCAACTCTACCCAGAACCTAGCCTCATCACAGCATCCCCCTCTTTTGTGATTCTCAAAGCAGATCACCCTCCCATTAAACTAACCTGGGAGGGGGATCTCAAAATCTTGGGTAAAGCAGAGCATTTTTCTGCTTGTTCAAACAAACTGACTTAAGAAACCAATCAAGCCACAGGACCTCAAGCTGACCGGAGACTCCAACAAGAGGCTGGTTACAGACAAAAGGGAGATACAGGATTCTTCCCACCCCTCCCAAAAAAATTAAAAAAAAAATCAAAGAACTTTTTTTTTTCTTCTCCTTTTCTTTTCTTTTCTTTTTTTTTTTTTTTTTGGTACCTTATATATATATAAATTTTTTTTTCCTTTTCTAAAACTTTTATTAATCTTTAATTTTTGCCTTTTTTGAAAAAATAATTGTTTTCCAGTAACTTTTTTTTTCCTCTTATAATTTTTATTTTAGGAATACGTGAATGTGCGTTTTCATTTCTTTTCTTGTCTTCTTTCTCTTTTTCTTTCTTAATTATCTTTTTATTTTTTGTCTAGCTCTACTGAACTTCTGATCTTTTTTCTCCCTTTCTGATCCTTTTAACCTTTTCCTCTCTTTTGTTCTTCTTTATGTGACTTAACTCTTTTCCTGCACATCCTCAGATAAACCCATAGTTAACTAGTAGACCCTATCCCCCATTGTGTACACACTTAATCCACAAATTTATTACTCAATTCAAAACCTCTGAGACTTAAATTCCTTAATAGCAGTACTACCTCTTTATACCTATATAATATTTTAAGCATTTTTTAAGTATTTCACATCTCCTCTATGTACCTCCCCTTCTCTCAATATATTCACATTCCTCTCTAAATAGATGGTCTTCTAATCTCCATAATTATATTAATTTTTATGTTTCTATTTTTTTTCTGGTCTCTTTTCATTTCCCTTTCCCTTTCTTCTTTTTCTCTCTCTCTCTACTTGCACCCTACCCAACCTATTTCCTGCATTGAGATTAGGACATAGTTAACTCTCCCTGTGCCTCCCCACACCAATCTATTCCTATTTTTTACCCACATCTCTCCCTAACCCTAAAAATTTCTGGTTTTCCAAATTCTTCTCTGCAGTTCGAAGCCCATTAACATATAGTTGTTTGATGTTGAATAGATGTATCTGTTGAACTAGATTGTATCTGTAGACTACTGACTGTACAAATGCAAACGTTGGTTGATGGTCGCCTTAAGATAGTATTCTAGCACAAAACTGGTGCTATTTTCATCTCCAATGGGCAGAGTAAGCCGGAAAAACACAAGAAAAATGGCAAATCCGGATATCTCAATTCCCAATCTTGATAATCAGGGGTCAGATCAGATAATGAACAATCCAGAGGAGAGTTCCCAAATAGCTCTACAAACACTGGTGGCAAATATCATAAATGAGAAGTTTGACAACTTACAAAGGACTCTGTATGAGCGTGATAGGGCGAGAGAGGAGGCATCCCAAAAATTTATACAGGAATATAATAAGCGTGAGGAAGCTACCCAAAAACTGATCCAAGATTTGCGTGAACAACTTGAGAACACTCAAAGAGAAAGGGAAGAATGGCGTGAGCAGGCTGAGAACACTCAAAGAGAACTGCAGGAATCCCACAAATGGGAGGAAAGAGAACTGCAGGAATCCCACTAACGGGAGGAAGCTAATCAAAGAGTAATACAGGAATTGAGAGACCAGGTAGAGAATACACAAAGATCACTAAAGGCATTCATGGAATCCATTAACAAAGAACTGAAAGAAGTCAGGGAGACCACAAAGGGAATGCTGAATGGAACCCAACAGAAGGAATGGGAGTCCAAAGAAACCATAACCAATCAACTAAGTGATTTGAGAACAAACACTGAACACCAAATTAAGGAAGTAAAGAAATTCATAAAAGACCTAAAACAGAGCTTCAACAAAGAACTTGAAGCCATCAAAGCCGACCAATTAGAAGTAAAAGAGATAAAAAACAAAGTAGAGAGTCTTGACAGCAGGTTAGACCATGCAGAAGATCGAATCTCAGGGATTGAAGACAGCCTAGATATTATAGAGAAAGAACATACAACCATCCAAGACAAGTCCAAAAAATATGATAGATCTATCCAACACTTGGAAGACACCATCAGAAGGCCTAATCTAAGGATAATGGGTGTAGAGGAGCACCTAGAAACAGAAGTTAATGATCTAGGAAATTTGTTTAACAGGATCCTAGCAGAGAACTTCCCAAACATAAAAAAGATAGGCCTATTCAGATACAAGAAGCTTTTAGAACCCCAAATAGACCAGACCAGAATAGGACATCCCACTGTCACATTATAATCCACACAGGATCAACTCAGACCAAGGAAAAGATTCTTAAAGCTGTCAAGGAGAAAAGGGTAATCACCTATAAAGGGAAACCAATTAGAATCACCTCAGATTTCTCAGCAGAGACAATCAAAGCAAGAAGAGCCTGGAATGATGTATGCCATGCCCTAAAAACAAACAACTATCAACCAAGAATACTGTACCCAGCTAAACTCTCCTTCATAACTGAAGGCCAAATAAAACCTTCCATAGCAAAGAAAAATTGAAACAATACATCTCCACCAAACCAGCCCTACAAAAGATTCTTAAAGATGTCCTACACATAGAAAACCAAGAAGACCGCAATAAAGGCCAAGAAACTGCACCCAAACTGAGAATCCAAGAACCATATGAAGAACCCAGTTTTCGCAGCCCCCAAGAAGGTGGATAACATGGCAGGAACTCCCAAATACCTCTCAGTCCTATCTCTTAACGTTAACGGACTGAACTCTCCAATTAAGCGACATAGACTGGCTAGTTGGATTAAAAAACAAGACCCTTCTATCTGCTGCCTGCAGGAGTCACATCTTGCCTACAGGCAAACACATTTTTTGGGGCTGGGAAGGTGGCTCAGTGGTAGAGTGCTTGCCTTGCATGCCTGAGGCCCTGGGTTCGATTCCTCAGCACCACATTAAGCAAAAAGAAAAAAGCCGGAAGTGGCGCTGTGGCTCAAGTGGTAGAGCGCTAGCCTTGAGCTGAAGAGCTGAGGGACAGCGCCCAGGCCCAGAGTTCAGGCCCCACGACCAGACCCCAAAAAACAAACAAACAAACAAACAAACAAACAAACAAACACATTTTCAATGTTAAAGGCTGGAACAAAATCTACCAAGCAAACGGCCCCCATAAACAGGCGGGAGTTGCAATCCTAATATCAGATAAAATGGACTTCAAATTAAAATTCGTGAAAAGAGATAAAGAAGGTCGCTACATACTAATTAAAAGATATCTTCTTCTGGAGGATATTACAATCCTAAATATCTATTCGCCAAACAATGGAGCACCCAAATCTATCAAAGAAACACTACTTTCCCTCAAATCCCATATAGATCCAAAGACATTAATTGTTGGGGATTTTAACACACCACTCTCCCACTAGATAGATCAACTCAGCAAAAACTCAATAGAGAAACTGCAGATCTAAACAGCTGCATAGATGAACTAGACTTAACAGACATCTACCGAACATTTCACCCAGTAGCATCAGAATACACGTTTTTCTCAACAGCACATGGAACGTTTTCTAAAATAGACCACATTTTAGGCCACAAAGCAAACTTGTCTAAATTCAGAAACATTGTATTTATACCTTGCATTCTTTCTGGCCACAAGGAAATAAAATTAGAACTCAACACCAAAAGCCACCAAAGAACGTCCAATATCACATGGAGACTGAACAATGCACTGCTGAATCATGAGTGGGTCATGGAAGAGATTAGAAAGGAAATTCAAATGTTCATGCTATTCAACAAAAATGAACACACAAATTACCAGCTCCTCTGGGACACAGCAAAGGCACTACTCAGAGGCAAGTTTATAGCTCTGAGCTCCTACATCAACAAATTGGAGAGATCTGAAACTAGCAATTTAATGACACATCTAAACCTCCCTGAAAAAGAGCAGCAAGATAAACCGCAATCCAGTAGACAGAAAGAAATAATCAAAATTAAATCAGAATTAAATGAATTAGAATCCAAAAAAACTATAGAAAGAATCAACAAAACAAAGAGTTGGTTCTTCGAAAAACTTAACAAAATTGACAGACCCTTAGCAAATCTTATCAGAAAAAGAAAAGAACACACCCAAATTAATAAACTCAGAGATGAGAATGGAAACATCACCAAGGAAACAACCAAGATTCAGAACATTATAAGGGAATACTTCTCAAAACTTTATGCTAATAAGTTTGAGAACTTGACAGAAATGGACCTTTTCCTAGCAAATATTGACATGCCAAAACTAAACCAAGATGAGTTAAACTATCTTAACAGGCCCATATCAAGCATTGAAATAGAAACAGCAATAAGAGACCTCCCAGCTAAGAAAAGTCCAGGACCAGATGGTTTTACAGCAGAATTTTAAAATGCCTTCAAAGCAGAGCTCACACCAATACTCCTCCAACTCTTCAATGAAATTGAAAGAGAAAGCTCACTACCGAACACATTCTATGAAGCCATCATAACCCTCATCCCAAAACCAGGCAGGGACTCATCAAAGAAAGAGAACTATAGACCCATTTCTTTGATGAACATTGATGCAAAACTTCTCAACAAAATTTTGGCCAAGCGACTTCAACAATTCATCCAAAAAATCATACACCATGATCAAACAGGATTCATTTCAGGGATGCAAAGCTGGTTCAATATACGCAAATCAATTAATATTATTCATCACATCAACAGGAGCAAGAATAAGAACCACATGGTTATCTCAATAGATGCAGAAAAAGCATTCGACAAGATCCAACACCCTTTTATGATGAAGGTTTTGGAAAAATTAGGAATCCATGGAACATTCCTCAATACAATAAAGGCTGTATATGACAAACCTATAGCCAGCATTACACTCAATGGTGAAAAACTAAAGCTATTTCCTCTTAACTCAGGAACAAGACAAGGATGCCCACTCTCTCCACTTCTCTTCAATCTAATATTAGAATGCCTAGCTACAGCAATAAGACAAGATGCAGACATAAAGGGGATCCAAATAGGGAATGAAGAAATAAAACTCTCCCTCTTTGCAGATGACATGATCTTGTATTTAAAGAATCCCATAGACTCCACTCCCAAATTACTCAAGCTGTTTCAAAACTTTGGCAAAGTAGCAGGTTATAAAATTAACACCCAAAAATCAATGGCTTTTCTGTATGCCAACAATGAGAACAGTGTGGCTGAAATTAGGAAAGCAACTCCATTTGTAATAGCTCCACAAAAAATAAAATACCTAGGAATTAACTTAACTAAAGTAGTGAAGGACCTCTATGATGAAAACTTTAAAATCTTCAAAAAGTAAATCCACACAGAACTTAAAAAATGGCAAAACCTCCCATGCTCCTGGATTGGAAAGATTAACATCGTGAAAATGGCAATACTTCCCAAGGCTATCTACAAATTCAATGCAATACCTATCAAAATTCCAACCTCATTATTCAAGGAAATAGAAAAGGCAATCCAAAAATTCATATGGAACAATAAAAGACCCCGAATAGCAAAAACGCTCCTCAACGGAAAGAACACTGCTGGAGGAATATCAATACCAAATTTCAAACTCTACTTTAAAGACATAGTAATCAAACAGCTTGGTATTGGCATAAGAACAGACCTCAGGACTAATGGAATAGAATTGAAAACCCAGAAATGAACCTACAGACCTATAGCCATCTAATCTTAGATAAGGGAGCTAAAACAATAGAATGGAAGAAAGACAGCCTCTTCAGTAAATGGTGCTGGCAAAATTGGTTAACTACATGTAGAAAACTAAAGCTAGATCCTTATATATCACCCTGCACTAGAATCAACTCCAAATGGATATAAGACCTTGAACTCAAAGCAGACACTCTGAAAACATTACAGGATGGAATAGGAGAAATCCTAGGTCTCCTTGGCTCAGGCCGAAATTTTCTGAATAGAGACCCGGAAACACAACAAATCAAAGAAAGGTTGGACAAATCGGATTGCATAAAGTTGCAGAGCTTCTGCAGGGCAAATGACATAGCTAGCAAGATCAATAGAAAGCCCAGGGATTGGGAGAAGATCTTCACTAGCCATACAACGGACAAAGGTCTCATATCTAAAATATACTTGGAACTTAAAAAATTAAATCCTCCAACAACAAATCCTCAAAGAAATAACTGTCCAATAAATAAGTGTGTGAAAGACTTAAAGAGAAACTTCTCTGAAGAAGAAAGAAGGATGGCCAATGAAGACACATGAAGAAATGTTCAACATCCCTAGCCATAAAAGAAATGCAAATCAAAACAACATTGAGATATCACCTCACTCCAGTTAGAATGGCAAAAATCAAGAAATATAACAACAACAGATGCTGGAGGGGATGTGGACAGAAAGGAACCTTACTTCATTGTTGATGGGAATGTAAACTTGTTCAACCACTTTGGAAAGCAGTGTGGAGGTTCCTCAAAAGACTTCACATAGAACTCCCCTATGACCCAGCATCCCACTTTTGGGCATTTACCCAAATGTTTACAAACAAGACCACACTAAAGCTACCAGCACAACTATGTTTATTGCAGCATTATTTACCATAGCTAAGATATGGAACCAACCCAGATGCCCCTCAGTAGATGAATGGATCAAGAAAATGTGGTATATATACACAATGGAATTTTATGCCTACATCAGAAAGAATGACATTGCTCCATTTGTTAGGAAATGGAAAGGTTTGAAAAAAATTATATTAAGTGAAGTAAGCCAGGCCCAAAGAAACATAAGTCCCTTGGTTTCCCGTATGTGTAATATCTAGTATATGTATGAGTCAAGCGGAAAAGGTTAGATAATGTGATGTCAGGAAAATGAACCCTTAGATATGTATTTTAATGTTTTTTTCTTTCATGCTTGTGTTTCTAACGCATTTATAAGATTATCTCTTTGTTGCTTTGTATGTCCCTCCTGCACAGTATAACCCCTGCTTTCACTATATTTGATGTCAGTATAACTTGTGGAGGAGATGGGGAAAAACCAGTTGTTTAAGGATACAGGTGGACCTGTTGCAAGAATGAGAAGTACAAGTTGTCATGTCCAAAACGAGCTTTACAATGTCGGTGCGGGGGGGGGGGGAGGGGGGGGAAGGAAGAGGGGGAAGGAGAAGGATTGGGATTGGGGGGGAGGGGGAAGGCTGGGAAGGGATGTGAAGGGTAAACAAAGGAGGAGGCTGCAATGCTTGGTAAGAAATGTACGCATTATTCTGCCCATGTAATTGTAACTCCTCTGTACAGTATGTTCACAAATAAAATAAAATTAAAAAAAATGAACTTCATGTGCATATCCCTCGTCCACTATGGTTTCTCTGGTTATGTACATTAATATCAACTAACATTTTGCCAAAAATTTTCTGGGTAATTCATATCAGTGTAAAACATATCACAGGTATTTTCCTTCAGCCCCACCTGGGTTCTGATTTTAAAGACATAATTCCTGAGGAATTGACCAATACGAAATTAAATTGTTTGCCATATTTCTTAAAAAATGTCACTGTATCTCAATATAGTATGAAAGTATAGTAGTATTCGTCTTATAGAATAATATTTACAGCAAAAAATTGTCACTGAAAAGTCAATAGAATTTTAAGGAAAATTCTCCTCAGGGGCACATTGCTTTTTTTCCCATATAAAGTTAAATTTCACAAAGACATTGTGGGGTCTTTTCCTTTACCTGATATTTAATAATTAAAAAGAAAACTTAAAGTATTTCCTGATATGATAGGGAATATTTATATGTTGAAATACACATTCAAAAACATATATTCAAAACAATTCACAATCTAGTTACCACACATGGTTTTACTTATAGAATTAATGTTGTCTCCTATACTAAATAAAATTGAAACATGAAAAGATTCTTACTAAATATAGAAAGTATTTATTATAAAATATAAAACTGATATGTAATCTGTTTTCCAAACAATATTCTGTTTGCAAAGTCTCTCTGAAACAGCAAACACGCCACACTGTGAATTCTTGCAGTGGTAATTTCAACACTAACCAATCTGGCCCGTGACTCATAAATCATTTCTAAAATCCACTGCATAGCAAAACAGAGAAAAGATGACAAGAAAGCCTAAATTTCAACTAACAACACTGTCAATATCTCACCCCCATTCTGCTCCTGGTACATGCCTCAGAAATTACCACACAAGCATTGAGCAGTTTAATGAAAACAGCAAAATATTATTCCTACTAAATTGTACCTGAGTTTAAATTTTGAGATTCACTTCAGCAACATCATGTGTACTTGAAAAATGAAACAGTACACATTCTATTAAATCCATGCAGAATATCCAGTTAATCTTCATAAGAAAAGAAATTTTGTTATAATACAATAAGTATTATATTTGAATTAATAATTGAGAAGCATTTTGTTAACAAATAATTTTTAATAAACCACCTTTATATATATATGTATATATATGTATATATCATGAACATTGTTCTTATAGTATGACATCAAATAATAGAATTAAAACTTACTATTATAGACAGTAAAATTTCAACAACATAGTCCCTATAGTTCTGTGTGTTTAAATATTAATAATTGTGAAAAATCTTCTCTCATTAGGTCAGCAATAAAAATCTGCTACCAAATAAAAAAGTACAGTTGTTGACATTAGAGATAAGGCAAGAGTGCCAAACAAGTATTTCTCTAGCAATTAGAACGATGATTAACTTTTGCTTTCTTATTTAGAGTGTTCCAGCATAACCTTATGAGTCCAAATATTCAAAATCAGTATGACAGAAGAATTTTGTCTTATGCCTTTTCATTCAATATTCATCCCATATGAAATGTGGAGATCCATCTGGATAAATAGAGAATTTGCTTTTGCAGGCAAAAGGGCATGAAAAATGAAAATGGTATTTTCAATTTTGAATCATTCTTCTACTTTCTGGAAGATGTATCTCTCTACTATATTTCATTAAGTGACATAAACATTTTTTCCTAAGAGAAATTCTGATATTAATTGTTTTTTTCCTACTAGTGTTACAAGTATATGCATTAAACAAACATCACTGTAGCCTACTTGATGGAGTAATTAGCGGCAATTAAATTCTTGTTACATGCTGACTGTAAGTGATTAAAGATTATTCTAGTAATAAAATTTTCAGTCTCATTCATATTTCTAGTCTCACTTCAGTGCAAGCATTTAAATTGTTACTCGAATTAGGGATAGCCTGTCAGATCTTTAGAGAGTTACCATTAGAAATGTGTTAACTATATCCATACAATTCTTGATCATAATGGAATGATGTACTTAGTTTGTATAAATAAATTATTGTACACAAAGGAGAAATAAAACTGACATAGAATATCAAGACCAGGGAAAATAAGACCTTTAAACAATCATAATTATATGATTCTTGCAACTGGTGTGTGAGCGACTTCTTTAGACAAGACTAGAGAAAACCTAAAATACTACAAGCAGAGGTTACTAGGTAAGCTCAGAAGACCACAAGGCTGAAAGTAATCTCTGTATTCATGAAGATTCATGGGAAAAAAGGACTCTGCTGGGAATTAGATTAGAAGCCATTCATGTTACATTATGGAAAAGAACTTATCTACATTTTGTCCATGCTCTCAAATTTTGCAGGCAAATTTAAAGGTAATGGGATAATACTCTAGCAGAGGAAATTTCAAAGCAATACAACAACATTTGGCTTTAGCATCATTATTTTGAGCTGCTCGTAGATTTACAGAGAAAATTGTGAACATGAAGATGAGTGGGAAGTTTTGAAAACCATGCAGTTTGTCCAGAAAAGCCCTATTGAGGACAAAAAAGAATTGCTGTTGTAGAGATTAAGGCGATAAAATAAAGCCAAGTATTTTACATTTGAACATTAGGAAAAAATAAACTTTGAATTGACTGGATCACACTCATTGCAACCTCTGGTACAAAAAGGCTTTAATTCCTTTTTAGGGCTTTACTTCTCCTAGTGTCCAAATGCAGAAAAGAATGCAATGTATATCCTACAAAATTAAGAAGAATAAGGGAAGGGTGGGTAAGGAAGGGATGGCAGAGAGTGTTGAAAAGGTTGATATTGATCAAGATACATTGTATTCATAAACTGCTTTGTTAAATGGCAACTACTTAATCATATGTATAGTTATTCAATATAAAATCTAGGAAACAGGTTTATCTATTTGTACTCTGGAATATATGAAATTGAGAATTCCCTTTTCTCCTTGCTAAGACCGTTTTACATTTTGTTTTTTATTGTTATACAATCTTGGTATGTATATAGTGTTATCTTCTTTGCATTTTGATTTGAATATTGCTAAAGAAAATGTTGAGTTTTTATCTATGTGTTAATTGGCCATTTGTTTGTATTCTTTGGAGAAATAACTCTTTAAGCCCTTTGCTTTTTAAAAAGTATAGTTATTTGTATATCTTTTAATTATAATGTTATTAGAATATTGAAACTGAAAACCCTGATAAAGTAAATACAATAGAAGGGTACTGGTAATCCTAGTTACTCTGGAGGCTGAGATCTGAGGATCGTGGCTCAAAGTCAGCCAATGCTGATAAGTCCACTTGAGACTCTTATCTCCAATGAACCACTAAAAAATTGAGAGTGGTGGTAGAACACTAACCTTGAGCAAAAGAACTCAGAGACAGGGCCCAGACCCTGCGGTCAAACCCCTGGACCCAAAATAAATAAATAAATACATAAATGCATAAATAAATAAATAATCTTTTCTCCTTCATGGTATACAGTGCTAAGATTTTTCTGTGAGAATTGTCCTCAGACTCCTTAACATTCTTGAGGTTAATCAACCTGTGGATTATCTGGGAAATGGACATCCTTTCGTATAAAAAAGCAAGGTAGAATTGTATGTTATCAGCTAGTAAACATCTCTTAAAATATTGCACATTTGTCAAGTCTCCAGAAAGAAAGCTTTCTCTCTCTAAGGTTAGGCTTATGTACCAAGAATTACTCAAATATTTTTAGTTCTAGACCAATTAATCATTATATAAGTATAAAATGTATTATGTACACTTATGTTTCTATGGCTACCAATTTTCCTTTGCTTCCACTAGATTATAATAATAGTTCTATACAAGGTTATTCTATACAAAAATTCTATGCAGCAATATTAAAGTAACTTTTTCCGTTAAGTCTTCATACAGAATTTGAACTTCACCTTGGTATTAAGGACTCTAATTTATGACTCAGTCTCTGCTCCCACAATGTTACTCTTTTTCTGAAAATAAAAAGACTCATAATGAAACAAAAAGTATAGCTATTCTGTCCTTCTAAAATTGCAGTCTTTGATTTCCAACTTTGTGTTTTTATTCTGCTTTTTGTCCACAAGAAAATATTTGTGATGCAAAAATGGCAATTGTTATTTCTACTTTCTAGGTCCCTGCACTTCTTTTTCCTCATACTTCTTTTATTTCTACTTTACAAAAAGCAAATCACAAAGTTTTCAGTCTTTTATCATTTTCCTTTTTTGTTGTGTTTGTGGTGGTCATGGGGCTTGAGCTCTAGGCCTGGTTGCTGTCCCTGAGCTTTTACACTGAAAGCTAGCATTCTACCACTTTGAGCCACAGTGCCACTTCCTGACTTCTGTTGGTTGTATGGAAATAGTGTCTCACAGTTTTTCCTTCCCAGGCTGGCTTCAAACTGTGATCCTCAGAACTCAACCTGAGTAGCTAGGATTACAGGAATAAGGCACTGGCACTTGGGCTCTTTTATCCTTTTTAATCCTATGAAAATATGAAATAGACATTTTTAATTTTGACACTATGTTTATGTTTCTATGATAATCTATTCTTTTATTTTTCACTATCCATTCCCTTTCAAGATTTCCTACTGTTTCTTCTGATAATGTTATCTTTCTTCACATCACTTTTTAAAATAAAATGATATTGACTATATTAATTGCTTATTGTATATTTATGTCAGCTTTTTCTAATAATTCAAAGCACACATTAACCTACTGTATAATTTATAGATAAATTATATTACTTAATTTACTGTATTACTTATATTTTACTGTATTATTTTATTACTTAGGATATTAATATATTACCTGTAGCTTTGTAGAGCTCATTGCTCAAGATTCCTTTACATAGAAGATATTTCAATGAAGCCTAAAAATAACACGGAATCCAAATTTCTAAGTTTAGTTCAGTTAACATATAGACGCTGATTTTTCCTACTTCCAACTAATTAGTTGCTTCCTCTGACATCGATCTATGAATAACATCATCATCTGCAGGGTTAGGACCAGGACATTTATTACTCACAAACACAAACAGCAGAAGATAAGTCCCGTAGCACTGATTCCCAAATCCCAGTCCCCATACAACAGATTGAAAAAGAGCAATATGTTGTCATGCATGTATTTCTGAGGTCTGAGCTTTTATAGTCTGGTTATATAGCTTCTCATCCTCTTTCCCACAGAAATAGAAAGATTACCTACACAGAAAATTTCTCCAAGTCAGAAAGAGAATAGTAACTGTCAGGCCACACTCTTGGGACATACCAAACACCTCCATGAAGAAGGAAAAGGACAAAGGTTTTATGTTTCAAGAACTTGCCAAAAGGAAGTCTGCAGGGAGATACTGCCCCAGTCTTCTAAGGTATGCTTGCTTCTCAAACATGCTCTCTTCTTCAAGAATATCAACCACAGAGAAAAATGAAAACATTCTTGAAAAGAATTCTCCCTAGAGGTGGGTGACTTATTTCCCACAGTTAAAGCCCTTGGTGACATTCTCCATGCCTCTTTTTCTAATCTAACAGGAACTAAAAATCTATTAAGTTGGTTTTATGTAGCATCTCATTATGCTGTTGTCTGCATGAGTCTTGACATTAGCTAGTGGCCAACCTGTGGTATTGACTTCTTCCATATCCCCAGAGTTGTGAAACCAGCCAGCTAAAGCAATCTTATAGTAATTAAAATGCCAAGTGTTGTGATATTTTTTCCTTTTTCCCCCCTAAGTTTCTGTGTTGATTATTCTACTTGTCTTTGGGCATTGTTCCACATACAGAAACATGTAACAGCACAGATTTTCCTTGGCCTAAAATAAAAACTTCTAGGAAATTTTTTGTCATTCATGGAAATGCTGGGCAGTGAGCTAAAACTAACCCAAGAGATTAACAAGGCCTCAGATAAACTCGGTAGCACATTTAGACCACTTTTTCCAATTGAACAACCATGAAAAGTAATACGTTTTCATGCATTAGGATTAATCAATGAATTGCTCATCTCTCTGGGGAAATCTCACTTTAGAGTGACTTCTGGAGTCATCCAATGTATGTAAGATAACCCCTTCAATTCTGGTGACTGAACTGAGGATCTTGCATTTGCTGGACAAGCAACTACATCACTTGAGGTCTACCCAAGGCCCCTAGTTAGAAAATATATCATTAAAGAGCCTAAGTTGGCAATGCAGCCTGTGTGATATCTTTGGAGAACTCATAAAACCACCCAGGTAGCTGGTTCTTAAGTCTTGGGGTTCCAAGTACTTTCTGAGTGATTTTTGTCTTAACAGAATCTGCCTCAAGAAAATGAGTCTAATGAATTCTGTTTATCTACATTCTCTGTGGAATGGCTTTGTTATCATAGAGTCAACATGAAGAAGCATCTAGACATGTTATATTTCAGTCTTGAAGGAGCAAGGCCCATAAAAAGGTTGACTGGTCAGAAATGAGTTTAGGAGGTAGCTACATTGGGGAAATTAAATATGTTACACTACTGTGTTTAATTAGTTTCTCAGTTCTTACTTTCAGTAATACACTGCATAATAACATTGTATTCATCAACAGAACACACACATATTACAATTATGACAGATTATATTGGAGCTGAATTTCCTGTCACTATTGATATTGTAGCTCTTTCTTACATACCATGTGACCACAGAGCATTACCCAGTGGTCTATGTGATGATGATGGTGTGAATAAATCTATGAAGATGTCATCCTGACATTTTGCACAATTCTTTACACAAGGTTATGCTTGATAATGAAGGTAACTAATATACATATATATAGTTACCTTCATATATATATGTATATATATATTAACATACATATTTACCACATTTGTAACCATGGTTTTAAGGTACTTCATTTACGTAGGCAGTATACTAGTTTACTGTGTATTTTGATTACCTCAAAAATCCACATTGAGTGGCTGACCTATGCAATGTTTGTATAACACAATCTACGAGATTTATATAATATTAATATTCCATAATGAGTCCTTTTTAGAATATATTGACAATATTCAACTGCAAATGTATAATTCAGCCAAATAATATAACATATACTGGTGTATAAATATATATATATATATATATATATATATATTATGGGTGTACTATATATTTTAAAACCAGGTATGCTATTATGTCAATAAGTTAATTTTAATCTTCCTACAATTTATCCAGGGGTGCTTTATTTATTTAGTTATTTAGTTACTTGTTCTTCATCCTTTTCTCTCAGTTGTGTCTGGTGCACACTCATGTTTTTGCCTTCATCGTGTGTTTATATTTATAATAAAATAAGCCAGAGTATTCAAATTAAATGTGATTTTTATCACAGTCAATAGATGAAGAAATGACCTAGAGAAATGACAATGGATGCCTAGTCTGTAGGTTGTTAGCCTATTTTGTAGCTTAGCAATTGCCTTGACAATTTCATTTTACAAAGTCAAGAATTTAAAGAACAACTCCATTTGTGTTTGAGTGAGACTATATACATGTGGTAAATGAATGCAAGGAAAAGATTGATGCATGTTCTATACTAAAACAGCTTTCCTATTAAGTTATCAATTTCATTGTTTGTTGTGGAGACAGCAGTTTCAGCTTGAGGTATCAGGAAATGTATTTTGTCACAATTCCTGGTAAAGTTATATGAGTCTATTTAAGAATATAGACTTGACAAAAGACAGGGAGAGAACATTTAGAATTGTAACAAAAGCTGTTCCTTGAAATGTTTAACACAATAAGATTATTTTCCAATGTTATTCAAATATTACCAGTAAAATCATTTAATAATTATTTCACATACTCATAGTTTAGGGAGCTTTTGATTATATGTATAATCGAACCATTGAAAAATTTAGGTTTTAAACCTAGATAATATCTAGAGGGGGGTAATTTCATTTTTAAAATTTCCATTGAAATTTCATAATATAATTCTATATCTATTACAGTTTGCAATTTGTACTATTGACCTTAATTTTAAACAGCTCATATTAACTAGCCTTTTTAATAATGAATACATTTCTATCCAAGAGTTATTTGCTCTGAGTTATTAGTTGACTGTTTAGAATTGCATAGATTCTTGAGTTTTATTTGAGGTTCTACTTCATTTTCTCAAATATTATTAAAATTTGTATGTTTTAAAAAATGTGCCCAATGCAATTCAATTCAATTCTGGGTTTTCAATTCTATTCCATTGCTCCTGAGGTCTGTTCTTGTGCCAGTACTAAGCTGTTTTGATTACTATGGCTTTGTAGTAGAGTTTGAAATTTGGTACTGATATTCCTCCAGTACTATTCTTTCTGTTAAGTATTGTTTTTGCTATTTGGAGTCTTTTATTGTTCATTTGAATTTTTGGATTGCCTCTTCTATTTCCTTGAAGAATGAGGTTGGAATATTGATAGGTATCACATTGACTTTGTAGATAGCCTTGGGAAACCCAGAAATGAACCTACAGACCTATAGCCATCTAATCTTCCATAAGGGAACTAAAAAAATAGAATGGAAGAAAAACAGCCTCTTCAGTAAATGGTGCTAGCAAAATGGTTAATCATTTTTAGAAAACTAAAGCTAGATCCTTATATATCAGCCTGTACCAGAATCAACTCCAAATGGATCAAAGACCTCAGAGTCAAAATAGACACTCTGAAAACATTATAGGATGGAATAGGAGAAACCCTAGGTCTCCTTGGCACAGGCCAAAATTTTCTTAATAGAGACCCAGAAACACAACAAATCAAAGAAAGATTGTCAAATGGGATTGCATGAAATTGCAGAGCTTCTGCATGGCAAAGGACATAGCTAGCAAGATCAATAGAAAGCCCACAGATTGGGAGAAGATCTTCACTAGCCATACAACAGACAAGGGTCTCATATCTAAAATATACCTGGAACTCAAAAAATTAAATCCCCCAACAACAACTCTTCCAAGAAACAACTGCCCAATAAATAAGTGGGCTAAAGACTTAAAGAGAAACTTCTCTGAAGAGGAAAGGATGGCCAGTAGACATATGAAGAAATGCTCAACTTCTCTAGCCATAAAAGAAATGCAAATCCAAAAAACATTGAGGTAACACCTCACCCCAGTTAGAATGGCTATAATCAAGAACTCTAATAACAACAGATGCTGGAGGGGATGTGGGCAAAAGGGAACCTTACTGTATTGTAAACTTGTTCAACTACTTTGAAAAGCATTATGGAGGTTCTTCAGAAGACTCCACATAGAGTTCCCCTATAACCCAACAATCCCACTTTTGGGCATTTTCCCAAATGATCACAAACAAGAACATACTAAAACTACAAGCACAACTATGTTTATTGCAGCATTATTTACCATAGCTAAGATAAGGAACCAACCCAGATTCCTCTCAGTAGATGAATGGATCCAAAAAATGTGGTATATATATACAATGGAATTCTATGCCTCCATCAGAAGAATGACATTGTGCCATTTGTTAGGAAATGGAAAGACTAGGAAAAAAATATATTAAGTGAAGTAAGCCAGGCCCAAAGAAACATAGGTACCATGGTGTCCCTTATTTGCAACAACTAGTATATGTCTAAGTCAAGTAGAAAAGGTCAGATAAGTTGATGTTAGGGAAATGAACCCCAAGATATGTATTCAAATGATTTTTTTCTTTCTTGTGATTGTTTCTAACATATTTATAAGATTATTTCTTTGTTTCTTTGTATGTCCCTCCCCCATGGTATAACCCCTGCTTTCACTGTTTATGATGTTGGTATAATTTGTGGAGGGGAAAGGAAAAAACAAATCCTTAAAACAGGGATACAGGTTGACCCATTGCAACAATGAGATGTACAAGTCGTTACATGGAAAAACAAACTTTACAACTTTGGTGGGGGGGTGAGGGGAGAAGGAGGATTCGATGGGGGTTGGTGGGGGCAGGATGGGAAGGGATGGGAAGGAGAAACAAAGGAGGAGGCTACAATGCTTGATAAGAAATGTACTCACCATGTAATTGTAACCCCTCTGTACAGTATTTTCACAATAAAAAATAAAAAAATTCAATAGTGCAAACTGCAGATGAGCAGGAAACCATAAGAACAACTTTGTAAAACACTAAATGTGAAAACACACAAAGTGGTCTAGTCCCTGGTCTGAGAAATGAGTTGACTTGGAACTAAGCAATGTCCTGAGATACTGAGCTCTGAGAACCCTGAGCTTATCTAGAACATTCAACAATCAACAAAGAAAGTATACACAAAATTTGGCAAAGATAGGGAAGAAAATACTAGAAAGCAAAACTTCAAGGAGTTAACATACGGTAAGTAGAGCCAGAAACAGAAAAGGAAGAGACCAATAGAAAGGTCTATTTTTTTTAATTGAGAATTAATGAGAATTGAGAAAACCATCTTGAGTACAAAATGTAGTAAAGACTTTGAATTAAATAATATGAATTAAAACTATTTTAAAAGATTCCCTGGTAGTTTTCTAATTGAAGACCACTAAGAATCATTGAAGGTTTAACAATGGCACTAGCTATTTAAATGAATAAAATTCAATCATCAATGAAATTTAATTAATATAATCAAATGTAGAGAGGAATTGTGATATGTATTTACTTTATGAAATTTAAAATGAAGTTTTAAATTAATATAAAATACACAAACATGCTATCCCACATCAATTTGGCTTTCAAAGTAGCATCATGTGTAATAATTCACTTTTGCCCAAAATATGCTACATAATCTGACTGCTAATTCTCATTAACTAAAGATTCTTTTGAAAAATTACTCCTATAAAAGTGAGTTTCAGATATGTTCTATTTCCAACTTTTTTCAACTCACTTTTACCGTATGCCACATGTAATGCACCTCAGCATTAGATGAAAGCTTCACTAATTTGGATATTTATAAATGTAGCAATATCCTGTTGACTTCCTATGCTCATTTGCTTAAACAGGTAACATTTTTCAAAGTTGTCGTGAAAGAATGAAAGGTAATACAAAATGGAGTTCCAAAATCCACTGAACGATCCAGAATTGTGCCTTCGGTAGCCATAATTACCATGTATGTTGATGTCAAGTATGAAGGTTAGTAGAAGTGATCTTTTCATTAATTTAATAACCATAGACTATGTATCAATATGCCAAATATCAGAAGGAAGATATAAGTAAAAACATCCCATAGTTCCTACATTGACCTATTTTAAGACACTCACTGGATAAAATTCAAAATTTGTGGAAAATAAATATATAAATAAACACACACATATAATTTAAAAGATAATGCAATCTCATCTAGATACAGTACATACAGCTTACACTGTAAAGAATATACAGTAGAATGAATTAATACATCAGTACTGGTATATATGCTATTTCCTTTTTTTCTCATTGTCTAAACATTCAACAGAAATTTCGATCATCTTTTTGGAACATAATCCATTAGAACTTTTTTAAATATTTGCAATACCTTATTCCATTTTTGGGGGGTGGTGGTGGTTCCTAATTGGCCTATGCTCATGATCCTACATACTTGGGAAGTTCCAAACTGGTTCACAGTTAGAGGCCACTCTGGACAGAAAACCCTGTATCTGCCCACAAGTGGGTGCAGAAGCACATGCCTTTCTATGTGGAAGGTGAAGATTGGGAGCACTGAGTTGTGAGTGAGCCAGGACAGAGAAGATTGAGCAACTATGCCTCCCAGAATAAAGCTTAGTGGAGTGGTGCATGCTTGTAATCTGAGAAAGTATGGGAAGCCTACAGCAGACAGATCATGGTGCAGGCATATGATACCCTAATCCTAAAACTAACCAAAAAAATACAAGGTAGGAGGTGTGGCTCAGTAGCAAGAGTGCTTCTCTAGTTAACACAGGATTTCCCTAAATTCTAACCCAGTACTGCTGAAACAAAACAGTGTAAGCAAAATCCTCCAGGACAATGGGAACATAAACCAACCAACAAAATGTCCCTGGTCACTACTCTCATATAATGGTGTCTTTTCTTTTTACCAAAGCCTTTAGAGTTGAGACTCATTTGGTGACATGCAGTGTTCATTTTCAGGAATAACTTTATGACAAGATTGGAAGGAAAACAGTGATGCAAGGCACAAATCAGTCCTTCTTCAGATCCAGCTTCCTGGGAGATGATCATGTCATAGTAGCCTTTCTGCCTCTCTGGAAACACAGCATTTTCATTTTCAACTCAGCTGCTCACTTCTCAATTTCTTCGTTTCTGCTCAGCCAACCAACGTGTGACCCTGTCTTCTGCTGACAGCTGCATTACACTGCTGAGAATTTCTTTCAAGGAATTGGCAACTTGCCTCTTCTCAGATGTGTTGATTTCAGATAAACATGAAATTGTGCCTTTAGAAATCTGATGCCAAGCACTCAGATGTTAGTCTAGAAGAAATCATTTATAACTCTTTTATTCTTAACAATATTGATGACTACCATGTATGGTTTTATGATTTATGTATGTAGAAATGATTTTTTGTATGTAGAAATAAAAAAGGAAACACAAAAATCAATTATGTATCATGGAATCTGCATGTTAAAAAGGTGAAGTCAAGAAAAAAATAAACTTTTCAATATTCACACTCTAAAGAAGTCAAATATAACTAAATCTAATCCATAAGTCACATAGTCATGAATAAGCTAAAAAGAAAAATATTTTTATATTTTAGAAAATATAGATGAATTTAGTGCTAATTGCTTTAGTTCATTTATTTCTTATTTTCTTCTGACCTACAGTTTAATGGTAATGATATTTGCTTAATACTAAAAAATCATACATCACAGTAATTCCAGCATAATGACTTCATATAAATTAGGTTATGATAGCAGGTGGCTCATGCCTATAAAAAAGGGATGGTAGGGGAAAGACAAAGGAGGTGGCAACAATGCTTGATAAGAAGTGTACTCATTACCTTGTTCATGTAACTCTAAGCCCTCTGTACAGTATTTTCACAATAAAAAACTTATATAAAAAAGAAATACGAACAAGAAACAAATTATGTAAGAACTCATCTTTTAAAAAGTGATATCTGTGGGGCTGGGAAGGTGGCTCAGTGGTAGAGTGCTTGCCTTGCATGCATGAGGCCCTGGGTTCAATTCCTCAGCACCACATAAGCAAAAAGAAAAATAAAAGCCAGAAGGGCCACTGGGGCTCGAGTGGTAGAGCACTAGCCTTGAGCTGAAGAGCTGAGGGACGGCGTCCAGACCCAGAGTTCAGGCCCCATGACCAGACCCCCTCCCCCCAAAAAAGTGATATCTGTATGTTGGGTGCCTGTAATCCTAGCTACTCAGGATGCTGAGATCTGAGGTTTGCAGTTCAAAGCCAACCCGAGCAGGAAAGTTGATGAGACTCTTATCTCCAAAAAAACACCCAAAAAACCAGAAGTGGGGCTGTGACTAAAGTGGTAGAGCCTCGCCTTGAGCTGAAGAGCTGAGGGACAGCACCCAGGCCCAGAGTTCAAGCCCCACAACAATAACAAAAAAATTAGGTGTGATAAGAAAGTGATGCCACCATGGTGACCAAACAATAATGAAAGCAAACAATTCTCTAAGTTGCCTAAAGGCTAAAATCAGAACAGAGTACTTTGTGTCTTCTGGTCATTTTGACCAACTGGGGTCATTTTATATGTTCTATCTAAAATTATTTATGATTAGAAATATATTGGGTAATTACACTGGTTGCATTACTAAGGAGTCTCATATTCTAGGTACTAGAAATGTTTACTTTCTTTGCTTGATTAGCAAAGTTTTACTTCTTTTCCCACTGGTCAATCTTCAAAATGGCTTTTGTTCTCAATTGACAAAATATATTTACAGACTAACATATAATGTTTACAAACATATATTCATAGTTTAAATTTAAATATATAATATATTTATATAGTGTTTCTCTAAAGGAGTCTTTACTCCTTTTTTCTGACAGAAACATAACAAGAAAAGAAGTTCTACATTTTTATGCAATGATAGAAAATAAGGATAAAACATGTTTTCCCTGACATTGACTTCTTATGATTTTCTGTACCAAGTCTCATCTAAACAACATTTAGTGATTCAATATGATCTTTAAAAATATCTTCTAAGCCTATCTGTAATCAGCTACCAGTTCAACTATGTTTATCACAGCATTATTCACCATAGCCAAGATATGGAACTAACCCAGATGCCCCTCAGTAGATGAATGGATCAAGAAAATATGATAAATATATATATTTGTGAATATATGAATTCTGTGCTTCCATCAGAAAGAATGACACTGCCCTATTTGCAAGGAAGTGGAAAGACCAAAAAATCATCTTAATTGAAGTAAGACAGACAAAGAAACAAAGGTCCCATAGTTTCCTTTATTTGCAATAATTAAAACCAATCTAGGATAATCTTAGCAGATGAGCAGAATAGCTCATAGCTACATATATATGACCATATAAGCAAGCTAAGCAAAATAAACTCCAAGACACGGACAAAAGGCTTTTCTTTGTGATTGTTGTTTTTTAGGTATTATGTGATTTCTTGTTTCTTTTGTGCATTCTTTCTCCTATAGTTTATCCCCTCTTGCCACTGTATTTGATTTTGGTAGGGAAGGGAAGAGGAACAACAGAATAGTGAGACAAAGGACAAGGAATCCAATATAACAGTGATACTTACAATACAATATGTTGGAAATTATCTGTACAACTGGGGGACGAGGAGTAAGAGGGAAGAAAAGTAGGAGAAAAAGAGGGAGGGGTAACAAGTTGGACAAAAAAATGTACTTTTTACCTTACTTATGTAACTGTAGCCTTTCTGTACGTCACCTTGACAAAAAAAATCTTCTAGGTATCAGTTACTTATTCTAAAAGAAACTTAAACAAAAGTGTACAAAAGCAAACTTTATCATAATGGAAATATAAATATACCACATGTGACATGATTGACAAAATGTATAAACCCAAGAAATCTGTTGGGAGATAGGAGAAACTGTGGATCCTTGATTTATTTCTAGTAGATAGTAATGCATTCAAATATTATTGTTTCTAAAATTATTAAATATATTTAATAACAAAAATTATGGTTATTTGGCTAAGCATCTACACTCAAAACAAGAATAGAAACAAAATAGCTAGAATATCATTGCATTATCATGATGGCAGCTTAGGATTCTGTGGGCTTGGGCACCTGGAATGATTGTGATTTCAATGAGGTAAAGATGTTTTGAGCATGAGTAAGAATCTAGTGGAAGATATCTAACTAGAGGACTTGTTAGACATCCATGAATTGCCAAGTCATAATTGTGATGGATGAATGTAGAATTCAGGGGAGAAGACAGAACTAGATTAAAACACAGTGTAATAATAAAGCAGACTTTGAATCAACCAAGTCATACATATATATTTTATAATATAAAATAAAATAGAAAAAGGTTGTATAAAGGACATCAATATTTATTTGTTTGTTTGTTTATTGCCAGTCCTGGGGCTTGAACTCAGGGCTTGGGGACTGTCCTGAACTTCTTTTGCTCAAGGCTAGCTCTCTACCACTTGAGCCGTAGCACCACTTCGGGCTTTTTCTGTTTTATGTGGTACTGAGGATTTGAACCTAGGGCATTATGCATGCTAGGCAAGCACTTTATCACTAAGCCACATTCCCTGTCCAATATTTAATTTTTGAATAAGGAAGAAAAGTTCTCAAAGGGAAGTAAAAAGTAAATGATCAGAAAAATTAAAAAAGATAGAAAAAATAGAACAAAGTTATCATATAGGCAAAAGAGGTTTTGAGGATTAGTGACTCTAGTCACTAACTTATAATGGTAATGTTACTATTCTATAATGGAATGTTGATAATGATATAAGTGTCTGTGATTAAGATGTACTAAGGCCAGAGGGAAACTTTTAAGACAATCAAACAATTGTTTATAAAAATTTGAAAGTATAATTCAATATCATATGATCATTCTATTTGTTTTTGAAGTGAGACTAGTGATACTTCCTAAACAGTATTACAAAACAAATGACACTTTTATGATAAAAATATTGAGTAAATGATGGAACAAAGAATCATTTGAAAAGAACAAATACAGATTTAAAGGAAAACTAGGTAATTTTATGGGAAATATTTTGTGAGGATTTTTTAATAAAAATGTGAAATCTGTATAATTTGATGAAAATAAGATGCAATTAAAATATGCAATAATTACAGTGGCACAACACAGTGGTGGTAGGTAGTGTTTCAGTAGCCTTTAACATAAATAAAAATGGTTTAACTCTGGCAATACTAACAAAGGGAAATATTAAAGCAACTCAATTTCTACACACATGCATACACATATTTTGGACAAGATGAATCAAGCAATTGTCTGCCTTTGAGAAGAAAGTTACCTCCCATTGAAATGCCTAATAAATTCTAAGAATTAGCTTTTTCCTAAGGAAACATTTCCTTCAATTGACATTTTACATTGCCTGTTTAATGATAATAGATTTTTATCCAGCTAACATTTACCTATCATGACCTTTTGTGACAAGATTTTATTAGCTATCAGGACACAAAACAGCCAAAATGCTGCTTGTCAAAAATCATACCAGGGGTGCTGGGAAATTGGCTCAATGGTATAGTGCTTACCTCACATGCATGAGGCCCTGGGTTGGATCCTCAACACCACAAAAGCAGAAAAAAAGCCAGAAGTGGTGCTGTGGCTCAAGTAGTAGAGTGCTAGCCTTGAGCTGAAGAGCTGAGGGACAGTGCCCAGGCCCAGAGTTCAGACCCCACGACCATCAAAAAAAAAATCATATCAGGGACTGAAAACAATGAGAGCCAGACACTGGTAGCTCATACCTGTAATTCTAGATACTCAGGAAGCTGAGATCTAAGAATTACAATTTGAAGGCAGCCCAAGCAGGATTCTATGAGACTCTTGCCTCCAATTAAGCAGCAAAAATTCATAAGTGTAGCTGTGACTCAAATGGTAGAGCACTAGCCCTCATCAAAAGAGATCAAGGACAGAAAACAAACCATGATTTCAAGACCCAGAACCAGAACAAAAAAAGAAGAAAAAAAGAAAAGAAAAAAGTAAAAAAAGAGCAAAGAGAAAAAAACAGTGATACCAGCAAATAAATCAAAGGGGAAAATAAAGAAAGAAAAAAGAAATAATTACAAACAGTACAATAAAAAAATCTCATTTAAATTTCTTGGAGTTCATTTTGATAAGTATCATTTTATATAATTATGTGCACATAGCTATTCAGCCATTGTGATCCTCTTCTAAGAATATCCTAGGCCTATTATTATTACAAAGAGAAGAAACACACAGATATTTCTTAACAATGGTGATGAAGTGACTCAGTCATTTGACATTTAAATAAAGTTATTGTGTTTGTGTATGTGTGGGTACGTGTGTATATGTGTGTGTACACTGTTACTAGTGCTTGACCCTGAGGTCAGCTTGACCCTTTGCTCAGATTCACAGTTATTGCTTTATCACTTGAATCACTTTTCCTAACCAGATTTTTAGCTTGATATTTTAGAAATAGATTAATGTGTATTTTCTTTTTGTTTGTTTGTTTTTTGTTTTTGCCTGGGCTGGCTTAACATGACACTCAGTTCTCAGACAATTGAGTAGCTATCAGTGGAGGGATAAGCCACCTTTACAAAGCTTTTAATTGCAATAATTTCAATTTAACAATTAAATGATGAATACACTAGTGTGAAAAGCTCAGAAGAGGATTAAAAAATTTAATACGTTTTTTTAATTGTGAAAATACCATACAGAGGGGTTACAATTACATGAGCAAGGAAATGAGTACATTTTTAATCAAGCATTGTTTCCTCCTCATTTGATTTTTTCCCTACCATCCCTGCCCTTCCATCTCCACAACTAAAGTTGTAAAGTCTGTTTTTCAACATAAGACTTGTACATCTCATTGTTGCAATGGGTCCACCTGTATCCCTATTTAAGCAATTTTTTCCCTTCCCATCCCCAAATTATACCAACATCAAATACATTGAAAACAGGGGTTATACTGTGGGGGAGGGACATACAAAGCAACAAAACAATCACCTTATAAATTTGTTAGAAACAATAGCAAGAAAATAAAAACAACTTGTGTCCTTATCTTAGGGTTCATTTCACCTAACACCAACTTAGCTGACCTTTTCTGCTTGACTCAGACATATACTAGATATTGCAAATAAGGGAAACCATGGGACCTATGTTTCTTTGGGCCTGGCTTACTTCACTTAATATAATTTTTTTCCAAGTCTTTCCATTTTCTAACAAATGGGGCAATGTCATTCCTTCTATTGGAAGCATAGAATTCCATTGTGTATATATACCACATTTTCTTGATCCTTTTATCTACTGAGGGGCATCTGGGTTGGTTCCATATCATAGCTATGGTAAATAATGCTGCAATAAACATATCAGAAGAAGATTTGAAAGCAGAAGTCTTTCCTGAGCTAAAATTTTATTTCCACTGAGTTATCTCACTTTTGTGGATTTCATTTTGCTCATCTGTAAAATGGGTCTAAATCTGGGACTTTCAGGCAGTTGGATGAGAATTTAATATGTGTAATAAATACATTGTGCTGTAACTAATATATCACTGAGTATGAATAATAAAAGTTAGTCATTGTAGGGATAACAGGAGACATGTTGGTCATAATTATGAAGACACTTGTGAGGACTTAAGTTACTCTATAGTGACTGAAAATCTAATTTAAGTTAACAATTGAAAATTAAAACAGAATTCTTCTGTTTGGATGTGAAGGGATATTTCTGTTACTGTCTTCTCTCTTCAATGTGTGCCTATTACACATTATTTTGGCAATCAGTCATAGTTTTTTTTTCCCTTCCCATCCCAGTTTTCTGATCTCACAAAATACTTACTGTTCTAGAGGATATAATCTGGTTTTCTAATTTAAGATGGAGGATTCAAAGAATTGCAAACTCCAGGCCATATTCTATTTCTAAAACCATGTCTGTATGGGACAGGAAAGTGTCCTAGTAATCTCTGATAATTCTTTCAACACTAAAGATACACTTACAAAAGTGAATCCAGAAAAAAATGGGAGGGAAGGCAGGCTAAATAATAAGTCTTGATTCAATCCCAGAATTCTGATGTAGTAGAAGAGAACTATATAAAGCCTCCACTTTCAAAAGCTTACTTTAAGTAATTCAAACATAATTGACGAATTAAGGTTTCACATCAAATGTCAAAATTGCAAAGTGATATTTTTCTATCAATAGAAATGGATGGTTTTAGAACTATTCATCAGACTGTATGTAATATTCTACTTGGGACATTTAAGCTTTAATTATTATTGTAGAGTTTTGTGTGTGGCAAGGATGGATAGAGAGTGATAGCGGGATGAGTGATCAAAGTACATTGCATTCATCTATCTACACGTCAAAATGAAGCCTCATTGTACAACTATTTTATGCTAATAGAAAATGCACAAAAGGAATATGTACTTATAATCTTTAGGCTCTTATTTCCATCTCTTTGAATGCATAACATCATAGGACATGCACAGCATGCAAATATTCCATTTATTTTAATTAACAAAGTAACTATATGTTCTCTGGTATTGGGAATATACTTTTCTTTTTGTCTGTTGTGGGGCCTGAACTCTGGGCCTGGACACTGTCCCTCAGCTCTTCAGCTCAAGGCTAGCTCTCTACCACTTGAGCCATAGCGCCACTTCCAGCTTTTTTCTGCTTATGTGGTGCTGAGGAATCGAACCCTCAGCCTCATGCATGCAAGGCAAGCACTCTACCATTGAGCCCCAGCCCTGGGAATATACTTTTTAAAGAAATGAGATTTCTGTAGAAATTTTACCTAATCCTCTAATCATACCACTTTTTTCAGAATAAGAGCTAGCAAATAAAGGAAAAATGTAGGTTAACCAAGAATGAACTGTTGATAATGCATTTTCAGAAAGAACATACATGGATTTCTTCATCTGAGTAAATAAACTAGTGAATACTTTGCCTAACAGACCAGAATATGTGCACATATCCCTGTGCTTTCTGGGAAGCCATGGTTAGAAGGAGGAAAAAATGTTAACTTGTATCATATTTGTTTGGCTTGAGTTGCTGTATAGAGTTCATCTATGAAAATCATTATTATTTGTGTGTGGGATTATAAGTTTTACTAGTTTAGTGTACCATCTACTTAGAAAGATGCAAATAGTTTGGCAAAATAAGTTGTGGTTTTTATTGGTTTTGGACACCTCCAAGAGAACATGTGTTTCTCATAAATAAGAAGTACAATTAGAAGTAACTTTTGTTCAATATATTAAATAATTTTAATTTGATATTATTCAAGCAAAATATATATTTTGATACATACAGCACTTTTTTAGAAACCAAATATTCCATTGCATTTTATAGATAATACAAGAATAATTCCAAAATAAAATAAAATTTTTTATCTTTTTAATTTTCCTGTTTTGATTTTGGGGATAACTGAAATTTTTTTCAAGGAGGAGAATTTCCATACTGCAGTATTAAATTGTAAATGTGGCCATAGATTCTCTCATCCCTATATGTTGACACTGTTCTCTATAGTGGCTTCCTATTGTATGTGCAAGTGAGTCTTCTATCATGCATTTATTTTGGCAGGACTGAGTTTGAACTCAAGGATTCATGCTTGCTAGCCAGTCACATTACCCTTTGAGCCATGTGACTATCCCTTCTTACTCAGATTAGTTTTGAAATGAGCTATCAATAGTTCACCTATTTATTATTTCCATAGCTAGGATGACAAATGCATGCCACCACAAACAACTTTTTCTTCTGAGATGGGGGAAGGAGCTTGAAATCAGGGCCTGAGCTAGTATTCTACCAGCAGAGCCACAGCTCCACTTCTGGTTTTTCATTGGTTAATCGAATTCAAATGCCTTGCAGACTTTCCTGCCAGAGTTAACTTCAGATTGAAATCCTCGGCTCTCAACCTCCTAAGTAGGTAGGGATGCTGCACATGTGGGCCATCAGCACCTGGTATAAAATATTCTTTTATAATGAGGTTTGGAAAGTGCTTGTTCAGGGGCATTTCTTTTGCCACATTGAAGTTTGCTATAGTTTAGAGTTTAATTGTCTCCAAAGGTGTATTAATGGCTTAGGTCCCCACCTGGCACTATTGAGAAGTGACAGAACCTTTAAGGGGTGGGACCTAGTGGGAAGTATTTAGGTCATTGGGACCTATCCTCTAGACAGGGAGAATACGAAAGAAGCTCCTTCCTTTTTCACTTCGTTGACTGAGGTGAGTAGTTTTTCATATCACAAGGTCTCACGATGATGTGCTTTCTTCTCCAAACAGAAGTCAAAAAATGGCAGGATCACCTGATTGTGGGCAGAAAATTCCAAAACCCTTTCTCAAAATAAAATTTTTCATATATAACTTGACTATGTCAGGTATTTTTAAATTAACAGAACTAAAAGAGAGCCTTGAGGCATCCAAGGCAAAACAGCGGGAAGAATAGACCAGCCAGAGGAGAAGCTAATCATTCTTGCTAATTCACTAAGGACCACCCTTTGCTACAAAGATTGTATCCTGAGTCACTTATCCTCTTGCCAATGTTTCAGAGGACAACAGAGATGAGAAACTACACTCCATGAGATATGCACGCTAGATGAGACTTCATCCCATTCATTCATCGGACATAATGGTTTCTATAAGACCTATTACTGGTAGCTGTCACCGGGAAGGTCAATGAGCATGAAAGCACATCAAATGCGCAGGCCTAATTTCTATGTCTTGGAACTCACTTACTTGCAAAATTGTCAAATTATTTGGAGAAAGAGAAAGGGGAGGGCTTCAGTTTTGAACCGCTTGAAACTTTCACCCTGTTGGATAAAACGCAAATCCCCAAGAGTTTTTATGCCATTGGACCTTGCCTAAACTTGCCTGCCTTATCCCTTGAAATTTAATTTTGTTTTGCTAATAAATCACTCTTTGTTTCTTCCAACTTTTTGTGGAGCATTTACTGTACATGGGTTAACATCGTAATTTTAGATATGTTCTCAAGAGCCAAGGAACACATCTAACCCATCTTATCTACTAGTAATCACATCTATTATATGTTAACTATATCAGGTTGCTAAAATAACTCACTATCAATGAAATCTAGAAAACCAAATGTCTATGCCAAGTATTTTCATTACATTACATGACCAGACAGTGTAAATTTAAAACCAAGCTGACCATCTGGAAAATTTCTATTTTAATTACAAGGAAAATCATGAAAAATAGTTCCGCATACTTATCTTGCTTTTTATGAATGTCTTAGACTACATGTTGTACAATATTCCTTATTCTCTCTTTTATGTCTTAGTCTTTTCCATTTCTTTTAGAAAATCAAGACTTAAAAGTTATACTCTATAGCAAAAATTATAAATATTAATGAATTGGCATTAAAACTAATGTTTAAAACTAATATAATGTTTAAAAGTAGTGTAAAACTAATATTATTTAATGTCCGCAGTGCTAACCAAATGTTTCCATATTGAATTTAAGATTTCTTTTTGTATGTGTCAACAAAGTGCTGGGTTAAAACTTCTATATTCAATTTGACATCTATTTGAAATCATTTATTTCTTGTCAGCACAAAATAGGTTAGGTTGAAATAGAACATTTGTTGGCAATAACATGCAGCTAATGATTTTTTTAATCAAATGCTTTAATTAATTCTATTTTATTTTTTAGACAAGAAAACAAAACAGGGATTTTTATCTTACCTTTAGATTTATATCACAATGAATACATCCAACGAATTCCCTTCTCTGTGAAAAATGAAAAAAATAGTGGTCCTTCTTGCAAGTTTATGCAATTCATAGATTACTTTGCCCATCTGTGCTGTATTTGGGATTAAAATTACAGACATTTGCAAAGCCCCAGATAGGTTTCATACTTCTGTTTTTTTTATGTGAGAAATTAAATAGTATGATTTTTGAGAGTAATTGAAAGCCCAAATAGTTTCAAATACTATTCTTCAACAAAGTTGAAATTGGGTGCCATTAGATTTCATTTCTATTTTCTGAGAAAGTGTGATAGAAGATGCACAATGATGACTTGATGACTTGCTATTGTTTTCACAAACTATATTGGAATACAGAAGTTATTTCTTGTCTTTTTATGTCCTTACATCACATCCTATTCTAACTTTTCTTCTTCTAACACCTTCAATATCAAGGGACAAGGAGAAGTCTGACAAAGGGACAAAGGAGTCTGATAATGACAGGTGCAAGTATAATCTGATCTTTGTAACTGTAGTGATAGTAATACTTCTGAACTTCCTTTCTTAATTTTGTACTCTTTTCATTGATGTTGCTTTAAGTGCCAATCTCCATCTGTTCTGATCTATCCTTTGATACACGTCATTTTTATCAGCTGAATTAGCCAAATTAAATAACTCCAGGTACTTTTACTCTAAATTAATTCTCCAAGTAAGTAGCAGGAAGCAGTCAAAGCAAGTCAAATTCCTAGGATATTTGTCTACTTATATCAAGAAGTTTCCTAGCTAGGCATAATGAACAGTTGTGAGAGAAAGGCAAGAGTTTTTGAAGCTCAGCAGTGGAGGGATGACTCAATGGTAGAACACAGCCATGAAAGAACAAAAATATCTGACACTCATTGAACCCAGATAATATTTAGAATTTTCCTCATGAAGATTACCACTATCAATCACTCCAAAATTTGTCTGATCCCATACTTAACTTAGAGGCAAAAGGAGGGGAGAGAGAAATTCTTAATCTCTCTGTTTCTATCCTTCTCTAAATGTAGCAATAGTTTTTAACCAATTTTTGTATCACTGTTTTGTAAACTTTGCAGAAATGTTGATAGAAAATTATTTTGGGGAATACAAAAAATTATAATTAATATCATGTTCTATGAGAAAAATGCTTATCTCATGGTAAAATTTCAATATGTAGGTGCAACAATTTTATTAATCCCACCTGAATACCATGTATCACCAACAGCCCAGAATTTATCTTAAGACCCCTGACTTGCTCAAGATATAAAATTAGTTAATATGATTCTAATCAAGAGAAAAACACTTTTACCTCAGTAATTACATATAAAATACAAATATGATATGCAATAATCTGGTAAACATTGAAGTCCCTTCCATTATAGTAATCTGTAATTTTAGTCATTACACAACTAATAAAATTCTTCTTGAGTTTACTAAGTTATAACTATATATTTTTCTTTCTTTTCATTTTTATTGGTCATAGAGCTTGAATACAAGGACTGGGACTTGACCTTGATCTTTTCTGTCCTAGGGTAGTGCTCTATTACTTAGAACCACAGTGCCGCTTCCAGTTTTCTGGTGATTAATTGGAGATAAGAATCTCAGGGGGAATTTTCTGCCAGGCCTGGATTCAAACCACTACCCAACATCTAGGATAACCTTACCAGACAAGTAGAAAAGGTTGAAAGCTACACACATAATGCCACATAAGATGATACTAAGGGAAATGAAACCCAAGATAGGGACACAAGCAGTTTTATCTTTGTTGCTGTTGTTTTAAATGTACTTATAATATACTATGTGATTCTTTTTATTTCTTTTGTATGTTCTTCCCCCATGGTATAACCCCGTTTTCATTGTATTTGATTCCAGTACCCTAAAACTTGTATATATATTTTTCTAATTTGGAGAAGGGAAGGAAAATAATAAAATGCTGAAACAAGATTACAAGTTGATCCATTGTAATAATGAGATGTACAGGAAACTATGTTGAAAATGAACTTTACACTGTGGGGGCAGGAGGAAGGAGTTTGGGAGGTGGGAACGGAAGGGATGGTAGGGGAAAAACAAAGGAGGGGGTAACAATGCTTGAAAGGAAATGTACTCGTTACCTTTCTCATGTAACTATATCCTCTCTGTACAGTATCTTTGTACAATTATATATTAAATTAAAAATTATAAAATTATGTATTAAAATTATAAATTATATAATTAAAATTATATATTAAATTAAAAAAAAACCCTTGGGTGAGTAAAGGATGTCTAAATTCATGACAAGAAATCCATAGTTGTTAAACTGATGCTGAGAAATAAAATTTCTAGATATCAAATATTAAGAAAAACACTATCCTAAGATCTTAGACTCCTCAGTAGCTAGGATTACAGGCATGAGCCACTGTCACCTGGCTTTATAACTATATTCTTAATTTTAATATATTTTAATAGCTATTATCTGAGTAAATTTTTTTACAAGATTTGTTACTGTTCCACATCCTCAAGTTAAAAAAAATATATATGTAAATAACACTCCCATGAAGATGATAATGTCCCATCACAGAAATCCTGAGCACATTAATTCATCTCTTTCAGCTCTACTTTTTTGTGTATGGAGAAGCTATTACTACACTCATAGAAAAATAACTAAGTGTGACTTCACATCAATCCTGGCATAATTCATTCTAGGCTTGGATGTTGCTGTTCAAGATGTCAATGTTACAGGAAAGAGAGAACATTTTAGGATTGCAAAAACCAAGGTAACAACAATATAAATTGATGATATTAACAATAGACATAAGATAAGCTTCATTTAAACATTTTTCCAATTTAAAATAAAAGATGTTCTTACATTTACTTTCAATATTTAATAAGCACTAAGCCGGAACAATAGCTGTGGTCCTGTATCCTTTGAAGTCAGACAAAGCTGAAAGCAGAAATCCATTAATTTACACCTTTTGCATTTCTGAAAAGCAGCAAAAATTGTGTTTACCTTGGATGACTGGCCAAATGGGGCCACTGTGGAATCAATTACACACATATGCTCACTCTGCAGAACATGGCAGTTGTCATGGTTTTGTATGTTGGATTACTATACCTTTTAAGCAGAAAAATCCCTCATCTTAAAGTGATTTAACAAGTCTCAAAGGGCTCACTCAATGAATGTCACCTCTAAAAGGATTGTCTCTTATTTGGAGTATAAATAGGATATTACTAAGAAACATAGTATCAGTAATAATGTAAAGCATATTTGCTTTAATGTTAATTGAAAACTCTGAAACCAGATAACATAACTGAAATAAAAATATAAGAATGTATCTCTATGTATTCTCTATGAAGAGGAAAGCCATAGCAATACTATTATATATATATATATATATATATATATATATATATATATATATGAATGTCTATTTAGAGAAGTGTATTCAACTAAAATTAAAATGTATAAGGTAAGAATGAAAATCAGAATCCTATATTGATTAATATGATTCTCTAAGAACCCATGTCAAAATTCCATAAGAGTTACTTCCTCTTCATAGTCAATACAAACTTGCAGACAACCCACTCATTTTTAGTCTTTGTCAAAAAGTAATCATAAGAATTGAATTTGAGCCACAGGTTGAGCATTAAACCAGTCTCCAGTTTCAAAAGTCCTCGTGACGAGGGGGCCCTGTGGGTAACCTCATTATTCTTTTAAATTTAGTAGAAGTGATGCTGCCAAGGTATAAAGGACTATGGACAGAAGTGGCAGCAAACTTTGTAAAGAACAGCCTGTCATGCATTGATGGGTTCTAAATTGAAGAAGTATAGTTGAAACTCCAAGTAATCCTAGAGTTTTGTGTGTTTTCTACTGAAATGGCAATGTTCACAATATTTTTCCTCCTTTCGTCAGAAAATATGCTTTTAATCATGTATCTATATTTGATTTGTTGGGTGTCATGAAATTGAAATATTTTAAAGCAAGTAAAAGATGCACTTTAAAAACATAAGAGCCCCCAAATTATTATTAGTGTAATTTTTCTAGACAGATTATATTAATGTGCTATTTAAGTGAATAACAGATAATATAGAAAATGTTCCATCAAGAAAATAAAAAGCAATTTATGATTTGGTCTTCTTATGACAATCCAAATTAGAACATTGATTTCATATTTAAAAATTTTATTTTTTCCTTAGTTTGTATCAGAAAAATACTATATATCATATTTGTAACTGTAATACTGTATAGACCATGTCTATTTTTATCTATGCACATAGTACAAGATTTAAATAATTTCATTAAAAATCAACTACATTTTGAAATTTTGATTAAGTGGGAGGCATGAACCCCTGAGTTCAGTACCCAGGAGAAATATTACACACTGAGAAAAACAATGGAGCTATTGAATCTGTAGGTTCTAATAAACCTTAGAGGAATTAGTCATTACAATAAAGTCAGAATTAATTTTCCTGATTAGAAAATTATGGTCCATAACAATACAAATGAGAGAGTTATTACTGAATGAAATGGGACAGAAATTAAAATTAGAGAGTAGATATTATGATTATAGTTATAAGGATAAAAGTAATTTCTAAAATGGACAAGAGTAAGATTCAGAATCTCTGTTCCTCCAAATTATGAAAAAACTGGACCGAACCTTTCTAACAACCATTTTAAATTTCATAACATTTCAAGAGTATACAGAAGGGTTTCAATTTACACACACACACACACACACACACACATATATATATATATATATATATATATATATACACACATACACACACACACATACACATATATAGAGATAGGTATACACACACACTCGCAATATATTTTAATCAATGTCACTGTTCTCTTCATTCTCCCCCATCTTTATTGGAAAAATTCTAGAAGTCATATGATGAACCTACACTACCACATGAAAATAACACTGAACTGCAAGTCAAGTGTAGGGAGTAGCTAGAGATTGTCCTGGGACAGCTCTAAGTCCCACCTAGGTTGCTGAACACAGATGTCCTACCAAGACAGGAAAAGCAGGGACGACAAATGAAAAGGTTTTATTAGATGAGAACACAAAGAAAAATCCATTCCCAGAATGCTAAAAAATAGTATAGCACATCTTATTGTTGTAATGGGTCCATCTGTATCCCTATTTTCACAATAAAAAAAATAAAAAGAAAAGAAAAAGAAAAAAATATTATAGCAGTCACAATGGGCTATGATATATTAGCTTGACATTTGTATTAGAATACTGATTTAGTTCAATCTGTTTTCTTTGAAATGTTTTGGAAAAAATAGCATAATTTCTTAGATTTATATATTTCACTAATGATATTACAGAAATTAGTATAAATTAAAATTTATCTTATATGTGTAGGTATATTCTTTTTACTTTCTTACAAAAGTGTTTTTTGTTCAGAACTGTGTATATGTCTACATATGTAGACACACATCACATAAATTTATCTACATATCCATATATAAATATATATATATATATGCATCTCATAGTTAACATTTCTTTTTCTCTTTTTGATAGTATTGGGAATAGGTCATAAAGGTAATGTTAATCACAACCAAAAGAAGACCCAGTCCAGGGTCCAGTGGAATAGCTCATGTCAAAGCATCTAGGGACAACAGATGTTAATAATGAGTGGTGAAAACTGAGCCCCTCACACTAATTGCTAAAGGTATAAAAATGATGCAGTCACTTAAAACATTTTTATTATCTTAACAATGTGCATATTAATGTTACTATACAATGTTCTCTTCTATAAAAAATCTACTCAAGAGATACCAAAACATTTCCATATAAGAATGTACATGAGTCAACATTGAAGCAGACTTCTATTAAGCAGGAGTCCCAGATCTATACAATTTAATCAAACCATTTCTCTGCTAAGCTGGTTGTCCTACAAGATTAATAAACTTTCATGTAAACAGACTATAGGCCATAGCTTGGTTTTATTTTAGTTATTTTGAATGATAAGGCTTTGCACTTAGTATTTATATAGTAAAGCAAAAAAGTAAAAAATACAAAAGAACTTTACTATATAAGCCATGTTCTTATCTTGTTTTGTTTAATTATTATTCAAATAAAGTCTATTTTCTCCAGGACTGGCATCAAATTGTGATTCTGTCAATCTCAGTTTACTTTGTACCTAGGATTACAGTTGTGTACCATCACAACTGGTATGCCAATATATCTTGAACACCAATGTTTTCATTAATCTAAGTTATTGCAAGATTCTACATGTCAATTAATAGAATTATTTTTATATCAATACCTATTTCATATTTATAAATTTGGCATTAGCTAATTCTAGAATTAGGATTCATGATAAGCACATTCCAGTATATTTTTCTAAATCAACACTAGTATATAGAATGTATATATATATATATATATATGTATATATATATATCTTGTTTTATGGTGAATTTTATAGGAAACTATCAGATAGTAACAAGTGATAGAATGCCAAGATAAGGACACAGTAATTTTTTCTTTCTTGCTATTGTTTCTAACATATTTATAAGGTTATTGTATTGTTGTTTTGTGTGTCCCTTCCCCACGGTATAACCCCTGTTTTTGCTGTATTTCATGTTGATATAATTTGGGGACGGAAAGGGAAAAAAAGAGAATTGTTTAAATAGGGATACAGGTGGACCCATTGCAACAATGAGATGTACAAATTTCTATGTTTAAAAACAAACTTTACAACTTTGGGGTGGGGGGAATGTAGTTGTGGAGATGGGAGGGCAGGGATGATAGGGGAAAAACAAAGGAGGAGGCAACAAGACTTGATAAGAAATGTACTCATTACCTTGCTTGTGTAATTTGTAAACCCTCTGTACCATATTTTAACAATAAAAAACATATTAAAAAAGAAAATGCACAATACTTATAAACAAACATGTAAGGTTGCTAAAAATTTATAGTTAAGTATCAAAATTAAGCATCCCATATATCAATATTTTCTTTATCAGAATAAATTGCATTAATGGTTTTTTTTTTTTTTTTTTTTTTTTTTTGGGTCCGGTCGTGGGGCCTGAACTCTGGGCCTGGGCGCTGTCCCTCAGCTCTTCAGCTCAAGGCTAGCGCTCTACCACTATGAGCCACAGCGCCACTTCCGGCTTTTTTCTTTTTGCTTATGTGGTGCTGAGGAATCGAACCCAGGGCCTCGAGCATGCAAGGCAAGCGCTCTACCACTGAGCCACCTTCCCAGCCCATCATTAATGTTTTTTTTTTTGTTTGACCTTAATTAAATTTAGCTTGAACACTCCCCAAAACTAAGTTATAAGATGCAGCAGAGATAAAAGTTTGCTATATCTGGAGGTTTGACAAAGGGATAACACATAATTCAAACGCAGCGCAATCATCACTTTATTTAATATATACTCTCTGTCTCTCTCTTCCTCTCTTTTTCTCACACGCACATACACATACACACATAAATATATAGTAAACAGTAACTCATCACATGGTGAATGGCTTACAAAGATTATTGTTAAATTGTATCTTACAAATTGTATCGCTTCTCAGCCATGAATAAATATTCCTAAAATTCCTTTTCCTTTGCATGCCAAAGCAATCACTAATACACTGGTAAAGTCCAATACATTTTAAAGTCCAAGAAATACTCTTATAGTTGAAACTAATTCATTCATACACACATTTTCATGACAATATAAAATCTTGCCATTCATCAATTTAAAATATGAGTCAAGAACTTGGTAGATTTTCTATCTATCTATCTATCTATCTATCTATCTATCTATCTATCTATCTATCTATCTATCTATCTATCTATTGATCTATCTATATGTGTGTGTACTAAAACCTAAAGTAATAAATCAAAAAATTAATAGTTTATCCACTAGAATTTCTAGGAATTTTCCTGGTCTATCTCTAAACTGAAAAATAAAAGTCATGATATAAATTGCTCAAATTCTAAAATAGTTATTTTGCAATAAAAGTACTTTAAACCATAAATATATTTGACACAAGCCCAATTGTGTTTAATTATTCATTTTTCTTCGATGTCAACATTAGTATTCTGCAGTTCCTACATGTGAAATTGAATAGAAGTTTTAGAATATTTCAAGGTCAACTGTTGTTTAAAGAGCATAGTTTTGCACACAGGCTACTTCCTGAGGGAGAAGGTGGTATTAGCAGAATAGCAGAAATGAAAATCACATTGGCATCTCATAGGAAATGGAGAGGTGCTTTCAGGAGAGTGGAAGAAAACTGAGCTAAATGAAAATTTACTCAGTTACTATGATGAGAGGAAACCATTAAGTAATGTATTTGGTTCTACAGTGCAAGTCACTGTGAAATTTCCAAGAGATTTCCAATGGTCTAGAAGCTAAAATCTTTCTTTTGATGTACAAACATGTTGAAAATCTATATGTAGATAATTTAATTAAGACAATATAAATGCTAATCATGAAGAAAATCTAATTAGAAATAATGGTTACAAACATATGGAAAACAATTTTCAACCATGTATTAAAAATTGTTATATGAAGGATTTCAGCAAACAGTTGTAATTTTTATTTTGTTTTGTTTTCTTTAAATATTTACTTAAATAAAATTGATATCTATTATGAGAGTTTTAATAGAATCAATAGAATTTACATTGTAACTCATGTTAAGCAGAATATTGGTTTTTTTGTGCATGAGAAAGTAAGATTTCACCCATAGCTGGTGACATTTTAGTCTCGAGGTGAATATTTTTGAGCATCAACAAGTATTTTCTACATGTGACCAATATTGCACATCTATTTTCAAACTTTAAGTTTCTTTCCCCTTCTTTTCTATGATTATTATTTTTAATTGTAAAAATGTTGTACAGAGGGGTTACAGTTACATGAGTAGGGTAAAGAGTACATTTCATAGCGACCATTGTTAACTCCTCCTTTATTTTCCCCCTTCCATTACTTCCCTCCCCACCTCGCCAACTTCTACCGCCCCCGCTCCCGACATTGTAAAGTTCATTTTCAATACAGTGTCCTGTACATCTCGGCGTCACAATGGGCCAGCCTGCATGCCCATTTAAGCATTCTGAAATATCCCTTCCCCTCCCCAAATACAAAAATATATTTACAAGGTGCAGAGCACCAGCATCAAATCCAGTGAAAACAGAGGTTATTCCATGGGGGAAGAACATACAATAGAAACAAAAGAAGCACATGGTATATTGAAAGTACATTAAAAACACTAGCAAGAAAGAGAAAAAGCAACAACCACAACAACAAAAAACTTTTATGTCCCTGCCTTGGGGTACATTTTGCTTAACATTATCTCACATGGTCGTATGTACATAGCCTTTGATCTACTCCGCTTGTCCTAGACATGTACTAGGCACTGCAAACAAGGGAAATATGGGACCTATATTTCTTTGGGCCTGGCTTATTTCACTTAATATGATTTTTTCCAAGTCTTTTCTTGACAATTGTCAAAGAGACAATGTCAGAGTTCAAGCCCCATGACTGACAAAAAAATAAAGAAAGTTGCTATGCACAAGAGACAATGCCATTTTTTCTGATGGAAAAAATATAATATATATATAAATATGTATATATAATATATTTATTTATATATATCACATATATATTATTTATATATCACATTTTATATATACATATATGTATATATATCACATTTTCTTCATCCATTCATCTACTGGGGGGCATTTGGGTTGGTTCCATATCTTAGCTGTGGTAAATAATGCTGCGATAAACATGGTTGTGCTGGTAGCTTTGGTATGACCTTGGTTGTGATCCTTTGGGTAAATGCCCAAAAGTGTAATTGCTGGGTCATAAGGGAACTCTATGTGGATTTGAGGAACCTCCATACTGCTTTCCAGAGTTGTTGAACAAGTTTACACTCCCACCAACAATGAAGTAGTAAGGTTCCCTTTTGGCCACATCCCCTCCAGCAGCTGTTGTTATTAGATTTCTTGATTATAGCCATTCTAGTTGGGGTGAGGCAGAATCACAGTGTTGTCTTTATTTTCATTTCTTTTATGGCTAGCGAGATTGAGCATTTCTTCATGTGTCTATTGGCCATTCTCATTTCCTCTTCAGAGAAGTTTCTCTTTAAGTCTTTAACCCATTTGTTAATCGGGCAGTTGTTTCTTTGAGGATTTGTTGTTGAGGGATTTAGTTTTTAGTAGAGTTCTTATATTTTAGATCTAAGAACCTTGTCCTTTGTATGGCTAGTGAAGATCTCCCAATCCCTGGGCTTCTGTTGATCTTGTTAGCTATGTCCTATACCTTGCAGAGGCTCTGCAGTTTCATGCAATCCCATTTGTCCAACATTTCTTTGATTTGTTGTGTTTCTGGGTCTCTATTGAGAAAATTTTGGCCTGTGCCAAGGAGATCTAGAGATTCTCTTATTCCATCCTGCAATGTTTTCATGGAGTCTGCTTTTATTTCGAGGTCTTTGATCCATTTGAAATTGATTCTGGTGCAGGGTGATATATACAGATCTAGTTTTAGTTTTCTACAAGTATTTAACCAATTTTGCTAGCACTATTTATTGAAAAGGCTGTCTTTCTTCTATTCTATTTCTTTAGCTCCCTTGTCAAAATTAGGTGCCTATAGGTCTATGGGTTCATTTCTGGGTCTTCAGTCCTATTCCATTGGTCCACAGGTCTGTTCTTGTGCCAGTACCAAGCTGTTTTGATTAGTATGGCTTTGTAGTAAGGACTGTTTTTGTTATTTGGGATCTTTTATTATTCCCTATGAATTTTGGATTGCTTCTTCTATTTCATTGAAGAATGAGGTTGGAATTTGAAAGCATTACATTTAATTTGTAGATAGCTTTTGGCTATATTGTCATTTTCACAATGTTAATCTTCCCTATCGAGGTGCAGGGGAGGTTTTTCCACTTGCTTAGTTCTCCTTCAATTTCCTTTTTTCAGTTTTTTGAAGTTTTTGTCATACAAGTCCTTCACCTCTTTTGTTAACTCCTAAGTATTTTATTTTTTTGTGAGGTGATTATAAAAGGAGTTGCTTTCCTAATTTCAGCCACACTCTTCTTATTATTGGCATACAGGAAAGCCACTGATTTTTGAGGGTTAATTTTGTACCCTGTTACTTTGCCAAAGTTTCCAATCAGCTCAAGTAACTTGGGATTGGAGTCCAAGGGGTTTTTAAATACAAGATCATATCATCTGCAAAGAGGGATCCCCTTTATGTCTGCATCTTGTTTTATTGCTGTAGCTAGGCATTCCAATACTAGGTTGAAGAGGAGTGGGAGAGTGAACATCCTTGTCTCCAGAGTGAACATCCTTGTATCCTTCCTGTATTTAGAGGAAATGGCTTTAACTTTTCACCATTAAGTATAATGCTGGCTGTAGGTTTGTCATACATAGCCTTTATTATATTGAGAAATGTTCTATAGATTCCTAGGTTTTCCAGAGCCTTCATCATAAAGTGGTGTTGGATCTTGTCAAATGTTTTTTTTGCATCTATTGAGATAAACATGTGGTTCTCATCCTTGCTCTTATTGATCTGATGAATTATATTAATTGATTTGCGTATATTGAACCAGCTGTGCATCCGTGAAATGAATCCTGTTTGATCGTGGTATATGATTATTTTGATGAGTTGTTGAAGTCAATCGGCCAAGATTTGTTGAGAAGTTTTGCATTGATGTTCATCAAAGAAATGGGTCAACTGGGCACGAGTGGCTAATGTCTGTTATCCTAGCTACTCAGGAGGCTGAGATCTGAGGATCCCAGTTCAAAGCCAGCCTGGGCAGGAAAGTCCATGAGACACTTATCTCCAATAAACCACTAGAAAACCAGAAGTGGTGCTGTGGCTCAAACAGTAGAGCGCTTGCCTTGAGCTAAAGAGTGCAAGGACAGTGCCGAAGCCCAGAGTTCAAGCCTCATGTCCGACCAAAAAAGAAAGACAGAAAGAAATGGGTCTCTAGTTCTCTTTCTTTGATGAGTTCCAGCCTGGTTTTGGGATGAGGGTTATCCTGGCTTCATAAAAAGAGTGTGGTAGTGAATTTTTGCTTTCAATTCCATTACAGAGGTGGAGGAGTATGGGTGTGAGTTCTGCTTTGAAGGCCTTGTAGATTTCAGCTGTAAATCCATCCTGTCCTGGACTTTTCTTCAGTGGAAGGTCTTTTATTGCTGCTTCCATTTCGATGCTTGATATGAGCCTGTTGTTTTAAATAATCTTGGTTTAGCTTGGGCATGTCAGTATTCGTTAGAAATTTGTCCATAGCTTTCACATTCTCAAACTTATTAGCATAAAGGCCTGAGAAGTAGCCCCTTATTATATTCTGAATCTTGGCTGTTTCTGTAGTGATGTTTCCATTCTCATCTCTGAGTTTGTTTATTTGGGTGTGTTTTTTTTTCTCATAAGATTTGCTAAGGTCTGTCAATTTCAAACAACCAACTCTATTTTGTTGTTAATTTTTTCTATATGTTTTTTGGAATCTAATTCATTTAATTCTGATTTAATTTTAGTTATTTGTTTCTGTCTACTGGGTTGGGGTTTAGCTTGTTCTTTGTCAAGGAGCTTTAGGTGCCCCATTAAATTGTTGGTTTCAGATCTTTCCAATTTGTTGATGTAGGAACTCAGAGCTATAAACTTGCCTTTGAGTACTGCCTTTGCCTTTACTGTGTCCCAGAGGAGCTGATAATTTGTGGGATCATTTTTGTTGAATATCATGAACATTTGAATTTCCTTTCTAATCTCTTCCATGACCCGCTGGTGGTTCAACAGTGTTTTGTTCAGCCTCCATGTGTTACAGGATTTCCTTTGTTGGCTTTTGGTGTTGAATTCTAATTTTATTGCCTTGTGATCTAAGAGAATGCAGGGTATAATTTCGATGTTTCTGAATTTGGACAGATTTGCTTTGTAGCCTAGAATGTGGTCTATTTTGAAGAATGTTCCATGTGCTCCTGAGAAGAAGGTGCAATCTGTTGCTGCTGGGTGAAATATCCAGTAGATGTCTGATACATCTAGTTGATCTATGCAGATTTTAAGATCTGATGGTGTCTCTGTTGAGTTTTTGCCGAGTTGATCTATCTAGTAGGGATTGTGGTGAATTAAAGTCTCCCACAATGTCTTTGGATCTATGTGAGATTTGAGGGAAAGTAGTGTTTTTTGGATAAATTTCAGTGCTCCGTTATTTGGTGAATATATGTTTAGAATTGCAATATCCTCCTGAAGGAGAGATCTGGTAATTAGTATGAAGTGACCTTCTTTATCAATTCTCATTAGTTTTAATTTGAAGTATATTTTATCTGATATAAGGATTGCAACTCCTGCTTGTTTATGGGGGCCATTTGCTTGATATATTTTATTCCAGCCCTTCACTTTCAGACCATATTTATTTTTGTGGGCAAGGTGTGTCTGTCTCTTGAAGGCAGCAGATAGAATGATCTTGCTTTTTGATCCAATTAATTGGAGAGTTAAGACCATTAATGTTAAGGTGTAGGACTGAGAGGTGTCTATCTACCCCTCCATTTTTATCCATATTTTGGGGGGAAACTGTGGCTTGGCTATTCTTGTTGTGATTACATATTTCTCTGTTTGTGGATTGCTTCATTGCCTATTTTCTGTTCTTGTTGGTTTTCTATATGTAGAACATCTTTGAGAATCTAATTTTTATTGTGATAAATAGATAATTTCATTCATTTCTTCCTATATTGAAAGGATACTTGTAATACTCATAGAATCAATTAGAAAATAAAAACATATTGAATATGTATATAATGTGTAACACTTTTAGAATGTACAAAAAATTAAATGTTGACCATGTACTCAAAATCTCAAGTTAGAGAAAAGAAAGACCTCACATTATCACAAGAAAAATGAGGCTATCTGGTAAGAAGATATTGAGATAATTTGCATCCAAGAAGTTTTTCTTTAATTAAAACTTTGAACATTCCTCTGAATATTATATAAATTTATATAAAATTTTTATATTAATATTAGTCATTTTTATTTCTGAGTTTATTATAATTCATCATTTTAATTTATCCATTGACACAAATTTAATTAGAGATAGTAATTTTGTCATGTATTTGTTCTGATTATTAAAAACATTGCATTGAATTTAATAATTTTCTCTAATATACAAATCCTTACATTTTTAGCAATTAGCCCTCTTGTAAATACTTTGATAAAACCATAAAACTGGGTCACGTATTTGAATTTCTTGAACATCCATAATATTTTTGTTTAAATATGTGTGTGTTTGATTTTCCTGTGCTAATAATTCGTGATATTTTGTTCTATATGCATTTTTACTCGCAAGTATTACATCTTCTTTGTTAATCTGATCACTTGTCATTTCTCAGAAATATATTATGATCACTCCTGAATACTGATCATGATTTATACAATAAACACTATTTCTCTTGCTCAGTACCATAGCTTGAACCCAGGGTCTCAGATTGTTGCTTGCTTTGTCATTAATGGCTAGCCCTCTGCTACTTAAGCCACACTTCTACTTTCAGCTCTTTGCTTGGTTTTTGGAGATAAGAATCTCACAGATTTGTCTGTCTGGGCTGCCTCTATTCATTCTCAGTTCTCTTGAGTAGCTAGTCCTATTGAGGTGAATCTTGAATCTAGATTTAAACTCTTTTATATGATACAATTATGATATTTTTTATTTCCCTCTATGTATATTTATCTTTACTTATTCACATATTGGATGCTTTTAATAAATACAACATTCACAGTTTATAGACATGTCAATCAAGCACAGACAGAATAGTGTTAGCTTTTTTGTCAGTGCCAACTCAAGTTTTCAAATATTAGTTAATTTTAGGTGTCTTTTTCTGATTGTCAGACAAAAAGATATGTTTTATGCAAATATATTGTTCTAAATCCCCATTGGTTTTCTTTCATGAACTCCTTTTTACAGAATGAAACATATGATGTTTCTCTTTACTAATACTTCAAGGTGAAGCCATTCTTCTCTATGTATGCTTGAACTCACATTACTCAAGTTAACAAACAAGGAATCATTCTTGAAGTCAATGTCCTTTAATACCACATAAAATATACACACTTAATTATCTAACAATTTAAAATAAATTATTAAAAATAAACATGCTGGCCCCAACCATTCATAAAAACCATTTGTTTACAACCTCTTCCATTTTTCCATCCAGGGAAAACCAACCCCTGTTCTTACTGGAACACAGACTCTTCTATCCTTGTCTTTTTATTCACTATACACTAGTAAACAAAGCCATTTAAATATCAGATTTTTTCCAATCCAACCTATAGATCCCACACTTATATAGGTTTTCTTCTCAATAAAAATGAAACCCTTAAAAGTGTATCTCTAAATGTATAAGCTTTGGCTTCCTAAATCTCTAATATCTTTCTTTCTTGAAAGATAATATTGAATGCACAACTTTATTCTTAAACTTATTGAATATACACCTTTAACCCAGTGACTTCTTGAGTTTCTATAACCTATCAATCAAATGTCAACTTTTTTCTGAGGTCTTTCTGCCTAGAATGGTCTTTCTCAAAATAAATGCTAGTGTAACTATTGGAAAAGTTCAAATCAGCTTTGTTGACATTCTCCGAGAGGACTTATCCTAAATACCTAAATTTCAACTTGATTTCTGATGCAATCTTCTAACTAGAAAATCTAAGTTCTATCAGTGACACATCAATGTTTTATTTTTTCTATGTTTTGATAGACACCATCTAGGTATGTACAATTTATCCACTGATAACTTACTTGATCAGTATTCATCTAGTACCAGCTTTTGGCAATTGTGAATAGTGCTGCTAGAAACATTCATGCATGTGCTTTAGTGCATGTTTTCAATCTTTAGATTAAACTCAAAGTGGAGTTATACATTATCTATACAAACAGCATTTTCTTTAACTTCTCTGGTCTATGATAATACAATATCAGAGTCAGGCGGTATTTTACTTGTGTTCATACCATAAGGAACAATATTCTTAATGTTTAATAATGGGAATATTGCTAAAATCTCAAGGTCATTTTTGAAGCAGTGATCAAACAATCAGTTTTAACAATGTAGACAGAACTTGATAGAATACAGCAGTGTAAGAAACATCCTAGAGCTACTTAACCAGAAGATCTTGGGGCAAAGATATAACATGAACATAGTGAGAAGAAGTTATTTAGACTTAAGATGATTAAAAAACCCCTAGAGCTGGTAATATTCTTAAGAAAGGAAATATGATCTAAAGGTTCAGTAGACTTGGAGTTTGGTATAGCAGATAAAACTGATCAAGCACATAAAGGGAATATAAATCATACACTATATTTTCAAAAACCATAGAGAAAAGTAAAAGAGGAATGAACATGATTGTAGCAGGGCATAGGATAATGGATTTACAAAACTAGAAATAAACATTAGGAAAAAATATTGTGTGACTTGTTGAGTATGTTAATTTGCTTAATAGTGAAAATCATCACACACAATGCTGTCCATCTTAAATGTACACAATAAGCATATTAAGGAAAAAGAAGGAAACAAATTTTAAGATTAAAGTTGGGCAAACTTTTAAAATAAGCATAACTTGTATATTTTACTTGTTTTCTGTCTTTATTATAATACATATATACACAGTGAACAAAAATATTACCTGTAACAAATCAGCTGTAGTTTACTTCATCTCAATGGTTTCTTTATTTTTAATTTAGTTTTTCACTACTCATCCATAATATTTATTAGTGATGAGCTGTACTTTTTGACATATTTTATCATAAACAATTTCTTATCTTTGATATACTGTTCATAATTTGAGAAAATAATTTTGTGTTGAATTATGTCTCCAATTCACTTTTCCATTTCTCTGCTGAACACTAGTAGATAATTCCTTAATTTGTAGGTTAAAGAAAAATACTTCAATTTGTAGATTAAAGAAAAAACTCGGAGATCAGGGCTTATATAAGTACTCAACTGCACCCTCTACAGACGTCTCCATATTAGATGCTCAATAAACGTTTCTAAATTGAACACATGTTCTAAGACCACACAGTAGGTTAAAAAAACAGTCATCACTACAGGTTTATTCTTCAACATATGTGACCAAACTCTCTTGCTGTGCAAAAAGCCCATCAAATGATTAGACAACACACATATGGAGGGCAGTCAGTCCTGTCTTTCCAAGATAGCTACCAAGAAATAGTCAAGACAAGTGTGATAACCAGACAATCAGATTGAGATTCTCAGTTTAAGGAAGAGTCTCTGAAGCCATGCACTGGTGGCTCAAGCTTGTAATCCTAGCAACACAGGAGGTTGAGATGTGAGGATTTCGGTTCAAAGTCTGTAAGACTCTTATCTCCAATCAATCACAGAAAAAAAAAACACAACAACAACAGGAGTAGAGCTGAGGCTGAAGTAGTAGAGAACTAATGTTGAGCAAAAGAAGCTCAAGGACAATGCCCAAACCCTGAGTTCATAACCCCACAACCAGGAAAAAAAGCAAGAAAGCAAGAAAGAAGGAAAGAAAGAAAAAAAGAAAGAGAAGAAAGCAAAGAAGGAAAGGAAGAAAGAAAGAAAAAAAGAGAAAGAAAGAAAGGAAGGAAGGAAGAAAGGAAGAAAGAAAGAAAGGAAGGAAGGAAGGAAGGAAGGAAGGAAGGAAGGAAGGAAGGAAGGAAGGAAGGAAGAAGAAAAAAGGAATGAGCAAGCAAGTTTCTGAAATGCATGGACCATTACAATCCATTTTAGATGTTGAGAGTGAAATAAATAACTCAAATATTTTTTGATAAAACTTCATAAATGATGTCCTTTATGAAAACACTTTTAACACACAAACACATCAACATAGTCTAGAAATACTTCAAAATAAAATATATCTAAATTAATCATTAGTTTTCACATAATCCACATGAGTAATTCATATACTGTCCTAAATTTAATCATCATTTAATAACAATTATAAGGTGATAGGAATTAGCAGATAAAAATCTAATGAATTAATTTATTTTTCTCACTTGCCACTTTCTCATAATATCAGGCTCTGGGGGAAATAAACACAACTGTATTGAACTTAACTTCATTTTCTTGAGTTTGTTTATAAAAACGGTTTCATGGCAGCAAAATATTTTTAATAGCCAGGCAAGTATCTTTAACAATAAAAAGTATTAGTTATGTACACATAGTCCTTAATATTTGATCATCTTTAATTTGTAATTTTTAAAGTTTATAATGATAGGAAAGCAATATTCATTCATTGAAAACCACATGTAAAAATTTGTATTGTGATACTTTTCAGGCTATGATTTGCTCTATGAATATGAAACTCTCACAACTGAGTAGCCATGGCAGAAAATCAGATCTCAGTTCGCCATTCCAGCACTGCATTACTAAGCTGTGGTATTCAATATGTCAGGTCTATTACCACTAAGACACTCCCTCTAGCCCAATTTCAGAGCGTGGGGGAATGACTGATGAAAAAACAAAAGTAAAGAATCATATGCACCAGGCCCTGATGACTCATTCCTGAACCCTAACAACTCAGGGAGCTAAGATTTAAAGCCAGTTGGAAGTCAGACCCAGCAAAATGTCCATGACAATTAATCACCAGAAACAAACAAACACACAACAACAACAACAAAATAGAAATGGAGCTATGGCTCAAAGTGGCAGAGTGCTAGCCTTGAGCAAAAGAGTTCAGGGATAGCCCTACCTACCCGCAGGGCCTGAGTTCAAGCCCCATGATCATCTCCATCCCCAACAACAACAGAAAAGAATCTTACAAATTGCTTTTGTATACCCCTGTCCTGTTTCTACTTTGTAAACTTCTTATCTTGTTCCCATTTCCCCCAAACACACAAAATACTTTTTTTTAATATAACAGTTGTCTTACAATTTATAAAATAACTTTGAGAAGGCATGTTCTCTTTTACATGAAGGTCGATTCTGCAAGTACTCATTAGTAAATTTAAAAAGTTTAAGATGTTCAACTTACAGGAATGTTGGAATTAATCATTTGTGAAATATAAAACATTCATATTGGTTACTAGAAAACATGATAAAGGATGAAGAAATGAGGCAAGAAAGGGCACCGAGAGGCAGGGCATGGTGAGTGGGTCAATGCTGGGGAGATGACCAAGTTCTGATGAAATGAGCAGTACATACATTAAAATTCCCTCATAGAAAGGCCAGAAATGTCACTAGGTATCCAACTCCTTCCTTTACCTATGGAAATTATTGCTCCTCTCTTATTCCTAAATTTGTGACAAGCAAGCTTCTGTAGTCCAACAAAACTATAAGACAGATAAAAAGAGATTATTTATTGGAGAAAGCTATTACCATTAAGCACACAGCATGAACAACAATCTCTACCATGGTGTTGTCCAAGAATCAGAGGTCAAAAAAATGGTTCTAATTTAGTATCTAATTCCTGTTAAGACAAGTTATCCTTTCTGATTAAAAGGAAATAATTACTAAGGCAAAATTTCAGAATTCATCCACAATTGTTGCTAGTATAGAAAGTAAAAATTTAAGTCATCGTTAAATATTAAATTAAAAAATCAAATTTCTTACTGAAGTACTCTTAATTGAAAACAGTCTATTTTTCAATAAGTTCATAGGTAATGACAGAGTATAATATTCTTGCTAGAAATAAACAGGTTCACTATCAGAGTTTTTAGTGTAGACAGCAATAAGGTTTTACAAATAAATAAATGATGTTCATTGAGGAAGATAAGTTATAGCAACAGTTATACTCAAAAATCACTTACTGATTTTAGCAGAATTTATTTCAATGAGATTTGTTTCTTTTCTTTTTTTTTACTTTTCTAATTCTACATATCTACAATCTTGTTTTAGCCAAGAAAGCAAAAGTCTTATGAGGAAAACAATTTTCTTAATCCAAGGGTGAATGTTGTTTTTAAAGATTATAAATGCTCCTGGAAGGCGGGGGGAGTGAAATCCCTTGCATTGAGTGCTCTACACTCCAATGTTTACTCTCTTATATTGCTCATTCCCTTTTGATTTCCTCAGTGATGGAATATTGGGCCCAATGTACACTACAACAGTTTGGTTTCCTAAGGAAACTTACAAGAAGACAGCTAATTAAATGACTCACTGTTTCTTCTTCAACAGACATATTCTCTAATTTATAATAGAAGATAACCCCATTGCAAAAAATGCAAAAACAAAAACCCCAAACAAATCCAAACCAAGAATAAAAAACATAGTCCTAAGCATAGGCTCTTTCTTTTCTCCATCACCCCACAAAACAAAACAAAACAAAACCAAAAAAACCACCTCCCCCCCAAAAAAAACAACAAAAAATACCCTCATAAACTCTCCTTCCCATTTAACTTCTTGTAACATAGCCTTCAGAAAAAAGAAAAGAGCTACAAAAACATGATACCAGCATCAGTTGAATGCAGTGTTAACTTATGATTTAGGGCAGGGCTGAAGTTATACGATGTTGTTAGAGCACTGTGTCTCCTAGGAGTTGTGGCTATGGAGAGATCCCCAAAATTAGAGAAAGTTCCTTCAAACTCTGGTCAACGTAAGCATAACTATTGTAATGCATGTAAAGGTTAAAATGTCCCCCACAGGATCTACTCCACTAAGAAATATGATTATTTTTCTATAGAGACTGTTACATGGGGAATCTCTATGGGTATTTCTTTAATGTACAAACTTGAAATTAATGAACATGTAGGCCACATAAGAAGGAAATAATCTTAATACAAATATAATCCTAATAACATTCTTTGTTTATTCCTCAGATTGAGAGTTCATTGGCTAAAAAGGATGAGGTCCATGAAAAATGACTGACATACTGTAGCAAGCTTGAACAGTAATGATTTCTCTAGTCTTGGAAACTTTGCTCTGGTAAACACTTTTTAGAGAATGTGGAATAACTAGACACACAGATAACTATTAGGCACAGCTACCTACTTGACTCTTGACACTGATTCTTTCACAGTGGCAATTGTCTAGCTTAACTTAGCTTTTACAAACCTAAGTGATTAATACATAACAAAAAGAAAAATACAATTACCCATTGTTCAATTGCCTTTGGAACTCTTTCCTCCATTTTTCCAAAATGTGTTTCTGAGAATTCATTTTTGTGTGATTTCTCTTTATTGTTGAAAGCTCATAATATTTGCAGGAAAATGAGGAGTATGGGAACATCTTACTAACTCAAGTCATGTTACCAGCTGAGGAATTTAAGAGCAGTTCTAGGAAGCACATTCTGATATTTTTGTTATTGTAAAGGTGAGGTGCAGAGGGTTTGCAGTTCCCTGTGTTAAGTAATGAGTACATTTCTTTCTGCACAGTGTCACCTCCTCCTTCATTCACCACAAGCCAATGACTTGAAGAATTTTGATTTTATCTCTCAGAATAGTGATCTTTTTATTAAACTATAATTTGGTTACATAAGAATAAGCTTACTTATGGATTAAAGATTTTAGAAGCCGAGTCTAGAAAGGCAAAAGACATATATCACACTCACATATGGAATATAAAAAAGTAAGTACAGAAGTTGGCATTTTATTATTTTTTATTGTGAAAATACCGTACAAAGGTTACAATTACATGGGCAAGATAATGAGTACATTTCTTATCAAGCATTGTTGCCTCCTCCTTTGTCTCCCCTTCCCATCCTTTCCAATTTCCCCCCTCCCCCACCCCCCTGCCAAAGTTGTAAAGTTCGTTTTTAGACATAATGAGTTGTACATCTCATTGTTGCAATGGGTCCACCTGTATCCCTAGTTAAACGACTTGTTTTTTCCCTTCCCCTCCACAAATCATACCAAAATCAAATACAGTGAAAACAGGGGTTATAGCGTGGGGGAGGGACATACAAAGCAACAAAGAAATCATCTTATAAATACGTTAGAAACAATTCAATAAAAGAAGAAAAACATCTGAATACTTATCTTGGGGTTCATTTCGCCTAACATCAACTTATCTGACCGTTTCTCCTTGTCTCAGGCATATACAAGTTATTGTAAATAAGGGAAACCATGGGGCCTACGTTTCTTTGGGCCTGGCTTACTTCACTTAATATTATTTTTTCAAGTCTTTCCATTTCCTAATAAATGGGGCAATGTCATTCTTTCTGATTGAAGCATAGAATTCCATTGTTTATATATACCACATTTTCTTGATCCATTCATGTACTGAAGCGCATCTAGGTTGGTTCCATATCTTAGCTATGGTAAATACTGCTGCAATAAACATAGTTGTGCTGGTTGCTTTAATATGGCCTTGTTTACATTGAGATACCACCTCACCCCAGTTATTATGGCTATTATCAAGAACTCTAATAAAACAACAGATGCTGGAGGGGATGTGGCCAGAAGGGAACCCTACTGCATTGTTGGTGGGAGTGTAAACTTGTTCAACCACTTTGGAAAGTAGTATGGAGTTCCTCAAAAGACTCCACATAATCATTGTACTTATGTAAACAAAATTCTCTTTTGAAAATACCACATTACCTACTGTCAAGAAAGGATAATAACAATACCAAATTATGATTAGGAGTTTAGCTCAGTAATCGGATAGCTGGAATTGATTCTCTCAGTCATTTTTTAATGTGTTGGATATGTCCATGATCTTTGTATTTCTTGTACAGTAAAATTTTTCTCAACTTCTTTCCATAATGCCAAAACCAGAACTTTTTTTTATTCCTTCACTGGGTATTCCTTCCATCTTAAATAGTTAAGGACCTGGCCAAGTATCCACCAGAAAACATAATGAAAATAAACCCAAAGAGAATCACTGAACCCTGGCCTAAACTGGATACTCTCACTGGGAGAGCGACAGCACCTGGTTTGACACTGGGTGCCTGGCTGCAAACAGCTTTACAGATCTGGGACCTTCTGTGCACGCAGCAGCAGACAGGTAGTGAATGGTCCAGGGCACATTTTTGCTATTTGTAATCACTTGTCAGTTGTGACTGCTGAGTTGGCTCTTTCTGGAATTTACTTTAAACCCATGAGGTTCACAAAACTGCTCTTATTACATTAGCTTGAGCACAGAAAGATTCAATTTTGTTTTTCATTATTCATAACCAAAGCCCCATGAGTCTCAAGGCAGCATCTAGGACCTTTAAGGTACCTATTTAAAAGCAATCACAGTCCCATTTTTTTGAGATGTTGCACAGTGAGGGTAAAGGGGAGAAGGACATTGTGTATTAAATATGGATTACCTCCTCTTTCTTTCTAAGCACAAATGCACTTTCTTCCTGTCCTACAAACAGAAAAGAAAATAATCAAACCAATTATGTAATAGAACTGTTAAAATTTTAATTGGAAATAATTTTAGACTATAGAAGAGATGGAGAGAGAAAATAAACAGTTCCATTGTACCATTCTCCTGTCTTTTCTTCAGATCATTATCATGGTAAGAATATTACAACCCTCAGAACTAAGAAGTCAACTAATTTTTGTGCAAACTTCTTTACTTTTCCACTCTGTATTTACTGTTGAAAGATGGATTTTTACACCTGTTTTCCCAAGTCATGAAAACAAGAAGGGAGGTATCATCATTGTCATCATCATCATTGTCATCGTGGTCATCATCATCATCATCATCAGTGCTGTTAAAATTGTGCTTGGAGAAATTAAACAACTTGTCTGCCCATCAGTGACCTTGGTTGTTGACCTCAATTACAGTTCTCAATCCTTCTGATCAGTCTTTTAGCACACAAAACAAATGAACTTCAAGGACAAATGATCTTTTTTCACCAAGTTAGAGGATTTTCTTCATTGATTTTCATTTCCACATTGGACAGCAATTTTGAATTTGAGTTGTGAAATTCATGTGAAGGTTTATTAATATTATATTCAAAGGATTAAGAAAGAACAGCTAATACCATTGACTTATATAGTAAAAAATACTATTACTACACTATACAGCTGATTAACTTTTACTCTGGAAGACTCAACAAATTTAAATGAGGGCTGATATTAAAATACCGATAGGAGTTAGAATATTATTTATTTTAAGGAAAATCATTTATAGTAAAGGCTATATAAGAAAGGGAAACTGAGGTATTCTTTTTCTTTATCCAGACTGACCCCAAAATAGACCACTGTTAATACTTCCCATAAATATTAGTATTATTAAACAAAAGGATTATTTAGAATATTTTTCCCCTCTGTATTTTTCCTCATTATGATAATTTTAACAATATACATCGATACGATACAGTGATGCATGGCATACACTGTTGCTATGATTATTCGCATATGATTAATTTTAGAAATCCTAAATCGACAGCATTTTGTAAATTTTTCTCATAGGTATTATCTGTATTATGATGTCTAAGCAGTAGGCCCTTGACATTTTGTGAGATGAATTACTTTTAGAATATTTTTTGAAAAAAACAACCTTGCTTTGATAGATTAGCAAATTCGTTTTCAGAAATGATTCAAAAATTATACTATGACCAAAGGCATGCGAAAATATCTATTCCACACAATCTTTTAAAACATAAGTATTGATAACTTTTAAAAAGTGTTTCAATTATATACTCAAAAATGAGATCATGTGAGTTTTTGTTTTATTTATACTGCTTAATTACAAAATATTTTCTTGAGATGAATGCTTTGCAGAAATTTCTACCTTGATTTTTGTTTCCATGTGATTTTTAATACTTTTTTTTCTGCTATTGTACACTTTGTAAACCTAGTTTAAGCTTGAACTCAGAGCTTTACACTCATGTTTGGCTTTTTCGCTCGAGAGGTCTACCACTTGGGCCACAAAATTTCTACATCAGGGATATTGCTGATTAAAGTTAATATTCTCACAAAAATTTTCTTCCCAGTCTGGCTCCTGAGTAGCTAGGATTGCAGGCATGATCCACCAATACCCAGCTTTTTATATATTTATTATATTTCTGTAATTAAATATATTAATTCTCTTTCTTAGAGGGCTTTGTTTGTATACATACACAATTAAACATATATACATACATACATACATGCATACATACACACTTGGAATTTTTTATATTCTTTTGACTTACAACTTCCTTTGGATTCAGAAGAATTTATTCTGGATTTTGTTGCTGTGTTTTAAACTATCAAGATGTTTAATTATTTCTTTTTTGGTTTCTAGATTTTAGGCCTTACTTAGAAAAATGTTCCCCTGGCAAAATTTGAAAGTAAACATGATCGATGTTATGCTCATGTATGACATATTTGTGTATGGGGGGTATATATCAGCCTTATTTGAGAATAAGTTAATGCTATAAATTTCACATTTTAAGTGTGCTGCTCAATGCTACAATTCAGTTTGAGGACACATAAATCACCACTAAGATATAGCTTGTGCCTATGTGCAGTCACTCCCGATTCCCATCTTTTTCTCTTACTAGATTTGTCTTTTCTGAGTATTACCATATAAATGGAATCACACAATATATGGTCTTTGAGTCTGGCTTTGTTCACATAGCATGGAGTTTTTGAGATTCATCTATGTGTCAACATGTATTACATCTTTGAATCCCAGAATCCATGAATATAGATGTACTCTTAGATTTCTAAATTTTTTGTAGTTCTTAAAAAACAATAAGCACTTTTTCTTTCTTATCTTTTGTTAAAGTAATTTTGTTAATATTGTAAATGGAAGTATGCCCTGAATTTAATTTTCAGATAATTAAGTGCTATTTATAATACATTTTAAACAGATATTGGTTCTGTATTATGCAAGTATGCCATATGCATATTAAATGATTTGGTATATTATTTGGTACTGAAAATCATACTGGATGTTAGTTATGCTATATATTTATATGTTGTATGTAATTATGATTAATGTTGAAAATGCATACTTTTATTGTTTACAGGCATTGATGTTCACTAAGGTCTTGAGATTATTCAAAACTTATTGACTAGAGAACATTCCATAGTTGTGTTTTATAGAATAGATAGTACTCATGGTTCTGGAATCCTAAATGCAACATCATTCCATCACTGATGATTTTGGCAACAATAAAGTCCTGTTGCTTTCTAAAGTATTATCAACCTGGTTTACTGTGAATAGCTGTGTAAAGCTTGTCACCTGCTATCTGAGCCTGAGTGTTCCCAGATGATATGTATATTTCATTTGTCTGAGGATCTCCCAGTGAATCTGGCCTGGAAAGCATTCAATATGTAAGCTAATTCCTCATTTTTTATTGAAAACTTGAAGATGTCCAATGATAAGTTTATGCTCCAGTCTTGCATATTATACTTCATAGTGAATTGTACTTGAAGATCTCATAATTTCCTTCTACAGATGGAGGAAATGGACATGGAGTATAAATGACATTTTTATTGAGGATAAATTTAAAAAGACACATAATAATATGAGTAATAATAATAAAACAATATAAATAAAATAAAATAATATAAAATAAAAATACCCATAAAATTAACATACACAAACTTCTTAGAAATGTCAACTTTGCATTGTCAGTATTATATTCATTGCAATGTATTGTTAGTCTCAACACTTTCTTTGAGATATTAGTGGCACACCATTTGTTTAAGTACTACAACTGCATCCCTTGGATATTTTGAACAATAAGAGACTTCTGAGTTTGTACTTGGTCAATCTATATTTATTTGAGAGAATTTTCTTTAATTTTGAGGCATCCCTATTTCTTTTTTTAATTTTTTATTGTGAAAATACTGTACAGAGAGCTTACAGTTAGATGAGCAAGTAATGAGTACATTTCTTATCCAGCAATGTTGCCTCCTCCTTTTGTCCCTACCATCCCTTCCGTCCCACCTCCTCAGCTATATCCCTCTTCCCCTCCCCCCTCCACATAAATTGTGAAGTTTGTTTTTCAACAGAGCATCTTGTACCTCTCATTGTTGTAATGAGTCAATCTGTGTTCCTATTTCAACTATTTGTTTTCCTTCCCCTCCCCAAATTATACCAACATCCAATACAGCGAAAGCAGGGGTTATACCATCGGGGAGGGACATACAAAGCAACAAAAAAAAATCACATGGTACCTTATAAATACATTAGAAACAATAGCAAGAAATACAAAAACCACTTGTGTCCCCATCTTGAGTTTCATTTCACTTAACATCATCTTATCTGACCTTAAAATCAACATACACATTTTCTTTATCCAATTGTATTATACATGTACAGTAGAACTTTACTTATGCATAAGAAAAATGATATTGTACAATTAGTAAGGACATGAAAAGTCTTGGAAACAATCAAGTGACAGACACAGAAAAACAAAGGTTGTATGGTTTCCCTAAATTGCCATAGCTAGAATGTGCCTATAAATGTATGATCAAACACTTTGGGTAGAATGCAAGTGGTTACAAATGTATTAATCACAATATGCTAGACCATTCTATGGAGACTTCAAATAGTATAATGCCTTAGAAAGACAAAGTCAAAGCCAAACAAAATTAGCTCCAGGAGATGGGTACCTGCAAGAGGGAGGGGGCCAAGGGAAAAGGGCAGACAAATGAAAGGGGGAGGAGAGTATAATGTTGTCAATAATGCATTGTATATTACAAATATATATTAAGAAACACATGTGGTAGAGAAACAATCTTGAGCAAAAAAGCTCAAGAACAGCTCTCGAGGCCCTGGGTTCAAGCTCAATTCCACCCCCACCCCCTTTTCCCCCACAAATGATACTTAATATACTAATATGAGGTACTTTAATTGATAATTTCATAAAAATAACATTTTTTAAAACATTATTCCTTAGGTTGGCTTAATTTGGCAAAAATAAAAATAAATTAAAAAATAGATTTCTTGTTCTGTGCAGTTTAGTTTTACGCTGTCTTCTTATCTCTTTCATGTTCTTCTTTTAGCCCCAGAAGTGGATCTCTGAGGGAATTTCTACAACCAAAAGTCCAAACATGGTTTTCATCGAAGACAGCATCTGCACCTCTGAATGGAAAATTCTATGTAGTCAATTTCTCGCATGATTTGTGTTTAGCTTACTTGGGAGATTTTAAGGGGCACAAGAACCACTGAAACAATAATTCCTGAAACAAATGCATTATGTATTACTTGTACTGCCCTCAATAAGGGACTTTACTCAGTGTAAAATTTGTGAAGCCACTTTTTCCTTATAGTTTCTCTGACTCTGCATTATCAAGGTATAGACACTCATCTTCAAAACATAGACACAAATACAAAACAATCTATGTAAAAACAAACATATTAATGTATTCAGGATCCTGTGAAACTGGGTGTTGAATTATCTGTTATTGTCCAAAATTAAGTAAAGCAGAAATGTTTATATAGATTTTTTTTCCAAATCTGTTTAACTATAATACCACAAAATTGTCATAGATTATGAATTTCAAGTATGACTCTTATTTGGTCATGCCAGTACGTCAAAAATCATATGTATCAAATATAAAACATTTTATTAATAAAATGATTATTATAATAAATCTTTGGAATCTACTGTGCATTTTGTCTCGCAGAACCAGTTGGATCAGTGGCTACTACATTGAGCAATTAAAGACTAGATATATTTTTAAATAAGTATGACTGAAATCCTGTTATTAACAGTTTGTTAAGTATTTATTTCCATAGTGATACTACAGAGAAGAACAGACCTTTTTAACAAAATGAATTCAAACTGTGAGAGACCCTGTCATGTGCTCTGAAAATTTTAGGAAGAATCACCTGAAAAGTTGATTTTCACTATGTATAATTAACTTCCACCATCTTCATCAAGTAAATTTTTGAAAGTTGGGGAATATTTATTTGCATATTGGTTAGTGGAAGTGTGCATAAGTTATGTTTTAGTGGCTGTCCAAGCATAATCAGAGCAATTCATCTTGGAGGAAGATGAACTCAAGTGGCTAAAGTAGATAAACTATCTGAAAGCCACAGGATTTATCATTGTGTACTGTCAGTCAAAAAAGTACAGTGAGAAAAAGACATATACTAATTCTAACAAATAAAGGGAACCATGGAGCCTATCTTTCTTTGAATCAGGCTTACTTCACTTAATATGATTTTTTCGAGTCTTTCCACCTCCTTACAAATGGAGTGATGTCATTTTTCTGATGGAAGTATAGAATTAAGTTGTGTATATTGACCACACTTTCTTGATCCATTCATCTCCTGAGGGGCATTTAGGCTGATTCCATATCTTAGCTATGGTAAATAGTGCTGTAATGAACATAGTTGCACTGGTAGCTTTAGTGTGGCCTTGTTTGTGGTCATTTGGGTAAATGCCTAGGAGTGGAATTGCTGGGTCATAAAGAAACTTTATGTTTACTAATCTTTTAAGGAACCTCCATATTGCTTTCCAGAGTGGTTGAACAAATTTGCATTTCTACCAACAGTATAATAGTGTTCCCTTTTGGTTACATCCCCAGCAGCATCTATTATTATTAGTTTTCTTGAAAATGGCCATTTTAACTGGGGTAAAGTGGAATCTCAATGTTGTTTTTATTTGGCCAGAGATGGTGAAGTATGCACATATGATGACATAAAATGATGCTTAGGTAAATGAACTCTAAGATATAGAAACAAGAGTTTTTGTTTTGGTCTTTTTGATGTACTATGTGAAGTTATTTCATTTTTCTTTCATTTCCCTCGATTCGATTATAGCCTGTTGTCACTGTTTTTGTTTTGTTTTGTTTTAATTTTGATACCCTCTGATACCATTTAGCTGATTGGAGAAGGGAAGGTAAAACACAAAAAGGTGAGCCAAAGGACAAAGGGTGAACAATACAGCAGTGATACTCTTGTGAGTGGAAATTAACTTTACAACTTTTTTTTTGTGGGGGGAGGAAAGTTAGGAAGGAAAAGCAGGAGAAAACAAGGGAAGGGGTAACACTCTGTAACCCCTCCATACATCACCTTTACAATAAAATAAAGTAATTTACAATAAAATAATTACAATAAAATAAAATGTCACAAAACACTTGTTTTACTTATCTCTCAATCTAGTTACCTAAACCCTTTTTTCTCAAAAGATTTTCAGCACCCAAGCCTGGAAACGAAGAACCAAGCCTCTATGGGGGCTCAAACCCATATTTTTTCTCTTTTTTTTTCTTCCTAATTCCCTCAATCTTTGTATTACTACAACACATACTCACCCCCACCCACCCCGCACATACCTACAAACACACACAAGCCAGATATCACACAGATACACATACACCTGCACACACATATATCCATCTGGTGGATTTTGTTAGATTCGGAGGTTCTGGTTAACAGATGCCTAATATCTGATGTTCTCAATTATTAAATGTTCCAACCCTACAACTTCATTTCTTTCTTTTTTTAGATTTAAAGATCTCTTCTATTCCTGTTTAGGCAAAAATGTAAGTGTCTCACATATGCTACCGGTATTTCTATATGGAATAGGACTTTCTGTTAACTTGGGTCTGGAACATGGGAAATTTTTGGAGGAAAGAACATATCATAAATGCCACATTTGACATTTATTCTTATCCTCTTGTTGTGTAAGATATCATTCTAAACATACTATATTAAGTGAAGTAAGCCAGGTCCAAAGAAACATAGCTCCCTTATTTGCATTTGACATTTGACATTTATTCTTATCCTCTGGTTGTGTAAGATATCATTCTAAACATACTATATTAAGTGAAGTAAGCCAGGTCCAAAGAAACATAAGCTTCCCTTATTTGCAATAACAAGTATATGTCTGGGACAAGCAGAAAAGGTTAAAAGCTATGTACATATGACCATATAAGATGATGTTAAGCAAAATGAACCCCAAGACAGGGACACAAATAGTTTTTTTCTTTCTTGCTATTGTTTCTAACATATTTATAATTTACCATGTGATTTTTTTGTTTCTTTGTATGTTCTTCCCCCATGGTATAACCCCTGTTTTCATTGCATTTAATGTCGGTGCCCTACATCTGTATACACACTTATTCTGGGAAAGGAAGAGAAAGAAATGCTTAAACAGGGATACAGGTTGACCCATTGTAACAATGAGATGTATAAGACACTATGTTGAAAACAAACTTTACAACTTGGGGAGGGGGTGGAGAAGTTGGGGATGTTGGGAGGAAAGGAATGGTAGGGGAAAAACAAAGGAGGAGGCAACAATGCTTGATAGGAAATCTACTCATTACTTTACTCATGTAACTCAAACCCCTCTGTACAATATTTTTACAATAAAAAATCTACCAAAATATAAACACATTATAATCTCTGAAACATTTAATGTCTCAATGACAAGAACGTTCTCCAATATAACAACTGTGGTCAGTTTACTGAGGAAGATAGGAAATAGTGTGTCAGTTTTTCCAACTCCAGACTGCCCTGGCTCTGTGCAATTCTGATCAAATAGGGTCATTTTCTTCACTCCAGTTACACCCCAGCGCTATTCTGACTTAGTTTTCTTGAATGTATTAAATCAATACACTAGCAATTTATTTTGTTTCATGGAAGATAAATTAAGTTTTTTTTCTTTAGTCTAAATTATATTCACCAACAGTAGAAATTATTCATTCTTGAATTAATATTCATCATAGTTCAGTTCAAATAACATAGATTTTAGTTCCTCTTTCTCTTCACTTTAAACTTCAGTGACATGTTGTGATGGTTTTAGTCAATAAAAACACAAAGGCAGAGTTTTTTCATTGTTACTGATGCTGTTGATAAATGGGTCACATAACTCACAGTCCCTCATCGTGCTTCCTGGGCTTTCTCAGGAAGAGTCAGGAAGGCCTACCAGGAAGCTTTTTTGCTTTGGAGTCTAAAGTCTTCCTAATGCTGAATCTTATACATTTGTACTCAATACAGCCTTTAATGCTTGTATCCATCGGCTCTGTAAATAGCATGGCTCTTTGTAGTGGAATTTTCTTTTGTTGAGGAATTTTTATTCCAATTTTAGCTTCTCTAGAAACCTGAGGGGAAAATACAGTGATTCTTGGCTAACTCTTTTCTCACACGTTTATCAGATCTGCATTATCGAACCTACCTGCCCTCAAGAGAGCTGAATATTTGTTACTGCATCACCAGCTCTGATATAGCACTGTCGCCCAAAGTCAGTGCTTTGCATCAGGGTTCATTCTAGCTACTGTACATTCCATGGGTTTTGGGCAATACATGATGACATGTGCATGAAATTATTGCCTCACACTGAATAGTAGTAGTACCTGTAAAATCTTCTGAGTTCTACCAATTCACTTCTACCCAGAGGCAGTCTGTCATTTTTGCTGTTGACATATCATTATTTTTTAATTAAAGAAGTGCATAGCAAACACACATCTTCTCTAAGATGCTATTTCTGTTTGTTTTTCTTTGACCAATCATAACAAGTATAATTTTTAAATGAAAATGATATATCTTGTCAAGAATTGAGAGCCATAGTTAAGCTAGGTCTTGTTTTTCTATCCCACTCTTCAAATTTGTTGTTTCTTCATGCCGTGCATCAAGTACACCATATTCTTTTTTCTTCACAGACTTCTGGGAATACAAAGTAAGTTTTTTATTCTGCTTTTTCATAAGCACTTGATATAGTTGCTATCTTCTTTATTTCCTCCTTTACTTTGACCCCAGGCTATTAGTACGGACAGAATCTGTGATAGCAGTCAATTTCCTCTCATATTCATGCATGAATTCTACTACCAATGTTCTCCATAACACCAGAGGAAGGAAATGGAGAACTTTCCCAATTGTGGATGAAGAAAAGAAGAACCATTCAACCACAGTGAAAAGAAGACACAAGATGGAATTGATGTCCTTGTGTTGCTTTAGGCATGCAGACTTATGGTTTGAATTGTATGTTCCAAATTTCATATTTTCAAGTTTCTAGGAGAAAAATCAATTGTCCTAAATATAGAAATGCCATGAGAAAGAGTGCATGGGAGCAAAATGTAATTTTAAAAAGTTGATGTCAAATTAATGATACTATATTTGATCTTTATAGTCAGCTTCACACAATTACAGTATTTCAAGGAAAATTATTCTTAAAATTTTCTCATTTCTAATGTTAATATATTTACTTTGCCTAAAAGATTTACATTTCATTTATTATTTAATTGTAGGATTAATTTAAATTTTTGAAGTGCATTTTAATCATTCATATGAGGAAATTCTCAAAGAACATATTCTATTTAAAATAATTTAACATACTATTAAGTTCTTATTCATTATTAACTCTAAGCTTCCATTATTAAGATGAATCAGAACATTGTGAAATCAGCTTTAAAAATATGGAAAATATTTCTAGTAACAGGCCAGATTTTTCTAAATTTTATGTCTTCCTAGAAGATTAGAATGCATTATTAATGTTAGAAATATATGTTGTTTAAAATAGTCACAATTTATGTTTATGGCACATTCACTTTGGAAAATAAGCAGTTTCTCATGATGTTAACTGAAATTATCAAAATTCCTAGAAATCGTATTTTCAAGTATTTACTAATGAGAAATGAATTTTTATGCAGAGCAAAGGTGTGTTTTTATTGTTGTTACATTTATTTATTTATATCATAAAGGTGATATACAGAGGCATTACTGTTACATGAGTCAGGTAATGAGTACATTTCTTTTTGAACAATATTACCTCTTCCCTTAGATTCTCCCAGTTTTTCCTTCCCTCCTTTCCATCCCCCACAAGTTGCATCATTTTTCAGCATAGTATCTGGTGTGTACCTCTCCTGCATCATTTATTTGTCCTTTGTAAAGTTTAGATTAGCCTTGTCCATTATTGCTCAAACTTTGGAAGACTTTCACTAGTTCAATGATCAAACAAAGAGTGATATATTTTCATCTGTATTTTCATTCCTATGACAGAGTTTGAGCCATGAATAACCTAGAAAAGATTTATTTCGCCTTACAGATTTTAGTTGATAGTTCTTAGCTTCTTTGATTCTGGGTCCATTGTGTGACAAAACTTGGTGGTTGCTGGTGCTTATAGTGGAAGCCGCTCATCTTATGTTAGAAAAGATGGTATATCCTCCCAGTAACCTACTTCCTTCAGCTCAGCCCCTTTTGAAAACTTTCCTCCACCTCCTCAAATAGTATCATAGCTGGGTCTAAATATTCAATACATGTATGTGTCTGAGGGAGATTTTTCAAATTCAAAACATAACAACTTCCAATCAATTAAACATTTTCAATAAAATGATAAGTCAGATATGAGAACAAACCATAATTCATGCCACATCAAGGATAAATCTCTAATACATTCCACTAAAGGAGTAACCCAGATTCTTAATATCATTAACTTCATGACACCAATTGTATGATAGTCTTGAAAAGAAAAATGTACAAGGATAAAACTGATCAAATCAGATTTAGAATTTTCAAACATTCAGCATAAGAACAAATGTTGAAAATGAAGTATAATGTAATGTTTACTGGAATGATTAGATTTTGTTACTAGTTGCAAAAATAAATGTATCTTTTTTTCAATATTCACAAAATGATATTAAGCTGAGCACTCATGGCTCACACCTGTAATCTTAGCTACTCAGGAGTCTGAGGATTGTGGTTCAAAGCCAGCCTAGGTAGGAAACTCCATGAGACCCTTTTCTCCAATAAACTATTCAAAAAAAGCTAGAAGTGGCACTGTGGCTCAATTTGTAGAGTGCTTGCCTTGAACAAAATAAGCTTGGGACATGACTTAGGTCTAGAGTTCAAACCACAGGCCAGGCAAAGCAAAGCAAAACAAAACTGTATATTAAAAAAAGAATTTAATGACATGGGAATAATAATTCAATATAATTAAAATTTTCCTTTAAAAATTTCCAGGCACTGATGGCTCATGTCCGTAATCCAAGCTACTCTCAAGAGGCTGAGATCTGAGGGCTGCCAGTGGATACCAGCAAAGGCAGGAAAGTATATGAGACTCTTACCACCAATTAATCACAAAAAAAACAGGAAGTAGAGGTATGGCTCAAGAGTGATAGCCTTGAGCAGACAAAGAAAAGATTAGGGACAAGGTCCAGGCCCTGAGTTCAAGCCCTACAACTGGCACAAACAAAAAGTAATTTTAAAAATATTATTTAACTGCTAATTTTGATTTTTAGGGTAAAAACAATGAACTTAAAATATTTATATAACATAAAACACACACTGAAATTCATTGCTATTTTAGTGAACACAAACAGTATGTTGGTTAAAATTACATGTTTCACCTTGTAGGTATATAAAATTTTATATACTCATTAAATCAAGAATAATTAACTGTTAGAAGATATAACTTACTGAAAATATCTTGAAATATCATGGAATTATAAATTACTGTCAATGTCTAAATATCTTTTTGAATGAAAAACAGTCTGGAAATATGGAGAATGTATAATATCTTCACAATTTGCTTATAGCCTAGTTTGTTTCAAAATACTGTCTTTAATGAAATGTGCACTAAATAAAATTAGGATCAATATTTGTATATAAAAACATCAAACTTCCAGGTGCTCATGGTTCACACCTGTAATCCTAGCTACTTAGGAGGCTGAGATCTGAGAATCACGGTTCAAAGCCAGCCTGGGCAGGAAAGTCCACGAGACTCTTATCTCCAATAAAAACCCTAGAAAACCAGAAGTGGCACTATGGCTCAAGTGATAGAGCGCTCGCCTTGAGCAGAAGAGCTGAGGAACAGTACCCAGGCCCAGAGTTCAAGCCCCACAAACAACAACAACAAAAAACCTGTCAGATTGTTCATCTCAAATGAACACATTATTTGTTAATTATAGTATAATAAAGCTTAAAAAATAATATTTTATCAAGTGTGCTCTATTATTCTAAAGTGAAATAATGTTAGCCTTTAAAAGTTAAAATTTAGGGGCTGGGAAGGTGGCTCAGTGTAGAGGGCTTGCCTTGCATGCGTTAGGCCCTGCGTTCGATTCCTCAGCACCACATAAGCAAAAAGAAAAAAGCCGGAAGTGGCGCTGTGGCTCATGTGGTAGAGCGCTAGTCTTGGCTGAAGAGCTGAGGGACAGCGCCCAGGCCCAAAGTTCAGACCCCACGCCGGACCCCCCCCAAAAAAAGTTAAAATTTAAAGGTTAAAGTTTCAAGAATCAAGATTTACTGTAAATAAACTATACTCATGTGCACAAATAATAAGGATTTCTAATCTTTTTTTTTTAATTGTATTTTATTTTATTTGAGAACATACTGTACAGGGGGGCTACAATTATATGGGCAGGATAATGCATACATTTCTTACCAAGCATTGCAGCCTCCTCCTTTGTTTACCCTTCACTTCCCTTTCCCGCCACCCCCCTCCCCCCACCCAATTTTACCCCCCTCCCCCCACCCAATTATACCCCCCTCCCCCCCCCACACCGACATTGTAAAGCTGGTTTTGACATGACATTTTGTACTTCTCATTGTTGCAACAGGTCCACCTGAATCCTTAAACGACTTGTTTGTCCCCATCTCCTCCACATGTTATACTGACATCAAATATAGTGAAAGCGGGGGTTACACTGTGGGGGAGGGACATACAAAGCAACAAAGAAATAATCTTATAAATGCGTTAGAAACACATGCATGAAAGAAACGAAAACATTAAAATACATATTTAAGGGTTCATTTTCCTAACATCACATTATCTGACCTTTTCCGCTTGACTCATACCTATACTAGATATTGCAGATAAGGGAAACCATGGGACCTATGCTTCTTTGGGCCTGGCTTACTTCACTTAATATAATTTTTTCCAAACCTTTCCATTTCCTAACAAATGGGGAAATGTCATTCTTTCTGATGGAGGCATAGAATTCCATTGTGTATATATACCACATTTTCTTGATCCATTCTTCTACTGAGGGGCATCTGGGTTGGTTCCATATCTTAGCTATGGTAAATAATGCTGCAATAAACATAGTTGTCCTGGTAGCTTTAGTGTGGTCTTGTTTGTAAACATTTGGGTAAATGCCCAAAAGTGGGATTGCTGGATCATAGGGGAGATCTATGTGAAGTCTTCTGAGGAACCTCCATACTGCTTTCCAAAGTGGTTGAACAAGTTTACATTCCCACCAACAATGAAGTAAGGTTCCTTTCTGTCCACATCCCCTCCAGCATCTGTTGTTGTTAGAGTTCTTGATTTTTGCTGTTCTAACTGGAGTGAGGTGATATCTCAATGTTGTTTTGATTTGCATTTCTTTTATGGCTAGGGATGTTGAACATTTCTTCATGTGTCTATTGGCCATCCTTGTTTCTTCTTCAGAGAAGCTTCTCTTTAAGTCTTTCGCCCACTTATTTATTGGGCAGTTGATTCTTTGAGGATTTGTTGTTGGGTGGTTTAATTTTTTGAGTTCCAAGTATATTTTAGATATGAGACCCTTGTCTGTTGTATGGCTAGTAAAGATCTTCTCCCAATCGGTGGGCTTTCTATTGATCTTGCCAGCTATGTCATTTGCCCTGCAGAAGCTCTGCAATCTTATGCAATCCCATTTGTCCAACCTTTCTTTGATTTGTTGTGCTTCCGGGTCTCTATTCAGAAAATTTCGACCTGAGCCAAGGAGACCTAGGGTTTCTCCTATTCCATCCTGTAATGTTTTCAGAGTGTCTGCTTTGAGTTCAAGGTCTTTGATCCATTTGGAGTTGATTCTGGTACAGGGTGATATATAAGGATCTAGCTTTAGTTTTCTACATGTAGTTAACCAATTTTGCCAGCACCATTTACTGAAGAGGCTGTCTTTCTTCCATTCTATTGTTTTAGCTTCCTTATCGAAGATTAGATGGCTATAGGTCTGTAGGTTCATTTCTGGGTTTTCAATTCTATTCCATTGGTCCTGAGGTCTGTTCTTATGCCAATACCAAGCTGTTTTGATTACTATGGCTTTATAGTAGAGTTTGAAATTTGGTATTGATATTCCTCCAGCAGTGTTCTTTCCGTTGAGGAGCGTTTTTGCTATTCGGGGTCTTTTATTGTTCCATATGAATTTTTGGATTGCCTCCTCTATTTCCTTGAAGAATGAGGGTGGAATTTTGATAGGTATCGCGTTGAATTTGTAGATAGCCTTGGGAAGTATTGCCATTTTCACGATGTTAATCTTGCCAATCCAGGAGCATGGGAGGTTTTGCCATTTTTTAAGTTCTGTGTTGATTTCCTTTTTCAAGATTTTAAAGTTTTCATCATAGAGGTCCTTCACTTCTTTGGTTAAGTTAATTCCTAGGTATTTTATTTTTTGTGGGGCTATTACAAATGGAGTTGCTTTCCTAATTTCAGCCACACTTCTCTCATTGTTGGCATATAGAAAAGCCATTGATTTTGGGGGGTTAATTTTATAACCTGCTACTTTGCCAAAGTTTTGAATCAGCTTGAGTAATTTGGGAGTGGAGTCTATGGGATTCTTTAAATACAAGATCATGTCATCTGCAAAGAGGGAGAGTTTTATTTCTTCTTTCCCTATTTGGATCCCCTTTATGTCTGCATCTTGTCTTATTGCTGTAGCTAGGCATTCTAATACTAGATTGAAGAGAAGTGGAGAGAGTGGGCATCCTTGTCTTGTTCCTGAGTTAAGAGGAAATAGCTTTAGTTTTTCACCATTGAGTATAATGCTGGCTGTAGGTTTGTCATATACAGCCTTTATTGTATTGAGGAATGTTCCATGGATTCCTAATTTTTCCAGAACCTTCATCATAAAGGGGTGTTGGATCTTGTCAAATGCTTTTTCTGCATCTATTGAGATAACCATGTGGTTCTTATTCTTGCTCCTGTTGATGTGATGAATAATATTAATTGATTTGCGTATATTGAACCAGCTTTGCATCCCTGAAATGAATCCTGTTTGATCATGGTGTATGATTTTTTGGATGAATTGTTGAAGTCGATTGGCCAAAATTTTGTTGAGAAGTTTTGCATCAATGTTCATCAAAGAAATGGGTCTATAGTTCTCTTTCTTTGATGAGTCCCTGCCTGGTTTTGGGATGAGGGTTATGATGGCTTCATAGAATGTGTTCGGTAGTGAGCTTTCTCTTTCAATTTCATTGAAGAGTTGGAGGAGTATTGGTGTGAGCTCTGCTTTGAAGGCCTTGTAAAATTCCGCTGTAAAACCATCTGGTCCTGGACTTTTCTTAGCTGGGAGGTCTCATTGCTGTTTCTATTTCAATGCTTGATATGGGCCTGTTAAGCTGGTTTAACTCATCTTGGTTTAGTTTTGGCATGTCAATATTTGCTAGGAAAAGGTCCATTTCTGTCAAGTTCTCAAACTTATTAGCATAAAGTTTTGAGAGGTATCCCCTAATAATGTTCTGAATCTTGGTTGTTTCCGTGGTGATGTTTCCATTCTCATCTCTGAGTTTATTAATTTGGGTGTGTTCTCTCCTTTTTCTGATAAGGTTTGCTAATGGTCTGTCAATTTTGTTAAGTTTTTCGAAGAACCAACTCTTTGTTTTGTTGATTCTTTCTATAGTTTTTTTGGATTCTAATTCATTTAATTCTGATTTAATTTTGATTATTTCTTTCTGTCTACTGGATTGGGGTTTATCTTGCTGCTCTATTTCAAGGAGGTTTAGATGTGTCATTAAATTGTTAGTTTCCGATCTCTCCAATTTGTTGATGTAGGAGCTCAGAGCTATAAACTTGCCTCTGAGTAGTGCCTTTGCTGTGTCCCAGAGGAGCTGGTAATTTGTGTGTTCATTTTTGTTGAATAGCATGAACATTTGAATTTCCTTTCTAATCTCTTCCATGACCCACTCATGATTCAGCAGTGTGTTGTTCAGCCTCCATGTGATACCGGACTTTCTTTGGTGGCTTTTGGTGTTGAGATCTAATTTTATTCCCTTGTGGTCAGAGAGAATGCAAGGTATAACTTCAATGTTTCTGAATTTAGACAAGTTTGCTTTGTGGCCTAAAATGTGGTCTATTTTAGAAAACGTTCCATGTGCTGCTGAGAAGAACGTGTATTCTGTTGCTGCTGGGTGAAATGTTCGGTAAATGTCTGTTAAGTCTAGTTGATCTATGCAGCTGTTTAGATCTGCGGTTTCTCTGTTGAGTTTTTGCCGAGTTGATCTATCTAGTGGGGAGAGTGGTGTGTTAAAATCCCCAACAATTAATGTCTTTGGATCTATATGGGATTTGAGGGAAAGTAGTGTTTCTTTGATAAATTTGGGTGCTCCATTGTTTGGCGAATAAATATTTAGAATTGTAATATCCTCCTGAACAAGAGATCCTTTAATTAGTATGTAGCGACCTTCTTTATCTCTTCTCACGAATTTTAGTTTGAAGTCTATTTTATCTGATATTAGGATTGCAACTCCCGCCTGTTTATGAGGGCCGTTTGCTTGGTAGATTTTGTTCCAGCCTTTAACTTTGAAAATATGTTTGTTTTTACGGGCAAGATGTGACTCCTGCAGGCAGCAGATAGAGGGGTCTTGTTTTTTAATCCAACTAGACAGTCTATGTCGCTTAATTGGAGAGTTCAGTCCGTTAACGTTAAGAGATAGGACTGAGAGGTATTTGGGGGTTCCTGCCATGTTATCCACCTTCTTGGGGGCTGTGAAAACTGGGTTCTTCCTAAGGTTGTTGGATTCTCAGTTTAGGTGCAGTTTCTTGGCCTTTGTTGCGTTCTTGTTGGTTTTCCTTGTGTAGGACATCTTTAAGAATCTTTTGCAGGGCTGGTTTGGTGGAGATGTATTGTTTCAATTTTTCTTTGCTATGGAAGGTTTTTATTTGGCCTTCAGTTATGAAGGAGAGTTTAGCTGGGTACAGTATTCTTGGTTGATAGTTGTTTGTTTTTAGGGCATGGCATACATCATTCCAGGCTCTTCTTGCTTTGATTGTCTCTGCTGAGAAATCTGAGGTGATTCTAATTGGTTTCCCTTTATAGGTGATTAACCTTTTCTCCTTGACAGCTTTAAGGATCTTTTTCTTGGTCTGGGTTGATCCTGTGTGGATTATGATGTGACGGTGGGATGTCCTATTCTGGTCTGGTCTATTTGGGGTTCTAAAAGCTTCTTGTATCTGAATAGGCCTATCTTTTTTATGTTTGGGAAGTTCTCTGCTAGGATCCTGTTAAACAAATTTCCTAGACCATTAACTTCTGTTTCTAGGTGCTCCTCTACACCCATTATCCTTAGATTGGGCCTTCTGATGGTGTCTTCCAGGTGTTGGATAGACCTATCATATTTCTTGGACTTGTCTTGGATGGTTGTATGTTCTTTCTCTATAATATCTAGGCTGTCTTCAATCCCTGAGATTCGATCTTCTGCATGGTCTAACCTGCTGTCAAGACTCTCTACTTTGTTTTTTATCTCTTTTCCTTCTAATTGGTCAGCTTTGATGGCTTCAAGTTCTTTGTTGAAGCTCTGTTTTAGGTCTTGTATGATTTTCTTTACTTCCTTAATTTGGTGTTCAGTGTTTGTTCTCAAATCACTTAGTTGATTGGTTATGGTTTCTTTGGACTCCCATTCCTTCTGTTGGGTTCCATTCAGCATTCCCTTTGTGGTCTCCCTGACTTCCTTCAGCTCTTTGTTAATGGATTCCATGAATGTCTTTAGTGATCTTTGTGTATTCTCTACCTGGTCTCTTAATTCGTGAATTACTCTTTGATTAGTTTCCTCCCTTCTGTGGGATTCCTGCAGTTCGATTTGAGTGTTCTCTGCCTGCTCACGCCATTCCTCCCTTTCTCTTTGAGTATTCTCAAGTTGTTCACGCAAATCCTGTATCAGTTTTTGAGAAGCTTCCTCACGCTTATGATATTCCTGTATAAACTTCTGGGATGCCTCATCTCTCTCCCTATCACACTCATACAGAGTCCTTTGTACATTGTCAAACTTCTCATTTATCATGTTTGCTATTAGTGTTTGTAGAGCTATTTGGGAACTCTCCTCTGGATTATTCTTTATCTGTTCTAATCCCTGATTATCAAGGTTGGGAATTGAGATACCCGAATTTGCCATTTTTCTTGTGTTTTTCCGGCTTACGCGGCCCATTTGACATAAAGATTGCACCAGTTTTGTGCTAGAACACTATCTTAAGGCAACCATCAACCAAAGTTTGCAATTGTACAGTCAATAGTCTACAGATACAATCTAGTTCAACAGATACATCTATTCAACATCAAACGACTATATGTTAAAGGACTTCGAACCGCAGAAAAGAATTTGGAAAATCAGAAATTATTAGGATTAGGGAGAGATGTGGGTAAAAAATAGGAATAGATTGGTGTGGGGAGGCACAGGGAGAGTTAACTATGTCCTAATCACAGTGCAGGAAATGAGTTGGGTAGGATGCAAGTAGAGAGAGAGAGAAAAAGAAGAGACGGAAAGGGGAATAAAGAGAGACCAGAAAATGAATAGAAACGTAAAAATTAATGTTATTATAGAGGTTAAAAGACCGTCTATTTAGAGAGGAATGTGAATATGTTCAGAGAAGGGGAGGGACATAGAGGAGATGTGAAAAGCTTTAAGGATGGGAACGGGAGAAGAAAAGATCAGAAGTTCAGTAGAGCTAGATAAAAAACAAAAAGATAATTAAGAAAGAAAGAAAAAGAGAAAGGAGACAAGAAAAAAAAGGAAAACTCTTATTCACGTATTCCTAAAATAAAAATTATAAGATGAGAAAAAAAAAAGGTTACTGGAAAACAATTATTTTTTCAGAAGAGGCAAAAATTAAAGATTAATAAAAGTTTTAGAAGGGAAAAAAATTTATATATATATATATATATATATATATATATATATATATATATATATATATATAAGGTAACAAAAAACAAAAAACAAGCAAAAAAAAAGAAAAGAAGAAGAAGAAGAAAAAAAAAGAAAAAAAAAGAAAAAGAAAAAAAAAAGAAAAAAAAGTCTTTTGATTTTTTTTTTTGGGGGGGGGAGGAGTGGGAAGAATCCTGTATCTCCCTTTTGTCTGCAACCAGTCTCTTGTTGGAGCCTCTGGTCAGCTTGAGGTCCTGTGGCTTGATTGGTTTCTTAAGTGGGTTGGTTGGAAGAGGCAGAAAAATGCTCTGCTTTACCCAAGATTTTGAGATCCCCCTCCCAGGTTAGTTTTCTGGGAGGGTGGTCTGCTTTGAGAGTCACAAAAGAGGGGGATGTGGTGATGAGGCTAGGTTCTGGGTAGAGTTGAGGCCTTTCAATAAACAGTAGCTTTTCCCTGGGGCTATTTTGTGATAAAGCTCACAGGGCCCAGCCTGGAGCCATTCTCAGGGTTTCTGTTTTTCAATTGATTGTCGAGGCTGCTAGAGGGAGGGGCAGCCTCTGGCTCTGGTTACCCAGTGAAGCAAGGCACTCCGATGGCTGGCGCCTGAGCTGGGTGACTTTTCCCTGGATGGAGCTGAGTCTGGCAGGTCACTTCGCCGTTAAGTTCTTGTGACCTGCTAAATGACTCATTTTATTCCAAGGCCTGAGCTGGAGCTAGCAGCTCCTCCGAGCTTTGTCGGTATCCAAGATGGAGATCACCGGTGCTGGGGGGGGAGGGGTGGCCTTCCCTCCTCTGCTCCCTGAGGAGTGAGGATGTCGGGCTTGTACTCACGCCGAGTCTTGGATCCTGGGTTGTCTCTGGTCTGCAAACAGCAGGATGAAGATGTTCGCTCCTTGTCGGTTCTTGTTGGTGTTGAGTAGAATCCGCTCGTCCGCTGCGTCTGGCTCCTTCGTCCCCGACTCGACTCTCTGTGTCTCAGGTATGTCTCCGTGGCGGTGGTCGCTGCCGCCGCGGCCCCGCCGCCGGAGCGGCAGCTGCTGCGTTTCCTTGGCTTCCCCTCTCTTGTCTAACTCTCTGTCCTGTGATGACTCACTTGGTGTGATTCTCTGGCTTAGGACTGTTCACTGGAACTCTAAAACTCCTTTCTATGCGAGAGCTTGTTCAGATTCCAGCTTCTCCTCCGCCATCTTCCCGGAACTCCCAGGATTTCTAATCTTTAGAAAATATTGGAAACTATATTCTTTTTATTTATTAAAATAAAATAATTGATATTAATTAAATACAATATGCTATTGGTTTATTCTTACTATAGAAATCTCAGAAACCCTTCATTCATTTCATAAAAGAAGAGAAAAGATGAGAAACAAACATTGAGTTCAATATAATAGGTACAGCAATGCATCCACAGATGTGAAAGTCTATAATGGTAGAAATCATGTGGAGATGAAGTTAGAGAAATATAAGAAAGAACAACATAGAACATAGACATTAATAACATTTTAAAGAAATGTATCTTTTTAGAGATAATAGAAGCTATGGACTGTGGTGTCTCTATGTGTGTGTGTGTGTGTGTGTGTGTGTGTGTGTGTATGTGTGTGTGTATCTATTATCTATCTATCTAACTCTATCATCATTCTATCAACTATCTATCACTTCAGATATCATGTTAAGAAGAGAATGTATAGGGACAAAGACAAAAAGAATTGCTAATTACAGGATGTGGTAGCCTGACCAAGGTGGTTTGTTAACCAAACAAATCTCAGGGGAAACATGGGAGACTCAATAGACATTGGCTCAGGAATGACCCAATGGAGTTAGTACATGCTGAAGACACAAATTTAAAAACAGGTACAATGAAAAATAGAAATATAGTGGTTGGAAATAGTTAAAATACTAATTGCTTGCCAACAAAACAATGATAAATAAAATAACAAAATATACCGTAGTAAATTTTGGTATCATGTACAATCAAAAACAGGCAGAAGGGATTTTGGAGTTGGTAATACTTCAGAAAACCAGCTACCACAATCCCTATTGCCACACCACTCATCTGAAAAGCATGGTTCCTTTGTTGTATCCAGACATAAGCGTGAACTGGCTTCTACCAATGCTGCTAGATTCATCTGCCATGAAAACAAAGCAAAATGCTTTCAGAGATTATTCTGGAAACCTAGCAAGTTATACCTCCAAACAGCAAAAAGTGTGGTTTTTGTCCCTAAAGAGTTCTTAAAAGAGTTTCATAAAAACTTTTGGATTTTGTGAAAATATACTCAAGGGAATTGTGTTCTGTTTGTTTTCTGAACTCTTTGAATGTCCTGAGACCTGTAGGAATTGCTAACAAGCCCCTAGCTGTTTCCACTGAACCATATCATTTTTAGAAAGACCAATTTGTCACCACTCTGGGAAATGTGCTATACACAAATATTTCTATTTTATGTTTCTTTCTTAATTTGTCTCAGCATAGCCTGTGAACTGCCGAGGTCCTCTGGCCACTACCAGGTAAGAATAAGAAACCTACAAACTATTTCTAACATAGTGCCTGGATTTCCTACACATTTCAAGGTGTTTCATATTCCTTTTTTGGATAATTTCTAAGGAAAGAGAAAGCCATTTACAGATTTTGATGACACAGCTGTTAGAGTTGTTCATGATTAAGCTAAAAGCTTAAAATTGAATCATTTGGTATTTGTAATGTGTAAGAATCATCTGTGAACACTTTCACCACATATATATTATTTTTTTCTAGCAAACTATTAGATTAATCATAAAATACTATCCAAATGTAATTATTATGTTAAAAGTTAATAACAGTGATAGTATAATAAGTCAAGAAGAGAATACCATTAGCAAAGTGGCCATAAGAAATTTTATTCCCTAAAGTTAATAACCATTAAAAACTAAATTTGTTAATGAATGAAATTCAAATATGAAAGATAAAAAGAGGAAAACAAAGTCTGATGAAAATACAAGAAAGGAAAGCATTAAGGTAAAACTACAAATCAACTATGGTATGGAGATTTTGGTTAGTAGCAGTTATATGCCTTTTTAAAATAGTTTTTAAGACAATTTTAAGTAGTTTAATGCTATTGCTATTGTAAAAATTTAGTAGTTATAAAGATTTGAGTTCAAGCCTTAATTCTGTGATTTCTTTTTTCTTTTTTTGTCGGTAGTGGGGCTTGAACTCTGGGCTTGGGTGCTGTCCCTTAGCACTTCAGCTCAAGGCTAGCAGTCTACCGCTTGAGCCACAGCACCACTGCTGGTTTTCTATTGGTTTATTGGAGATAAGAATCTCATGGACTTTCCTGCCTGGCTGGCTTCGAACTGTGAACCTCAGATCTCAGTCTCCTGAGTAGTTAGGTTTACAGGCGTGAGCTAAGGATGCCCAGATATACAGCTCAAATATACACCTTTAAATAAAAATATTTCTTATAAAAACTCAAAGATACCATTTACTAACTTTGCCAATGGAAAAAATAACCATAGTAAAAATAAAAATGTGTGGGAAAATGATAAAAGGGATGAAACTGATCAGGTTGCAATGTATGCATAAATTGAAATGTTGAATTTAAAACCCCTCATATAACTACTTAATAATAAAAATATAAGTATGCATAAAGGAGAAGTATTGTAGAAATAAAGTAATGTTTTAAAATATCCTTACCTCTGTCTTTGTAGTATACTTCAAATATGAAAGTGTAATTTCTCTGGGAAATGTGATTTGACAAAATTGACCATACTATATATAAATCAAAAGTATAAACAAGCCATACTTTTCTGGGCAAGCAGTGGAGAAATTTATCAGGGAACTTAAAATCAATCATGAGGCTCAGATGATTTCAAAGGCGAATGTTATCGAAATTTCAAAATGTAGACAATATCAATATTTTTCTAAACTATTCCCAGCTTTTAAAAGAGAAATTACAGAATACCAAATTCTGTTTATGCAATGTCAATACTATATTATATTTACACCTAAACCGTCAAATAAATAAAACTGTATATTTATACAAACATCTACATATAATTAAATTGCATTGACACTATTAGCATTTAATAGTATTGATTCTAAAATGCTAAATTATCAGCAAACAAATCACTTAGTGAAAATGTACTCTATATTAAGGTGAAATTTAACCTAGAAATGATATTTCATATATTAGGAAATCAGTAAATATAAGATACCGTTTTTTGGCTAAAGCCCCAAACACCAACCCCTGGTATGATTTCCTGGATGATTCACAGGACTTTACTTCTAGGCATAATTAAGGGTATGACTTATGCCGAGACAATGGAAGGAAAAGCATCAATGGGAACTAGCAAAAAAAAAAATGCTTAGAGGAAACATAAGTTTAAAGGTTTGCAAGAGTCCTCCCACAAGGAAATCATAAGCAATATTTAATTCCCTCAACAATAAAATTTGACAACAAAAGTGAAATGTAGTTCCCCAAGGAAGGTTATTAGAGACTTCAGGCCCAAAGTTACTGGTAGGGGCTGATCACGTATATGCCCTCTGCCTGGAATCTATCACAGTTCTATACTCTAAACCACACTTCAGCACACTGTGAGCCTCTTTTGTTCATTCCAGTGATAATCACATTCCTCATTTTTCCAGCAAAATGTAATCTAGTATTACTAACAATATTATTGCTGACAGAGAAGCTCACAGAAGAAATAATATGGAAGTGGTTTTCATGTCTTTGAGATAACTATGCAGTATAAAATAAAACATGCATGTGTGTGCATGCACACACACAATTGATGTTACAAATTTTGTGTAACAGTCTATACAAACTCATAGGACATGAAAACTCACAGTCCAGAATAGTTCAAAAAGAAAAATATATTTTGTATTATTTCACTTGTAGCAATAATCTTTCTTGGTGTTGATAGTTTGGTGCAGAAGACTGGTTATGAGGGATGGGGTAGGAGGAAGGAGGAGGAGAATCGGTTGATTAAAGGTTACCAAGTTTCAGTTAGAGGAGGAATAAGTTTTCAGATCTATCAGGCATCATGATGACCACAATTAATAATATATTTTTATTTCACAAATACTAAAAAAGTATATAATAAATACTTCAATACAGACATAAGCATTTGAAGTAATATATTTTTAAACCTGATATTTTTTCAAAATATAATAAATATATCAGAACATCAGTATTTCTTGTAAATATATGTAATTATTTGTCAATTAAAATAAAATTAGAAAATAGTCTGCTGAGTATATCTTTGCCATGTTGATAATAGTATTAGAAATAATAGAAACTAAATTGTTTCTAAAAGTTAAAAATTGTAAATTCATAACTATATATCTCTTAGAGTTAAAAGCAAGATTTGGAAAGGCAAATAGAGGTACAAGTCCACAAGATTAAAAGGAAAAATATAAGTACATAATTTATAATATTTATATTATGCTGATTTTTTCGAGACATTTGGATTTTTCTATATTTCTTTATACTAAATGGAGTTTATAATAATTTATAATATTCAAATATCATGACTAAGCATTAAATGCCATTACATTAGATTATCTGATATTTAGATTAAAATTTTTATGTAATATGTGCATTAAATAGTATCTTAGTGATAACATGCTCTGATGCTTAGTTAACTGTATAGAACCATATAAAACTATATATTATTTAACCATTAATACTAAATAGGTTATTACATGAGTAAAGACAAGAAGTCATAACTTGTTATAACATTTTGTTCTAAAAACCTTTTGTGTCCTTTGAAGATCCTTCTTGTCGCAAATATGTATACAAAAGTATACTATGTCCTAAATGCTTATTAACTTGTCTATTGTAATGGGTAGGCAAATTCAATACTTAATTGCAATCATTTTTACACATAGATTATTGAAACAAAGGCTGAATATGCAACTATAGCCCGTATATTATTTTTAAATGTCTTTAATTTCTTTAAACATTTGTTGAAATTTTACTTCTTATTTGTAGAGCATATACTACTTCTCATCTTTTCCAAACATAATGTCTCTATGGGATTAAATTCTTTAAAGAATATGACATTTTAATGAATATGACATATGAGAGACCTTACAAGTCCTAATATTTAACAGATCAAGTTAAATTAAATAAGAAAGAGACAGGTACCATATGGCAAGCTCCCTAGGAGAAATTACAGTACACTGCTACTCTTATTATAATGATTTCTTACACTCATTTCATATAAAAGGAGAGGAAATGAGAAATCATTATAAACCAAGGACAAAAAGCATGGTAGAGAATATTATTAGAGTTAACTAAACCTATCTTCTTGTACTCATTTAATTTAAGCATTCGTGAAGAGAGAGATATGGTTGGATTGTACTAAGATTATAGAGAACATAGAAATCTTTGGTCTTCGACTTTCATTGTTTCCAGTTCATTAGTGCCAGAATTATTTTCAACAATGGAAATAGCTTTAAAATGTACATAAAATCCTTTGCCTGCTCATAAGTAACTTTTACATTAGAATATTTTCTACTAAACTATGTGCTCCAAATGATGTCAGCTTCCCTTCATTCTCTGAAAAGTGTTTGTACTTTGCACTGTTTTCCTAAGACATAAATGCTCTCTGCATTAATCTCTGATTGTTATCTGTACTTCTTATCACCAGCTTTGGGGGCTTATAATAACAAATTATTATTTGATAATTCTGAAAAATGTCTGAATGGGCTGTCTGTATTTCCCTTGGAGACTCGGCAAAGAAGTCATTTCCTTGCCCTTTTCAGCTTCTGGTGTTTGCATTACTTGGCTTGTGATTCTGCAGAGCAATTTGGCCTCTGCCTCTTTTTATATCAGCTCCTTCTCTGACTCCTGTCTTACACTTTTCTGTGCTTTTAATCCATCAAATGAAACTGGATAATACTGGACACTGTCTTGCCTAGATCTGTGCTTTCATCCGCTTGGCAAAGTTCCTTTGCTCATCAAGGCAACAGGAGAACAAATTCAGAACATGGACATATTCAGGGGCATTCTGAGTCCCTAGTGAGCACACCTTCAAATGATCACCCATCACAGAAATTTTCCCTAGTACAAATGGAAATGACTTTGCCTTTCTTTCTCTTGATTCTGGGCTTCTGCGCACTAATAAATTCGCTGTTTCTTTTTACTCCATTTTGTGCTTCCTTCATGAGGACAATTGTTCACTTTTTGGGAAATGATAAATTATCACAAATTCTCTGCCCCTTCAGTACAATATTGCTTCTCCACAACCTTATAATTTTTATCTTAGTAACATTTGCTTTTCGTTGTGCAACTATTTGCAACAATTACTGTTTTAAACTTTTAACAGATTTAGAAAAGTCCCAAACATTATGATAATGGCCTAGCAGGGGCTAGAAAAGCAGGATTTTTTTTAAAGCTAGGGAGCAGATGAACGAACTTTTTAAGAGTGTTAAATGCTCAAGCCATTGGTATATTTAGTACTTTTATTTTAAAAGATTGGCTTGAAATAAGCAAATATTGAACTCATTAAATATTTTTATAAATATATTTTATAACATTTTGTTTCAAATTATTGGAAACAGCCCAGTTAACCCCATAGTTGAGTTATAATTCTCAGCATTGTACTGTTAAGGCACATAAGAAAAAATAATGAGAAAAAATAAAATCTAGCTCAAATATCTCAGCATTTGGGAAAGAAAAATAGCTCTCTTAAAGTCACATGGAAAAGTTATGCTGTATAGCATAACTATAATTCTATAATATGTTCTAACAATAGAAAGTATTGTACAATGTATCACTTTTCATTGAACCACAGAACTATGTATTGACAGATATTCACTTAAAATAGGTAAGTAAACTATAATCTATTTTAAACCTGATGAATGTTATGTACATGTATTTACTCAAGCTACAAATATCTTACTCATCCTTTACACTGACCATTGCAACATTTTAGATTACTTATGGATAACAATGAGTTTGTCTAAAATGAATATGTTAATAAGCTGGGATATGGTGACTCATGTGTATAGTTCTAGCTACTCCTCAGCCTCCTCCCGGCTGAGGCCTGGAGGATTATGATTTGAAGCAGAAAAATGTATGTCCATTTCCAAAATAACTGGAAATAAAGCTGTGCTAGAGGCCTGGCTCGAGCAATAGAACACTAGCCAAGAAAGCAAGAACAAGTCCCTGAGTTCAGCTTAAAACCAACACAGACAGAAAGAATGATTTTTAGTAATATAAAAGGAGAAGCTCTGCACATAGCAACTTGTTTAAATCTCAAAGGGATACTGAGTAGAAATAAAAGCCTATTTCAAATGTTTACCAACTACATGATTCCAATTATGTAACATTCTCAGAAGGGTAAAATTTATTGACAAGGATCAGATACTTGGTAGCTAGGGAAAATATTGAAAAGAAGGTGTGAGTTAAGTAGATAACATAAAGAAGTTTGTTCTGACTTATTGAGCTATTCAGTGTTCCCTTTATTCTGATGTTTACATGAACTTATAATTGTGATAAAATTTTATTAAACTGTACAGAGAGAGAAATAGAAAGAAAGGAAGAGGATAGGAAGGAAGGTGGGAAATAAGAAAGGAAGGAGAGAGTGAAGAAGAAACTAAAGTAGAAAGGAAGGAAGGAAGGAAGGAAGAAAGGAAGGAAGGAAGGAAGGAAGGAAGGAAAGAAGGAAGGAAGGAAGGCAGGAAGGAAGAATTGAAGAAGGAAGGAAAGAAGGAAGGAAGGAAGGAAGAAAAATAAGAAAGAAGAAAAGAGACATATATAAATATGATAAAATATTGACAGCACTCTTTATAGTTGACAGTATTGTTCTAATAATATATTATTATCATATTTGATTAAATAAAATTAATTTCAATTTTCCTTTCACAATTGCACTCCTGTTATATAAAAGTTTGCTGGTGTAAAACACCTGAAGAAGTTGCAAGCAAATTCTATTTAAGCAAGCTCAATACAAGTTAAGCTATTTGAAACTAATAAGTTTTTTAAAGTATAATGCAAACAGAAACTCAGTTTAAAATAAGTGTAAAAGTGGTATCTCATTACTTTGCAGTATTTTTCAATACTCCTACCAGCTTCTTTAATTGTTCTTGATCTTTGCTAAACTACCTCAAAAGCCATCATCTCCACAAAATGATGTTTTACTGAAAATGAAGGGTTACATTCTTATTTATTTATTTATTTGTGAAAATACCATAGAGAGGGGTTACAATTACATGGGCAAGGTAATGGGTACATTTCTTATCAAGCATTGTTGCCTCCTCCTTTGTTTCCCCTTCCCATCCCTTCCCATCTTCTACCCCTACCCCCCTACCCCCACACTCCGGCCAAATTTGTAAGGTTTGAGATATACAAGTTGTTATGTTGAAAACTGTTACATTCTTGTATGTTGTATATAATATTCCTGCTAATTTACAATGCAATCTAGATTTTTACCTGAGACAAAAACACTGAACAAAAAGAGCAAAGCCTGGATTACTTATCACAATTTCTCACAAGCAATTTTCTCAAACAACATTTTGATACTCTTAGTGAGTGACATATATTTAAACAGGGAAGGTACCAAAGTAATATTTCCAAAAGAGGTTCACCAGTATTATAGGAGCCTACAAGAACAAATTTTAGTGATTAAAAGATATAGAGCAATGGTATAACATAAATACCAGTCTCTGGGAAGAAGAAAAAAAAAGATGAAACTATATTTAAAAAAAAAATTAAGCAGCAACCTAAGCATAGGTGTCTCACTCCTGTAATCCTAGCTACAGATGAGGTTTAGAACAGAGGATCACAGTTTGAAACTGTCCCAGGCAAGAAAGTCCTTGAGACTCTCACCTCAAATTAAAAACAAAAAGCCAGAAATAAGTCTGTTGTTCAAATGATAGCGTATTGGTCTTGAGTGAAAAAGCTAATGTACAGCACCCAGGCTATGAGTTCAGACCTCAGGACTGGCACCCACATACAAAACAAATAACCAACACACACATGCAACATTAAATTGAATGCATTGTTTGTATTGAATACGGAGTAAGTATGGGGAAGATGTTGGATGCAATTAGGCAGAATAAAGTGAAAAGTAAAGTGAAAAAAAGCTATGTGTATATAGATATATATACACATAGCTTATATATATATCTAAATATCTATATATAGATATATAGATAGATAGATAATCTTTTTTGGGGGGGGTCTGGTAGTGGGCCTGAATTCTGGGCCTGGGCGCTGTCCCTCAGCTCTTCAGCTCAAGGCTAGCGCTCTACCACCTGAGCCACAGCACCACTTCCGGCTTTTTTCTTTTTGCTTATGTGGTGCTGAGGAATCGAACCCAGGGCCTCAAGCATGCAAGGCAAGCGCTTTACCACTGAGCCACCTTCCCAGCCCTATAATCTATAAGTCATATATATATAAATATATATATATAAATATAAATATATATATATATATATATATATATATATATATATATATATATATGGCCGGATCATTCTAGGCTATTTCTGCCTGAGGCAAAATTAATGAAGAATACAAACAGAGGTCTGTCATATTCTCAAACAGAGTACTGGCTGGTATCTATAGACCATCAGGCAGCTTCGAAGTGTGGAAGAAAATACTAGCATCCTATTGAGGAATATGAGAGGAGACATTCATCTTCCACACCTTCCCTTTAGTAAGGATGTTGACAAGCATATGATCTTCCCTGCTATAAACAATAAAACTTGAAAACCTTCCTGTATGGCACCATATCTGGAAGATATATTGGACCTCTGAGAAAGACAAGCTAGGTTAGAAAGTATGTATGTAGGATGTCTGAGATTGTCAATTAGATTTATCAACTTTAACCAAGAATATTTTTATCTAGACAATACACTGATTTACTAGTATTAGATAATTAATGAACATCAGAATTAGTTTTCAACATTTACACCTTAGATGTAGGCTCATTTTAGATCTTCACTGTAATATATAATTCCTACAATTGTCTATAGAGCAATACCAAGACACATTATCATTTAATTTCTATCACCAGATCCAGATATCCATAGAGAGTCAAACTAGTCAAGGATTCCTGGATAGAATTCTAAATGTAGTGTAAGATGAAAGTTCTTTTAAAGGTTCTTGTTAGGGTCAAAAACAAAAGATGATAAGCACCCATTTACCTCTAAGGATACTTAACTATGTCAAGGAAGATGGTTGAGAGCATAAAGATGTTTAAATGCTATGTAAACAATGTAGAGAATAAAGATTGACTGAAGTGGAAAAATAAAACTGTTTACCTCTTGAAGGAGTAAATAGGGCTTCTTACAATCTAACTGAAGTGTGTGTTTCACAGGCATAAATGGAATGCTTGATTAGGAAGATAAACCCAATAGTAATAATGTCACTTGCCTAACATTCCTGAGACCTCAGGTTTGATGTCCATGACTATTTAAAAATAAAACTTGTCCAATACTCCTCCAACTCTTCAATGAAATTGAAAGAGAAAGTTCACTACCAAACCCTTTCTATGAAGCTATCATAACCTTCATCCCAAAACCAGGCAGGGACTCATCAAAGAAAGAGAACTATAGATCCAGTTCTTTGATGAACATTGGTACAAAACTTCTCAACAAAATTTTGACCAATTGACTTCAAAAATTCAGTCAAAAATCATACACCACAATCAGGATTCATTTCAGGGATGCAAAGCTGGTTCAATATATGCTAACCAATTAACATAATTCACCACATCAACAAGAGCAAGGATAAGAACCACATGGTTATCTCAATAGATGCAGAAAAAGCATTTGACAAGATCCAATACCCCTTTATGATGAAGGTTGTGGAAAAATTAGGAATCCAGGGAACATAACTCAATATAATAAAAGCTGTATATGACAAACCTACAGCCAGCATTGTACTTAATGGTGAAAAACTAAAGCCATTTCCTCTAAACTCATGAATGAGACAAGGATGTCCACTCTCTCCACTGCTCTTTAATTTAGTATTAGAATGCCTATCTATAGCAGTAAGACAAGATTCAAACATAAAAGGCATCCAAATTGGGAAAGATGAGGTAAAAATCCTTCTTTGCAGATGACATGATCTTGTATTTAAAGAATCCCATGGATTCCACTTCCAAATTACTCAAGCTGATTCAAAACTTTGGCAAAGGGCTGGGATATAGCTCAGTGGCAAAGCGCTTGCCTAGCAAGTGCAACATCCTGGGTTCGATCCCCAGTACCAAAAAGAAAAGACAAAAAAAAACAGTTAAAAACAACCCAAATAAAAAAAACTTTGGCAAAGTGGCAGGTAGCAGGGTATAAAATTATCCCTCAAAAATCAATGGCTTTTCTGTATGCCAAAAATGAGAAGAGTTCAGCTAACATCAGGAAAGAAAGTCCATTCATAATAGCCCCAGAAAAAATAAAATACCCAGGAATTAACCAAAGAAGTGAAGGACCTCTATGATGAAAATATTAAACATCTGAAAAATTAAATCAAAGCAGAACTTAGAAAGTGGAAAAACCTCTCATGCTCCTGGATTGGAAAGATCGACATTGTGAAAATGGCAATACTTCCCAAGGCTATCTACAAAGTCAATGTGATACCTAACAATATTCCAACCTCATTCTTCAAGGAAATAGAAGAGGCAATCCAAAAATTCTATGGAACAATAAAAACCATGAATAGCAAAAACTATCCTTAACAAAAAGTACAGTGCTGGAGGAATATCAATACCAAATTTCAAACTCTACTACAAAGCCATAGTAATCAAAACATCTTGGTACGGGCACAAGAAGGGACCTCAGGACCAATGGAATAGAATTGAAAATTGAGAAATGAACTCACAGACCTACAGCCACCTAATTTTCCATAAGGAAACTAAAAAAAAATAGAATGGAAGAAAGACAGCCTCTTCAGTAAATGTTGCTGGCAAAATTAGCTAATCACCTCCACAACTATGTTTACTGCAGCATTATTTACCATAGCTAAGATACGTACATACATATATATGTATATATGCATGTATATACATATATATGTATATATACGTGTATATATGTATATATACATATAAATACATGTATATATATATATACGTATAGATAGATAGATAGATAGATAGATAGATAGATAGATAGATAGATAGATAGATAGATAGATAGATAGATAGATGCTGGCAAAATTGGTAATCACTGTATATATCACCCTGCACGGGAATCAACTCCAAATGGATCAAAGACCTTGGAGTCAAATCAGACACCCTGAAAACATTACAGAATGAGATGGGAGAAATCTTAGGTCTCCTTGGCACAGGCCAAAATTTTCATAATAGAGACCCTGAAAATATTACAGGATGAAATAGGAGAAATCTTAGGTCTCCTTGGCACAGGCTGCAATTTTCTTAATAGAGACCCAGAAACACAACAAATCAAAGAAAGGTTGGACAAATGGGATTGCATAAAGCTGCAGAGCTTTTGCATGGTAAAGGACATAGCTAGCAAGATCAAGAGAAAGCCCATACATTCAGAGATCTTCACTAGCCATAAATGAACAAGGGTCTCATATCTAAAATGTATTTGGAACTAAAAAAATTAAATCCCCCAACAACAATTCCTCAAAGAAACAACTGCCCGATACATAAATGGGCTAATGACTTAAAGAGAAACTTCTCTGAAGTAGAAATAAGAATGTCTAATAGACACATGAAGAAATGCTCAACTTCTCTAGCTATAAAAGAAATGCAAATCAAAACAACATTGAGATTCCATCTCACCCCCGTAAGAATGGCTATAACCAAGGACTCTAATAACAAAAGATTCTGGAGAGGATATGGCCAGGAGGGAACCCTACTGAATTGTTGGTGGGAGTATAAACTTGTTCAACCGTTTTGGAAAGCAGTATGGAGGTTACTCAAAAGACTCCACATAGAGTTCTCCTATGACCCAGCAATCCCACTTTTGGGCATTTACCCAAACGATCACAGAGAAGACCGTACTAAAGCTATGAACACAACTATGTTTATTGCAGCATTATTTATCATAGCTAAGATACATATATATATATATATATATATATCATATATATATGAATTCTATGCCTCCATCAGAAAGAATGACATCACCCCATTTGTTAGAAAATGTAAAGACTTGGAAAAAATTATATTAAATGAAGTAATCCAGGCCCAAAGAAAAATAGGCCCCTTAGTTTCCCTTATTTGCAATAACTAGCATATGTCTGGGACAAGCAGAGGATATGTATTTAAATGTTTTTTTCTTTCATGCATTTGTTTCTAACGCATCTATAAGATTATTTCTTTGTTGCTTTGTATGTTCCTCCCCCACAGTATAACCCCTGCTTTCACTGTATTTGATGTCGGTATAATTTGTGGAGGGGAAGGGGAAAAACAAGTCGTTTAAATAAGGATACAGGTGGACCCGTCGTAACAATGCGAAGTACAAGTTGTCATGTCGAAAACGAACTTTACAACTTTGGTGGGGGGTGGGGAAGGATTGGGTGGAGGGGTGGAGGGAGGCTGGGAAGGGATGGGAAGGGGAAACAAAGGAGGAGGCCACAATCTTTGATAAGAAATGTACTCATTTTCTTGCTCATGTAATTGTAACCCCTTTGTACAGTATTTTCACAATAAAAAAATGTAATAAAAAAAGTTGATGTTAAGCGAAATGAACCCAAGATAGGGACACAAGTGAACTTTTTTTTCTTTCTTGCTATTGTTTCTAATGTATTTATAAGGTACCATGTGATTTTTTGTTGCTTTATATGTTCCTCCTCCACAGTATAACCCCTGTTTTCACTGTATTTGAGGTTTGTGTACGTTGGGGAGGGGAAGGGAAAAACCAAATTGTTTCAATAGGGATACAGGTGGAACCTTTGCAACAATTAGATGTACAAGAAGCAATGTCGAAAAAGGAACATTACAATCTAGGCACAGGAGGCCGCGGGGTGGGGTGTGGGGAGGGTGTTGGGAGGCAGTGTATTTGAGAAGGTGGGAGAGAAGTGATGGTAGGGGAAGGGATGGTAGGGGAAAATCAAAGGAGGAGCCAGCAATGCTTGATAAAAAGTGTACTCATTACCTTGCTCATGTAACTGTAACTACTGTGTACAGTATTTTCACAATAAAAACTTATTAATACTAAGAATAAAAAATAAAACTTGAAAAAAAGGATAATGCAATGGAAAAGGAGGCAAAGAAACAGAAGGAAGACAGAAGAGAAGAATAAAGAAGAGGAGGAGGAAAAGGTAGAAGAAAGGAAGAAAGGATGATAAAAGAACCAAAATAAATAATGTAATTTAAAATGGGAAAATACTTAGACATTTTTAAAAGGAGACATATAAACAAATAACAGATACCTGAAAAAATATTTACCATCACTAATTATCAGAGATTTGAAAACTTTAGCTGCCACTCTTAAAAATACTGTTAAATTATTCTTAATCTAAAGCAGAGAACAAATATATTTAGCATTACTACATTAGTGTCAGTTATTAAATGAAATCATGAGCCAAAACTTTGAGAATTTAAAATGTATTCACAGAGATATTTTTAGGTTTATTTATTACATAATTGGGACAAATGATTTTTTTAGAATCCAAAAGCCATTTTAAATGTTTCTGTAGATTTATAACCTGTTCAAAAGCACACCTTATGAACATTTCGTAAAAAAAAAATTGTACTATGCTATCATATATACTGAAGTATCATTTTATTTGTATGTTAATGAAAGAAGAAAAATGAAAAAGGATACTCCATTATCATACACAGTTGCATTTAGTTTTAGATAAAACAGAGGATACAAATTTTCCAAGGAAAACTGAAGCTTTTTATTATGTGATGCTGGAGCCACAAACAGTTGTGTTCACAGTCCTGAAATTCTAAAGTACAATGATGATAATGCAAAGTATTCGTTTCATTTTTTACCTTTTATTCAAGACCCTAGTTCTCTGCCTACCTTATTTTCACAGTCCTGAGTCAAGCACTTATTGTCATATATCTCATTAACAGAGAATGCTATTCAAGCTAGGTTCATGCTATGAACCTAGGATTTAGGCACGAGAGACTTTGATATTTATCAGTACAACTGTTTCATTGTACATTGGTTCATCAGTATATAAATTAATAGTTTGCCAGTTAATTAGCCCAAAATAATTGTTTCTTTGGAGAACTTAGTAAACTTAATATGTAGTGACTGGCTAAAATATTTCAAACATGACATCCTTTCTCCCCCAGAATTAATGGAGGTATGAATTTGATTGACCAATGTGTTTCTGACACACACAGGTATCAATGAACAGATTTGATTACAAAAAAAATTGTCCTAAAGCTTTGATTTCAAAATCTGCCTTTGGGAATATAGCCATATTTGCCCTCCTCTTCCATGAAAAGCACTTTGAAAACATCTAAAGCCAAGATTGCGTAAGTTCACAGAACAGGTCGTCTGAGGATTTAGTTTCTACTTGCTGATAAATTTCTGTGTCACAGAATTTGAAGAGGTTACTTGTCTCCTAGAACCTTTCAAATTTGGTGACTGTCTTGCTGTCAGCTACCTCCAATATTACAGATCTACTAAAAGACTGTGTCAAAACAGCAATGAGACAGAAAGGTTGAAGTGGCTCTGGGGAGCGAGAAGGGTGTCTAGAAAGGCTCAAATGGAAATAGAGTTTTAACTTAGAAAGCAAGTGAACCTCTTCCAGGTGAGCAGAGTTATTAAAGAAAAAAAATCAACCAATTTAAAATTATATAGATTGATTTATGGAATATTTTTTCAAGAAATGAAAGTATACCTGAATCTTAAGTATTTTTGTTTAAAAACCTGTGTAAACTTAGGTTGATAAAAGCATATGTGGTATGCTTTGGAAGTTTTAATACATTTTTGTGCACAGTTCAGAAAAACAATTTTTATTATACAACTTCCCCTACCCAACACAAAGAAGGCATAAAATAATATCTGTATGTTAAAAATCAATACAATATTTAATCTAACATTAACTCTTCCCTTGGTATAGCTTATTCTATCTATTTGAATATTTGTCGTGGATTTACATATATATTAATAAAGCACATATTTTGAAAAATGATGGCTGAGAGGATTTAACTGGCTTTGTTGATGTGCAGCTGATGGGTAGAAAGAGTAATCAAACCACTGGCAATTAGTGGAGGTGGCTTATGTTAAGGGATGACCTTTATTCTTGTTCATAAGAGGACCTACAACAACACATGCCAAAGGGACACTATTTCTAGATAGCAAAGTAAAAGTGTGAATGCTGCTTGATATAGGGCCTCAAGCCATTCGCCTCATTTTTTTGTGCATTTTGAATAATGAGAACTGAATTTCCATGTTTATTTGAACTTCAGATTGTGTTGGTAGTCTTAGAGAAATGCACTGGCAGTTAGACTTAATAGGGAAGCTAATATGTGAGTTTGAATTGTAGTCACAAAAATAAGTAAAATGAAGGTAAACTTAAAATTGATAAGAATGCATCAACACTATGTCAAAAATGCTAGGAAAGTCAATTCAGAATTAATTGAAAAATACTTATGGCATATGTTACTTTCACAAATAATAGATTTAAATATACCATTTCTATCCTGCACAAATATATATGATATCATTTACCCATTACTTATATTTAATTTCCCTCTATTTGTCCCCTTTCCTTTCCCTAGAAGTCCTTTCATTGTAATAATTTACATTTCCCCTAGATTCAAAAATATAAGCAAAAACATATTATGCATGACTTTCTGAAGGTCTGGCCTAGAACTTTCTTTATAGCACACGGCTGACCTTGAACCTCTGACCATCCTGTCTCACCTTTGAGTGCTGGGATTAGAGGCATGTACCATAAACCCAGCAATATTTTACTTTTTATTACTATTATATCATTGAAATATGGATTTAATCTTACATTTTATCTTACATTATTGGTCATCTTAATTAGTATCAATTACTCACTAGCCACATGTGATTTGTCACACATGATAGTATGCCTCTAAAGGATAGGGAATCGTGGGAGGGATGTTGTAGAACAGTGTTTGTAAGGTTACTTTAACTTTTCAAAAGGTATGTCTTAGTAACTCAGAGTAGAAATGGAACAAGATTGGAAGTCAGGATAGAAAGAGGATTATTATACTGGCCTAGGAAAGGAATGATGAGTGTATGACTTTACCATTAGCTTTGTGGATTGTGAGCTGGAGAGACTGAAAGGAGAGCGAGTAAAATTATCTATAGGAAGTCAGTAGTGATGTATAAGTATCTAGGGGCACAGTAGGCGAGGAAAGAGAGAAAGGGATGAGCCTGAGATGCTAGTCAGGCTCAGGCTTGCATAAGTAGTGAGTAGAGACCCAGGTGTTAATCATCAAAGTAATACGTCCAGGACATGAGGCATGGTGAAACTCTGGTTATATTTTTTTTCTTTTTTTAATTTTAATTTCAATTTTTATTGTGAAAATACTGTACAGAGGGGTTACAATTATATGGGCAAGATAATGAGTACATTTCTTGTCAAGCATTGTAGCCTCCTCCTTTGTTTCTCCTTCCCATCCCTTCCCATCCTCCCCCCCCCCGCCCCCCACCCAATCCTCCTCTCCCCCCCACCAAAGTTGTAAAGTACGTTTTTCCATGTAACAACTTGTACATTTCATTGTTGCAATGGATCCACCTGTAAACTCCGGTTATTTTTAAGTCACTTTAGTATATTTGTTGCATTCATTTGGCCTGAGATGCTCCTTGATTTAGAAAAATTTGATTTGAATCTAGACTTGGAAACACTTTGGTAATTTAGAAATGAAAGTAATCTTATAATTTGTTTGATACAGGCTTTCCTTTCCAAAATGAATCTAGAGGTTTGATTTAGAACCTGTCCTATAACATGGTTCTCCTGATATGGACCAATTTTAAATGTACATACAGAAAAAAATGAGAGTTTGGGTAGCAGACGATTTTTTCAAGGTTTTCCAGTTTAGACTAAGCTTAAACTAAACTTTGTCTTGCTTAGTACTTTTCTCACTTGTGGGGATTTCCTTAAAATTCTATTCTCTCTGTTGAGCTCACTATTATATCATTTGATCAAATTTCCCTGAATTTCACCTAAAATCTCTAAAATCTCTAAACTTTCATCTTCACAGTCTTGTATCACATCTGTAAGATTAGGGCCATCTTTTTGTGAAAACTGATACCTCTCTCCCTGTCCCTCTTCCTCTCCCCCTCTCTCTCTCCCTCTCTCCCTCTCTCCTTCTCTCCCTCCCTCCCCCACTCATTTGTCTGGCTTGCACCTGCTTTTCCCTCCTTTCCCGATCAATGTGTTGTTCCATTTGCCTTTTGCAATCAATATTTTCAGATGCTTCCCGTGTATGTGCTCTGCAAAAACTCCCCTTGGTTATTTGTGCTCTATATCTTTGCTTGAAAGCTGCATTTTGCTATTCGTGGATCTGGGTAGGAAAAAAAAATCATTTTTAGCTTTGGATAATATACATGAGAACATATACTAAGTAGTTCAGTTTTTTCCCCACTATGATAATATATTTATTTTTGTAGAATTATCTGTATCAAAGATCTGATATGCAATGATAGCTTAAAACACTAATGGAAATAATATTAACAATTACCTTTGTGGGAGAAGAAGCTGTTTTTACATGTGTGTGAAAGTTTATATAAGTTTTGTGTAAATAATTTGCTTTGTGCTATCTCACTCTAATTTAATGAAGAAAATTTAAACAAATACGAGGCAGGCTATCATAATGGAGACATGTGTTAGTCACCTTCATTGGTATTCTGACCAAATATGTGACAGAAAGAACATAAAAGAGGAAAAATTTCTTTCTTTCTTTCCTTTTGTCTATCCTTCCTTCCTTCCTTCCTTCCTTCCTTCCTTCCTTCCTTCCTTCCTTCCTTCCTTCCTTCCTTCCTTCCTTCTTTCTTTCTTTCTTTCTTTCTTTCTTTCTTTCTTTCTTTCTTTCTTTCTTTCTTTCTTTCTTTCTCTTTCTCTCTTTCTTTCTTTCTTTTTCTTTCTTTTCTCCTAGACATGGAACTTAAGCTCTTGGCCTGAGCACTGTTCCTGAGCTCTTTTACTTAAGGCAAGCACTCTACCACTTTGAGCCACAGCACTAGCTGTGTTTTTTTCTGGTGGTTAATTGGAGATGAGTCTCAGGGACTATCCAGCACATTGAAAACATTTCTTTTCAGTCATATTTTCAAAGGTAGCATTCAATGTAGCCTAGTTCCAATGCTCTGGGCCCGAAGCAAAACTGAAAAAAGTGGAGAGCACATGTTAAAGCAAAACTACTCATCTCTTGGTGGTCAGTAAGAAGGAAGAGAACAGACAGTGAGAGTGAGACAGAGAAAAAGGCAGACATACAGAGAGACAGGGAGACACACAGAGAGAGACAGAGAGAGGATGAGGACAAGGTCAATACTTTCCGGGAATGCCACCAGAGACTTATTTCTTCCGAATAGGTCCCATCTTCTGTTCCTACCATTTCCCACAAGCACCAGCATATTTGAAGTTCCATGAAGGAACTCCTCCCTCACCCCCATGAAGTCAATGAATGAAGTCAATTGATGGAGGCGTATTTGAAACACTGTTGAAGAAGTCAGAACTCATGATCTCATCATTTCCCCAAGCTCCAGCTCAGAATAGTGCTGGCAACCATCAGCCTTTTGAGAGACACTGAATATCTCACATTAATCACTCAAGCAAGCCTAAAGATGCACATTTTACATTTGTTAAATAAGGATTGACATGCAATCACAGTTTTGAAAAAAATGATTATTAATTGTTCAACAGCAATGGAAGAAACACTGATAATATACAAATAGAAAAATGAAAAATAGAAAGAACATGGAAATTGTCCAGGCTACTCTTGTTTTTGAAAATTAACTTTACTGAGAATGTCAACACAATGAAGAAACTTAACCAAGGAGCTTCCATTTCACACTGCTCATTATTTCTCATATTAGTGTTCAGTGTTTCATGGAAGCAATACTTTTTCAAGAACAACTTACAGGTTAAAATATCAGAACTCAAGATGACTCTGTCATTCTATGTATGACTTCAAAGGCATAACTTACCTAGATACATTTTGTTTTTTAAAGAGACCTAATGATCATTATCTCTGAATTTTTCATTCATCTCTCAGATTCTGAGAGATGAGACAAAAAAATTTTAGTATATACTCAAGATGAAGAGAATTTGTAAGATGTTGCTAAAAGTAAAGCTGCTTTTTTCATGTACTTGGTATCTGTATAACTTAGCATTTCTCAAAAACTCTAGCCATAAAATAATTAAATGACTATTACAAAGTTCATTGACACATCTTTACTAAAAATGTCCAATGATATGCACAAATTTAAAACACATACCATTACCACAAGAAAAAATGCATTTGTAACTCAAAATTGGCACTTATTAAAAACAGAAAGTGGTTAATTAAATTATTAAGTAGATGTCCATATTAAATTTATTTTCAATTTTTCATGACAAATTAATTTTCTCTCTCCTTGATGATTGGACCCAAATAAGTTGTTAGACAGATTTTTTTCACTTAACCTTTTCTATAAGGGTGGCTAACATCTCAAAACAAACTAAGTACTTCTATTGAAGAAAAAAAGCATTATTTTAATGTGTCTTTAAATGAGCACATTCATGCAGCATTAAACCTTTTGTAAAGCTTCCCAGAATTGTCTTGGCAATATAAACCTATTTACTGAGAGGAAGTGGATTCAGACATTCTTTTGATGGAAGGAATTAGTGGTCTCACTAATGACTCATCAATTGTTGAGTTAAGTACAGATTTAAACCAAGAATGATTGCTTAGGTGCATGGCTTAATTTCCAGCTTATGTTCTCAGACAAGGCACTATACATTATTACAATACTGCACTAAGCAGCATACAAATGTTATATTCTTGCCTATAACATAGTCCTTTAGAAAAAGAATACCCTTGAAAGTCTAATATACACATTTATTGTACCTTGTACCATTTTGTATGTCATAGGAAAAAGTGTATATGTCTGTCTTGCAAAGATCATATCTGGTAAGCATCCACATAATATATTTATGATTATTCCACTTTAAGTTATAACACTGAATAAATTTAATCCTTGAGGGCCCTAATTTTCTGTTTTATTACACATTCTTACTTGATTACTTAAAATGTTAGAATCTAATTAAGCCTCTTGAGACCACAGAATACAATTTATTATATTCAAGCCTAAACTTATTTTTAAAACTTCTTTATTATTTTGTCAATAAATTTTACACACACTTAAAATAACTACCTTAATAAGAGAAAAGCATTTTCAACAGTCATATTCCATTAGTGTTCTTAGAGAGGTGTCATATATTAAAAGTATAGATAATCACATTTTTCATAAACATTTTTTTCTTCAGAAAAACTGAGGAAAGCATAAAATCTGTACACATATATTTCTCTATGTGTAATGAGTGGTGGGATGAACTATTAAAACCAGTTTAAAATTCTTACCAAAATAAGCAAAACAACTCTCTAATATATATTGTGTGTGTAATAGTTTTTGTTTTCTCTATTTTCTTCATTGTATTCAAATTACTATTGTGTTTTATATGGTAAGATCAGAGGATATACTTTTTCCTGAACAGATACTCTAAAACCACAACTTTATTTTAAAATATATATCTTTATAATTAACAGTATGAAATATATGTCTACAAATATTATAGCAGTAGTATTCACCATATCCAAAATATGGAATTAGCTTATATGCCCATCAACTGACAATGTGATGAATGGTGTACTACCTAGGATGGTTAGAATCTGTGATCAAGTTAAGCAAATTAAGTCAGACTCAGAATTTCAAATATTGTTTAGTCATTGTCATATATAAAATGCAGCCCTTTAAAAAAGTGAATGGAATGAATGTAAAATAGTTTCTGTTTGGGACTGAGTACTAGTCAGAGGAAGATGAAGACAAAGAGAATGCAGGAGATGAACACAGTATATGTGTATGGCATTAAAACAATGAAATCCATAGTTTAAAACACTGCACCAAACCCCCTCCCTGGTTTTATAACTGATATATGTGAGTTAAAATAACTTAAAATTTATACAAAACTTTTAAATTTAAATTGATGCTTTGGCAATCCAAATATTATAAATATTCTCTAAGTAATGTTCTCTACTATAAACAAAATTATGAAAACAAAAATTTTGATGATGAAGTAAAAAAGAAGGGGAATGAAGAAAATTGGGGGAATGGAGAAAGGGAAAGAATTGGCTTCATTGAGTATTGGTTTATATTTAGTGGAATGCTATTAAAATCCACCTTGTAACGAATTCTTTCCAATCCAAATCTGAAAATAATGCACTTTAAGGAAATCATAGAGAAACAGACATATGTTTTTCTGGTTGTGTGTAGGTAAAGAGTTAATCTGCAGGGTATCCTGAAAAGTCCAAAATTTGTGTATTTTATGAATACTACTTATCTCACCAATGAATAGGCTAAAAAGTGTTATGAAAGTAAATTTACACAAATCTTCAAAGGCTTCTCATTACAGCAGTATATAATGAGAGAAATGGGTTGGGAGGGATTGGGGAAAATGTTGAAAGTAAGCCACTGATCAAAATATGTTATATTCATAGACTGCTTTGTTAAATGACAACTCCTTTATATAGCTACGTGCAGATAAAACATAATTAAAAATAACAAAATATTCAAAATCTGTAATTAAATCATAAAGGATTAGTTATATTATCTCCACATAAGGTGATGCTAAATAACTTTGTAAGTAGATTTTATATGGTTATGTAAACAACATCTAAGACACATGGTGGGTGAAAAGAAATAAATTATATTTCATGTATAAAATAGTTTGTATTATTTCAAAAACTCAGAGACATGCTTTGTGTGTATATAAAACTTATCATGATACATAGGAAATATTTTTAAGACATTGAGTAAGGATTTGAAAAGTTTGATTTGAGATCAAGGGCCTTTGTGTTATACTTCCACACTCATTTTTTTTCATAAAGTTTAGTATCAATTTGTATTCATAAAACTTCTATGGCTTAAAATAAATATAATTGAGAGGAATTTTCTGCTGGTTTCTGAAGACAAAGAAGAGTTCTCTTTATTCTAAATTTAATTGGCATATTGTACTATTGGGAAGTTAGAATGAGAAGAGCAAACAAGAGGTGAATGATTATAGTTTTCTTTCTAGGGAATGAAGTTTATAAAAAAATATTCTGAAAGCTTTGTAATGAGATCCATGAAAAAAAAATGGCAGGATTTAGTGCTACGTAGTTGAAGGGGCTATTTCAAGTAGAATATACTTCCAAAATTGAGTGTATAACCAAATGTAGCCAACAAAGCTGAAATAGATAAAATGGTTTGAGAGGCTGACATTGGGTTTATCCACAAGCCTGTGGAGGGGGCTCATAAAACATGACTTCTCAATGGCTCTCCCAGAGACCATGAGTATTCTCTAACATGCTACAAAACATGGCAGCATTTAACATTTAAAAATTAATTCAAATCATTAATCTTTAGTAATGGTTGTTCCTTGGCACAGAGCAGTGATGAATGGTGCAAAAACATATGTCTGGTGATAGAGATGTCAGCTAGCTGCACACAGTATTCCTAGTTAAAAAGAGACAATTCATGGATCCTTTAGGAGTAATTAGCTGTTTTATATTTTTGAAGTATCATACTCAGAGGTCTTTACTGTAGATCCCTCCATGTACCTATTCAACTGTAAAAGTGTTAAATCACATATATCTTTCTGTGCTTGTAAATTACAGGTTAGTTCACTTTCGAATTTATACAGTGAGTAATTGAAGAATAATCCAATACCTTCAGAATGAATCCACAAATTTAAAATTTTGAATTTAGCACAGATGAAGATGAAGTCACTACTGAGTGTAGACCATGTTAATAAGCTTTAAATACCTAGAAGATATTTTGTCTGAGCAGCTTCTAGAACAGTCTCTCTATTACTGCCAATCTTTCAACAGCAGAATCTGTGTCATGGTCCTTCCTGCATGTTAGTTAAGAGTTACTGAAAATTTATTCAGTTTTCTTGAAAAATAAAAACAAGAAAAACAACAAAAAACACACACACAAAAACTTCTTTTTCACCAGGCTTTATCAACCGTTAAAATAAAATAAGTTTGTGTGTATTGGATAAAAGTCAGACTTGTATCATCTGCCCATAGCTGGCTAAACATAGTTGTGAACAACTAACCAAAAAAATAAAACTAAATTTAAAAAATACAATAATTTTCCACTTTAGTAAGGTAACATATCCAATAGAAATATTTTATAGCTTACTCAAAGTTAGATCAAGTTTAAAATCTAACATAAACATTTTATCTTTTCCAAATGTCAAGAACATTGAATCATTCTAACACAAACTTAATATAGATGTGAGGCCAGGGCAAAGGAAATATTTGAGCTGTGTTGCGTGCCTGGTAATACTGCAGAATCCCAGATCCTAGCTAATGTCTGTAGGTCTCATTGCCCTTATATTTTATTTTATTAGAAAGATGAAAAAAAGATAATAAGGTTTCTCAGTGTCTGGAAATACTTTTCTGACTACATAGATGAAGTCATATTTTCACTTTCTAAACTTTGACTTACTGATTTTTCCATAGCCAACACTTTCATATCAAACGAATACTATAATTTTGAATTTTTTGCTAAAATCTGTACCAAAAATATGTTACTGTCTTAAGAGGCAAGTCCTTATAATATTCACTTTTCAAAAAGTAGTCAACTGACATTAATAAGCAATTTATTTATTTATTTTGTATATTTTTTATTGTAAAAATACTGTACAGAGGGGTTACAACTACATGAGTAATGAGTACATTTCCTATGGAGCATTGTTACCTCCTCCTTTGTTTTTCCCCTACCTCCTTTGTTTTCCCTTCCCTCCCCACTTCCCCAACTTCTTTCTCCTCCCCCATCCCCGCAGGTTGTAAAGTTCATTTTCAAGATAGTGTCTTGTACATCTCATTGTTACAATGGGTCCACCTGCATCCTTATTTCAGGACTTTTTATTTTCCTACCTCAAATTAGAAAAATGTATATACAAGATGCAGGGCACCAGAATCAAATACAGTGTGTTAATTACAAATTTCTAGTTCAGGTTTGTAGATCAGTATTTATCATAAAGGGCTAGTGGATTTCAGTCACAAGTATTTTACAACTTATCATTGTTATTCAATCTGACAGAGGCTTCCCTTGGTAATGTATTAAACTCTTTTATTCTATGACACAAAACTGGTTATGAATTGTATAAATGTTGATATATGAATATAAAATTGATATCTAGTTAAAGATAATAGCTTGATTTTCCATTTTAAGTATTACTTTTTCAAATTAAATACAACAAAAAGTAATGCTGAATAATATAAAACAGACATATGCTTTTATTGTCTTAATCTTGTAGAATTTTTTTCTGTCATGAACTTGCAGAAGTTTTTTCTGTACTGAGCTCAAACTCAGAGCTTTGTGCTCTCTCAGATTGCTTGCTCACACTTGAATCACATCTCCAGCCTGGCTAATTGGAGAAGAAATTCATGAATATTTTGCCCAGGCTGATTTTGAACTGCAGTAATCCAGGTCTCAGATTTCTACATAGCTATGAATACAACGGTAAGCTACCAGTACTTATTTTGTAGATTAGCACTTTGTTAGAAACAGATTGTTAGATAATTTCATATGAAACTCAATGCAATATGATAGCAATTGAGAGTAGAAATGTAACAGTAATTTATTTTCACTCCTGATGCTGTAGTTATACTATTAAATATGAGATGGTTAAACAAGGTAGGTACCCTTTCAACTAAACATAAATTACCCAGAAATGACAGTTATTAACTATTTGTATGTTTTCATTGAAAACAATTGAAACAATTCCAAACATAGATCATGCCAAAGAACTTTGTTGCTTAGAGTTAGAGCTGGAAAACAGTTGCTTTTTGAAGTCTTAGAACAACAATATGTTTTCTAAATGTGGTAGTCTGTGTGTTCCACAAGGATTAATTGCTAGTAATCCCTATGAAAATGTTAACTCTAAAACCCTTGAGAGTATGCACCTCATAAACTACCTCTTTCAATACCAACATACACATTTCCTCGTGACTAGAAATGCTTCTGTGGTAGGCTCAGAATTGTGCTATCTTCAGGAACTTCACTGGTTTCTTCTTGGCTGAAGATTTTCTTACCTTTGTTAGGGAGCATAGGTATATGATTGAGTTATATACTGGGGCTATAATACCTACTACTAATTATTACTTTATGTCCTTGAGGGCTGGGAAATAAGTATAGGAAGAAGACCTATGCAACCAAGTAAAGAAGCATCTATCAGAGAAGAAGTAGCAAAAAGTAGTTCGAAAAAAATGACAGGTATTTAGAGGAAATTTCAGAAACTGGAGGTATAAAGCTGAGTAGCAGGAACTATAAAGCCAATTCTGTCTTTTAGGTCAGATAGATAGTTATGTATACCTTGTTATTGAAGTAAGGATGAAAAAACAGTATACTTTTTAAGAAAAGTGGTTGGATTTCCAAGTGCCTATAATAGTTAAATAAAACCGTAAGAATCATGAAAAGAGAATATGTGCCATGTTTCTCTTATCAAGACTCAAGAGGAGAGTTTTACTCATAGGATACAGTGTAAACTATCATCAAGAGGATTTGTTCATATCATAATAAAACTAGAATTCCATGTAGCACCATAAATATAGGTCAAAAATAAAAATTAATCAACAAGGGAAAGCAAGAAATGTGAATGCCAGCTGACACCCCTGGCTGCAATGGATGAAAGTGGTCCAGCTCATACAAAATCTACGATTGATTCTCATTTACTGGGAAGAATTTTATTAAACCCAAAGGGAAAGTTAAAGGATAACTGCTCTTATCAAAATCAAAACAGTAGGAATGAAAATCCCACTGGGGAAACAAATATTTTAATAATCTATTATATATCCACAGCAGTAGCACTGCTGCAAAATGTCACGGATAACCAAGCTACTAAAACCTTTAATTTCCACACTGCTTAGGCTAGCATTCTAAATCATACAACCAAAAGATCCCTAGAGCCCTGTGCTATGAAATCCAAATTCATTTCCAGAAAGTTCATTGCTGTAACTTTACCATTCAAAAGATACTTTAGCTAGTTTGACAGTATTGAAATACGTTTTATGGTTTCTTCCCTCTGTTACATGTTCTGTGAGAAACAGAAAAAATATGACTACACAGGCTGATTTAGGCATATACTTTTAAATTGCTAGTAAGACCTAGGAGTAACATAAGCCAATGTCTATCAAATGATTTTTCAGCATCTATTGAGATGATCATGTGGTTCTTGTCCTTGCTCCTGTTGATGCGTTGAATTACATTAATTGACTTGTGTATATTGAACCAGCTTTGCATCTCTTAGAAAGGATGACATTGGCCCATTCATAAGGAAATGGAAAGACTTGGAAAACAATTATAGTAAAAAAGAATATTATAATATATTGTATTATAGTATAGTATAGTAAGCCAGACCAAAAGAAACAGGCTGCATCGTTTCCCTCATTTGTAGTAATAAGAATCTGCCTATAAATCTAAGCACAGTGAATAATAATTCAAATAATTACTCTTGGACATGATCAACTAAACAGTACTCTATACATGCACATACTGAGAGCAAAGAAAGTATTTTTAGGAGAGTATCACAAGGAATCAATAACTATGTACATATGAATGTATAAAACGATGATTATGGAAATGAATGCCAAGAAATGGAAGCAAGATGTTTTTTATTGTTTTGTGAGTTTTTAATTATATTTTATTTTTAACTGAAAAGGTGATGAGCAGGGAGGTTACAGTTCCATAGGTAAGTCCCTCTAATTTGGGAGGGAATGGGAAATCACAGAAACAATGGGAAAAAGGGTGAACCAACTCAACAGTGATACTCATTGGACACTATGTTGGAAATAAACTATACAACTTGGGGGAAGGGGAGACAGGAGGGGAAAAACCGGGAAAGAGTGAGGGAGTGGGTGAGACTATTCCAAAGGAAATGTACTCATTCCCTGAATTATGTAACTGTAACCCTTCTGTACATCACATGTATAATAAAAATTTAAAGAAAATATCTATCAAGTCATTTGGATGATACGCAAGTGCCTATTGGACAATTTCAAAAGCCCCAAATAAAATCTGATAAAGTATTTATCAATAATTCCTTAAAGAAACCATTTAATATTAGTAAACTGATGCCTTACAGAAAATTTCTGGTGAACCACTAAATGATGAGAAAAAGAATACATACATGAAGAAGTTCTCATCATTATTAGCCTTTCTTTTTAGTGATTGTATTTCTTTTTTTTATTTTGAAAATATCGTAGAGAGGGGTTACAATTACATGAGCAAGGTAATGAGTACATTTCTTATTAAGCATTGTTTACTCCTCCTTTGTTTCTCCTTCCCATGTCTTCCCATCTACCTCCTAACCACCCCATCCCCTCCCCACCCCACCCCCATGGCGCCAAAGTTGTAAAGTTCGTTTTTCAACATCTCATAGTTGCAATGGGTCCACCTGTATTCCTAGTTAAACGAGTTGTTTTTTCCCTACCCCTCCCCAAATTATACCAACATCAAATACAGTGAAAATAGAGATTATAAGGACATGTAAATCAAAACATCACTGACAGTGATGCCAGTCAGAATGACTATCAGCAAGAAAACAAAAAACAAAACAATAACAAAAAAACTGGCAATGATAAGAATAAAAGGGACCTATCCATACATTTAGGAATGTAAATTAATACAGCTTTTAAAGAAATGAACATGGAGGTTTCTTATAAAATTAAATCTATACCATATTGAACAAAATATGGAATCAGAATGGTTGTCCATCAACTAATGAATCCATATAGAAAATGTGGTTTATATACAAAATTAAGTATAATTAGGCATCAAGAATAATGAAATTGTGTTCATTGAAGACAATGATGGAAGTAGATATTATTGTCCTATGCAAAGAAGCCAGAGTAAAAAAGACAAATACCATATTTTCTCTTTTTGCAAAATTTAATTGAAATTATTCTACAAGTAGTTAACCAATTTTGCCAGCACCATTTACTGAAGAGGCTGCCTTTCTTCCGTCCTATTTTTTTAGTTCCCTTATGGAAGATTAGATGGCTATAGGTCTGTAGGTTCATTTCTGGGTTTTCAATTCTATTCCATTGGTCCTGGGGTCTGTTCTTGTGCCAGTACCAAGCTGTTTTCATTACTACGGCTTTGTAGTAGAGTTTGAAATTGGGTATTGATATTCCTCCAGCACTGTTCTTTCTGTTAAGGATCGTTTTTGCTATTTGGGGTCTTTTATTGTTCCATATGAATTTTTGGATTGCCTCTTCTATTTCCTTGAAGAATGAGGTTGGAATATTGATAGGTATGTCACTGAATTTGTAGATAGCCTTGGGAAGTATTGCCATTTTCATGATGTTGATCTTTCCAATCCAGGAGCATGGGAGTTTTTGCCACTTTCTAAGTTCTGTTTTGGTTTCCTTTTTCAGGTTTTTAAAGTTTTCATCATAGAGGTCCTTCACTTCTTTGGTTCAGTTAATTCCTAGGTATTTTATTTTTTGAGGGGCTATTACAAATGGAGTTGCTTTCCTAATTTCAGCCACACTTTTCACTTTGTTTAGCATAAAGAAAAGCCACTGGTTTTTGAGGATTAATTTTATACCCTGCTAATTTGCCAAAGTTTTGAATCATCTTCAGTAATTTGGGAGTGGAGTCCATGGGATTCTTTAAATACAAGATCATGTCATCTGCAAAGAGGGAGAGTTTTACTTCTTCTTTCCCTATTTGGACTCCTTTATGTTTGCATCTAGTATTAATTGTTGTAGCTAGGCATTCTAAAACTACATTGAAGAGCAGTGGAGAGAGTGGACATCTTTGTCTCCTTCCTGAGTTTAGAGAAAATGGTTTGGTTTTTCACCATTGAGTACAATGCTGGCTGTAGGTTTGTCATATACAGTCTTTATTGCATTGAAGAATGTTCCATAGATTCCTAATTTTTCCAGAACCTTCATCATAAAGGGATGTTGGATTTTGGAATGCTTTTTCTGCATATTCAGATAACCACGTGGTTCTTATCCTTGCTCTTGTTGATGTGATGAATTTTAATTGATTTGCATATATTGATCCAGGTTTGCATCCCTGAAATGAATCCTGTTTGATTGCAGTGCATGATTTTTTGGATGAATTGTTGAAGTCGATTGGCCAAAATTTTGTTGAGAAGTTCTGCATCAATGTTCATCAAAGAAATGGGTCTATAGTTCTCTTTCTTTGATGAGTCCATGCCTGGTTTTGAGATGAAGATTATGATGGCTTCATAGAATGAGTTTGGTAGTGAACTTTCTCTTTCAATTTCATTGAAGAATTGGAGGAGTATTGGTGTGAGCTCTACTTTGAAGGCTTTATAGAATTCCACTGTAAATCCATCTGGTCCTGGACTTTTCTTAGATGGGAGGTCTCTTATTGCTGTTTCTATTTCAATGCTTGATATGGACCTGTTAAGATGGTTTAACTCATCTTGGTTTCGTTTCAGCATGTCCATTTCTGCCAAGTTCTTAAACTTATTAGCATAAAGGTTTGAGAAGTATTCCCTTAAAATGTTCTGAATTTTGGTTGTTTCTGTGGTGATGTTTCCATTCTCATCTCTGGGTTTATTTATTTGGGTGTGTTCTCTTCTTTTTCTGATAAGATTTGCTAAGGGTCTGTCAATTTTGTTAATTTTTTCGAAGAACCAACTCTTTGTTTTGTTGATTCTTTCTATGGTGTTTTGGATTCTAATTCATTTAATTCCGATTTAATTTTGTTTATTTCTTTCCGTCTACTGGATTGGAGTTTAGCTTGCTGCTCCTTTTCAAGGAGGTTCAGCTGTCTCATTAAATTGTTGGTTTCAGATCTCTCCAATTTGTTGATGTAGGAACTCAGAGCTATAAGCTTGCTTCTGAGTACTGCCTTTGCTGTGTCCCAGACGAGCTGGTAGTTTGTGTGTTCATTTTTGTTGAATATCATGAACAGTTAAATTTCATTTCTAATCTTCCATGACCCACTGGTGGTTCAACAATGTGTTGCTCAGCCTCCATGTGTTACAGGACTTTCTTTATTGGCTTTTGGTGTTGAGTTCTAAAATGCTCCTTAACAGAAAGAACAGTGCTGGAGGAATATTAATACCAAATTTCAAAGTCTACTACAAAGCCATAATAATCAAAAACAGCTTGGTGCTGACACAAGAACAGATCTCTGGACCAATGGAATAGAATTGAAAACCCAGAAATGAACCTACAGACATATAGCCATCTAATCTTCAATAAGGGAGCTAAAAAAATAGAATGGAAGAAAGACAGCATCTTCAGTAAATGGTGCTGGCAAAATTGGTTAACTACTTGTAGAAAACTAAAGCTAGATCCTTATATATCACCCTGCACCAGAATCAACTCCAAATGGATCAAAGACCTCAGAGTCAAAGCAGAGACTGACAACATTACAGGATGGAATAGGAGAAACCCTAGGTCTCCTTGACACAGGCCAAAATTTTCTGAATAGAGACCCAGAAACAAACACAACAAATCAAAGAAAGGTTGGACAAATGGGATCGCTTCTGCATGGAAAAGGACATAGCCAGCAAGATCAATAGAAAGTCTGTGGATTGGGAGAAAATCTTCACTAGCCATACAAAGGACAAGGGTCTCATATCTAAAATATAACTGGAACTCAAAAAATTAAATCCCCCAACAACAAATCCTCAAAGAAACAACTGCCCAATAAATAATTGGGCTACAAACTTAAAGAGAAACTTTTCTGAAGAGGAAAGAAGGATGGACAACAGACACATGAAGAAATGCTCAATCTCTCTAGCCATAAAAGAAATGCAAATCAAAACAAAATTGAAATACCACCTCACCCCAGTTAGAATGGCTATAATCAAGAACTCTAATAACAACAGATGCTGAAGGGGATGTGGACATTGTTGGTGGGCGTGTAAACTTGTTCAACCACTTTGGATAACAATATGGAGGTTCCTCAAAAGACTCCACATAGAGCTCCCCTCTGACCCAGCAATCCCACTTTTGGGCATTTACCCAAATGATCACAAACAAGACCATACTAAAGCTACCAGCACAACTATGTTTATTTCAGCATTATTTACCATAGCTAAGATATGGAACCAACCCAGATGCCCTGCAGTAGATTACTGGATCAAGAAAATTTGGTATATATATACACAATGGAATTCTATGCCTCCATCAGAAAGAATGAGATTGCCTCATTTGTTAGGAAATGGAAAGACTTGGAAAAATTATATTAAGTGAAGTAAGCCAGGACCAAGGAAACATAGGACCAATGGTTTTCCTTATTTGCAATAACTAGTATATGTCTGAGTCAAGCAGAAAGAGTCAGATAAGTTCATGTTAGGGGAATGAACCCTAACAAATGGTTTTTTTCCTTTCATGTAATTTTTTCTAACATATTTACAAGATGATTTCTATGTTGCTTTGTATGTCCCACCCCTACAGTATAATCCATGCTTTCACTGTATTTAATGTTGGTATAATTTTTGGAGGGGAAGGAAAAAACAAATCGTTTAACTAGGGATACAGGTGGACTGATTGCAACAATGAGATGTACAAGTTGTTATGTCGAAAAACGAACTTTACAACTTTGATGGTGGGGAGGAGTATCGGGTGGGGGGAGGGGTAGTATGGGAAGGGATGGGAAGGGAAACAAAGAGGAGGCAACAAGGCTTGATAAGAAATGTACACATTATCTTGCCCATGTAATTGTAACTCTGTTGTACGGTATTCTCACAATAAAAAAAAATTAATTAAAATTGTTTAAGTGGGTGAGTAGATGGTTAAAGTGAATGGTTGAGAAGTAATTTTATTGTATTACATTGTAAGAATATATGAAAATATCACAATTAAACCTCTACAAACTAATAGGGAAAAGAAACTGTTATATCAAATAATGACTTTTACTAATGACTTTTACTGTGTATACAACACAATGTACAAACACTACTTGTATATGTCAGCTCAAAGCTCACCAACACTTTTTGTTTCTCACACTGCAAAAGTCAAACTTCTGCATGCAAGAAAACCAGTGTAGCAAAGACAAGGGATCCTGGCCAAGCAATTAAATTGTGCTGACAGAGGCCAGCAGCTGAGTACAACATTTTCTAAATGCTATTCTCCTACTGAAAACTACAAGTTTGAGTTTGAGTGTAAAGATATTCAAGCATTAACACAGTGATTTTCAAAATAATTTTTTAAATTATATATATATATATATATGTATTAGAGTGAATATTGTTGAGAGTTTACTAAATTTGAATGTAACAGAAAAAAATAGATTTTCACCTAACCATATCTTGGCTTTTTTTTTCAGTAAGAGGAAATTCAGTTGAACTTGAAAAAGAAGGAATGGATGAAAAATTCAAATGTCTCTCTTCCATTTATCTTGACAGCTTTCATCTACAAACACTGAATTGCAAGCATTTTTCAGTTGTGCAACAGAACTGGGTCCAGTCCTTCCATCAAGAGTTTTCTGCAAGCAAATAAACGGTACAAAATGGAAGAATACAAATAGCAGGTTATAACTGTTAGAATCAAGGCATTTATATCTTTGAATCCATGGTTCACAGCATTCAACAACCATATGACAGATGCTGGAAAATGACAACTCAAGATACATCTGCTGAAATGTCATAAACATTTCAAATTCGCAGGAAAATAATAATAGTAGGGAACAAAATCTTATTTTTCTTTCTTTTTCTTATAAAAGGTAATTCTGGAAATATAATAACTCCATTCAAGGAGAATCAGATGCTTTTATTTTATTTTATTTTTGTGTCGGTCATGGGGCTTGAACTCTGGGCCTGGGCACTTTCCCTCAGCTCTTCAGCTCAAGGCCAGCGCTCTACCACTTGAGCTACAGCTCCACTTCCGGTTTTCTGGTGGTTTATTGGAGATAGGAGTCTCACGGTCTCTCCTGCCCGGGTTGGCTTTGAACCGCGATCCTCAGCCTCCTGAGTAGCTAGGATTACAGGCGTGAGCCACCAGCGCCCGGCTAATCAGATGCTTTTAAAATGATGCTCTAGAATGTTTTTCTTGGATAGATTCCTTTTTTAGCTTCAATAAGTAAATGGGCGAATTGTACTGTTAAAGCAGTCTAAGGGGTTAACTTGTCCTTTTCAAATTGTCCTTTGAAAACTTGCTTTCTGCTTTCCTCTCAAGAAAAGTCACACTTTAAAAAACTGCAATATTAATTTCAGAGTCAGATATTCCAGAAAAGAAAGAAGACAATTGCCGGGCGCCGCGATAGCTCACGCCTGTAATCTTAGCTACTCAGAAGGCTGAGATCTGAGAATCGCGGTTCAAAGCCAGCCTGGGCAAGAAAGTTGTTGAGACTCTTATCTCCAATAAAAACCACTGGTAAACCGGAAGTGGTGCTGTGGCTCAAGCGGTAAAACGCTCGCCTTGAGCTGAAGAGCACAGGGACAGCGCCCAAGCCCAGAGTTGAAGCTCCACAACTTTCAACAACAACAACAAAAAAGACAATTATTAGTCATAAGGCTCCCTAATTAGAAATCTTTCTTTAGATTTATAAAACCAAGGGCATCAGAGACCATTAAATAACATCTGAATGTAAGAAGAAGTGGACCATCACAGGATTGGTGATTACTGTGATACTCATTTGTCTATGCTAAAAGCATACTTCCTTAAATCTCCTACAATCTCTTACCTAAATTCTTCCTTTCTGGTTGTTAGCTAAAGTGGCCTTTTTGTTATAGAAGATGGTCTTCCAGGACTAAAGCCTTCTTCTTCATCAGCTGTACCATCTTAATAAAGTTTTATTTTTCTATTGCCTCCAGGCTTTGGGGCTAACTGGCTGGAGCATTGATCCAATAATAATAGTACATTGTGTGGTAGAGTCAATAGTGACATCAGAATAGCTAATTGATATGTATTAGAATCAGGCATTCCTAAGAAAATTAAAAGCCACATATACAATATTTCTTTTTATAATAGACACAGAGACAAAATGCATTATGGTTAAATTTCAACTTAACTTATAATTTTTTATTCTGGGTGATTTTGGGACAATGTTTCATTAAAAGCATTCAAGTGATTAACATTAAGAGGATAAAACAGAACCAGTTACTGTGCATTCATACTTTAATTTTCTTTTTAAATTTTGGAGCCTGAGCATAGGAGGATTATGGTTCAAGACCATCAAGAGCAAAAATACCATGAGACCCATAGTTAGGTGCAGATTTGCCTATTATCCCAAGCTGAGATTGGAATAATAGAATCATTTGCAGTAAATCTGCGTATGTTGATTGCAGTTTGGCTTTGCTGCTTTACCACTGAAGTTACCAGTACCATTGAGAGAAAAAATATATTGAAAAGCTACCATTATGTTTCATAGAAATATACAATGAAACTTCACTTTATCCTGAAGCAAAATGAAATATGCACTAAAGAGTATGTCATTTGAAATAAGGGAAACCATGGGGCTTATGTTTCGAAACAAGCAGAAAAGGTCAGATACGTTGATGTTAGGTGAAATGAACCCCAAGATAAGGATTCAAACGTTTTTTTCTTTCTTGCAATTGTTTCTTACATATTTATAAGATAATTTCTTTGTTGCTTTGCAAGTCCCTTCCCCACGGTATAACCCCTTCTTTCACTGTATTTGATGTTGGCATAATTTGTGGATGAGAAGGGCAAAAACAAATTGTTTAACTAGGGATACAGGTGGACCCATTGCAACAATGAGATGTAGAAGTCGTTATGTCGAAAAACGAGCTATACAACTTGGGGGGGGAGGAGGAGGGCGGGGAGAAGGTGGATATGGGGGTGCACGGAGGGGGGGGATGGGAAGGGATAGGAAGGGGAAACAAAGGAGGAGGCAACAATGCTTGATAAGAAATGTTCTCATTATCTTGCCCATGTAATTGTAACCTCTCTGTATGGTATTTTCATAAAAGAAAGAGTATGTCATTTCAGAACCTCATGACTTTAGCAAAAAATGTCAAAGTTTAATAATCTTATTTATATTTTAACCATTTTTATTGAGATCATATTGAATAAGGTCCAGAAATAATATAATGACTAAGTCACCAGAGATGTAATAAAAATTTTTGAAGATCTATTTTAACAAATGAAAGAAAGTTTAATGTAGTATCAGTTCTCCAAGAAAACTATAACAAACTCTGGTCAGAGGCCATTTCTAAGTGTCTGAGTTTGAGAGATTCAAATTCACAACTCAGTATCACTTCTGAACAAAAGTTTTTTTTTCTTTTTTCCTTTTAATTTTAGCAGAGAAGCCTACACAATTATTTTCTAAGGGAGAGGCAATGGAAAACAAACACTATAAAGCAAATGTATTTACAGTTATTAAACCATCTGTTTCTCATAACTAATGAAACAATCAGAATATGAGGATCATGTTGGAAAATCATTAGTGTTTGTATAACTTATTCTGTGATGCGGGGAGAAATTGACCTTCATATTGTTGGTGGTAATGCAGATTTGTGCAGTTACTAGGAAAATTATTATGGAGATTGCTAAAGAAGAAACTGAACATAGAACCACCATAACACTTTCTGAAGAAATATAGTCAATCAGCACACAATTGAGATGCTGTATACCCTTGTTTGTAATAGCACTGCTTACTACAGCTAAGATACAGAAGTGATCAAAGTGTTCATCAACCAACAGGTTAATTGTTAAATTTATATATGTCAGTATATATAAATATATATCAATGTTATATATATGTATATATAAGCTCTATAAAAACTTTAAGAAGAAACAACTTTAAAGAAGAAAGAAATTACATTGCTTGCAAGAAGATGGGTTGAACTGGAGGTTATTGTAACTGAAAATGACAAATAACACATGTACTCTCTCACATGTGAAATCTTTATTTAAAAAAAATAGTAAGACTTGGGCTGGGGAAGTAGCTCAGTGGTAGAGTGCTTGCCTAGCATGCATGCGGCCCTGGGTTTGATTCCTGAGCACCAAATAAGCAGAAAAAGCTGGAAGTGGTGCCATGGCTCAAGTGGTAGATCACTAACCTTGAGCTAAAGAACAGAGTTCAGGCCCCATGACTGACAAAAAAATTAATAAGACTAAAATGTAGACTAAGTTTAGGAAAGAGGAAGAGAAGAAAGCAACTGAAGAACATGAGCAGTAAATATGGTCAAATACATATAAGATAATAAAATAGCAAAATCTGTTAAAATTGTCTGTAAAAGGGGACGTGGAAATGAAATTTACTTTGATCAAAATATATTAAATGCAAGCATGGAAACATCATAGTAAAAACTCTTTATATAAAAAATACATTCTAACAAAGGAGGAGTAGTTGTGAAACCTAAAGCACTTGGGCAACTTTATATGCAAACTCCTGCCTGGAAGGTGCAGTTTTACAAGTTCCAATGCAAAAGTAATCTGCTAGATACCAATATTTTCTAAAGTTAGTATCAAGAGATTAAGAGTTTCATTCTTCACTTTGCTTAGGAGGTCCTTTCACAGTTTAGTTGCCCAGTGCATTTTTCATTCATGAGCATTCTTCAAGTGATATAGTCCATGAATAATTTTACTTCCTGTTGGAGTCCTGAATCCAATGAATAATAAAAATAGCTTTGCTGTGAATGCTGAAAGAACTACTAAGCTAAAAACCAAAGTTACATTTGGCAACTTAAAAGGCATTTCTTTCACATATGAAGATGGATATATGAATATGACATCATAATTCAAATAGGCATAAAGTCTTATGGGAGAAAGAGATGAAGATCCCGAAAGAGAATCTACAGGACAATGGACAATGCATTTAGTTTACAATGGATAAGTAAGGGAGGCCCATCAGTGACTTATAAGATATAATATTTTGAGCATAAATTTTTGAAGTATGCCTTTCCTTAAAAAACAAGATGTTTAATAATAATTTTTAAAAAGCATGCATTTGTGTAGTTGGGACTTGGGCATAATTGAGAGACTAATAAGAAATTAAGTTTAGTGGGATGTAGTCAGATCAAAAGGAGCCTTTTTTTAAAATCTTACTATGCCATTTAATTTTGTGAGAGAAATCTTGAGGTCTCTGAACCAATGATCCACTGATTGATTCATAATAAGATAGCATAATTGTAAACTGATGAAAAGGAGAGTGGGGCCTGGTTTGAGGAAGTTGGTTACCAGATTCATGTTTTTCAGTACTGTATCTTACACTAGGACTCTTCCCGCTGGTCCTTGAGGAAATCTGTTTCTTCAAGAAACATATGAAATACATAACTATTTCAGATTGCTTCTCTGTGTCTGTTTTTATTTGTAGTTAATGTATTTGATGGTTGATTTGTCAATGCATGCATGTATATGTATGTATGTATGTATGTATGTATGTATGTATTTGTATGTGAGTCCTGGGGATTGAACTGAGGGTCTGGGCTCTATGCTTGGTCTTTGGGTCTCAAGGCTAGCACACTACCATTCCACTTGAGCTACACTGCCACTTTTGCTTTTTCCTGAGTAGTTCATAGGTGGTAAGAGTTTCATGGATTTTCCTGTCTGGGCTAGCTTTGAACTGTGATTCTTAGATCTCAACATATTTAGTTAAGATTGCAGCCATGAGCCTTTAAATATCAGCTTGATGGTTTATTTGTACTTAATTTTTATTGTGATTTATCACTTTGATAGCTAGAATGAATTAGGTTACAGAATTGCTTATTATCAATTTAAGATTAGAGTTTATTGCTATATTTCAGATAATCATGACCTGAATTAATGAAATAGTAAAAGAAAATTATGGGAACACATAGATATGTCACTCTACATACATGAGATTCAGAATATCTCATTTAAGTAAATAAAAGTATAAACAAATTTTTATATATTTCTATAGTAGAAAAATAATATTTTCACACTGATGGAATGCTATTTTATTATATATAACATATAATATATTAAAATATTATGCATGATATATATGATATATAATATGCATATCATGCACAATATATTACATATGATTAATATGATATATTATATAATTATATAATATATAATTTTATAACATAATTATTATATAATAGATTATTATATTATATAATTATATGTCTATATAATTATTCTATATAATTATTTTATAATTTTATAGAATATATTATTAATATGTATATTAATTATCCAAAGTATGAAATGAAATTAAGCATAAATATGTTATATTTCTAATAAATGTTATGATGATATAATATATTTATTAATTTAACCTATAGTCAATCAGGAATTTACATATTCATATAAGCACATTTTATACTCACACATGAAAGAACATTTCTAAAAATAATAAGAATAAAAGTGAATACAATAGACATATGTACAAATATAAAATCATATTTCAATATATCATTCAAAGTATAAAATTTGTATTTTGGCTACAACTATAGTTAGTATATGATAATTATATTTTGAAGAGCTCCATTTCCTCTGCTAAAATGATGTAAAATTTTCTATACAGATAGATCTACTATTTAGATAACAATTTGAGACTTCCAACAACTGCCTCCAGAATCCACTAATCTCTTATCCAATCATAGTTTACCAGGATCTACCACCCTTCTAATTTAGATGCTTCATTCAATTGCTTCCAAGATCTAATTATGAATTAAATAAGATGCCAGGTTTTAAGATATCACCAGATAGTGTATGTAGCCTAACGTATCAAAGATGGTACTGGGAATTTCACAACCAACCCTATTTCCAAAGTCACAGACTTGCAAGTGATGTCATTTTCAATATTCTGTAGATTCAAAGCATGGTCACCGGTACTAATCAGATGTTTTTATTGATTAATATTGCCTGAAGTTTAATAGTGGCATCCAAAACGTCTATATGTCTTGACTTTTACCTTCTGCAAGTTCAGCCAATTTCAGGAACCCACATATGAAAGAGTCTTGTAGTGTTTTTGTTATAGAGCCAATTAGATCAAAGTATAGTATATGTATTGACTACCTACTGTCTTTGGCAGTGTCCCTGCTTTGGTCAGTGCTTTGCAGATGCTTGCCAGAGGGTTGGCAAAGCTACAGAATGGGTGGCAACCGGCATGCATCCAGAGAGGATGGTGATTCCATGCATCCACTGATTCTACTCACTGAGAAAAATTAGAATTATGTAAGTCCTTACCTAGAGTGACTTGAGGCAAAAGCCACATGTTCTTTAAATCTTTTCCTGTTTTCGTACATGTGTGACATATAGATCAGTTTTGAAATACAAGGTAGAGGACAAATGATATTATTTGCAATTATAAACATCATACTTATTGGTAAATTTTGATGCATTAACTTATTAATATTAATATTTAAATGCATCCATGTAATGCCAGCAAGGTTTTGAAAATATTAACAGAGCAGTGGGTATCTCCCTTTTAAAAAATTTTTGTAGCAATTTTTATTGTGCTTAAGTAATTATATAAATTTCACATTAAAAATTATTTTAAATAACTGTTTTGGATATAGATTTTATTGAGCATACATATATGCCAGGGACTTTCAAATACTATATCTACAGATCTATAGATCTATAGATCTATAGATATTTGCTCTTTTGTTACTTTTTTTTAATTGTGAAAATACCGTACAGAGGGGCTACAGTTACATGTGCAAGATAATGAGTACATTTCTTATCAAGCATTGTTGCCTCCTCCTTTGTTTCCCCTTCCCATCCCTTCCCATATCCAACCTCCCCACCCCCAAAGTTGTAAAGTTTGTTTTTCAATGTAACGACTTGTACATCTCATTGTTGACTTGTACATCTCATTGTCGCAAGCGATCCTTAACAGAAAAACAAACCGTTTAAATAGGGATACAGATATCTTTCTTTTATCAATACCAACCCAGGTAAATTTTGATAAATCAGGTGATTCATGTACATAGCTTAAACCTGATTACTCATTTATGATCTAAATTAGATCATTATGCCGAGGAAAATATGCACAATTTATTAATTTTTCCTTGGGAGTCTTTTGCATCCAGGAACCATCTACATTTTCTGTGCTCCTCTGAGGAATCTAAACTGGAAATCTAGAAGTGTGTAAGTAAGTGAGTAAGTAAGTCTTAAAGCAATAATTAGCCTTTAATTATAAGTTTATGATTCCAAAATTCTCTTTACATACTCATGCTTTGATTCAGCTCGTGTTTCATCAATTACTTACTGGGTTCTGGTTTGTTGGTTTTTGTTGTTTATTTTATATTATTGATATATTTGTTCACACAAACAATATTTATAACAAATATTTGAGAAATTCCAAATCAGTCCTTACATCTGCACATAAAATACTAATAAAATTTTTCCATCTAGTGTATTGTAAAGAAGTCATAATATAGTAATGCTGCTCAGCAAAAAATGTAGCTATCAGTAATGTATCTTTATATATCATTTATTTAATGTATCTTTTTTAAATATCTTATAATGTATGAGGCTATATTCTAACTTTTCCAACCAGCTTACTTTCCTTTGCTAAAAGTTACTTTCCTCAAAAATCCTTACGAATCGAAAACAACTGAATACTACATTGAGATTTGTGAATGCCATCGGACTGGTTAAAATTACTCATAGATCTTGCAAGAGTAGTAAAGATGCATCCATTACAACCATCACTCAGGCTGGCCATTAAGCTCTTGCTGCAATTGAGATTTTTGTGGCAGATGGTACTTCAAGAACAATAGACTATGCACTCCAAACTGCTACACATTTGCTTTGTGCCATTTTAACTTTAGGCTTGTATAAAAGTTTTTAATGAAGCAAAAGTACCTGTAAGATTAAAATTCTACTGATGATTTTTTGCCTTTTTCCTCTTTTATTTGCATCCAAAGAATAATCAGCCCTTATAGTGTGAATAAATACATGGTTATCTACAAAGCCCATAGTTAACTAAAGAGTACTTTTCTTTATGCTAAAGTACTCGAAGATTTTTCATAAAGTGACCTTCCAAACTTTCAAAATATGTTCCTCTTGTAACAAGGTGAACTTTGTTTTGCATTGTAGTAGCTAAGTACTTGTGATTGTTCTCCTCACAGTAGGAGATATTTATTTAGTGATACATACTTGTGGGAAAGTGATATTTGCCTTATGAAAGTTTAATTATCTTACAACTATTTGTTCCTTAGAATATGTGCTATCTCTAGACTTGTTCTAAATACAGAAGTGGATCTCCTAAGGTCAAGTCCTGATTCTCATCTGACAATGGAAATCGACCCTGCTGTCACTTTAATACATGAAACATGGGAATAATTTCTATCCCCCAGTTTTATTTTTCTTACTCAGTTGCTTAATCACTATCATCATGGAAACAGCTCCTATCGGACTTGAGCACCCTTATCTTCAACTCCCACCTAACTAAAGCCTCATCTTTTCACTCAGTTTCTGAATTCCTCAAACCCATCTGAACCTGTGTCCAGACTGATTTAACTCTTCCATTACACTTTGTAGGCAACATAAACACATAGTGAAGTAGGAAGGGATTATTTAAAAATAGAGAATGGTATAAAAGTGTAGTTTGGTAATTTGATCCATTTGGTAGCTCTCTGCTATTAATGATGTCTCCCCTGGATCCCTAAAACCTACTCCTGAGCAGGGCAGTAAAGGAGAGGTGCCATCCACTGTGCCAGGCTATACACCCTGTTCTCTGATGTTAGTGCAAAAGAGAGCATGAAATCAACGTTGGGACAAAAGATCATCCTTGGAATACAGGTAGGTTTTTTTGTCTTCTCTCTTAAATTTAAATTCAGGGGAAATTTCTTTTCTACATCTAATGTGTTTAGGGATATTAGCATGGAACTAATAGTGCTTAGGTCTTTACATCAGTGAAAAGAAGAACTGAAAAATAAAGCCAGTGTGCAGATGACAGAAAACAGAAAATGAGAGTCTTTCTACTGTAACTCTAGTTCCAATACTCAAAACTACAATCAAGTTATTGCATTTAGCTAGGCTGGCAGTTCATATCTACAATCCTAGCACTTCAAAAGTTGAGACAGGTTTGAGCATGGCATGGGCTACATATGAGATCAAGACCATCTTGATCCTATGTTGCGACACTTGTTCTAAAAAAAGTCTTTCTTTCCCATGGCATAGTTAAGCTTTCTCATATTTGTACTTGACCTTTGAATTTAAAAATTTCTAAGACCTACCACAAAGGTCAGTGTGATTTCTCTAAATTATACTTGGAAAACATTAATTATGGCAAACATGTTTTGAGAAATAGAAAATGTAGCTTTTACACATTGGAAGCAAGCCTTCTTTAGCTAGAAGGAAAACAAAGAGAAAAAAGATGTGTAATAGTGAGTACAAAAGAATCAATACAAGAAGGTGAATGCAGTTAAAGACTTCCCAGGTCTATCAGATTTAATGATATACAATAGTCACTGAGTTTATAAATGATATGAGTGATGTTTGATCATTGTAACATGAAACATAAAATAATGGAGAAAAATAACAAATGTCAAGAATGTCCAAGAGATGAGGTCACCGAGGGAAGAGATGCCATGTCACAGAACTCAGAGGAATGATATTATTTTAAGCAAGGGGATTTTAGTGAATAAGGACTGCCTCAATAAATGTGTAGTCACTATTTAAGAGAATTGGAGAAAAATATGCACATGAAATAAATATGTAGTCTGATAGTTTTACATGTGTCATCAAACATTTCACTGCTGTTTCATTTTTCACATTTGTTGGTCAATGAAAACCATTCTAACTGGATATTTTTGTTTTGCTACTAAAGATTATCTCAATATTTTGATGTGGTGAACTCAATCTGCAGCACCAATTCTATGGTTATATTGCACAGCAAAAGAAACTAGATTTTTAAGTAAGGTAATTGTTAGGTAAATTAAATAGGTTTATTTAGGTAGCCTATAAAGAGAACACCACAATGTATTCAGGTAGGAAGATAAGTTTGTTCCAAACTGCCAGCCAGCCCCTTGCATGGTGGAAAAGCTTGGCTAAAGTGGAGGGCCTGTGTCCCACCTGTGCTTAAGTAAGGGCAAGGGGCATGGAGAAGGCGCAGCAAGGGAAGGGAGGATGCGGCCATACGGGACGCAGATGTGACTTCAGGGCCTGGGACCCTCTCTAGCTCAGATGGGATGCTTGACTAGGGAATTCCCGGATGTGACTCGGTGGGGGAGATGACTGCTCCAGATATGCCAGTTACCTAGGTGACACAGGTATGGGGCGGAGACTTAGCCAGGAAGTGGGAAGGCCACTTCCTGTAACCCACTCCGTTGTACTGAGGGGTTACAGTTACATAAGTAGGGTAATGAATATATTTTGTAGCAAGCATTGTTACCTCCTCCTTTGTTTTCCCCTTACCATCACTTTCCTCCCCACCTCCCCAACTCCTCCTGCCCCCCCCCACCCCGACACTGTAAAGTTTGTTTTCAACACAGTGTCCTATAAATCTTGTCCTCACAATGGGTCAGCCTGAATCCTCATTTAAATATTCCCCAATATCCCTATCCTTTTCCAAATTACAAAAATGTATATACAAGGTGCAGAATACCTGCATCAAATCCAGTGAGAACAGGGGTTATGCTGTTGGGAAGGACATACAAAAGAAACAAAAGAATCATATAGTGCATTTTAAGTAAATTAAAAACACTAGCAAGAAAGAAAAAAAACACTTGTATCCCTGTTTTGGGGTACATTTTGCTTAACATTATCTCTTGTGGTCTTACATACATAGCCTTTGATCTTTTCTGCTTTTCCTAGACATGTACTAGTCATTGCAAACAAGGGAAACCATGGGACTTATGTTTCATTGGGCCTGGCTTAATTCATTTAATATTTTTTTCCAAATCTTTCCATTTCCTAACAAATGGGACAATGTCATTATTTCTTACAGAGGCATAGAATTCATATATATATATTATATACCATATATATACACCGTATTTTCTTGATCCATTCATCTACTGAGGGGCATCTGGGTTGGTTCCATATCTTAGCTATGGTAAATAATGATGTGATAAGCATGGTTGTGCTGGTAGCTTTGGTATGACCTTCTTTGTGATCATTTGGGTAAATGCCCAAAAGTGGGATTGCTGGGTCTTAGGGGAGCTCTATGTGGAGTCTTTTGAAGAACCTCCATACTACTTTCCAAAGTAGTTGAACAAGTTTATACTCCCACCAACAATGCAGTAGGATTCCCTTCTGGCAACATCCTCTCCAGAAACTTTTGTTATTAGAGTCCTTGATTATAGCCATTCTAACTGGGGTGAGGTGGAATCTCAACATTCTCTTGATTTACATTTCTTTTATGGCTAGAGAAGTTGAGCATTTCTTCATGTGTCTATTGGACATTCTTATTTCCTCCTCAGAGAAGTCTCTCTTTAAGTCTTTAGCACATTTATTAATCGAACAGTTGTTTCTTTGAGGATTTGTTGTTGGGGGATTTAGTTTTTTCATTTCTAAGTATATTTTAGATATGAGACCCTTGTCCGCTGTATGGCTAGTGAAGATCTTCTCCCAATCTGTGTGCTTTCTGTTGATTTTGCTAGCTATGTCCTTTGCCTTGCAGAAGTTCTGCAGTTTCATGCAATTTCATTTCTCAAAATTTTCTTTGATTTCTTGTGCTTCAGGGTCTCTATTAAGAAAATTTCAGCCTGTGCTACAGAGCCCTAAAGTTTCTCCTATTCCTTCCTGTCATGTTTTCATGGAGTTTGCTTTGATTCCGAGATCTTTGATCCATTTGGAGTTGATTCTGTTGCAGGGTGATATACACTGATCTAGATTTACTTTTCTACAAGTAGTTAACCAATTTTGCCAGCACCATTTACTGAAAAGTCTGTTTTTCTTCCTTTCTATTTCTTTAGCTCCCTTTTCAAAGATTAGGTACCTATAGGTCTCTGGGTTCATTTCTGGTCCTCAGGTTTGTTCTTGTGCTAGTACCAAGCTGTTTTGATTATTATGGCTTTGTAGAAGAGTTTGAAATTTGGAATTGATATTCCTCCAGCACTGTCCTTTCTACTAAGGATTGTTTTTGCTATTCAGAGTCTTTTACTGTTCTATATGAATTTTTGGATTGCTTCTTATATTGCATTGAAGAATGAGGTTGGGATAATGATAGGTATTGCAGTGAATTTGTAGATAGCCTTTGGCAGTATTGCCAGTTTCACAATGTTAATCTTCCCAATCCAGGAGCATTGGAGGTTTTTCCACTTGCTTAGTTCTGCTTTAATTTTCTTTTTCATGTTTTTAAGGTTTTTATCATATAGGTCCTTCACCTCTTTTGTTAAGTTAGCACCTAAGTATTTTATTTTTTGTGAGGCTATTAAAAAAGGGTTTCTTTCCTAATTTCAGCCGCTCTCTTTTCATTATTGGCATACAGGAAAGCTATTGATTTTTGAGGGTTAATTTTATACCCTGCTACTTTGTCAAAGTTTCGGATCAGCTCAAATAACTTGAGAATGGAGTCCATGGGGTTCATCTGATCCCTTAATGGAAGAAAAGAGTGTCAGTAAAAGATAAGCAAGAAGTTTTAGCAGGAAGAAATAGAGTTTTAAAAATAAAAAGAAAACTGTCTTGCATGTAGAAAATGGGAAACATAAATGAATTCCATGGCAAACCATGGTAGATCAAGAGCAACAGACTCACTGGAGAACTGTGGTCCCCACCTCTGCCTTGAATTCAACCTCATCAAACCTGGGACAAAGAATCCAGCTACATTGTTCTGGACTTCCAACTTATAGAAACTGGAATATTAATAAATGAATGGCATGTGAATGTGAACCTGACAAACTTGTGTTAGTAAGTTGCAATGCTATTTGTAATGCCACTTGCAATAAGAGTAAAGATTGAGGATGAGCTTCAATTCTTACCAAAAGGGCTATCTGGATCTTATGACAGCTATGAAGTTATCATTACACATAACACTATAAAATCCTTATTGATACAGAAAAGAGATCATGGGAAGCTTTGAAAAAGATATATAGAAGACTAAAGAAGAGTGCTCATTTTTTTCTGTTCATGAAATACCAAACATTTAGTGATGTGTCTGTCCAGCCCTAAACAAAAACTGTTATTCCTGTAACTACAGATAACTGTATTTGCACAATAAACAATTATTATGATTGTTTTGATAATAATAAAGAGGGCAAGCCTTTATAAAAGTGCTTTACTGAGAATTGGAAATGAAGAAAATACAAAAACCAAGAGCTGTCAAGAAGCCCTGAATTATTGTGTGTGAATTAGTAAGCAGAAAATGTTGAGCTATAACAACATTGAGAAATAATAATCTATTTAGGGAAGTAATGATGGAGATGGAGGCAGCCCTGCATCTACTTTCTGTGACTATTCAGGCATATGTTCAAGTACAAAGCTTGACTGGGCATTTCCATAGCCCAATGTCACTTAGACAGTAGTATGGTGGCTGACAAGACAAAGCACTTATGCACAGTACACTAATATCTACAAAGATGTCTAACCAGTGACACAGAGTGACGTTAGTCTAGCTACTATGAAAATATATATGGACATCACTAACAAAACAGAACTACTATATGTTCTAGTCATGTTGCTTCTCTGTGGATATAAGCTAAACAATAAATGTCAGTTTGTTGTTATGAGTATATACATGTTTATGAAAAAACTATTCACAATAACCAAGTAATAGAATCAGCCTTTGTGACCATAAACAGATAAATGGATAAAAGATGTGGAATACATATTCCCCAATCATACTCAGTCATTAAGAAGAATGAAATTACATCTTTTACCAGAAAATGGATAGACCTATCATAGATTTAAGAAGGCAAATAAGTCAGTTCTACAAAACAGGTATGGCTTGTTTATTCTCATTCAGCCAAGGCCATGAAAAGAGATGTGGGAAAACTAGGGAACTGGAAAAGGAAAATAAAAGACAGTGAGAAGTAAGGGGATTAAAAAATATTATAAGGAATAAAATTCAGCCAAAGACATTATATATGTATATATATGCATGTATATGTATTTATTACACATACATGTGTATATACATATACACATATATTTATATACATATGCATCATATATTATATGCATATATATAGTCAGTTTCAAAAAGAAAAAAAAAACCTTTTTATCTGGACTTATCTGAAACCATGTCATTAGTATCACAATAGATAAGACTCAACTACAGATTATGAATACCTTTGTTGTTTATATTTTTTACATATCACATATATGGTATAGATAAATAATTATTTCTGTGATTTATGATACTTATTTCTATAAAATTTATTAAGTATCTGTAAAGCAAAGCCTGGTGTTATTTATGCATAAAATAGGAAAGGAAAGGTGGTCTTCAAGTGCATAAGTATAGAAGGAAGGAGGAAGGACAGAAGGATGGAAAGAAGGAAGAAAGGAAGGAAGGAAGGAAGGAAAGAAGGAGGGAGGAGAGGGAGGGAGGGAGGGAGGGAGGGAGGGGTGGGAGGAAGGAAGAGAGGAAGAAAGGAAAGGAAAGGAAAGGAAAGGAAAGGAAAGGAAAGGAAAGGAAAGGAAAGGGGGAGGGTGGGTAAGAAGAAGGATGAGGGAGAGAGAAAGGGAGAGAGGAGAGATGAAAGGACAGATGGAGGAAGATAAGCTTATATAAGATAATATTCCAAAGTAACATAACTGGAGAGAAAGACAAAAAGCAGCTTGAATTTAGATTCTGTCACTCATAAGCTGTGTGTCTCTGGAGAAGCTCCTTAAGCTTTCTTATCTACAATTGCAAATGTGTGAAATGAAGATAATGATAAAATACTTTTCTAAGGTGTATGGGAGAGAGACAAAGATATATGCAGGCTGCAAGCAATGACCTGTTAGGAATCAAAACATTTAAAAGACATACTTGTAAAGCCACCTCAAATTTGTGATGCCTGTGCAAATAAAGAGTTCATAGGAATTAAAATAAAAGTATGTTGAATACATCCACTTACATATACCTTACAAAATACATTAAATCCAAAAAAGCTGAGTCAAACATTAAATTTTTTGATGAAAACGTAACTTTGCTTCCCTATAATTCATTAAATAGAAATACATTCAGTATGTTTTACTGAAATATTGATTATGAATGAAATCAATGTCTATCACTATGATTATTTCTTCCTACACTTTAATTGTTAAGAAACAATTCAGAGACTTCTGTATATTTAGGCTAGCAATTAATTTGTCATTCACACCAACATGCTTAAAACCATTAGCAGATACAAATTTGCTAATTTGTGGATAAAATGGGGATACTCAGGCAAATAATCACCTATATAACAGAATCTGTTCATAATTTCTTGACAAAGATGGAGAAAAGCAAAAGTAATCTTGGTGTGCATTTGTATTCCAGGTAGCTTCTAATGTCACCTCTACAACCTTGCCCCAGCAAATTCTATTGAAAACCATGGGACTTGGATTTTCATGAGGTAGGCCTTGGAATATTCTCTTTGCTTTGTTTTTTCAAGTATATACAGAGAAGAGGGAGTAAGGAAATAATTGTTTGAAGAGAGCAACTGAAGTACACATTATCTTCTTGCTAATTTTAACTGGAATTCATCTCACAAGATAAGCAACTTCTCTGAACAGGCTGATCTGCCCGTGTGGAGAGCATGAGGGAGGTCTCTGTTTGCTGGGAGCTACCAATGGTGACAAATAAGGGCATTTGTCTCCCTTTCAAGTATCCATAAAAATGTGACAGCCTCAGGATACAGACAGGAACAAATCATCAGTTAAACTGTGTCCTCAAAGATAAAAATATACTGTGTTTCTGGTCTCCAAGTATAGTGGAGCGGAGGAGAAACAACATACAGAGTATTTTTTTTTCCTTTTTGGCATGGTATTTGGAATATGGCATGAAGTCAGAGTCCAGTTATCTTTCTGGAATCTGAGTAGTATTGGCAATGTGCAGCTGTGTTCATTAGAGGCCCATCACAGTCTACTGTGGGATCAAACTATTACAAAACACAGTTGGATTCACTCAACATCTATTTCTAATAGCAAGACAGAAATACATAAAAATACATTTAAAAGGTAAATAGCAGAGCATCAGGACACGGCTGGCTCAAATCTACAATCCAAACTACTCACAAAGCTGAGATGTACAGATTTCAGTTCAAAGCAAGGTATGGCATAAAACTCTGCAAGATTCTATCTTCAAAATAACTAGGAAAAAGTTGGTCTGGATGAAGAGACAAAACACAATTCTTGACCAGATTAATGGCCAGGAGCATGTGCAAGATGATAAATTCAAGTTCTAGTACTAGCACATACATGCAAAGATTAATAATAATAATTAGATAAAATCATTGTTGGTTTTCTTTTTCCTAGAATTCTGAATCTTCTCACTTCTTCCGTGTTTAGAGTGGTGAAATGTCACACTCATTTCTAATGCCTCCTTTTCTATTTCAAGATTTCTGCCAAGATTTTATGTTTCGCTTGGTGTCTGTAGAGTGTTTCTGAGTTTCTCAGACTTTTGATTATTATAAAATATACTACCATTATTTTGTCATTACAACATTGTGTTCAAATGCAATTATTTTGTAAGTGATATTTTAACTCTGCGTTAGTTATAATTCAGTTCTTTGTGCCATAAAGTTTTGGGGATTTTGAGCAATACATAGTGTATAGTACCCATCAAAAAGATTACGATACAAAAATTACCATCAAAAAGATTGTCATACAAAAGATTACCTTAGAGAATAATTATTGGTACATTTTCTAGAAAGTTACTTAAATGACAAAGTATAGTTTTAGTTCTTTGAAGTGGCTATTTGTATTGATCTTTATCACTATACAACTGAGATTAATTTGTAATTCTGTGACTTGACAAATTTTTATTACTGAAAAAAGCTCATGGTTCGAAGGTATCACTATTTATGTGTTAATAGTTACAAAAAATATAACCACTAAAAGATCCTGGCTTTCATTTTTGGATATTTGATATGATGAGAAAAGTTAAAGATGTGCGTGCATAAATTAAAAATAAAAGAAAAATTCAGTATGAAAATTCTCTCATTTTACCTAGCTCAAATACATGTTTCCTGCTCTTACAACATGCTAGTTCAAACATAAAAACAAGAAAATTACAAAGAAAGCTTTCCCTATGCAATGTTTCCTCCATAATAATGGTTTATAAAAGCTTTTCTCTTTCTCCATTCACTTGCTGTGTGAATTAAATAATAATATAAACTTAATGCCTAGCATTGGGTCATTCTGTTCTCTCGGGAGAGAGGATAGCTTTCATTTTATTACATTTTTTTCCATAGCTCTGCAATTCAGGGATTTGGAGGCCAGTACTGTGGATGGAATGCCAGCATTGCAGATGGAATGCTCTCTGCAGGAAGTGGAGAGGAACCACTCCACATCACTCAGTGATACTCTCATGGTTTATTTGTGGGCTCTAGGCTCCTTGCTAGCTCTTTTGTTCAGGTCTTCTGTGACCTTTGGATTTGCTTTATGAACTTTTTTACTCTTTCTTTGGAAGAATTAATAATTCTAATTTCCTTGATGAGAACTACTGCGGAAGGAAATTGAACTCTGGTTTTACTTTTGATCTCTAAATTGCAACAGTTTCATTTTCCTAAGCATATTGATGGGTAGATAGAAATGTATTTATTATAGCAATGGTGATGGAAATTGGGCTCTGAAAAATAAAATGATACAGTCTATTTCTGACGATTTGTGTCTAAAAATATCCTTTGAAAAAATCCTAAACTGTATCCAATATCATATTTAGATGAATGGATATTTTTCACATAATACCTTTTCAGCTAACCAGAAATAATGAGCTATGCATTAAAAATTAATGTGTTTCCTTTTACCTCAAAAGTCAAAATGCTAGTCATGTATAGACTCCAGACTAAATTCTCTAAAAATATTGCTTAAATTAATTGCCCTTATAGTAGAACTAACTTGAAATATTTTGCTGTTAGCTATTATAGCAGTTATGTGTAAGGATGACCAGGTTATTAATACTGTTGCTGATTATAACATATTTGGACTTTAATCTCTTTCTAATACTGTCTTTATTCACTGAAATGTCATTCAGATTGCCTATAAATATTAATTTAAGAAAGTACTAGTTAACCACACAATTTAATGAAAATCCTCTAATAACATGGTTAAGTACAGTGTTCCCATATGAGTGTTTAGAAAGGATAGAACTCTGTCAAAATAAATCCATCTTATAGGTATTGCAGTTGCTTGGTAATGAACCTACAGAGCCCTGAAGCACAAGAATATGACCCTGGTGCTAATGTGATGATGTGTTTAATGACCTCAGCTGAACAGCTTTTAGTGAAGATAAACATACTGGGAAATGTGCCTTAAAATGCACTAAGGAGACACTCAGGTTTACTGAACATAGAATTTAATTTTACAGGGTTTTTTAAATCAGTGTTTGTAAAGTGCTTGTGACCAGACCTTTCTAAGAACAGAATTTCCAAGGGGGCAATGTTTATTGTTAATAGATTTTAATTCCATGCATTTCCAAATCTATTACATGCAAGGTTGCATAACAAAAAAAATGTGGACTCAGAGCTCTTTTTATACTCATTCCAATGTTGATGTTAAGCACAATTAGCATTGAACAATCATGATCAATGTCTTGAAGTCTAAACTGTAAAACCAGAAATTAATTCAACTGGATGTAGACCTTCACTGGAGAAGGAAAAAGGATCTTCTAAAAGCAACAAATTTAAATCAAATACTGTAAGAAAAGTCACAATGACACATCTTCTCATTGTACTTAAACAAATGGCTCTAGATAATTTCTAGTCAGCTTATATTTCTAGTTGTTTCAGTGAATTTTTACATTTTTATAATTCAATAGGAGGATACGGTATGATGTTTGTATTCTCACTCTATAGAATAAAAAAGATTAATATAGTTTTTTTCCAAATAAAAGTGAAGTAAACCAGGCCCAAAGAAACATAAGTTCCATGATTTCCCTTTTTTGCAATAACTAGTATATGTCTAGGACAAGCAGAAAACCTCAAAAGCTATGTACATATGACCATATAAGATGATGCTAAGTGAAATGAACCCCAAGATAGAGACACAAATAGTTTTATATTTCTTACTGTTGTTTTTAATGTACTTATAATGTACCATGTGATTGTTTTCTTTTGTATGTTCTTCCCCCATGGTATAAACCCTGTTTTCACTCTATTTAATTCTTCATCTTGTATATACATTTTTTTTCTAATTTGGGGAGGGGAAGGGAAATAACAAAATGCTGAAATAATGTTACAGGATGACTAATTGTAACAACAAGATGTGCAAGACACTGTGTTGAAAACAAACTTTATAACTTTGGGGGGTGGAGAGGGAGGAGTTGAGGAGGTGGGGAGGGAAGAGATGGTAGGAGAAAGACAAAGGAGGAGGTAACAATGCTTGAGAGGAAATTACCTTACTCATTTACCCCTTACCTTACTCATGTAAAGGTAACCCCTCTGTACAGTATTTTTATAATAAAATTATATACAAGAAACAAAAAGAATAAAAAAGATTAATATGATTGATGTCAAATGTATTTAATTTCAAAAGAGCAAATCTACTTCAAAGAGACATTATCCCCTTCTCATGTAGTTCAAATATAAAATAAATATGTTAATAAAGCATAAGAAAAATTAAAAAATAAGATTGAGAGAAACTAAAAGATTAATCATCAGCTGGCAAGAAATCTGGGGAAATTCTTATAAGAAAAAAGGGGTGTGGGGGTGGGAGGGTGGAGAGGGGAATGGATGGTATGGGGAAACAAAGGAGGAGGCAACAATGCTTGATAAGTAATGTACTGTCTTGCCCATGTAATTGTAACCCCTCTGTATGGTATTTTCACAATAAAAAAAGCAACCGAATTAGAAAATATAAACACAGTCAGGAAAGGAGTATACAAATGAAGTGAAGAAGTGGGAGAGAATGAAGTCAAAAGTTCAATATATATCCTACAAAATTAAGAAGAGTGAGGGAAGAGGTGGATTGGGAAGGATTTTTAGGTAGTTGTACAAAGGAGTTAGTTGCCATTTAACAAAGCAAAGTATGAATACAAGGCATCTTGATCAATGTCATCCCGTTTAAAATTCACACCATCCTTCCACACTGCTTTACAGACTGGTTGAACAAGTTTACATTCCCATCAACAATGCAGTTTCAAGTTTCCTTAAAAGATTAAGCACAGAACTTCTGTATTACCCAGCAATTCCACTCCTGGACATTTATCCAATGGACCACAAATCATGCCACACTAAAGCCACCAGCACAATCACATTTATTGCATCATTGTTTATCATAGCCCAGATATGGAATCAACCTAGATTTCCTCAATGGATGAATGGATCAAGAAAATGTCATAGATAGACAGATAGATAGATAGATAGATAGATAGATAGATAGATAGATAGATAGATAGATAGATATAGATATAGATATAGTGGAATTCTATTCACCCATCAGAAAGAATGATATTGTTCCATTTGTTAAAAAAATGATACTTGAAAAAGTTATATTAAGCAAAGTAAGCCAGAACCAAAGAAACATAGGCTACATGGTTTCCCTCAATTGTGGTAACTAGAATGAGCCTATAATTATACAAGTAAACACACTGAATGACTAAAAAGTATATATATATATATATATATATGTATATATGTGTATATATGTATATAGGAGTTTATATGTATACACACATATAAAGTATATAGGACACATGCTAAAGTATATAGGACTCTAGTCATTAATATTTAGAGGCCAAAGGAGTGTATGCATAGAAGTGGTGGACAAAACTTCAGTTTCTATGTACAGATAATCATATAACATAATCTATGAAATTAACTCCAAGTAAAGAAACAGACATTCATTGCTACGGTTTTGTTTTCTTTTCCTTTTGTCTTGTTTGTTTTGGGGAGGGTAAGGGAAGGCACATAAAATGTGGAACCAGGATGAATAAATACAACAGTGGTACTCACTAGACACTATGTGGAAAATGAAACGGATATCTTATGGGTAGGGATGGGAGGGAAAGACTGGGCAAGGATAACTGAAAGGAAGAGATGCAGTCATTCATTACCTGATTCCTAACCTCTGATACCTGTAACCTCTCTCTACATCAACTCTACAATAACAATAAAAAATTTAAAGCAAGAAAAGAAAAAGGAGAAAGTGAGTGAATTTACTGTTATTGACATGAAACTAGATCACAAAGAGAATTTAGTTAGATTCCCTTCCTGAATTCATATTATGATTGCATGTGCAGCATGAAAACTTGTAAGGCAGACAAACTTTCCTAATACTTGTTCTAAAATCCTAAGTCCTGAGAGAACCAATGCTCAGCCATTTGAATCCCAGCCATTTGAATATAAGCTAATAATTCAATCTGGATTGATGTAAAAAGGTAAATATCTTGGTTATATCTTTGAATTATAAAAATAAATAGTAAACATCTTTGAATTATGAAAAAATATACTATTCACTTGTAGAAATAAAAATAGAGATAAGCATTCCGCTAACTGAAAAGAATAGGATTATGAGTCTTATCTGGTTTATGACTATGTCAGAGTTTATTTCATATAACAATTTACATATTTGCTTAAGGCTCTCTTTGCCATAAAATTTTCTCTTTGTTTTGTATAAAAATAAAAGCATCAAAGAGTATTCATAAAATAAGGAAACAGTACCAAGAATAACTTCCCAAAAGTCACCTAGATTTTTAATGGCATGCACTTATATCAGATTTATGCAATCACAACTAACTTGTATTAATCTGAGTGTGTTGATCTTTTAGTAGATGTGTGGCATATCAAGAATATTCTAAAATACATATATTTGTAGAACTTTTTTTATTAGTTCACAACTTCAACTGGGTTCGAAAACTGATTGAAAATATTAATGAAATAATAATTTTTTCACTTGACTGAACAACTTTTAACTTCAGAACCAAAGAATTATTTATAACTTGTATATATATACAAGAATTATAATAACTTGTATGTTATGTAATAAAGACCTCGTTGAGTTTTTATGAAAACCTTAAAAAATCAATTAATTGTTATTAATTGTTTTCCATTTTTATATTTCTCTAAATGTGTAAGATTATTTATATTATAGGATATTTTTCTGGTATCCTCCTATGAGAAAATTAAATATTGATGCTCACTTTAACACAAATATTTTAAAAAGAAACCAATTGAGAGTTTATAAACATAAACATAACTTTGTACTAAAATCTGGAAAATGAATTACATTATTGTTAGCATCTTACATGTATAATATGTAATGTCCTATTATTGTATAATTCGATTTTCCAATTTACATTAATATATTTACTACTTATCACCTAGCTATTGCTCTACTACTTGAGCCAAACTTGAGCCAAAGTGCCACTTCAATTTTTTTTCCTGTGGTTAATTGGAGATGAGTCTCATAGACCCTCCTGCCCAGGCTGGCTTTGAACCGCGATTCTCAGATTTCAGCCTCCTGAGTAGCTAGGATTACAAGCATGAGCCACCAATACCCGGTTAAGAGTTCTACTTTTTTTTTTTTTTTTTTTTTTTGTCGGTCGTGGGGCTTGAACTCTGGGCCTGGGCGCTGTCCCTCAGCTCTTCAGCTCAAGGCGAGCGCTCTACCACTTGAGCTACAGCGCCACTTCCGGGTTTCTGGTGGTTTATTGGAGATAGGAGTCTCACGGTCTTTCCTGCCCAGGCTGGCTTTGAACCGCGATCCTCAGATCTCAGCCTCCTGAGTAGCTAGGATTACAGGCGTGAGCCACCAGCGCCTGGCTAAGAGTTCTACTTTTTAAAATAACCTCACTCATGAGGATAAAACTAATCACTAAAGAAAGCACCATAGCATTGTCAGAAGGAAATATGACAAAGAAAGAATAACAGGTGAAAGCATCCAGAAAACCTTTAAGATTCAATATGCATGACAACCTAACATATAATTATTAATTCAGAATCACATGAATAGAGAGTCTAACTGGTATCAAGCTTTACTAAATATTAAGAGTAGGGTAGCCAAGTGATTTTGTTGAGGTAGATGATAAACTAATGAATCAGGCTACATGCTATATAGTACTTTTACAAATTGGATGTGATCTTTTGGCTCAGAGGTTTATAGAGTTTCCCACACAGCAGTGAGCAATCACATTACAGAACATCTTTATTTTATACTCTGGACCTTCACCTATCAAAAGACATTTTTCAGGAGCTATGCCTTATAGAATTATGTCTCATGAGTCTTAGTTTCTGGGTCTCTTATTGTACCCAGGTACAGTATCCCAAGAGCAATTTAGAAATGGGTGCTTTTGTCTTAGCAGCTATCACTGATTTACTCCCTTTTAAGTGCACTTGACAGGAAGATTAGAATAGGTCCTTTGGCTTCCTAACTTATTTCCCTAGGTGGACTCTTTTGGTAGAGGAAGTAATGGATTACAGTTCAGGTAATTTGACCTGCTATGTCTAAAACATAAAGGAAAGTATATTAACAGTTGGGGATTCAAGAATCTTTGATTAGATAAAAAATTAACAAAACCAGAGTTCAACTCACTGAATTGAGTTATACTAGATTCCACAGAGAATACTATCTACCCAACATAGTGTGATTTCTTTTCTCATTGCAATCATTTATAAGTAAAATACAGTTAATATAATTCTATAAATCTTTCTTCAGAGTCCCGGGTGAATGCAAAATAAATTTCTCCTTTAACCTGCCATTGAGCACAACTATACATCCTATACTGAATGCAGACTAGCTTTTTGGGAAATCTGAGAAGCAATAACTGCCTGACAATCATGGGGAAATCTAGAATCTGAAGTACCATCAAACAAGTTCATAAGGTTCTAGTTGTGTTCTTTCCTATCCTACAAATCAACCCAAAAGTTGTAAGTGAGCACTCCATTGTGCTCTCTAGTTTTGTTCAAACACTTAAGGGAAGAAAACTATAATTTCTAGTCACTCAAAGATGTATCATTCTTATTTACACTTGTATACAAGTTTATATTATTTACATGTTTCATCCTTAACAATAAGAGTCCATTATTCCAGCCAAAGACATATGAATGTGAACTGAATACAAAAACATAACAAAATACTGCAAGCAAATATCAAAAGAAGCATGGGTTTTCATAAAGAGTGAACTGTGAGAAAAACCAAAACATGAATTCAATGTAGGGTCTCCCTATACTTGGGATAGTTTAATAAGCCAAATAATAATAACAGGTATGTGTGGTTTGTATCACTTATAATCACCATCATATTCACAAGACAGTATTTTGTGGAGCATTGGACTAAGCCAAGTTGCCTTCAATAACTGTGTTGTTTATATTCCTCAAAATAACTGTAGAATATCCTGGGACTGCTACATCCTAAAACAGAAAAGTGGGAAGCTGTCCTGTAAGGAAGTTTTGTTCCTCCATAGCACTGGCTATTCTTCAGAGATTAGAGCATTGGGCCATGCGTTCATGTAATATAATCCAGAGTAGACCATCTTTCAGGATTTCTCTACTATGATTCAAGTAATCTATCTACCTTATACAACATTGAATCTTGCTCACAAAGAATGTTAGGCTATTATTGACCCTGTCTATCTATCTGTAAGTAATATCTTGTTCCATATTAGTGTCTTTTTATCTTCCCAGCCTTAGTATAATTGATAATCAAGAATAGCTTTAGGAAAAACAGAAGTATTTCAAAAAGAGCATGAGAAACAAACTAGGATGAGCAGAATATTTTATTCTATGATTCTAAATGGGTTTCTAAAATTACAGGTATACAATTTAAATACATAAGTCATGTGGCTTTAAGCTCTTGTTACATGAAACAGACTAAGGCCTGTGGACTGGTTAGAATAATTTAGCTAAGTATTTAATGAATTACTCAAAGCTTAATCAGGATTGAGTCTAAGAAAATGCCAGACCTGAATCAAAGTTACAAAGAGGTAATATATATTTCAGGCTATGGATATGTTAAGTAGCCATCATTCCATGCTGTAGATATACATGTGTGGGCACATCAGATTATACTCCATAAGTGTAAAAATTTTGAAAAAGTAATTCTAGACTCACCTGTAGACTCTTAATAAGATATCTCATGGGGCTGATTATAATGATTGCTAGAGAGCACTAACAGCAATATGATTGGAAGCCACCTACCTCCTTCTCTTATGCATCTTTTGTAGAACAGTAGCCTTAAACCATGGAAGTGCTTGATATCAAACCCTGCCATATTCATGGCATGAGTGATGCCCTTAACACCTAAAAGAAAAAAGAAAAAAATCCACCTAAAAAGCCCAGACCACTGTAGATCTTCTACTCTTGCTGGAATGAAAATAATTGAGTTTCATCCACTGCCAGTGCCCTGAAAGAAGCGTTTTATTAGTCAGATTCCTCCACAGAAAGAGAACTATGGAATACTTCTTAGGAGCATTTAGATGATTGAAAAGATCATCATATGACCAGAGGTGCATAATCCCAGCCTGGCTAACTGTGAGTAAGCTATGCAGACAAACAATTCAGAAATCTCAAAACAAAATATAAAATTGCAGCTGCAGATTGCAGATGCAAAATACGAAAGGCTCCTGCAATTCTCCTGTAGGGTTCCTGCAATGAGTACACATGCAAAGGGTAAAGTATCAAAGCCAGCCACAACAGATAAAGGCACTCAATTAAGAAGGGCTCTACACACAAGACCTAGCTTATCCCTTTTGCGTTTTTGCTCCATGAAAACTTTCAGCCCATTGTGTCCTATGGTGCTGGAAATATTCTGAGGGAGTCAGGGGCATTCAGTTTTCTGACCTACATTCCAAGTTCCTCAGGGAATGCCCACACAGACATACTGATATTAACATTCTTAATAAATTTTCTACACATTCCTTAATCCTGTCAACTTCACATTGTTAATTCAATATGTGTATATATACATACACATATACATGCATGTATACACATATGTGTATACACGTACAAATATAGACATGTACATACATACCTATGTATGGACCTACACAGTTGTTTGTGATGTAGGTAGAACTATTGAATTTCTAAGTCTACTTGAAATACAATTACTTTAAATTATAATCACCTTTTGCCTGGTAACTACAATTAGTAGTTCAAGATACCATTTTACCCTGTAACACTACTATGGCTCCAACTAACTTTCCTTTTCTTTAATGTTCTAGGATTCAATTTTACTTCATTAGATTATTCACAGAAGTTAAAGAAAAAGTTGAAGATTGATTTTTATCCCGGTAGGATATAGAAAGAATTTCTCTTTTTTTACTTTATATTCTGCCTCCTCCTCCATCACATGTATTTAAGTAGGTATTCACAGGATATTTTGTAGAATATCTTGAATATTTTACTAGTTCTTAAAACATAGAACTACAGTTATTAGAAAAGTGACAATTTACTTTTCTTTTTTATAAGTTATTTTATTGTGAAAATACTGTACAGAGGGGTTACAGTTACATGAGCAAGGTAATGAAGACATTTCACAGCATAAAACTAATAATCTTATTGACACATGGATATATATATATCTATTTTAATTCTGAGAATTTCTTAGGCAAATACTTTTTCTAAAATACTTCAAAGAACATTTTCTTAAGATAGTTTAGAAATCATCACAGATTATGCTTTTATGTGATACTCTAAAAAAAATAATTTTAAACCAATGATATAGCTAAGTGTTTTCATATTTAAAAGCAACTTTACTTGTGTTTTACTTTAATTTTGGAAGAAAATTTATGTAAGTTGTAGTCAGAGAAATATTAACAAGAAACACATCACTACGAAATTATTTTTAAATGATATCTGTCATGTCAGCAATGATCATTTCTTTATATGTAAGTTTCATCTTGAGTAAGAAGACAAAGGATAAATGGTTAGTAAAAATATATAAGCAGCAAGCATGTTATTAGAAAAGTATTCTTTGGAAATATTTATTAGCTTTAAAATATATTCAAAACTATTTTCTTAAACACTAATTTTAACTCATTTATCACAGAGGGATATATAAAGATGTATATATGTGTATATTTGTGTGTATGTATAATTTATATACATACATATTCGTATATATATGTATATACACATATATGTGTATATGTATATATGTACATTATATATGTATATATAATATATATTATACACACACTTGTTTTTAGTTGTACACACCCAAGAAAACATCCTCACCACTATTAACCACAGAAAAGCCTATGAAAGAGTCATGATAGTGTCATCTAAATAATTTCGCCTTTGAGCATACTTTCATTTAAAAGCCAATCCACAACCCTGCAAGACTGGGTCTAAAGAGTAACACCCAGAGTTCTTAGTAAAGACAGAGTTTTGGAAAGTCCTTTCTAATCTCCATTCTCATTTGCTAATTGAGCATTCTACTCTTTCTTTCCATTGGCTGTCCTGGACACTTCTTTTCTTCCTGGATCTGTGAGTAACAAAAGCTTTCTTTCATTACACTTATTTTGTTGTGCTGCTGCCTTTGGGTTCCTCCTCACCAAAAAAACCAAACCTAACTCTATTTCTGATCAAGACTCTCTTAGAGAGCAGCCATCTTGTTGGAATAAACTGATACTGGAATAGGTTGAGACCAGACAAGTGTCACAAGAGAATCTGCCATCACACACACACACACCTCTTGGAAATGAAACACATGGTCTCAGGCTAACACATAGAAATCACATTGTCTGCCAGCATAAAGAAATTTCCTATAAAGCTTAGCCTTATTGGTTCATGTCTGTAATCTTAGTTACTCAGAAGGATGAGATTTGAAAGACTGAGGTTTTAGGTCAGATCAGGAAGATAAGTCCAGGATACCCCATCTCAGTGGAAGAAGATTAGCTTGGTGGCTAATTTGCAAGCTAATGTCCACTATCACATTCAAATAGTATACTCTCATGAAGCTAGGCCCTTTCTCAAAATTAATCAAGACAAGCAGGAGTGGAGGCATGGCTCAGTAGTAGAGCAGTACACACATCATAAAAACCTACCCTTATATATTATCTGAATAGCTACACAACTCACAGTCACTCCAGTAGAGACTGAAGGAACATATTATAGAAAACTATTGTAATCTCATTAACATTCTCTATTTTTAATCAAACTACACTGTTGTATAATCAAGCACGCCCTAAATTTAATCAAAATACTTTTCTTTGTGTATGTATAATTAATTTACTTTAAAAACTAAAATTCTATCATCTCACCAAATATGAATATTAATGTTCAACCATGCATGTTATTGTTAAAATAATCTAAGAATTCATGAATATTAGTTACTATTATTTACAAAATTATGAAAAGCAATATTCAAAGAATAATTGTGGCATAAGAAGTATACTATTTATTGGTTTCAGTTAATTGATTTGAGTAATTGGTAGAAATGTTTACTATCTAAGAACAAGAAGGTACAAATTATGTAGATTTAGATAACTTAGATATCTCTAAATGTTGTTTAATAAGTGTATACTGGAGAAAAAATGAGGACACATGGGAATCAGTTTAAACATCATTGATAAAGCAACTAAATACAGTATAGTTAAAGTTTCTACTTTAGTACATTTCCTTTCATGGAATATACTTTATTATAGTAACCACGTTCAAAAATGTTATAAGATACCCTTGTGTTTTTGTCCAGGTACTCAATATTTTTTAAAATCCCTAAAATAATGAGCTAAGAAACTCTTTGGGAGACCCTATGAGATGTTGATGTGATGAAAGACTAGAGGTTTTTCAACTTAAGCACCTTGAAGCTAATTTTACAGGATGGTTTTATGCCTAAGGGTTTTGGATAAATTGCAGAGAAATGTTTAAAGGGAAACTGGAAGTGTGTTTATTATTCAGTTCTCTCCTTTTTGTAGACTGTCCCCTTTCAAGGATCTCAATTCTTTCTAAGGATTATGTACATAAGCCTGAAATAGTTTTTTTACAGGATTGATACTTGATACTAATTCTGGTGTATTTTTTGGTGATGTTATCAGTTCTCCAATACCATGCAATTCCTTTTAATCATATTCACACCAAGAATGTATACACCCCTTCAATAAGCACACGTCTGACACATATACACAGTTTGGAAGTGATAGACATTTGGTTTCCAGCCACTATGGTCATGTCACCTCTGCATGTACATTACTTTTTGATTTTGTTTTATTACACTAGATCTTATTGGAAAAGAAAATGGGACTTCATGGAGTTCACCATTATTTCATACATAAATAATTGAAACATTATACTTTTAAAGAAAACAATACTTTTTCTGAATGAATGTTTATCTTTACTGTGATATTTGCAGAAAGATTTGCAAAGTTCTAATATAAATACATTAATAAACCAGGTACTAGTAGTTCATGCCTATAAGCCTAGCTACTCAAAAGCTCAGATTTGTGGGATTAAGGTCTGGAGCCAGGCTGAACAGAAAAGTCTGGGAGACTCCATCTCCAATAAACTAGTCAAAGGTTGAACTGGAGATATGTCTTGAGTGGTAGAACATCAGCACTGTGCTAAAAAACTGAGTGTTCCATGCCCTGAGTTCAAGTCTCTGCATCCCAAGATACCACACACACACACACACACACACACACACACACACACACACACGCTCGTGCATGAATGAACACACACACACACACACAACCGCCATCCCCAAACCCACAACCTAATAAATCAAACAATTTAACATAACTAGATTTGGGATTTGGGTAGATGTATATTTCCTCATACTTATTAAATGTTATTTTACTACTTATTATAGAGATTATTACTTATAGAGATTCAGATATTGTAAATTCTGTAGAAGAATTACAGTGGAAGAATGTCTGTAATAATTTAAAATATTATCTTTCTAAAAATTTGTATTGTCAGTAATTAGTAAGTCATACTCCACAATAAATAAAAAGTCCAATTGTCAAAAATAATTTTGGAAATTATTTGACAAATGACATTGTAAAAGAACAGATCGTTCATTTTCAAGTGCATAGTAGGCATTCAGGCTGAGTGGTAGGAATATTCTACTCCAAAAATACCATTCTCTGAAGGATTTAAAATACCATTGATAATTTGGCACCAAATATAAGGCTGGCGGAAGCTACTTTGGAGATGACAGTTTTTTTTTTTTTATTGTGAGAATTCCGTACAGAGGAGTTACAATTACATGGGCAAGATAACGAATACATTTCTTATCAAGCATTGTTGCCTCCTCTTTGTTTCCCCTTCCCATCCCTTCCCATACTTCTCCACTCCTCCCCGTAATCCTCCTCTCCCTCCCCCCCAACCAAAGTTGTAAAGTTCGTTTTTCGACATAATGACTTGTACATTTATCTCATTGTTACAATGGGCCCACCTGGATCCCTAGTTAAACTATTTGCTTTTTCCCTTCCCCTCCACAAATTATACCAACATCAAATACAGTGAAAGCATGCATTATTTACCATAGCTAAGATATGGAACCAACCCAGATGCCCCTCAGTAAATTAATGGATCAAGAAAATGTGGTATATATACACAATGGAATTCTATGCCTCCATCAGAAAGAATGACATTGCCCCATTTGTTAGGAAATGGAAAAACTTGGAAAAAATTATATTAAGTGAAGTAAGCCAGGCCCAAAGAAACATAGGTCCCATGGTTTCCCTTATTTGCAACAACTAGTATATGTCTGAGTCAAGCAGAAAAGGTCATCTAAATTGATGTTAGGGGAATGAACCCCAAGATAAGTATTCAAAAGTTTTTTTCCTTTTATGCTATTGTTTCTAACATATTAATAAGATGAATTCTTTGTTGCTTTGCATGTCCCTCCCCCACGAGTTGACAGTTTTGAATACAACTTCACTCACCTTCCCAACACAGAGTAAGTTTTTTCTACATTATTCTGCTTAACAGAATAACATCTAGATGGACCAGTGTTTGGTAGCATAAGCCAACTCAAGATCTTTCAGGACTGATGAGCTAGCTGGAAATAATATTTTCTAATAGAATCAGTCACAGTGAAAACATCCCATCAGGTGGGAGACATCCCAATGCAATTATTCCAAAAGCTCCACCTGGCTGACTGAATCATCATGTTAGAAGCAATCAAAAATGTTAATATAGCCCTCATTGGCTAATGATTTTATTACGGCTGGAAGGTTAAAACAAATGAAAAGAGATTAAGAGTTTAAATTTCAAACAATTTATACAAGCAAATTCTTTCATTGACATCTTAATGTCAAAGAAATGTATTTGGACACAAATAACTATTTGAACTGGGTAAACATAGTGAATGTCAACAAAACAACTTTTAATCCCTTTGCTGGCAATTATCTTTTATTTCCCATAGCAATTCCATAAAATATTGCCTGTTTTTCCACCTGCGCATATTTGTTCCTTTTCATTCCATGTGTATGGACTGTATCACTTTATCATTTAGAACAGTTAGAAGAATGTAATTTTATGATAAGAACATAGCCTGTGGTAGAGTATTCAGCTAGCTTGTGCAGAGCTCTGAGCTAGATCTCAAGCACCTAAAATATATAAACAAACAAAAAGGTTATTTTAGTACAAATAAGTATTTTTTCTTTGAAACCAAAGCAACCCCTTAAAACTACATGGTGATTATAATGAAAAGAAAAATAGTAATACAAAACATTAATATATTATTAAGCTTATCAGATCCACTTAAAGGCAAGCTGCTAAAGGTATGGCACATTAGATTCATTCTTCCTAATATTGGTGGTCCAAAAAATTATTTTTCCTTGAGTAGAGTAAAACTTGAATGTGTTATTTAATATTGTTTAACAAGAAGACAAAATAGAAAAGAAACCACAACAAAAAACAAATAAACAAATTCTGGGGTTCAAATACTTATCACCGTAGTTACTCTACGGTGCTTTTTAAAAAAATAATATGCTTAAATTTACCAAAAGTAATTTATGGAGCAAGATTATAAGAAAAGTAACATGCTATTGTAGTTTCACACCTGTTATAAGGGGACATTTCTTTCAGGCTGTTTGTTAGACAACTGAAATCATTCAATACATGACTAAACACATATGGAGCCTTCTTATTGGCTGCCTACATGTGTACAGCCCTTGAGTGACATAAATATCCAATTAGCAAAAAAAAAAAAAAAAGAAGGCTCTTCATCTTATAAGGAATTTGCTTCACTTTCAGGATTTCAGTACCATCTCTAACCAATTTATTACACATGCTTTCCTGTCACAAGAGTAGGAAAGAAGAAACACATGTTAAGTTTATTATGCGATATTAATAAACTGCATGACAAAATTTTTATATTACTTAAAACACATACACATATATTTGTATGTTGGTGTACGTATGTATATGTATGTATGTATATATATTCTGAGTATCGACTGCTACCTGATTTATGGTTAAAATCAATGAAAATCAATTGTTTAATTCCAAAATACATTGTATAGTTAGAGATATATAAGCTGTGCATTACATAATTTTAAAAAATTTATTTAGCATGATTATTTAGCAATAAAGCACATACATGTATTATAATTTTAATATCCAAAATGCATTATACTTTGGGATTAAACATATCCATACTACTTAGAATGTCTTCACATACCTAGATGTGAAGAAGACAGATGCTTAGAGATAATTGTCAATATTTTTTACATGCACCAGCCCTCTCCCCTAAACAAAATGCGATGCTTTCAAACTCAAAAAGCACATTCACCAATTCCTGACATGTGGATGCACTTCCACACGCATCCACATAGCAATGAGTTTTCTTTGAAAATTTAGCTTTGCAGCCACCTCAGGAAGGATGACATCCTGCAGTCTAAATGCTGTCTTTCTGGGATCTTCTTAAGATAGCCTTAGGTACCAAAATAAGGAAAGACTTTTTCTTGGCCTCATACTGTGTTTGGAATAGAAGAAGCTGAATATTCTCCCTCAGCAGTGAGGATCTGCAGCCCAATGTCTTTGCTTCAGAGACAGCCAGGAGAGAGGGATGTAATTCTGGGAATTACTTTTCCCTCAATGCTCCATGAACTGTAGGAAGAATATGTTTGAAAGAATATCATGATTTAGAGGGGAAATAGTGTAAAAGATTACATTTCTGACTCTTTTTCTCCTCTTTGCTGATTAAAACCCATCTTCCACCTCCAAGGCAACAACTTGTCTTTGAGATTAAATTCTCTATTTTCTCTGGGGAAATCCAAACACTAACTTGATCTTTATTTTGCAGTAATTTTAAAAATGTAGCACATGTATACAATTAAATGACTTTAAAACAGCTTTCTAAGTTCCCTCTGGACCTATGGCAAATATCTTAAGTATTGATATTAGAATAGTAAACTATCACCTCCAGTGGTTTGTTCATTCAATGAATCAATCAGATCTTAGAACTTTCATCCAGTAAGAACAAACCATTAGCTTGATGCATATGTTTCTGATCAGACTGACCTAATATATGGTTTGTTTCTTTTCAATATGGTTTTAGAGGAAGGTAAATATGTGAACAAATAATAAAAAATGGAATGTTTGGAGTATGAGGGAAACTAGAGCCCCAAACACAGATTCTGTAAGTTTCAATTACCTAGAATCTTGCTTTCCACAGGAGAAAAATATCAGTCATTTTCAGTACATATAAAATTCAGCATTGGTATTTATTTAGTATATTTGCTGAATATTAGTTTATTAGCAGCATATTAGTTTGGAATGTTGTAAAAATATTGTTCTGGATATCTAGTAGCTTAACCATTACAAATTCATTGTCTCATAGTACTACAGGTTGGAAATTGATGACCAAGGAATCCACAAGGCTGTAAGGCAAAAAGTAGTCCATATTTCTTTCTTAGCTTCTGGAGGCTTCTTGTCAATCTTCTTTCTTCCTAGCACATACACAGAACTTTCCTTGTATCTTCACATTGTCTTCACCTCAAGGATCTCTTGTCTTGACAAGGTGTTTTTTCTTCTAATTAAGTTCACCAGTCATAATGACATGGGACTCATTTTACTCTATATGACCACATCTTAATAAGTTAAATCTGTAATGACCCTATTTGCATGTAAGGTCTTATTATGAGGTGCTACAACATAGAATATCAATATGGAGACAAGATTCATACAATCATCTTCATCAACTTAATTAACATCTATTAAAGTTAGTATGTGGTGCTTTACTTGGATATTTGAAGTCCAAATTTTTAGTTCAGAGCATATTTTGTCGCATTTTCACTAATTAGTATAGGTGTATGTGTGTATATATACATATAGATACACATATAAAATAAATATATGAACTTTTTTGTTGTGAGCCATAGGGCTTGACTCAAGGCTTGGGTGCTGTCCCTGAGCTTTTTTTGCTCAAGACTAGTGCTTTGCCACTTGAGTCACAGCTCTATTTCTGTCTCTTTTGTTGCTTAATAAAACATTAGTCTCCCTGACTTTCCTGCCCCAGCTGCTTTTAAACCATGATCTTCTTCTGAGTAGTTAAGATTATAGGTGTGAGACACAGGTGCCTGGCTTAAATACTGCTTTAAACTGTCTCTTTCAGTAATAATGAAACCATTATTTTGTTATATCAACATTATTTTATTTTCTAGAGGAAACAACTATTATCAATAAATTATATCTAAATCTTAAAACAGAAGCATGTATTGCCATGCAATCTACTACTTAAGTTTCTACAAATGCTCATACTTATTGTCTGATTTTAATATGACATATTATATCTAAGACTCACTTGCTGGTAGTCATAATGAAATATAATTTTCCACAAAATAGAAGTAATTAGCCCTTCATGCACTAGTTTTCTAGGTAAGTTCACTGTAGAGTTGTTAAGTATGGCAAACATAAGAATTTGAACATGGTAAGCTGGAAATTTATTCCTGACCTCAAAAAGTCATTTGGTGTCATCCATCCACAGAATATTTATTAGAAATGAAAAATATACCCACATATCATCCCCATCTACATGAAAATAAATTATTAATATGTAATGTTATAACAAATGTTTAACTATTAATGAGAAACTTCAGGTGATCAGTTATATTCACATAAAGCATAAATAGAAATGAAATAAGAATGTGACTTTTTAAACTCTGAAATTATCTTTCCCCATTGAATTAGCCTAAGTGACCTACAGAATTCAGTTTAAGGTTCATCTGTTTACTCAATCTATTGCCTGAGGGAGTGTTGAAGGAGAAAATTTATTTCCAAAGAAATTAGATAATCACTGGGGGAAGTTGATTGAATGCTGACAATGTGTCAGCAAGTTGCTTCTTTAATTTATGGTTTTAATCACAGAAAGTTAGCCAGAGCCAGGAAATGTGCACATCCTTTAACCATTATGCCAAGAATCACCAGGCTTAACACTGAACTTTGCTCTACTGAAATATTAACATGATAGTCAAGCCTTCTTTTATTCATTCGTTCATTCATTTACTCACTCAATAATTATTTAGTATCTACTGTATGTAATACTTTAGAACTTGGTGATTGCTCTACAGTTTATTAATATAATAATAGTAATAATAATTTTTCTGTTATGGGTGCATAGCAGAAATTTTTATTCTGAAAGGTTCTAAGAGAAGCATTTAACAAAAATCCATATTGTTATTAGTCCTAAAAGGATGATTAGAAACAGCCCAGCTTAAATCAGTTAGAATATAACTGCAATGTACATGATACAGGGAATAAGATAATTCCTTCCTTCATCATCTTTGAGCCTTAGGCCATATTTTGGTTATCTGGTGCTATCCAGCATGCAGATGACTACTATTACAATCAAAGCTTTTAAGAAAATTTAGCAAATCAGCTTTTATAATTGTGTATCTGTATATATATATATATATATATATATATATATATATATATATATATTCTATTGCTTCTTTTCTTCTACAGAACCAATTATTGCTCAGGCTAAGAATCTGGAAGGCACAGGACAAACTTGGACCATAGATCAAGTCCTACACTAAAGCCAAAGCCCTGGAAACTTCCTGGATCATTATGCTAGACAATTTTCATCAATTTAAGGAGCAAACATTTCTCATTTAATGCTTTGTAGGAGAAGTCTTTCCAAAGCCAAATGTAGAAAATGTTTTAACTAGCTTGGAGTACATTTTGCCAAAAATGAATAGTTATTGAGCTCATCTTTTTAACCTTCCAATTAGCTTTTGAAGAAATATTTTTCTTAATTCATTGAATAGTAACTATTAGTTATACATACACAAACTAAGTTGTACTTTTTCTTCACTTACATATCAATTTCTGCAAAAAAAATAAATCTATCCATTATATTTCTTGGTGCATATTCTAATGTGCACAATTTGTTTGTGTTACTTACAGTCTATAGGATAATATTTAATAAATAATTCCAAACAATGGAATTTGGCATTTGCATACCAAATCTCATTAAAATGTAAAAACATATTACCATAATTAAAACTATATTATCACTTTTTATAATTCTGAGCTACTACATAAAATATTAACGAGCCTTTACCTAAAATGCAAGCATATTTTTGTGAAAGCCAGCATGGCATATTTTCATTTAGTTAATTAAAAGTCTATTATAAAAGAGGTGAATCTTTGTCATCATCTATACCAACAACAAGGAGAATGTTTTGACTTTAAGTGTAGCATTTTACGGTTACAAACTTTAAATAAAGTAAATTCATTTTCTTTTAAGATTTTTATGCCCATCTTAGGGTTTGAACTCATGTCCTGGGCACTGTCATTAAACAGTTTTTCACAATGCTTGCATTCTATCCTTGAAGATACAGTTCTACTTCCAACCTTTTCATGCTTAATTGGAGATAAGAGTGTCATGGATTTTGCTGCCCAAGCTGGCTTTGAAACTCAATCCTCAAATTTCAGCCTCTGTAATAGCCAGAATTACAGGCAGGAGACATCTGCACCAAGGAACATGTTCCTATGTGATTTTTTATTTCAAGTCACCATAAATTTCTACAGGAATTTCAGAGCTCCACCTAATATCAAGCAACCATGAGCAGGAAAGCTGACTTGACCTAGAAATAAGGAAAAAGACTGTTAATATATTAAGGAAATTCAGACATAATAAGATTCAAATTTTTGCACCTCAATTGGAAATTACAATTAACACTATAATATACACTATGCTTCAGGTGGTAGCATAGACCATTCAAGTGTAAATAATTATTGAAAAATTAAAGATGACATTTAGAAGTTTAACATACTCAAATAGCTGTAAAAATCAATTTAAAAAATTAGTCTGGTCCAGAGAAATGAAAGAAATACAAATGAAGTCATATATTAAGCTCTAATCCAGGTTCATTATGAACCATATTAGCTAAACAGTGTTCAAAAAATTGTAAGTCCCAGATCCTGCTGCTACCAAGATAGTGGAGGGTGCCATGTGCTCCCTCTCTGGGGGAAATATGGCTCCTCTATTAAACCTTGTAATAATCTTTCTCCTGTGTCTGCCACCTCAGCATGATCCCCTGGGATGGCTGTGATCGATCCTTTCATTGGTGGCCCATACTGGGATAGGTTCCCTGGTGGATTTACTCCCCCCTCCACTTCAGATGGGGGGGGGGTCTGACCAGCTGCCCCAGGACCTAACCTAAGGTCCTACATTCTGTCACCAGAGGACCACCAAGGTAACTTTTTCCTGACCAAGGGCTCTACCTGCTGCCCATCCAACACCAGATAATTAAGTCCTGCTCCCAGGACCCCCTCCACTGCGGGATCCCTCCCCTGTGGGACCCCTTCTCTGCATGTCCCCTCTTCTGCCTTTGTGGTGGAGAGTGGAACCTGAGACTCCATGTGTGCCAGAAGCAATGCACCCTACTGTCAAAATCTTCAGCTCTCTCTAGCATTGACCATGTGGCAGATGCCCCATATTGGCATTGTGGGAGCTCAGCTGCTGTTTCATGCCAACTTGATTCCATGCCAACTCAACTTGATTCTGTGACCCTTCGCCCCTAAACTGACCAGCTCAAGTGCCATTATGCCATGCCATGTGTCTGTTCATGTCTTATCTCCTGTTTACTAAAAGTTTCTTGTTGTTGGCAAAGTTTTGTATTTTAAACTGACCATGTAGTTCCATCGTAATTAGGCAAAGTAAATTTAAAAAAATATCTTTAAAAGGCCGATTTTAAAATCTAAGCTTGCTCTATAATCCGTGCACAAACATATCTGTCTGTCTGTCTATTTGTCTATATGTAAACAGCTATGGTTTCAGGTTACCAAGTACTCTGCATACTAACAAATTTTGTCAGTGGAAGCTGTGATTTAATCTAAAATTGCTTTAAAACTTTGTGACCTGACTATAAGCCAAAGAAAAATACAGGCAGTTTTAAAAGGCCTTGGGAAAGAAGGTAGAAAAGATAGTTTCCTTTGCAAAGTAAATGAAATTGGTAATTAGGTTGGCTGTGATTTATGTCATTCCTATGTTCATCAATGCTAAGAGTTAAATATTGTACCTCTAACGATGGCTAGTAAACTAAGGCTAAGGTTTTAATTCTCCGTTTTTCTAGCTTGTGCATTGATCAACTCTCTTTAAGATCAAGGGGCCTGAGTGACTCAAGATGCAGTGTGTTCCTGTGAATGGGAAATACCCAGGAAACAAAACAAAGTTGTCACAGCTGCCTAAACCAATGATACCAGCTTGCAAAAGCCAGTGTGAACCCAGTCTTTAATTAATACATATAGAATGTTGCAGGTAACCAGCGTGAAGTGGGACAGCCCATACATGCTGGGAAATGCCAAGTCTTGCCCATATCTAGCCTTGTTCCATCACACATGACCAAAACCTGCCACTTTAGATATTTGTTTCTGTAATGTTAATCCCCACAAGTTAGACCATAAAGAGTGTATGAGCAAAAGATATAAGTTGACTTCTATGCTATTTTACAATTGGACGTATTTCTAAAGGGAAATAGATGCGAAGTCTAGATTCTTGGTACAGAGCTAGTATATTAAGAAAAACGGATAATTTCCTAAAGGTAACTCCAACTGCAGAAAAAAGTGGCCAGTTTAAACCTTTGGCCAAGACATAATGGGTGTTGCCTAGTTTCAATGGGGCAATTAAATGCAAATTAAAGTGACCTTTAAAAGGGGGGTTAAAAATGAGGTCCCCTTTGTGAAAATTTGGGAAGTTGTGGGGGATGGCTGGCCTCCCAGAAAAAGTTTAAAATTAATATTGTCCTAAAGGTTTCTTTAAAAGTCTGAAAAGAGTGATTGTTTAATGGCTATTCCAGTTTGCCCTTATAGGTTTCTTGTTTTTGTTTTTGTATGTGAGGGATTAATTTAAATCCCAACCCCCCTGTATCTGCTCAAAGTCCTAATTGGCAGTGACTTTTGAGCTGGCACCAACAACATAAATTCATCTCTTAAGAGGAAAGCTTGTAGATCTGAGATTATATCCTTATTGAGATCTGTCTAAAGGCCTACACAGGTAGGCATTGTTGGGGCCACTAGAAATCAGATTCCTACGCCAGCCAGAAAATGCTTTTACAAACCAGAGTGTTAAACAGGCTATGCTGCCGTAGCCCAAGAAAAGGTCTGTACATTTGTTAAAAATTAAATGTTGTATATAAGCCATTTAAACAGATTGCCCAGAGGCAGTGGGGGGTAGTTAGAGTGTCAATCAGTTGCAGTTAAAAAAAATCTACTGGGTTTTATTAGAAAACCCTGGGAAATAATTGTTAGTCAATTGTTAAAAAGTTATAGGTAACTTCCAAACTCCTTATTGCTTTCATTGGAAATCAAAAGGGCTTTTGTAACAAAGTCTTCTTTGCCACAGTTCAAAGCCATCCCAGGCACAAAGAATTTCTCTAAAACTCCATCTCCCAGCTAATCAGACCAGAGCCAGGCTGGAAGCATGGATCCAGACTCACCTCTAAGTATCCAGCTGAAGGTTGAACGTGGCATTGTGGTTCTAAGTGGTAAGCCTCGAGCAGAAGTGCTCAGAGACAGTACCCAGGCCTTGAGTCCAAACCTGGAAAAAGCCAACTGGGACAAGCTATCCCAGCAACGGACACTGAGAAAACCATGGAGAGGAGTAAGAGTCACTTGATGCTCACCCTTTCAAAATTACAGCTAGGAGATCAAGGGAAATAGTTGTTTGCCCACCTAATGTCCATATCAGTCTACCTTCTAACTGGATAGAAAGTTATAGTCTTGGAAGCTTTAGTGTGGTCTTGTTTGTGATGATTTGGCAATCCCAAAAGTGGGATTTCTGGGTCATAGGGGAGCTCTATGTGGAGTCTTTTGAGGAACCTCCATACTACTTTCCAAAGTGGTTGAACAAGTTCAGACTCCCACCAACAATGTAGTATGGTTCCCTTCTGGCCACATGCCCTCCAGCATCTGTTGTTATTAGAGTTCTTGATTATAGACATTCTAACTGGAGTGAGGTTGTATTTCAATGTTGTTTTGATTTGCATTTCTTTTGTGACTAGGGAGGTTGAGCATTTCTTCATGTGTCTATTGCCCATCCTTCTTTCCTCTTCAGAGAAGTTTCACTGTAAGTCTTTAGCCCACTTATTTATCAGGCAGTTGTTTCTTTGAGGATTTGTTATTGTAGATGAATGGATCATGTAAATGTGGTATATATACACAATGGAATTCTATGCCTCCATCAGAAAGAATGACATTGCCCCATTTGTTAGGAAATGGAAAAACTTGCAAAAACTATATTAAGTGAAGTAATCCAGGCCCAAAGAAACATAGGTCCCATGGTTTCCCTTATTTGCAATAACTAGTATATGTCTGAGACAAGCAGAAACGGTCAGATCAGTTGATGGTAAGTGAAATGAACCCCAAGTTAAGGATTCAAATGTTTTTTTTTCTTTCTTGCTATTGTTTCTAACATATTTATAAGATATTTCTTTGTTGCTTTGCATATCCCTCCCCCATAGTATAATCCCTGTTTTCACTGTATTTGATGTTGATACAATTTTTTTTGAGGGGAAGGGAAAAAAACAAATTGTTTAACGAGGGATACAGGTGGACCCATTGCAACAATGAGATATACAAAATGTTATGTCACAACTGACCTTTACAAATTTGACATGGGGTAAGGGGGGGGGGGGAAGTGGCAGGGAGAGATGGGAAGGGGAAACAAAGGAGGAGGTAACAATGCTTGATAAGAAATGCACTCATTACCTTGCCCATGTAATTGCAACTCCTCTCTATGTCATTTTCACAATAAAAAAGAAAAAAATTGTAAGTCTTTTCTGCAACTTTAACCAATGCTAAATGTATACAGTACAATACTCCACATACAGATAGACAAAATATATACAGATCCAATTAAATATCTATGGATAATGATATTCTTTAAGCTCTAACTCAAAGATGCCTTTAACCACAATTTTATTTCTGTTTACAAAATCTAGGCCTAATATCTTATTTGAAATTTGGATATTTTTACATTTAAATTTATGCAGTGTTAAATGTAAAAAAAATACAATTTACTACATTCTTCTTAGTAAACTACACCTTGACTCATTCTATTCTAGGCTTCATAGAAAATATAAAACTAACAACTATCAAACAACCATGATCTCAACCATTCTTTCTCTCTTACTTCTTTTCTTCCATCCTTTCTTCTTTTCTACATATCTTTACTTTTATATCCATGACTACATTATTCCAACAATTTTCCATTATGATGATAAATTTGCTGAGGTTTTATTGTTCTTCATGCTAAGTGTTGGAGGACTGTTAATACCAAACTTTAAACTCTATTACAAAGCAATAACAATAAATAACATCCTGGTACTGGGACAAGGATAAGCCTGAGGACCAATGGAACAGAACAGAAGACTCAGAAATAAGCATATTAAGACCCATAACCACCTAATATTTGATAAGGGAGCTAAAAATATAGGATAGAAGAAAGACAGCCTCTTCAACAAATGGTGCTGGCTATCTACATGCAGAAAACTGAAACTACATACTTATATATCACCCTGCACCAGCAACATTTTTAAATACCTCAAAGACCTCAATGTAAGGTCAGAAACATGAATATATTACTGGAAGGGTTAAGTTAAACACTAAGTCTCCTAGATACAGGTAGAAATTTCCTAAGTAAATATCCAGAATTACAACAAATCAAAGAAAGACTGAATAAATGGGATTGCATCAATCCAAAGTGTTTCTGAATGACAAAGAGATAGGTAGCAAGATAATTAGAAAGCCCACAGAATGGGAAAATATCTTTACCAGCTATAGATCAGAAAAAGGTCTCATATCTGAAATACACTCAGAACTCAAACAATTAAATGCCCAAACAATAAACCCTCAAAGAAACAATAACTCAATTAATAAATGGGCTAAAGAATTAAAGAGAGATTTCTCAGAAGAAAAAGTAAGAATGGCCAATAGTCACATGCAGAACTTTTCAATATCTCTGGTCATAAAAAAATGAAAATCCAAACAACATAGAGATTTTACCTCAACTCATTATCCAGAAAACTAACAGTACCAGATGGTGCTTGGGAATGTGGCCAAAAGGGAACAGTACTACACTGTTGGTGAGAATATAAACTTGTTCAGCCATTCTGTCAAGCAGTATAGAGGTCCCTCAAAACACTACAACATAGAGCTTCCCTATGACCTAGCAATTCCACTCCTGGGCATTAATCCAGTAGATACAAGCAAGGCCACACTAAAGGTACCAGCACAAGGATGTTCATTGCAGCATTGTTTATCATATCCACAAGATGGAATCCACACAGATTCACTTCAGCAGATGAATGGATCAAGAAAATGTGGTATGCTTCCATCAGAAAGAATGACATTGCCCCATTCCTAAGAAAATGGGAAGACTTGGATGAAAGTATATTAAGAAAAGTAAGCCAGATCCAAAGAATCAGAGTTCATGTTTTCCCTAATTCGTTGTAATTAGAAATCTACAAGTAAACCCTCTAGATGATAAAAGACAAAAATGTACACTTGGACATGATAAAGAAGACAGGACTCTAGATATACACCATGAGACTAACAGAAAATGTTCTTAGGATCACAAAGGTTCAATAGCTATGAGTATATAATTATATAAAATGATGCTTATTGAAATAAACTCCAAGAAATGCAAACAAGAAGTTTTATGTTATTTTGCTTCTTATTTTTTGTTGTTTTGTTTTGTTTTGTGTTCTCCTTTTGACGTAAAGAAGTCAGGTCATGTGGTGCCATATTGGCCACATGGTTGGATCATAGGGTCTGCTATCTTGTCTTCATGCTGGGGGAAAGGAAACTCCCTGCCCATCACCTGGCTGCCAGGTGATGGGTGCACCTGGATCCCCTGGAGGCAGGGTAGTCACTTGGCTGATAGGTTACTATAATCTGTCAGTCCAGTGCAGGGACTGGGATTTTCCTGTGGATCTGCCCCCTGTGCCCAATTATTTAGGCTTGGACCAGCCCAGCCACCATTACAGCCATGCCACATGTGTTTCCTGTTAATCTCCTAGGTCCTGTCTCATCTTCAGTCATCATGGAATACCAATTCAGCTCTCCATTGGAACTGAATTGGATTGTTGGTATTGTTGGTATTGTTTATTCTTTCCTCTTAGCCTGTTTCCTAGCTGTGTTATGTGTATTTGGGGGCTGCAGGCCTTTGTAACAACTGCCTGCTTGTAGCCTGCTAACTGTATAATAAAGACTCCAATATTTCATATTCCAAAATGTGGCTTCTGGGATGATTAACCTTACAACACTTTGTTTGAGGTTGTTTTCATTTCTTTTCCTTTGTCTTATATGTAAGCTTATCTGTCTTGATAAGGGGGAGCCCAGAAATGGTGAGACAAAGGGTGAACAAATGTAATTGTGATACACATTACACATTATATTGAAAATGAACTATATAACTGTGAGGAAAGGGAGCTGGGAGGGAAATCTGGGAAAAAACACAAGGGAAAAGGTGACACTGTTCAAAAGAAATGTACTTGTAACTGTAACCCTGTGTACAACACCTTTAGAAAACAATAAAATAAAATTTAAATAAACATTTTGATGGTAAATTTGTGAAGGTTTTATTTTTACTTTTGTGTATAACATAGCATCTACAAAGGTTTTGTGACAAGGAGATTGAATAGGTTATAAAATTCATTCTTATAAGTAAAAGTTTTAGTTTACCTAGCAGCATTATTAGTGTGAAGATTATTTGGCCTAACTATTTAATGGGCTTTAATTATTTTACTACTGTGTGTATTCTGAAATGAATTTATTTTGTATTGAGAAACAATTATTAGATTTTATAGAGTATAAACTTACAATGTAGATTTTCCTATAAGGTAATTATGTTACTATAAGAAACAATTGTTTAATAAATAGATGTAGGAAACAATTTCATCTATCACCAATGCTTCAGAAATATACTGACAAATTTATAGACCATGTAAAATTCAACTATTTTATGTATTATATAGGTTTATCTTTCCTACTTTGTATTAGTTTATGGCTGCTATATACTTTGGATAAAATTGCAATTAGGATAAAATTAATATATGTATACTAAACATTTTAAATAATTTATGCACCTTTTACATAAATAGATTGCTTGAGAACTATGTTGGAACTATCATGTTGAAGAAGCCAATGTAATATCTGATACAACAAGACTAAAACCCAGAAAACAACCTCCTTAAATTGTAATGTGTGGCCTTTGGTTGAAATAGTGGTAACAAGAAAGTAACTTATATTAGCAATACTGGTCAGATTTGGACTAAGATATTAACATTAAGCTAATGTGTATAAAGTGAGTCATGTTACCTATGAAGGGAAATACAGCATTTCCATAAAGAGAAATACAGTGGAAGAAAACCCATGTACAGAAACATTGACATAAGCTGAAAGGTGGATTTTATAAGAACAAATATTGTCATCATCAACTGGGAAACTCTGCAAATATTGTCATCATCAACTGGGAAATTGTGCAAGCAAATAAGGTGTTAGCCTATGTGGAAGTCATGAAATTATTCCAGCACAACACACAGATATGTGGGTCAGATAGAAAAAAAACAAAACAATCTAATTAATCACAACTAGAGCAGGAACCCGAACACCGTTCTATTTCTAAAGATAGGATCCCATTCAACAATGGGAGTAAGGGTCCGATGTTATTTGTATGCACTGTGTATGCTACGGAACAGGACCACCAATATTAAAATCTCAACCACAAGATAAGGACTCAAATGTTTTTTTTTCTTTCTTGCTATTGTTTCTAACATATTTATAAGATATTTCTTTGTTGCTTTGTATGTCCCTTCCCCACAGTATAGCCCCTGTTTTCACTGTAGTTGATGTCGGTATAATTTGTGGAGGGGAAGGGGAAAAATGTTTAAATAAGGATACAGGTGGACCCATTGCAACAATGAGATGTACAAGACATTATGTCGAAAAATGAACTTTACAACTTTGGCGCGGGGGCGGAGGGGGGGCGGGGAAAGGGGGGAATATATGGGAAGGGGAAACAAAGGAGGAGGCAACAATGCTTGATAAGAAATGTACTCATTACCTTGCTCATGTAATTGTAGCCCCTCTGTACGGTATTTTCACACACAAAAAATGAGTTCAAAAAAATAAAATAAAAATCTCAACTTTATTGAAGGACTGATGGCAAACTCCACTATCGTTGCCCTCCGGACAGAGTCCTATGTTGATTATCATAAGATGTGGTCTCCAATATAGAAACAGATCTCAGTTATATGGTATTAATCATAGCATATGAGTGTCTTCTGAATAAATCTGATACAGAACTGTTATCCAGGCAAAGAGAGTTGTATCCTTACTACTCATATTAGCTACTCATATATATATATATATATATATATATATATATATATATATATATATATATATATATATAAATGAATTTTCACAATGGACAGAAAACAACTAGAATGAGGCAAATAGTTCAAGAATGTGAAGGCTAAGGCCCAAGTTGCCGAGAAGTCATTTATAAGCTATATTATAAGAGGGAGAAAAATTAAACTCATACCATCAGTATGAGTTTAATTTCCATCATTGTACAGAGATGCAGATGGAAAAAAAAAACAAAATAAAAGCAAAAAATTAGTTAGCATGTATTTCATTTGGAATCAAGAAATAATAACAAAACTTTGTAGTATTATAGGTCTAAACTCAATAAATATAGAGAGATAGAAAAATTGAAAGTAATGAGAGAAAATATGAAAAACTGTGTGGAGACTGTTCCTATTTTATGAAACAAGACAGAATGGAGTTCCTGAAACTCAAAAATGATTTCAAAGTATGTACTTTATTTATATTTATTAATACATAAATATATTTAATTGAAAACAATTTAAGCCAATTCTTAAGTGCTGATCATCATGTTGAACATTGGAAATGTAAATCAAAATGACCAGGAAGCTACCAGGAAGACCAGGAAGAGGTGAGAGACAGATGTTATCAACTTGTAAAAGATGGATGTGTTAAAATTTTATACCTATTTCAAATCTCACAATAAGGGTGAGAATTCTACAAGTCATTCTATTAATAGGCCTAATTAAAATTCTGAGAATTGAATATCTAAAAAAATAATATGGTGAGAATAGCTACTAAGAGAAAATATGAAAGCATGTCCCAAGACTGGTTACAGAATTGTGATGTGACTAGGACTTTTTTGTTTGTTTGTTCTAACATCACTTGGACACTAAAGTCAGCCATTTTACATTATTTTAAGATAGATTCCTTATGCTTTTCTAAGAGAGAGTCCTGGAACTGAAATTTCATTGACCTTTACCTATGAAGTAGATCAACACATTGTTCCACTATTGAAGAAACATTTCTTTTGAATCGCATTAAATGATTGAAAGTATATCTTAATGTCATTTGTAATGTCATGAATATAACATGCTCCTCAAAGAGGTCAAGGAACATTTAAATTTTTAAATAAATTAATCTTTTACATGTTCATCTTTAATATAGCTAAAACCATTCTAATTAATGTAACCACACTAATTGAGCTGAGCTATAAAGCAAAAGAACTGAGCTTTAAATCAGGTCTGATGTTTTGAGACTAGTATTGCATATTTGTTTTCTGAATTAATCATGTGGGAAATTTAATTAACCTTCTGCATGTGATATGTTCTGATATTGGCAGTAGCAGGTTACTCTTGTCATCTTTTTACTTTTTTTCTTTTCTTTTTTCTTTTTTTTCGGTCATGGGTCTTGAACTCTGGGCCTGGATGCTGTCCCTCTGCTCTTCAGCTTAAGTCTAGGGCTCTACCACTTGAGCCACAGTGACATGTTCAGTTTTTTGGTGGTTTAATGGAAATAAGAGTCTCACGGACTTTCCTTACCTGGGCTGGCTATGAACTGTGATCCTCAGATCTCAGCCTCCTGAGTAGCTAGGATTACAGGTGTGAACCACCAGCATCTGGCTTTCTGTTACATTTTTGATGATCCTCAGTGGTTATATTTATATTCAGTGGAGGGAATTAGATATGCTAGGCAGAAGTTCAGAAAGCTTGAGTTTTAGTATATAACAATTTCTCATGACATTGCACAAATATAGAAGTTTTCTTAGGTATATGAGGACAAAACTTCAATTTTTTGTGCAATATTACTTTTAAAATATTTTTATTAGTATATATTAATTGTGAAAAATATGAGGTCCTTTTGCTATTTCTAATCATGTATATGATATGGTTTGATAATATTTACCACTTCTATTATTCTTCTTTGCCTCCCAAAAATCTAGCATTTTCAACATTCATACAAATATTTCTAAATTATTTTAATTATGCTTGCATATGTGCATACAATGTACTTCTACCACATACCCTCTATTTTCCTCCATTAATTCTCTCTGGTTATACCTCCTCTAATAGTCTCCTTTCATTCACCACAATGTTAGAATGTATATATAACCAAAACTCTGATTTAATTTTCTGAGTGGGGCTTATGTGGCTTAACATGATTTCCTATTACATCACTTTTCCTGTAAACAACATAATTTAATCCTGCTTATAATAAAATAAATTCTATTGTGTACTTACATACTACATTCTTTTTGTTTATTCATGTGCCAATGAGTGCATAAACTAAGTCCATGGTTTGGCTAATGTGAATAATGCTGCAGTAAGTAGAGATACTCAAGGATCATTATTGTACACTGATATAAAATTGTGTGGATATATTCTTACAAGTGATGTAACTAATTCATGTAATAGTTCTATTTGCATTTCTTTTGTGAAATTCCCATACTAATTTATGGCGGGGTTAATTCACACTTGTAATTATATTTCAAGGTTATAGCAACTGCAAATATCCTGATATTAGCACAAAAATGAACATAAAGCACTGGTACAGAATGGAGAAACTGGGATAAACTCTGCATATTGTCAGCCAATGTTCTTCTACAAAGTTACCCAAATCCTAATTTGAAGGCAATTGCTTCAATAAAGTAGCTTCTTTTTAATAACATGATGAATGTACACAGCAATCTTCAGATATTAAGCAAATGGAACTTTGCACTAACTAAACAAAAATTTATGACATGGTTTTAGAAAATATTGCATCTGGTCATTGCATATAAAACAACACTATTAAGTATCTCTCTCCAATATTTTGAAAATGTAAATATTTAAAGTCTCATTTGGTCATTTATGTTTGGCATGTGTAGTCTGATTAAATTCCAACAAGTGCTTCATTTTTCTTTACCTTCTGACCTGTTAACAATTTTCTTTCAATTTTTCCTTCATTGGTTTATCTTTCTTTTTCTTGCTGGTGTGGATCAATTTGGGAGACTCTGAAATGAACAATGCACATAATGATTTCTTAGAAATATTGGATAATGATCACGCTGCTGTTCTCATTTTTCAAATCCTAAACTGCCAGGCATCCTTCAATAATTTTGTTTCTAACCTACTTTTATTTAATGAACAATTTTATGTGAAGAAATATTTATTGCCCTATTAGGGAGCAGAAATATTCTCATATATAGACAAAATGAAATGTCCCAAATTTTAGGAAGACTTTCTAACAAATTGCTGCTTTCCTTTTTATGTCACCTATATGCAGAATACATTATTTTCAAATATATCTACGGGCTTCATTTTCTCACACACTAGGAGTCCAAAATAATATGATGTCATTTTTCACCCTTTAGTGAATAACACTTTAGCTCCTTTTAATATTCCATTGCCAATATATTTATAATTTGTATCCCTATGAGATGATTTCTTAAAGTAATTAAGTAGCAACTTTTTATATACAACTTCTAAACCTTAAATTCACAAATTAAAACTACAGCAAAGAGTCTTTTATTGTGTCACAGAAACTTGCATTCTTAATCATATTTAGTTTTCTAATTTGACTATGACCATCTCTAATGATAACCCAGTGTTTCATTATATTTGTAAAACAAATTACATACAAAAGTGCTGGCCAGAATATAGTCTAACTAAAATGTGTACATCAAGGCTAAGGGAACAACCTCACTTTACTTAACAGTTTTCTTCAGTTTTGCATTAATTACCAAATTCAATGATTTCTCTGTGGAACAGATAGTGATCAGAATATTCACCTCAGAATCTAAAGAAGACAAAGTATAACTAAATGTAAAATACTCAATGTCTCTCATAAACATGATTGAGAAAGCAGAGGAAATGTATGCAAAATAGAGAAAAGATTTGTTAAATCACCACAGGATAATTTATAAAACAATCCACTAAAACTTTCCCTAAACAAATTTATAATATTTTATTCTAAATATGTTTACATATGCAGATAAAATAGGAAGATATAGATGCTTAATTAAGACATTTGTGAATTCAATTATGGTCAATAAATTCAATTTCAAGAATAGAGGGAAAATAATAGAACATATAAAGAAAGCCTTCTGGATACATGGGATCATATTGCAAATATATATATATATATATATATATATATATATATATATATATATATAGTAAGATGTAATTATATTCCAAGAATGGAGAAAGAGAAGGAGGAAGAGAAATATCTGAAGATATTGCAGTTAAAATATTAAATAAAAATACATAAATTTCACATTGAATGCTCTGAGGAAATCTCAAGTAAGATAAAAAGGAAGGTAACCATGTAGCAGCCTGCAACAGAATAATTAGGACAATCTTGACTGCATCCAGAAGAAAATGGACAATTAAACACAGGAAATTTTTATATTAAGTGAAATATATTTTAACTAAAACTTCTTTACATTTTTATATCTGTATAAAACTTTATTGAACTTTTATTTTTAAGGACGAAGGAAATATGATGGCTAATGTTGATTTTGAACATGATTGTCTTGAGAAATACATAGGACATGAGTAAAGCATATGTCAGAGCATGACTATAAAGACATTTCTAGACAGGATTAACTGACCTGAATCAATACTATCCTATAAGCTTGGTGGGGGGAAGGGGTAGATGAAACCAAAGAGGAAAAAGGAGAAAACAGATGAGCACAGGCCTCCTAATTGCCTGCTAGAGACTCTCGTGTTAACGAGTCTTTTCTGTCATACCTTTCCCACCTGATGAACTGAAACTTCAGAAACTGTTAGACAAATAATTCCTTCCTTTATATTGTTTTCCTCAGATATTTGTCACAGTGACACAAATAATTAACACATAAAATCAGTACCAGAGAAATGGGGCAGTGCTGTAACTACCTGATAATGTAGTTCAAAATCATTTGGAAGAGGCCTGGGGAAGAATTTGGAAGAGTTTGTAGATGTGGGCTAGAGGAGCCCTAGAATTTTATAAGCAAACCTTAATGGTTGATTTTTAGGGGCTCCCAACAGGCCAGGAGGCTAATAAGAATGTAGAAAGTAAAGCTTGTTCTCATTAGGTTTGAAATGAAACAAGAATTGTATGGCAATAGTGTAAAATAAATAAAGCAAGACTAAGAAAAACAAAACATTTTGTTTTTCCCTTATTCTGCTCTTTTAAATATGCTTCATTTCTTTATATTGCATGTATTTCTAAACAACAAAGCTGTTTTTGTTTTCTATGTATTTTTGAAGAACATTAACAATTCTTGCAAGGAAAATACACAGGTGACATATTCCTTCCACTTTTATGGTCTCTGAAAGTTTTAATTTCTCCTAATTTTAATTAATTTAAAATGAATACTTTGCATGATACAGAATTGTAGATGAACAATTCTAGATGAACAAGGCTGTGAAAGCTAGACATAAAATGTATTTTAGGCAACTGGTTCCTTCTCTATAATTTATTATTTACAGTCACTCAAAAAAGTACTGAGTATTTCATGATTGTTAGCAAAGAAACTTAGTGTGCTTAATGTACTGGATTCAGATTTCAACATTAACATTTATGTTTTTGGAAGAATTTAAATTGCTTTACAAAATAAAAATTACTGGCTAACTCTTGAGACTAAGTAATAAAATTAAAATTTTGATATCTAGATCCCAAAAGGATTAGGATGTTTAAAATAAATAAGCAATTATTTTTGGATGCTCTCACAAGTAAATGTGCTTTTTGTCTTCTTGAAAGGATTCCACAGATCAGGTACCTGTAGTATAAATGATTTAACCATTATCTCATAGATAACTTTGGAAATTATTTGTAGCTTAATTCTCTGCCTCATTGGACCACAACATGGACAAGCAGTAATTGATTTGAATAGTATTTGCAAAGTACCTTACCTTATTGAATAATGAGGTAGCACTCACTGAGACATTGCTTGAACACAAGAATAATTAAGTAGATATCAATAAGATGTCATTTACAGTTCTGCTTGTGCACTTAATCTTTGCCTACCTTAAGCATTTTCATTGCTTTAGGGAAACTATAAACATAAAATGTCAACATGGTTTATATAATGACTATCCATTTTTTTACAAGTCCTGGTACTTCTAAAAAAATAAACAAATTAAATGCCATGATTAGATCAGTAAAGTCACAAATTTAATATACATGTACTTATCACCTATTTTTATCTATCATGCTGAGTTTACTGGAGGTAATAAGGCCAATACTGATTTTATGATGGACATCACACTTGAAGTCATCTTTTTCCCAATGCTTTACAATATTCACTTTTTTTTTTTTTTTTTTTTTTTTTTTGTCGTGACTTGTACTCTGGGCATGGGCAAAGTTCCTGTGCTCTTCAGCTCCAGGAGAGCACTCTACCACTTGAGCCACAGGGCAACTTCCGGTTTTCTGTTGGTTAATTGGAGATAAGAGTCTCACAGACTTTTTCTGCTGTCCGGTTTGGAACCATGATCCTCAGATCTCAGTCTCCTGAGTAGCTAATATTACAGGAGTGAGCTACCACATCTGGCACAATATTCACTTTTAAATCCACTTACTGCTCCTTGCGTGGCAAAAGAAATTTGGTGACCATGTAGAGTGGTCTCTGCCTATAATCTCAGCTACCTGGGAGCCAGAAACCATGTGTGTACTTAGTTTTCATCCTAACCACATAAGAAAATATTAAATAGAAGATTGTGGCCTAGGTCTGTCCAGAAAAATGCACAAGGCAAAAAACCAAAGGAAAAAGAGCTAGAGATATGGCTTAGGTAGTAAACCTATTTGTGGAAATAATGAGTTAAAATCCCAGCACCATCAAAAGATAGAGAGGGAGAGAGAAAGAAAGAGGAGGGGAATGCAGTGGACAGGGAGAGCAGGGGGGGAAAGGAAGAGAGATAGAGTCAGAGAGACAAAAAGAGAAAGAGACACAGAGATGGAGACAGAGAGACAGAGAGATAAGAAGATATATTTAGTAAATTTTAAATAGCACAATCAGTTTGGGTTATTGATGCAAATACAAATAAGGATCTTTGGTAAGTGAAAGCGAATGGCTAGAAGGTGGAATCTGAGAAAGTTTGAGAAACTATGGTAAATTTTGAAACTAGAAAAAGAAACCATGGACCAGTAAATGCAAGAGAAAGGATTCTTTCCTAGGGAGGAATGCAGCTCTGTCAACAACTTGATGTCAAGCAGTGATGCATACTTTATATCTCTGACCCTCACATCTATAAGACAAATTTATGTCTCAATAAAAGTAGATGTGGTAAAGTTTTAGAACAGCAATAGGAAATATGGTACATCAAGTAAAAAAATTCTAGGATACTCTTTATGCTGAGTATTACATAATTATGAACCATGGTAGAGTTATTGCTATCTGCTAACCAGCAGCTAACAAACTTTATGCAGAATTTAAAAGTAACATCAATGCTGTATGTAGAGATTTTTGTAATCATATCCATTTTATATACATCAACCCAGAGAATGAAAATCTATATAAAATACCAAGATACACATAGGAAGGCTAGAGTTAGAGTTCTAACAAAGGTAATCAGTTAGAGAACATGTTCTTAGCCACTGCTTATAGGACATCTCCTTGAAAATATTTTATCAGAGAGCAGGCTAATGAGTTGTTTTTTTCTTGGCACTGAAAATAGCACTTGAACGAATCAAGTCAACTAAATTCTTTAAGATTACTAAAATAGTAAAAACAATATAAAAAGGAATTCTTATATCTGAATTCATGATAATGAAATAGGAATTATCACACCTACAAATGACAAAAATGTAAGATTCCTATATTCAGGAATATTGTAATCTATTTGAAAAGCAAACAATATTGTATGTTTCCCTAAACATCTTTACCTTTTATTACGGGATATTTTTTATTTTTCTCTGTTGTTTTGTTTTGTGGTTCTGGAGATTAAATCCAGATCTTACATATACTAAACATTTGTATAACCACTGAGCAACATCCCAGCTCTAAATCTTGTTCTTGAATTTCTTTCTTTTTTGTGTGTGTGTTGGTCATGATGCCTGAACTCTGGGCCTGGCGCTGTCTCTGAGCTCTTTAGCTCAAGGCTAGCACTCTACCACTTGAGCCAGAGTGCCATTTCTGGCTTTTTCTGCTTATGTGGTACTGAGAAATCAAACCCAGGGCCTCATGCGTGCAAGGCAAGCACTCTACCACTGAGTCATGTTCCCAGCCCTTGTTCTTGAATTTCTTAGGCTCTATTTCTGTATTTCAATTTGATACTTGGGAAAGTCAGGTAATACTGCATTTTGCAAAGATTCCAGTCAATGAGAGGAAATGTTTAATTATATCTAGGCCTAATAATAAATTCTCAAATCTCACCTAAGATTATTGTGATGTCTCATTCACACATTTATTTCAAGTCCAGATAAATATTTCCGTCTTAAATCTTTCATAAAGTAAGGGGTTTTGTAAAAGGGAAAGTAGGAAGACTGTTGAAGTCAAATTTACCTGTGAATAATCCAAGACATTTAATGTTACAGGAAATAATTTTAACTGATAAAAATGGAAATAAAATGATTATTTTTAAGATTACTATGTGGTATAGATAATACAATGGGCATTATGTACCTAACAGTGTGCCAGCAACTCATTAAGTAGAGATAACTCATCTTTTGTATGTTATGTATTTTTAAGTAGTCATTATTATGAGCTATAATTTCATCTCAGATCATGAGGTTGGTATGAGACAATGTAATTCATACTTCTTCATTTCACCAATTAAATTTGTTTCATCAAATACCATGTTTTTCTATATTTTGAAATTGTTTGTGGGGAACCAGAGAAGCATTCTCATTTTTTTTGTTCTCTTAACTCAACTGCATTTGATGTAGTTCCCACATCCCTTAGAAGCTGGAGAGAGCTGCTAATAGTTCTAATAGCTGGCTTGTAATTGCATCTCTTTTCTATAGCTTTACTCAGAAGCTATTATTTCTGTCTCCAAGCTATCTCAGACCTGGCTGTTTAAACAATGAAATTTTGTCAAAATAGGCTTTTACTGAGAATAATCCTTTCAATAATTGAGGTGAGTGCCTCCACGAACTGAGCTCAGTTTCCTTCTGTCAGGAGTCTAATGGTTGTCAGGGCCCTTTCACAGGTACTGTGGGGACCTGAGTGTAGTTTCTTCTTTTATGAGCCATTGGATTTCAAATACAAAATATAGCAAGAAAGCATTCACAGATAACAGCTTCTGACTTAATGAAATTTGGGCTCATATTTTCAAGTGTCATTTCAGAGAGGCTTCCAAAATCTTTTTTGGTATGTAGATAAAATGTTAATGTTGGTAAAAATACTGGCTTCAATGATTTATTTCAACATTGTTTCTTTCTGTATATTATATAGGTTTCTTCAGGTGGTTCACATCCTTGTACTTAATGACAATTTAATAAAAATTGTAATGAATAACTAACAAAATCAAAGAATAACTACAAGAGCCTAGAAATATGATCTACGTTTTCCTATGATTACTCTAAAATTCTATTTTTATTTTCCCAGCAGCAACAATTCATATTTTTTTAACTCAGCTGTATTTATTAAAAGGCTTTCTCTATAGGTCTTTGTCTCAAAGGTGAAAAGTATTTCTATTAATAATTTTACCATTTCAAGGACTATGTTTTGGGAAGGGATAGATAGAATTTTCAGAAAGCGTATAACTGTATATTTTCATCTGTTATTAAATGGAGTATATTGAAATTAGCAATGACTTGTTGGTATAGGAAATGTTTTTGTGTACAGATGCCTAAAAATTAAAAAGTAATAAATGTTGAAAATGAATATCAAGTTGCTGGAGATAAACTAACAATCTAGTACATGAATAATGAATTAGAATATGTGTTTAGAAATAATATTAGTAATTTACCATAATATATAATATGTACCATATGTATATGTATGACATACATATGGTTAAAATAATATTTACTCTTATTACTATCAATGACAGAGATTTAGGTCAATATGGTCTTATTTAGTTTAAAGGTTGAATAATCTTTCAGAAAGTAAGGTGGCAAACAGTGCTTTCTACTATTTGATTAAATTTAAATATGACCCACAATCTTACACCAAAATATTCATTGATCACTTGGAATTCTCTAAACTTTGACAGTTTTCTAACCTCTGTTCTCATAGAGTAACTAAAGGTTCTTAGCAGGTAGTCTATTTCTGATCTCTCTGTATTCTTTTCTGTCTATCAGTGGGGGTTAGAAGCTTTGTTTTCTGAAACAGCCCTTGCTATGAAACTGCTTTCACTAGGCAGAATTTTAACTTCTTTTGTGGCTGGGGCCATCTGGACACTGACTGAGACTACACTGATGATTGATTATTTGTTTCTAAGCCCCTTGTTGTATTTCACTTTGGAGGCTTCTCTGGCTGCAGTGTCTTTGCACTCAAATAGTGGGGTCTGACACCCCAAGTGCATTATTCTCAAATAGGAGGCCATCTACTAAATGGCAGCTCAGTGGAGCTTTTCATGACATGACAAATGTAATGCTATCCTATAAAATGCTGACATTTTTATCAGGCTATGGATGTCACCGTCTCATTAATTCCCTGCACAGGGTGAGGTACTTATGGGGAGGGTGTATTTGTCCCAAAGCTAAACCTACCTGGCTTACCTTCTGGTAGAGACTTTGAGTTCCCTTCCCTGCAAGGGAGATGCGGTAGGAACCACAAACTTTCCTAGTTTTATTCCATGTGCCTATCTGTTTCACTACATGTTTCAGTTGTCCTACTACTTTCCTTTTGTTCTCAAGGCGCTTCTTCACACTTGATCGTGTTCTTGTACAGATTCTTCTCCTTGATCATATCCAGTGGAGGAAGCTTCTATTCTGCCATCTATGGCATCAGGTGAGTTTTTGTAAAATGAAGCAAGAAAAAATTTTCACTCACAACTTGAGATCTGAGCATCCTGGCTCAAAGCCAGCATGGTGGAAATGTAAATTTGACTCTATCTCCCATTAACCAGAAAAACAAATAAATAGACAAAACATGCACTAGAGGACAAACTCAATTGGTAGAGAGCCAGCCATAAGTGAAAAGGTATGAGGCCCTGAATCAAGCACCAGTCCTAAAACAAGACAGGTTTTAGTGAATATTAGAGAGGTTATATCTTTTTATTGAAACTTGTTTGTTTGCTATTCACTATTGCTGCAAGTGAAAGTGAATCATCATAAAATATTAAAAATACTTTCATGTTAAACTAATGAAAAATGAGTCAATTATTATCTCTGAACTTATTTTAGAATCTCAAAAATAGTATAGAATGTCTATGTGATCTAAACAATGCGTGTTTGTTGGGTGTAACCTGGCCTAAACAGATGATTTATGGCAAAACAGAGAGAATAACTTCCTTTCCTTTGTGCATTATTTTTTGAAGAACAGCAACAATTACCAATCAAACATGTCAGAAAACTGAAAAATTCTCATATATGTTAGTTCCTAGTGCCTTTCAGAAATTATTTGAATGAAGGCATCTTAGTACTAAGGGTATTTTATTAGAAGGGTCTTTTTTATTAGAAGTTTGATTAGAATGATTATAATGAAGCTATAATCATTCTATTGTGCTTATGTATACAATGAAAGGAATTTGATCAAGACTTAGTGAACATCTGTTAACATATATTTGACATTTGAACACAGGCAGTTTTAAGACCATTCAGACTAATTAGAATATATAAAATAATTTCTCTTGTAAAGTTTTATATTTTAGTTTTCACTCAGAAATAGTTGTAGAAAGAAAGAAATGTTTTCTTTAACTTTATGTATGCACATATATAATGCATACATATAATAGTTTAATGATATGTATTAATTTATTAGCAGTTAAATGTTTTAATGAAAATATTATGAATTCATTGTACCAATATTATTTCTAAAGCAATGTTAATGAAACCACACATTGTTTACCCAAGTAGGATTGTCTTTTGTTTTCTTGTTTCAGTGACTGAACAGTAGCTTTTTTTACTCTTTCATAGTTTTTTATTCTTTTTTTAATTAAATTATTATTTTTATTTTTTGTGAACATACTGTACAGAGGGGTTACAATTACATGAGCAAGGTAATGGGTACATTTCTTATCAAGCATTGTTGCCTCCTCCTTTGTTTCCCCTTCTCATCCCTTCCCATCCACCCCACCCCCCGCCAAAATTGTAAAGTTCCTTTTTCGACATAACATCTTGTACATTTCATTGTTGCAATGGGTCCACCTGTATCCCTATTTAAACAATTTGTTTTTTTCCCTTCCCCTTCACAAAGTATACCAACATCAAAAACAGTGAAAACAGGGATTATACAGTGGGGGAGGGATGTACAAAGTAACTAAGAAATCATCTTATAAATTTGTAAGGAGGACTGGGAAGGTGGCTCAGTGGTAGAGAGCTTGCCTTGCATGCCTGAGGCCTGAGGTTCGATTCCTCAGTACCACATAAGCAAAAAGAAAAAATCCAGAAGTGGCGCTGTGGCTCAAGTGGTAGAGCGCTACCGGACCCCCCAAAAATAAATAAAAATAAATAAATAAATAACTATTTTAGAAACAATTGCAAGAAAGAAAAAAACCATTTAAATCCTTATCTTGGGGTTCATTTGGCCTAACATCATCTTATCTGACAGTTTCTGCTTGTCTCAGACATATACTAGTTATTACAAATAAGGGAAACCATTATCTTTAAGTGAATTTTGAAAACTTCCTGACTCAAACTGTCTGACTAATGCCAAAAGAGTGAAGGCACTTTAGATATCTTTCTTTGAAACCTAAGGTGAGTTTTTACTTAGGTTTCTTTTTTTATAATTTTTGAAGATAGTGGACTTATTTTATTCCTCTGTAGTATATTCTTATTAAATACTGGATGTGTTAGATCACATGCTAGAAATATTTTTTTATTGTAAAGATACTGTACAGCGGGGTTACAGTTACATGAGTAAGGTAATGAGTACATTTCCTATCAAGCATTGTTGCCTCCTCCTTTGATTTCCCCCCACCATCACTTCCCTCCCTATCTCCCCAACTCCTCCCTCCCTCCCCCCAACATTGTAAAGTTCGTTTTCAACATAGTGTCCTGTATATCTCATTGTCAGAATGGGTCAACTTGCACCCCATTTAAGAATTCCACTATACCCCTTTCCCTCTCCAAATTACAAAAATGATATACAAGATGCAGAACACTGGAATCAAATACAGTAAAAACAGGGGCTATACTGTGAGGGAAGAACTTACAAAAGAAAGAAAAGAATCATATAGTGCATTTTAAGTAAATTAAACACAACAGGAAGAAAGAAAAAATGCCTTGTGTCTTGGGGTACATTTTGCTTAACATTATCTCATATGGTCAAAAGTACATAGCATTTGACTTTCTCTGTTTGTCATAGACATGTACTAGACATTGCAAACAAGGGAAACCATGGGACCTATGTTTCTTTGGGCCTGGCTTACTTCACTTAATATAATTTTTCCAAGTCTTTCCATTTCCTAACAAATGGGGCAATGCCATTCTTTCAGATGGAGTGATGGAGGCATAAAATTCCATTATATCTATCTATCTATCTATCTATCTATCTATCTATCTATCTATCTATCTATCTATCTATATCACATTTTATTGATTCATTCATCTACTGAGGGCCATCGGGGTTGGTTCTATGTCTTAGCTATGGTGAATAATGTTGTGATAAACATGGTTGTGCTGGTAGCTTTGGTAGGAACTTGTTTGTGGTCATTTGGGTAAATGCCCAAAAGTGGGATTGCTGGGTCATAAGGGAGCTCTATGTGGAATCTTTTGACGGACCTCCATACTGCTTTCCAAAATGGTTGAACAAGTTTACACTCCCATCAATAATGAGGGAGGGTTCTCTTTTGGCCACATCCCCTCCAGCAGCTGTGGTTACTAGATTTCTTGATTGTAGCCATTCTGACTGGGGTGAGGTGGAATCTTAAATTTGTTTTGATTTGCATTTCTTTTATGGCTAAGGAAGTTGAGCATTTCTTCGTGTGTCTATTGGCCATTCTTATTTCCTCCTCAGAGAAGACTCTCTTTAAGTCTTTTTTATTTTATTTTATTTTTTTTGGTCAGTCATGGGGCTGGAACTCTGGACTTGGGTGTTATCTCTCAGCTCTTCAGCTCAAGGCCAGAGCTCTACCGCTTAAGCCACAGCGCCACTTCTGGTATTCTAGTGGTTTATTGGAGATAAGAGTCTCACAGACTTTCCTTACCTGGGCTGGCTTTGAACTGTGATCCTCAGATCTCAGCCTCCTCAGTAGCTAGGATTATAGGCATGAGCCACCGGTGCCTGCCTCTTTAAGTCTTTAGCCCACTTATTTATCGGGCAGTTGTTTTCTTTGAAGATTTGTTGTTGTGGGAATTCTAAGTATATTTTAGATATGAGGCCCTTGTCCATTATATGACTAGTGAAAATCTTTCTCTCAGTCCGTGGGCTTTCTTTTGATCTTTCTAGCTATGTCTTTTGCCATGCAGAAGCTCTGCAGTTTCATGCAATCCTGTTTGTCCAACCTTTCTTTGGTTTGGTGCATTTCTGGGTCTCTATTAAGAAAATTTCGGCCTGTGCCAAGGAGCCCTAGAATTTTTCCTATTCCTTTCTGTAATATTTTCAGGGAGTCTGCTCTTATTTCAAGGTCTTTGATCCATTTAGAGTTGATTCTGGTGCAGGGACTTAGGTTTCTTAACATACTGAAAAATACATTGACTTGGATTTAAGAAAAGATTTATCAGCATAATATCTCACATTCAATTCTCATGTTTTTCCTTATGATAACTATAACATGAAACATTTTTAGCAGAAGTTTCTCTTGTGAAGATATATGTTTAAAACAATTGGAATGCAGTTTATCCTTGTAAAACCTGGCTTTTAAATATATTCTATAGGCATAAACACTTTTACATGTATTCATCTTATACAGTGAAAAAGATTAAAACTGTAAAGTTAGATTCCTCAGTCATCTAAAATCTATCTAGCTATTTTATTTTTTATTTTAATCAGAGAGAATTAATAAGCAAATTGAGCCTCCACTTCAGTTCACAATTATAGAAATGAATGAGGAGGTGGGAAGTAAGGCTCCTGACCACTAAGTTTACTCTGTAGAATGAGAACATAATACATTTGCACACCTATTTAATATCAAGAGTGAAGAGCAAGGTTGCTATTCAATTCTCCAATTCTCCTCTATATTCTCCTGGCTTTGCCATGTTTAATGGAGAGCTCAACTTCCACTTCAACTTAAAAGGTAATAAAGGAGTACAAATTGGTCCCCCACATTTGAAGAGGAAATGTTTGGAGGACTGAAGAGGTGTCAGCTCACCTGCACTGATGGAGAGTCCATCAGTGTAACTTGGGAGTGGGTCATGGTGAGAAACTAAGTGCCTACATTTCCCCTAGCCTTCATGCCACAACACTAAAAGGGTCTTTTTAGAAAACAAAAAGTTCAACACCCAGTATCCAAAATATAATAGAAAAACAACACTTAAACAAAACCCAGAAAAATCACAACTCAAATGAGGAACAAGAAAAACTGTGAATCATATGTTGGACTTAACTATTATGATTCAAAGAAGATATAAAAATGTTTCCACTGTATTGATATATTTAGTTAAAAAGGAAAATCTTAGCAAAGAAAGTCAAGTATTTTTTATTTGTAAATAATTCATAGTTGAAATTTGAGCCAGTTCAAGAAAATTACTTTATGAATTCCAGAATTTCTTAATAACCAAAGTTAATAATTAATAGAACAACATAATGACTAAGTAACAGGAATTTTTATACTTAGACACTAAAATAATTTCATTGACTTCTTGTTGTATGTCCTATTGTTTTGATCCCTACATATAATGCTTTATTTTTTTATTGTGAAAATACCATACAGAGGGGTTACATGAGAAAGGTAATGGGTACATTACATGAGAAAGGTAATGAGTACATTTCTTAAGCTCAGCATAACTAAGTTTATTGCAGCATTATTTACCATAGCTAAGATATGGAACCAACCCAGATGCCCCTCAATAGATGAATGGATCAAGAAAATGTGGTATATATACTCAAGGGTATTCTATGCCTCCATCAAAAAGAATGAGATTGCCCCATTTGTTAGGAAATGGAAAGACTTGGAAAAAAATAGATTAAGTGAAGTAAGCCAGGCCCAAAGAAACATAGGTCCCATGGTTTCCCTTATTTGCAATAACTAGTACATGTCTGAGACAAGCAAAAATGAACACCAAGATAAGGACTCAAATGGTTTTTCTTTCTTGCTATTGTTTCTAACATATTTATAAGATGATTTCTTTGTTGTTTTTTATGTTCCCCCCCTACTGTATAAACACTGTTTTCCCTGTTGTTTTTTTTTTTTCTAGCTACTTTTAATGTCTTTCATCCTGGCCTTTCGTGATAATTTTGTTTGAATGGTATTTTCTCTTTTTTTGCTTATAATTTATTGAGCTTAATTTTATGCATGGGTTTATTTTCTTCAATAAAGCTGGAATTGCTTCAAAAATTATATATTCATGTACCCATTTTGTCCCTTCTCCTCTTCTTACAGAATTGAATCAATAAATCAGTAAATGTTTAAATATTTGCAACTTGCATACATGTTTCTAGTTGGATTTTCTTTCTGTTTTAAATGCAATATACATAAGTTGTTTATGAAATTCTAAATAAAATGCAGCAGTCAATTAGTGTCTGTTTTGTTAATAAGAATGTTCAAATTTTATAGTAAACATAAATAATGCTTTATTTTATATATACCAAACTATTTGCAGAAATATTTTAGAAATAAATAAAAAGATAATAGAAATACTACATTTAAGTTTCTGGAATATCCAAACTAAATAGCATGCTCAATGAAACCAAATAGAGTTTTAATTTACCTCACAAACTTCTAAATTGAAGACTGAATTTGAATGAGTGAATTATTTATTGGCTAAATATTGATGAAATATTTTCTGTGTGTGCTATCCCCTAATCTAGTAGCAAACAATGTAAATAATGTTTAGAAGTAAACATTGCAATGTCATTTTTATTCTGATTTGTTTTGGGGGGAATGTGAAAATAGAGCATCCACAATCAATGTTACCAAGTGGCTCCTTTCAGAATTTAACTCAGAGAAATGAATTTAAATGGTTTTCTACATTTTAATTTTAATTTGACTGGTTGCATTATTCACTTATTCATTGCACAAATATTTATGGATCTCCCAGTATAGGTACTATGCAAGCATGAGCCAGAATGAGAATAAAGAATAAGCTCTTTGTTGAGTTTTCAGTCTGCGCTGGGGCTGGAAAGGAGGCCTTTGAGGATAACTTCAGACTGCGTTAGAGATTCGAATGCATTATCTTACAACTTCTCATAAGATTGATATGATTTACACATGTGAAAACTGAAACGAAAGAAAAGGAGAGGAAATTACTTTCAATGTCATGATTGTTATAAGTGGCTGAGCCTATATTCATACCCAGGATTAATTTTCATATTTCCTCTACTCTATGTATTTTAAATATTTTAATTTCCTTTCCATTATAGTCAGAGTGAAATACTTTTTTCCAAGTCATTGACTCACCTTCAACTTCTCTAAATGAAAAGGAAACACAAAATTGATGGAAAAAAATGAAGATCAAGAGCATTATTACACAAGGACTCTGAATAGGGTTTGCTATCTTATCTCCAAAGGTTTGCTAGCAATATGCACATCCTTTCTATCAGGACAATAAATTTTCCAACACAAAAAAGAAGAAAGCTGACATCTGATTAGCCAGATGGCCCTGGGAAGGTAACATTTTCAAATCCAGGGCATAGTCCTTATTCCCCTCAAAAATAACACAAGTAAATAGAGAAAACATGACATTAATTTACCGAACATGACATTTTACGAAATAAGCATACATTTATTTGATTAAAATTAGGTATAGCTATGCTAAGTATACCTTCAGAGAGAGTTTTAAAGTAATAAGTACTGATTAAAACAAAGAGAAAGTAGAAAGATCTGTGTCCTATATTCTAATTTATAAAATGACATCCTTTAGGCAGAAACAGTTGGTGTAAAGGAATCTCCTGAGTAGCACAAACAACAAGATCCTAAAATTACCTTCTAGTACGTCACCTTCAATTTGGCACCTCATTCTTGTCTTCTCACCTTATGCTTCCTCCTTATTCCCATATTGTGCCTGTTGACTTCAATTGCATCAGGTATTTGAAGCAAAAATCTGTTTTCATTTGTCATCCTCATCCCAAAATAGCTCCTGAGACAATTTTGTTCAAGGAGTTGATTTTCTCCTATGGTGACATGTTCTAAGAGGCTTAAATATTGATGACTGCCAATATTCTCTCCTAGAGGAACAAAGTTCTTATATTTCTAGATGTCCAAGTCTTAGCACATGTCAAGGAGATTTAAAACTATGTTCTTCAATGATCACTTCTTGATTATTCATCCTTTAGGCATGCATAGTTCTACTATTATGCTCCAACAAAGATTTCTCATCTAGTGAAGCTTGTTGTCTGTAGAGTTATCCCCCACCCTTTTGTTATTTGAGATATGTAATTTATCATCTCTCTATTGCTCTTTCTTTCTCTTATTCTGTCTCTCTCTGTCTTTCTCTCTCTGTAAACATTAAGCAGTTTAACTAAATTTGGGTCTTCAGATTCTGTTTAGCTGTAACCTTTGATGAAAATAGTTTTTGCAGATTTTAGCTGCATAAATTCTATCTTTCCTAATTTCCACATGGAAGAAAGAGAAAAGTTTATGAATGAATCATCTTTTTGTTTATCAAATATTTTTCCTTAGAAACTTGTCCTTAACTTCTCAAGTACTTGTGGCAGTTGCTTTATGCTCTCTAGTGAGTGTCTCAGTTTCCTTTATCATTCCACTGAATCTACAGATACTGACACATATTTTAAGAATAACAACAAAAATCAGCTCATATCATTTCAGTCTACTATACCAAAAGAATCATATACATGGTTACTTGTCAATTATAAATCTATTTCTCAGGCTTCCAGAAGCTTGGGTTTTAAAGATCTAGGTCACTGGTTCTAATAAAAGTCCTGCTGTGAGTGTTTTTCATTGTGTTCTCACATGACAGAAAGAAATTGAGATAGGCGTATGAACTGGTTTTCATTTGTTATGTCTTTAACAGTTCTGAGATTTTGACCTTAACGACTTGTCCTTGATAAATGCACCACCCTTTGAGCCATTTCCCTGTTATTTTTGCTTTCGTGCTTTTATTAAGTTATGCTCACCTGGATTGTGATCTTATCTATACTTTCCACCAGAATGACAGAATCACACTACATTGTATTATTGGCAGGTATATTGTAAGGTCTTGAGATGTTATTTTCTCTTTGTCTAAGCTGGCCTTGAAGTACAGTTCTGCTGATCTCTGCTTTCCAGTATCTAGGATTACAGGTATAAACCTCTGTTTCCAGCATCAGACCATTTTTTGACAGGCACTAAACCTAACACATTCATGACCTAATTACCCACAAAAGATCCACCTCCAAATACCATCATATTTTAGAATAAGACTTCAATAAATGAGTTTTAAGAATACAATACTCTGTTCATAATGGTTTTTGTCACAAGTCCAATTTGTATTTGCAAAGATTAAATGTGTTTTTAAAATACCGTGCTTATTTTTAAATAATGATAATTTACTGAGAGTAATAGCCTGATTTTTCAATGAATTCTTACTCAAAGTTACAGTCTAGGATTGATCAAAGCATGATCTGAAACGGGACCATGTGGATATGAATTTGATTCAATCATAGTCTTCAGGCTGGTATTCACATCACTCATGATTTTGCTTAAACTTTATACTTCTATTAATATTCTGTCTTCAAATGTCTTGAAATAAAAGCTGACAAAAACTTCATCAAAATCTGTCAAAATTGTTTTACATTATTTCAATCAATTTAATGCTTTCTATTTATAAATGAGCTAGAGTGACTATCAAAGATGGAATTAGACTCAATTTAGATATCTATTACTGAATTTAACTAAAGAGGGCTGAACTCAATACTGTTTTAACTGTGGCTGTTAGCCATAATATATAATCTCTGGGTTTGTGATGTTTATTGTTGCATTTGTTTTACTGAATGTCTTAGAGGGTTTGGTGCCTATAGAGTAGCAAACCAACAAGACAATTAGAGAGCCTGGCAGCCAGGTAGCAGAGATGAGGAAGAAGCCAGGAAGAGAAACACATGGGACCTGAGGCTGATGGATTGAAAGACTCAGAAAAAGCGAGAGAGAGAAAAAGAGTGGGGGAGAGTAGTTTTAGGAAAAGTTATACTTTCAAAACTAAGCACCGAGTGAAGAAACAGTGTGTGACTTACAGATGCTATGTCTCCAGTGCAGTGAGGTTGGTAGGGAGGCTAGAGGCCCAGATGAGAATGTGTGTCAGGATAGTTGTGAACTACACAGTGGCAGCTGGGCCCTAAGATAATATTAGCATCACTAAGGAGTTGCACAAAAAAGCAGGGGTGGACGGGATGCTCCAGTGTAGAGAACCTGCCTAGCAAGCACTAGATCTTGAATTCAAACCACAGTCCATGGTCAACCTGACCAAAGGTAGTGCAAGTTATTATCTAAAAACAAAACTAAATTAAGAGGGCTGAGGACTGTAGTTTACGCGGTAGAATGCTTGCCTAGTAAAGACCAGGGCCTGAGTTCCATCTCCATTGACAATAAAAAAGCATGTTACCTCTGGACAAAGCCATGGGACAGACAAAATTGTGCCCATGTTAGTAATGGGTAGCACAGGGCTCTCTTCTTTCTGTGACTTAATCTTCCTCTCCTTCAGCAAGCTCCACCAGCTAGTTGGAAACATGACAGTTCTGTTTCAGAGTCTTCTTGAGGAAGTAGAAAGAAACAAGAATGAGTTCCGGAAGATTTTCATTTGTAAATGATATCCAGTGATGTTTGCATTTCTAAATGTATGGTGATAACTGTAGTTCCTGAAATTAGATTGCAGCAATGAGCACCTTAATATGCTTTCCTGTGAAATGTAGACCCGGGAATGAGTACCTTCCAGATGCAGAAATTCTGGATTTTATTAAAGAACAAAGACATAACCATATGGGAAAATGTTAATGTGAGACAACTATGTGAGATATACATTTTTTTATCATAGAGAGCTTGTTTTATAACAATTTGTTTCTAATGCTTTATTTTAGGAAAATTCAGTGACCTAAAATACATAGTCTTTAATGCTGAAAATAAATAAGACCCACAAATATATATATGAAAACCTCTGAATCCAGGTCAAAGAATATTTTAGATGTAATGAAAAGCATTATGACTTTTATTTAACATTCAAAATTCTTTTTTCGTGTGCCAGTCCTGAGGTTTGAACTCAGGGCCTCACATTCTTGCTTTTCAAAGTTAAATATAACACAATTCAGTCAATTCACAAGGTACACTTAAGAACTTAGTATTTAGGTTGAGTGGAAAGTCTCACATGTGTGGTCCCAGTGACACAGCAGGCAGAGATTGGGAGATTCACTGTTAGAGGCAAGGCTGCAAAGTAGGTATTCAGAGCCCATCTCACAAAACAAGTCATGCAAGACGGAACAAGTGAGTAACTCCAGCCATGACAGAGATATTAACAGGCCCTAAGCAGACACTGGCAAAAAGCAAGATCTCATCTGAAAAGCAAAGTACAACTGGAAAGGCTGGAGGCATGGCTCAAATGGTACAACACCTGCCTAGCAAGTACAATATTCTGAGTCCTAAAGCCACAATCTTCCAAAGCTAAATTAATTGAAATTTAAGCATACGTTTTAATGTAGTTATGATTAGGTTGTTATATATATTTTTTTGTTACCGTGCTAAGTCTTCTTGTCAAGAAAATGCTCTACTCTTGCAAAACCAAAAAGTAAATTGAGCAGGATGCATTAATTTTTTCATCTCTGTACTGGAGATGCTGTACTAAATTAGATAATCATGACGATGGAGATGAAATGAATAGGATTAGTCCCCTAATAAGTGGCCTATAGGTAACCCCTCCCCCTTCCTGAAATGTGAGGACACTGAGAGAAGTTCCCTATGAATGAGGTAACATTCCTTTCTAAATATCAAATTTTCTTTACACTGATCTGAAATGTCATAATTCCCAGAATTGCAAGAAATAATGTTTCTGTCATTCACACAAACTACCAAGCTTATAGTATTTTGTTATAACATCCGTAAAAGAGAATAGTGTGTATGTTTATATTTCTAAGTAATTTTATTTTACAATGAAGGACTGTTTATAAAACATACTAATAAAAGTAACATAGCTCTAGAAGACTCCTGATATACCTTAAAAACATGATATATGAAAGTAAGTGACATGAGTTACAATAGCTTTGAATCAAATCGTGATCTTCTGATGAGACAGTGGTCTCTGAAGAAATTCTATATGAACAGTTGCATTCTGAAAATATTCATGTAGAATGAATGTGGGGAGAGGAGGGTTATCTCTTTTCTTTTCTGAATCATTTCTATAGAGCATTTTTAAAATACAAAGTGCTGTCGAATGTGATATGTTTGGAGAGCATCCCATGAACTGGGACTGAATCAATAGGTCAGAATTGATCACTACCCATCCCATGTGGGTATAAATTAAGAAGTAATTAAGTTGAAGCTATTAACTAGATAGAAGACTTCTCTTTTTCCACATCCTTGCTTTAAATTTCAAATATTCAATAGTTCCACAGTGAGTTGCTCAGGAGGAAAGAGACCACAGAAAAAATACAACTGAGTTAGGGAACAGCTTTTGTAGGCCCCCAGCATATTCCTGCTTACTTTTAACACATACACTAAAATCACTTTACACTCAAATGCAGTGATTAAAATCTCCTTCTCCCCTGCCCCTCTCCCCTGACCTATTCAAATAATTAGAGTAAAAAGATAAATGGTTCTCAGTGGCCCTGTAACTGTTTACTCCTCAGCTTCTTTAGAACTAGATGAGCCACCCACCATATGATCTAGGGAAAAGCAAAGGCCTGGGCAAATCCCCCAGACAGATCCCAGCCTGCTATAGTCTAGCTGTGTAACCTCATCTGTGTGCCTGACAACCAGTAAAATAAGATCAACCATAGCCAGCCACCAGGACTGGCTGAATTTGTGAAACATTAAATGAAATGATAACTGTTTAACCATACATGTAACATTCTCTGAGATGTTGGACTAAGAGCAATAGTTTAATAAGGTGGCATAGAAATCAAATATAAAACTTAGATTGTTTTGTTGGTTTTGTTTTGTTTTTGGTACCAGTCCAGAGGCTTGCACTCAGATCTGAGTATCCCTGCATTTTTACTTTCAACCACTTAAGCAACAGCTCCATTAGTGGCTTTTTGGTGGTTTATTGGAGATAAGAGTCTCACAGACTGTCCTTCCTGGGCTGGCTTCGTGCAGTGACTCTTAGATCTTAGCTGCTTGAATAGCTAGGATTACAGACCGGAGCCACCAGCACCTGGCTAAAACATAGGTTTTGGATTGGTCTCTCTTGCTACTTTGGTTGTTGGAACAATTGAACTATTTATCTCAATGCTACTTTTTCCACATGCATCAAAGATAAGTTTGTCTAATGGAACAACGAGATATCATAAACTACAAAGCAGCAACTTTCCAGAGTTCCATTTGCAGGAATTACAGCTACTTTTCCAGGACCACTCTTCTTCATATTTAACAGAATAGAAAAATGAGTTAGAAATAAATCCAACATGGTTTACACAGAAACCTCTTGTGAGTATTCAAAACCAAATTTCCAAGTAAATTTTGTGCTATGAAATACTTCTATTTATAAAATGATTTTATTAAGAAAAACCTTTAAGCTGTTGATAATATTACATGCTTGTCCCTTTCAGGGAAGAGAGTGATGAGTTGCATAAATAGAAATTATATTGGACTTAATTTTTCATTCCTAAAGGCAAAGAATAATAAGTTGGTAAATGTGAAGACAAAATGCTAGCATTTTTCACAGGGACATAAATACAATAGTAGTGGCAGTAGCATGTTTTGAGTTTCTATTAAATTTAAATTACATTTGTATTGTTTTCTCTGATTAAAAATTGGCCCTTTTAGGAATTTATTAGACATGGTCTATTAATATACACAGGAAGAATCCACCGAACCCCTGTCACCTTTCTGCAAAATTAATTAGCTCTTTCACAATCCTAGAACTCAAAGGAAGTTACAATTTTTAAGGCCTTGAGCTCATTTCTGTGAGAAATATATAAGCATATGTGTGATTAAAAATGAGTTAAAAAGTAATAATGGATAAAATAATTACCATAAGTAGTGGACTCATTTGTCTCTGTAGCAACTAAATGAAGAGCCTCAAAGGAGATGTCACAGAAGGAAATAGAGCATTTGAGGCATAATGTGACATCCTATTCTACCCACATTTATATGGTTTTCTTTTCCATCGTCTATGGTAAAGCAATTGTTAAAATATTAATAAACAAAGAATAGCTCTCAAAGAGAGAATGGGTGTAGGAACTGAACAGAAATGAGTAGTTAGTCTAAACATCAGAAATGACTATACAAACTATTTTCATTTTCAACTGGGGCATCCATTTATATTACATATCTGAAGTCTTTTAATGATTATCTATTTTATTTTATTGTCCTAAAGATATAAAGTGTAGATGGCATTTGAAAAATAATATCTTTGTGGTATTTATAACACATGCTTGGGATCTAATTAAATATAAATAAATCAGATATTCCTTTTCTTGATTTGTAACTGGTGGCCAGGCTACCATATTTAGGAATTGGTGCTGATTTAATTTAATTATTAATTACCTATGACACACAATGATTTCATCAAAATATAAGGAAAGATAATGTTATACAAACTCTAAAAGGTTTTAAGTCAATGTTTTTATTTAGGAATTTATTTCAAAGAGAGAAAACATCCAAGTGCCTCAGCAGCTCAGCTAGGTATTGGTGAAAAAAATATTCTTATGAGTAAATTACATGTAGCAGAAAACTTTCATTACTGACTTAATACAACTTTGTTTCCTGTTTTCCAACACTGACAGTAAAGGAAAAAGAAGAAATACTATCTTAGAACCAGGTGATTTGTATTCTTATGTCACTCAGGTAATCTGTTCTTTGTTTTTGTTGTTGTTGTTGTTTGTTTGTTTGATTTTTCACTTATGTCCTGAGCTCTTCAGCTCTTTACCACTTGAACCAGGCGCCACTTCTGGTTTTCTGGTATTTTATTGGAGATAAAAGTCTCCTGCTTAGGCTGGCATTGAACCCAGATCCTCAGATCTCAGCCTCCTGAGTAGCTAGGATTAAAGGCATGAGCCACCCCACCAGCGACCAACTCTGGAGGATTTTTTTGTGGTAGCCTTTCCATGGGGAAATTTTCTGAGCCATCTAAAAATACATGCAAGATTTTTGAAGTTTTAAAACATTAATTCTGACAATTACTATTGGAGAGTAGGTATGCTAGTCTAGTCTGTTTTTCAGGGGACATTATAATAGTTAAAGATTACAATTAACTGATGTACCTCTCCCCCAAAATGAAATGTTTTCAAATAACAATAAAATGTTAGATCATTACATGTCCTTTTCCAATCTGGATTCATATTCAATACTGTGTTAGTGCTTACTGTCTTTTACCTTAGTTCTATTTTGAAAAATTGATATTAAATATAGAGACATAGGTATCCAATAGTTTATTTAGCAAATAGTGTTGAGGTTTCATGTCATAAGAAGAATTAATGAATCAAAATGTTAGATGGCAACTCCTTTGTACAACTACTTACAGCTAATTGAAAAATAAAAATAAATCTGGAATCAAAGACCTTGTTTTCCTAAATATACATCTAATGATTATCTCACAGGGGGATCTGATTTTTAAAACTAATTATATGAAGTAAAAAAGTGTATATTTCATTAAAATATAGTGGTGAGACCATTTTAGAAAAATGGAAAACAGGAAGCAGGGGGGGAAATTACTTCTTGATGCATATATGTATGTATTGATTTTTTAAAACTGCCATAATGACTGGATGGCATAAACAAGAAAACTTTACTTCTCTTAATACTAGAGACTGATGGTACTAGAGAAAATTGCCAGGAAGCTTGATTTCTTTTGAGATCTTCTCTTTGGCTTGTAGATGGCTCCATTATCTTTCTTCTGTTCATGATTTTTCATCTTTCTGTGTGATAGAATATTCAAATTTCCTATTGATATAAATTTCCTATTTGACTTTAGTCAAACTGGGCTAAAGTCAACTCATATGATAAATTTTACCTTTGCTTATTTCTTTAAAAGTTCCATCTTGAAATATACTCATAATCTGAAAAATTCGGGGTCAGGACTTCAACATAATAATTTTAGTGGAACATAATTCCTATAGTAAGTATCCTGTAAGAGACCCTAAGATCATTTATAAGAAAATAAAATGTTGTATAAGTATATATGTAAAGAATCTGAGAGTTGTTCCTCAAATTGGAGAACTCACTTTAACATTTCCTATAATTATTAAACCATGAAGGTTTCAATTGATCTTGTCAGTTTCAGTTTTATTGTGTTTTCTGTCATTTTTGTCTCTCATGTTTCATGTTCTTTGGAAGCTAAATATTGTGTTTATTTAAATCTTCCTCTTCTTTTGGCTTATTAATAATGCCCTTAAGTTATGCTAAAAAGTAAAAATCACTGTCTTTAGCACTGAAATCATCTCACCCAAATTGTTATTTGTACACCTTTCCAAGATGTTGCTCAGATCTTCATTTCTATTAACATTATTCAATTTTTATTATGCTCACAATATATTTTAGATGCACATGAAATGTTAATTGTAAAATATTACTATTGCCTTTGTAAGCCACTGTTATCAAATTTCTTATATTTCTAACATTTTCATTGATGTTTTTCCCATCCCTACACTTCTACTGAAATAATTTTATTTTGGTATAAAAAAATCCCCATTTTGGGTGTACATTTTACTACAGGTATGTCATGATGAATTATCCAATTTTAATTAGCTGGAAATACTTCTATTTTCCTTAAGCTTAGTGGATACTTTGGAAGATTCTTAACTGAAGTGTAGCAGTTGCTTTCTTTCTCTCACATGTTAGCATACTATATTTTTCTGTTGTGTATCTCTTTTTAAGTTCGTTTTCTTATATCTTCTAAAGTTTTATATATATGTAATTTTAGAAGAGATAGATAGATAGATAGATAGATAAATAGATAGATAGATAGATAGATAGATAGATGTAAAACTTTCTATCTGCTTTTAATCCATTGTGTCCTACATTCTCAGGAGTTTTACTATAATTCATTGAACCATATTCATTAATGAGTACTGATTGAAAGTCAGATTTACTGAATACAGTAACTGGAGACTGAGGCATATTTATTAGAAAATTCATATACATGTAATTTGCCCTGGTTCTGGGACTTGGACTCGGGGCCTGGGTACTATCCCTGAGCTGGGGGTACTGTCCCCATAAGAATCTCATGGACTTTTCTATCTAGGATGGTTTTGAACCTCAATCCTCATATTTCAGCCTCTTGAGTTAATAGGATTACTAGTGTGAACCACCTGCACTCAGATCTTGGATGTATTTCTAAATGTGGACTAATTTTTCTCTCTCCTTTTTAAAAATTCACTCTTAAGAAACTTGTAGGCAAATTTCATAAGCCTCATTTTCTAGTTTTCATTCTTTGGGCTCTCCATGTTTATGCTCCGTTTTGCTTCTTCAGATGTTGGGCTAACCCACACTCTCTTGACTATCTTTCTGTCTGTCTCTGTCTGTCTTTGTCCCTTACTGTATTAAAAATCCCTCAGAGTACTTGATGTAGTGGCTTACATCTCTGCTTACAAGGCAGTGAACGGCAGGATAAAGGTTCAAGTCAGCCGATACAAAGTTATTGAGACTTCCTTTCAACAAATAAGTTGGATGTTGTGGCTGATAATCCTAGCTACATTGTAAGCTTAGGTAGGTAGATAAACCTGGACAAAAATATAAGATATGATCCAAAAATTAACTAAGCAAAATAAGGATGGAATGTGGCATAAGTGGTACTGTCTTTGTACAGCAAGTACAAGTTGAAACTTATGCTGCTAATTTTTTCATATTAATTTTTCCAAATTGGAACCTTTGAACTTCTGACTTTTAATATATATTCTTCGCTTTTCTCAAAAATGATTTTCATGAACATGTAAAATCATTTCTGAGAACTCTAAAATTTAGGGCATGTATAGATATTCTACTGAAACCTTTTGTAAGCTTAGTAATGATTTAAGGACTCTCCAGTAATTTTACATTATGTATAAGTTTCATGCATAAGGAATATATCAGCTACAGATGATACACTCATCCTCCAGAAAGGCTTGGCCCAGGCCTCTAGCAAGCAGATACGAAGGCAATAGAACAGGCGATCTTAATTAGAATCTGAGTGAACTCAAGGGTTGGTCGCAAATATTTTTATGTCTTATGCATCTTTTTTCTTTTGACACTAAGGTGTAGATTTTAAACTTTCTCAGTTAAATTCTGATTTAATTCAAGGTTTCAAAATCCATTTTCTATGCCTAACAACACAATATAGGAGGTTAAAAAGAAAAACAAGTTTATTTTTCGTTGACAGTTTTTACACAAGTTGAGGTGTCACATTTAGTGAAAGTCTACTTGGGAGCAGTGACCAGAAAAAGAGGGAGAGAGAGAAAGAGAGAGAGAGGAGAAAGAGTGAGAGGGAGGGAACGTGGGAGGGAGAGAAAATAGACTAGTATATGCAGCAGACCTACCCTTGAAATAACCTATTAACTCATAAATTGTATCAATGCACTCTGGAGAACATAGCCTTAATCACCTCTTAAAGGGTCCATCTGGTTACACATATAATATCTCATAAGGATTAAATTTTTCAGGATAACTTGCACATTGGAACACATATGCAATGAATAGAACCAAGATGGTGGCTTCTCTGCATTTTATTTGTTTAAAAGTACCTTGCCCTGGGCCTTTTGCATGTTTTCATATCAAGAATTTGAAAAAGCCTGGAGGGATTCTGTAGTTGCAGCTTACCCCTTTCTGGTAGCTTAACCTCACAGTCCTTATTTGTGCATCAAATAAGTGCTTTTGAAAAATAGCATTTTTACTGTTCTAAGGAAACTTTTCCTGTGGATAGCTGAATTATAACTAACTACATATTGAAATTTTCTATTTGTTGTTTCAAAATCCATTTACTCTATTTTGGGGAGGAAACTGAAATGACAATATAGTTTGGGTTCAGGTGAACACCAATATCCTCCTCTTATATTTCCTGGGTGTCAATTTTGTATGAAATTACTCATTATGAGCATCTTCAAAACACAAAAAGACAAGTTATCAAAACATCAGCTTTGAATAAAATAATATTGCTTTCGGTAAAATTACAAGGTAAATGTCTGTGTTCATTTTATTGTTGTCTTAAGTATAATTACAATTAAAGCCAGTAAGTTAACTTAGTGTTGCTGTGCAACTGAAGATCAAGGCCCTGTAAAAATTTGGTATTATGAAACAGTACTTATGATAATTATTTTAACTTCTTTGTAAGAAACAATATTCATAACATTCTTAATTAACACATCAAAAAGCTATCCTCTCAGGTCATTTAAAATAATTTCCTTGAAAAACAAATTATATTGTATAAATCTCTGATGGTTCTCTTGGATAAATATAAGCACGAAGACTATACAACCAAAATATGAAGCATGATGGGTTTTTAATGTGGCTAGATTTTTCTCTCTTTTGAAATTTTCTGTAGGCAATAAAACCAAGAGGCCTTGAGTTTAAACACAGGTATGAGGAAAATTAGAAAATAATAGGAACAGATATATACATTTAAAATAATTTGAAAAATTGTACACACATATATACTCATATATAGAAATAGTATGAATTAGGAATTGTTTTGGCAATTCTCTAGTCTAGTAAAAATTCTCAGTTGAATTTTAGGCACTGGAGCCATTTCAATACAATAAGTCCTAGCTTCATTTACTCAGTGTCAAAACATTCATCCTCCCTCTTGGGCCAGTAACTACTTTAACTGTGCTAAATAGCAACAATTTATACTCATGACATTATACAGAAATCCAGAACAGAATTTTAAGTGTTGCATTATCACACAAAGATAGAATACATTAATAAACTACTCTTGTCATTACTCATTTTTACAACTGAAATGCCACAGCAATGTAAATGTTAAAACAAGATACAATAAGTTAAGACTGCATATTGCACTTGCCACTTTTTCTGTCAATGTTGGGTGGATTGTCTTTGGATATATTGAGAAGAGAAAGCTTAAATGTGATTTACTCTGTTAATTAAAATAACCCAAGTATTATTAAATAAACTATTTTCTAATGATGACCAGAGAATGATAAATATATAAATTTGTTCAGATTAGATTTGACGTACCACTCTAGCTGTTAGTTTTATTCTTATACATTATGAAATCATCATTCCATTCATAGGGAAACTGAGAGCTGATTTGTTCATCATTATGTAATCTCCCTGTGCCTGGATTACAGAGGAGAACATGGATTTAAAGACTTGTTTGCTTATTATAATTTCCATGCCCTTTCCAGGTTCATATCAAGAACATATAAATTGTCCTCAACTCTTGTCTCTGAACAATATAGTATAATAGCTGATAAAAGTATAAATAGTATTAGCATGAAATGCTGCGTTCTATTATGTATGGAAGGTATATTAAGGATGTTTTATATGTTTATTTATATTTGCAAAAGGCAGTCCATTTGATCTACAGGATATCCTACAGATGGCCTATGCCTATTGGGAGTTTATATAAGAATAAAAGTCTAAGCATTGTATTTTTATATGGTCAAAGTAGGTTAGGAAGTACCCTGTTTCAGGCAACGCCCCCAGACACACACATATTCAAGTTTAAGTGTATTTAGACCTAAGCAATTTTTGTAAATCTTATATTAGCTAGTCTCCTACCATTTGTAAAAGTGCATTAGAGTAAAAGTGCAGTTAGAGCATTCTTTGATGAAGCAATTGAGCTATATTCAAAATATGGATAATATCCCAAATAGTTATCCATAATAGTCCACTCTAATTTGGACTTTGTTCTTCTATTCAGAAATCTGTATGCATGTCTTATCAAAAATTCTTACACATGGATATATTTTCCAGGAATTATTAAAAGAGTAACAATTATTTAAATCAGACATATTTTAAATGAAATTATCTAACTTTGAATTTGTTGAAATACGTTAAACATGATTTTGTCATAGAATTAGAGCCAAATGAAGCAAGCTATCTCAAATTCCACCCAAAATGATCAGTTTTTCTTCTTAAACACTGAAAAATCAGAAAACAAAATTCTAGAGTTAGAGCCTAACTAACTCTTGTAGAGAAACATTTGCCTAATAACTCCTAGAGATGATATGTGGTTTTGGGTTTGTGAAGATGAACTCTCTAAGAGCAAAACAAATTTGCTAAAGCAGTCATAGGCTGTTCATAAGATGCAGAATGATGTGATAAACACCCAGTGATGCTTCATATTAAAATATTTCACTTCTACAATAGATCCTATCTTCTTTAGGATCATTTATTAATTCTCAATGAGGTATATTAGAAAATACTGGAATCATTTGAGTTAGTAAAGCTTATTCAAGCATGTTTTAATGAGATTGTGAATATTGGGTAGAAAATAATAAGATTGCAAAGCAAAACAATTATATCTTAATCAAATATGTTTATATTTCTATTTTCAAGTTCTAGCTGAGGCCTTTATCAGAATAATTTTAGTCAATTTAAAATGCAATTATCCTCTGCAGTTTCTTGCTTCAAAGGCTCTTAGCACACAAGTGCCTTACACTTCCAATCTCCACCATTAAAATTAAGCTTTATGGTGCCAAAATTTCATGTAGCCAAAATTTTAGAGAAAAAAAAACAACATCCAGCGCTGCAACTGACAAGGCTCAGCTACATACTTCCATATGCCAATTAAGCAGAAGATTGGGAAAGAGGATAGAAATAGAAGATTTTACTGAATAAGGGTATGTTGAGAAGAATTGATGAAGAGATCAGATGCTCCCCAACTCTATTGTCAAATAACTTCCAAGAACTTTGAGATTTCACAGAGAAGAGAAACAAAGAAAGGTTTGAGGTATGCACAGATGCCAGAGCAGGTCTTGTTGGAAGGGTGGTGGTCTGATAACCATTATCTTAGTTCTGTGTCTACAAGAGATCCTGGAAACATTATATGATAGTCAATATTTGAGGGAAACAATATGGTCCCATAGAGCTGATTACTTTGGATCCAAGGTTCAGTCTCATCAGTATAGGTAATTGTTTTTATTTGGGGTGTGATCTATCCTTACAGGCTTGCTGTTGCTCATGCATAGTTTCTGTCTCCTATCATAAAGATGTAGGTCAATGTGTCTTGTTATTCCTGGAATCCTAGGTAACTGCAGAGAGAGAGAGAGAGAGAGAGAGAGAGAGAGAGAGAGAGAGACAGACAGACAGACAGACAGACAGACAGACAGACAGACAGACAGACAGACAGACAGACAGACAGACAGACAGACAGAGACAGAGAGACAGAGACAGAGACAGAGAAAGAGGGAGAGACAGAGAGAGAGGGAGAGACAGAGAGGGAGAGACAGACAGACAAACAGAGACAGACAGAGAGACAGACAGAGAGAGGCAGAGAGAGAGAGAGAGAGAGGGAGAGACAGAGACAGAGAGAGAGGAGAGAGGAGACTGGAGAGAGGAGAGAAGAGAGAAAGAAAGATGGTAAAACACAATGTAGCTGAAGATTACAAAATAGGCCAGTGACTGGTGCCTTCCTTCATACGTATGCCCTCCTTCATATTCTAGCCTTGTGGCATTTTTTTCAAACTGAACTATTAATAGGCTATAATAGGCTATAAAATGTAATGTTTTCTGTTCCCTTCCAAACTATAGACAAGTGTAAACTATCACATTGCATTCAATGCACAAGTTTAGCTCATTTTCTCATGAAATATATTCCTTTGTACACTATTTGGCATATATCATACTGAAAAGCTTAACGTATACTTCATTTAGATGTTTGAAATACTTTTTATGCTAAGCATTAATATCTGCCTAAAATGTCTATGTCCCATGAATTTGTGATCTTCTAGGAAAGAAGGGAAATGTCCAGGGCTGGTTAAGGGCCTTGTAAAGGGAAGATTATCCTGGTTTATTCAGTAGGGCCAAATGTAATCATAGAGGTCCTTATATTTTAGTGTACTAATTTACCTTTGATATAAAAATTCTAAAGGGAGGTGAAGGGTAAACAAAGGAGGAGGCTGCAATGCTTGGTAAGAAATGTATGCATTATCCTGCCCATGTAATTGTAGCCCCTCTGTACAGTATGTTCTCAAATAAAATAAAATAATATTAAAAAAATTCTAAAGAAATCAAATTATATCAATGAGATGAATTATAGTCATGCTCCTTTTTGCTACAAATTTCTCATGATATTTGCTAATAATAATTTTATGTTAACTACATGACTGTTCATACCTAAATAGCTATTGAATTTAATTTTCTCTTATGAGATAGGTAAGTTTTGCTAAAAAATGACAAATTTCTTAGCAAAATAAAGCAAAACCAAAATCAAACAACCAAAAATAACAAAAAAAGAAACTAAGACCAAAGCTTAATCCAATACATAAAAGATTAGTCAGGGCTGCCATAAATAATAACTATGAACTAGATGAACTGAAAAGAAAAACGTTATTTTCTGATAGTGTCAATGTTTAGAAACCTCAGAGGAAAAAGTAAAATCACCCTTTTCTTGAGGTTCTGGAGGAGATTCCACCCCTGAATCTGCCATTCTTTAGTTGTCATGAATATTTCTATGTCTATGCCTATATCAGTTTAACCTTAAGTGTCCTCTCTTCTTTCTGTCAGTTTTCCTCTGCATGTGTCTTTCAAGTATACTTGTTAGCAAATTTACAACTCAACAAGGTAAAACAAGTTAACCTCATCCCATGCGCATATCCTTATTTGCACCTATACAGACCCTTCTACCAAGCAAGGTCACATTCTTAAATTCTGTATATTCAGCAGTAGGATTATCTGATATGGGTGAAATATGAGAAGGATGCTGTGTACAGTTCAATTCTATAATTCACCATATGGTTGGGTTATTAGTTGTCACTTATAAATTATAAAGTTAAAATCTTAAGAAAAACTAAAGCTTAATGGGCTTCTTTATAAAAGAGTAAACAATAAAATAAAATGAGTAATATTTTTGTTATTTTGAACTAATTTCAGGTCTATCTTTTCCATATAAATTCTGAGGGTTGTTGTTCTCATCAAGTTCATTTTCTGCTTTTCCACATTGATCCCTTTTCCACATTGATCCCTTTTTTAAGTCCTAAAGCCCTGAATTATTCTATAAATATCAGTGTTTCCTTCCACCCTTTGCTGAGATTTTGCACTTTTTTTTTTTGTCGGTCATGAGGCTTGAACTCTGGGCTTAGGTGCTGTCCTTTAGTTTAGTTATTCAGTTCAAGGCAAATACTCTTGCATATGACATGACTTCTGTTCAGAAAGGCCCTAACAGTCTGTCACAAATTACAATTGTGTTTTATATTGAATATAGAACCTTGATCTTGATTTATTTAGAGCATTTAATTATAAAGTTCAATTCATATATATGCATATATATTTATCTTTGAATTATAAGATTTTTTTCAAGAGCATTGGACTCATCCATCGTATTGAAATGGAATGAAAACATAGACTGTGATATATGAAGCTCAGTGGAAAAACATTTGCTTTCTATGCAAAGACCCTGGATTCAAATTTTTCCCCAAAGCAAGCAAGCAAACAAACCAACAATGGCAAGATACAATGCCTCTATTTCCCAGGCTCTGCAGGACAAGAAGAATCTAAGTACTTTATGTTAGTGTTATCCCCCAACTCTGATCCTCAGCTCCACCCAGACATGAGCTCCTCCCTGACCTAGAGTTCCTGCCATATAACTGGCCACTTCCTCTCTCCACCCAGACCTACCTGTGCATGCATGCACCTACCCCACTACCAGCCCCCGAACTACCTCCCACTTGGACAGGGGCAGACACCATGTGCTTCCTCTCCTGGGAGATATAGCCCCTCTGAAAAGCCTTGTAACAATTGTTCTCCTGTGCCTGCTTGCCTCTGTGTGGTCCCCAGGGATGGTTCTGAATGATTATTACACCTTAAATGACAATTGGCCAATACAGGTTGACTAGTCATCTTAACCAACCTATCCTTTGATGTTCTCTATTTTCCAGTATCACCACAGCACAGTAAAACTTCTTTTTGTTGAGTATTTCAGTCTCTCTTTCCTTCAATAATTAAGTTTTCCTTACCTGTCTAACCTGTCTTTTGCAATTTTCTTTGCTGCTCCTTACATTTTTTGACAATTGTTAAATTTGCTAACACTAAAGCTCCATGCTGGACAAATTTCTTTTGACTTTTCCTTTATCTCCTAGAGCCAATCAACATGTGTCTATTCAGTTAGATTCTTTTCATTTTTTCTAGCCCACATACAGAGGGGTTACAATTACATAGGCAAGATATTTCTTATCAAGCATTGTTGCCTCCTCCTTTCTTTCCCCTTCCCATCCCTTTCCATCTCCCACCCCCCCCCCCAGCCCTCCAACCCTCCACCCCTACTCTACTCCCCCTGGTCAAAGTTGTAAAGTTCGTTTTTTGACATGACGACTTGTATATCTCATTGTGGCAATGGGTCCACCTGTATCCCTATTTCAACGATTTGTTTTTTTCCCTTCCTCTTCATAAATTATACCAACATCAAATACAATGAAAGCAAGGGCTATACTGTGGGGAGGGACATACAAAGCAACAAAGAAATCATCTTTTTTATTGTGAAAATACCATACAGAGGGGTTACAGTTACATGGGCAAGATAGTGAGTACATTTCTTATCAAGCATTGTTGCCTCTTCTTTTGTTTCCCCATACCATCCCTTCCCCTCTCCACCCCCAAGCCCCACACCTACCTACCCCTACCCCCCCACCCCCCTCACCTCCCACCCTACCAAAGTTGTAAAGTTTGTTTTCCGACATAACATCTTGTGCATCTCATTGTTGTAATGAGTCCACCTGTAACCCTATTGAAACAATTTGTTTTTTTCCTTCCCTTCCACAAATTATATCAACATCAAATACAGTGAAAGCAGAGCTTATACCCTAGGGTAGGTACACACAAAGCAACAAAGAAATCATCTTATAAATATGTTGGAAACAATTGCAAGAAAGAAAAAAAAACATTTGAATCCTTATCTTGAGGTTCATTTCACCTAACATCAACTTGTCTGACAGTTTCTGTTTGTCTCAGACATATACTAGTTATTGCAAATAAGGGTAACCATGGGACCTATATTTCTTTGGGCCTGGCTTACTTCACTTAATATAATTTTTTCCAAGTCTTTCCATTTCCTAACAAATGGGGCAATGTCATTCTTTCTGATGGAGGCATAGAATTGCATTGTGTATATATACCACGTTTTCTTGACCCATTCATCTACTGAGGGGCATCTGAGTTGGTTCCAGAGATTCTTGAAAGTCTTAGATATCCTTCCAGGCCCATTCCTATTATCTTCTTTGGGTTAATTCAGCGTAGTCCTACTCCTTGTCTGAAAGACTGAAGTCTACAAAATTTCCCTGCTTCCAGGTTATCACTAAAATTATATTCCATACACTCTGACTAGAATTGCATTTCTAAAATAATCCTTTCATATTATCTATATTTCAAAAAAATCATATGATCTTTTCCCTCCTGCTCTGTCATTCTGAGCATCTGTGATGGCTTTCTACTGTACATTGTGTGCTCTAGCACTGCACATGGTGTGGTTCTTTATAACTCTTGTCATTTGCCTGCATGGAACTATATTTCCTGGAATCTCTGTCCACTATACTATTCTCTTTAGAATTGGTGAATGGTTTTAAGCAAAATTTAGAGATCATAAACAAAAGAGTAGCCAGCAGTGGAAAAATAGGCAAAGGTCTTTATGATTACTCATGTTGATCTGCACACAGAAGTACTATCCTGATTTTTATTCTTATGAACACTCTACTTCCTGTCTGCCAGTTATAAACAGTAGTAGTAGCCAGCAGTTTTTCAGATGTGATAGTATTCTACATCCTCTCTAACTGTTTGACTGTGTGCCTTAATCTAGCAGCTGGATATAATTGTCTTCCCAAATCACCATGCAAATTATGACACGATATATGGGCCAGTGTTTCTGGAGAACTACTTAGGAACTTCACAATGATTCTCCATCTTGATCTTTACTATCTCTGCTGTTTTTTGCCTTTCTTATAGAATCTAGTGTTATACCATTCACTTTTCTGCTTATTTTATTGAGTCTTGATAGATCAGGGTAGATTTAGGCATATTACAAACTTAGGTCTAGTTTTTCAACTTGAAGCAGGTTACAGGTAGCTTCTTGATGTTGCTATGTACTTCCTTCCTTGATCCAAAATTGTGAAATGCCCCTTTTACTATTTTCTCCTAGGAAGACTATCAGCCAAGACACCATTTTGTGAATAATATTTTCAACTGCTTCATTCGTTGATTGATTGATTTGTACTACTGTTTGCATATTACCAAAGTCTGCATTTATAACTCATTTGTGTTTTTTTGAAAAAAATCAATTAACAACTAAGATTTAATTAAATATCTGACTCCTCAACATTAGCCTCTCTTTTTTTTGTTCAAGTGTATACAATCATAAATATGTTTATTTTCATAGCATTTTGCATGGTGTTTGGACCATAACCATTTTTCAACAATTTGTTCATCTCTAAAGTCAATTTTATTCTTGCAATCTTCAAGAATAAATCTAGGGCCTGCTGTATACTAGGCAAGTATACTACCACTGAGCTCCATCTTAGATCTGGTCACAAGATAACCTGATGTGTAGAAGCTGTCTTCAATCTCATTGGCCTCCTGCCCCTGTCTCTTGAGTGCTGGAACATTACATGTATACACCACCATGTCCAACTTTAAATTTGAGATGAACCATTAAACACTTACTCATAAACTTAGTTAAATCTTTCCCTTTATTCAATATAATAATTTATATGTACCTGCTTTGTATAAATTGCCCAATTGTAAGCATTTTAGTGTTAATTTTGTGAATGGTTCACCCTATACAATTATATTTGATCCTAAGTATCTTATAAACTTACAAGATCTTCTCAAATTACTGAATATTCACAATAGACACTGATGAATATTAGATTTCTATACAGCTTTGTTTGTTCATTGTGTTAAAAACTAGAAAACTAAACTTTAGAAGATTACAAACATGGACAACCTTAAAATGGCTAAAACTTTTTAACTATTTTGGTTAGTTTTCCCTCAGGTTCAACTTCTCAAAAACTCAAAGGTGAGGTACAGAGCTCCTCTATGGCTAGCCCAAACTCACCTTGAGAGAAAGCTTTGTTTTGATGGATGATTTTGTTTTCACACATTACTGGTAAACATTTATGAATTCTTTGCTTCCTACAGTACCTTTAGCAAACAGATATTGTCAGTTGACCTATGTGAAATACTTACCAGGTGTGATTTTGTAGATGGGATGTACAGATTTGATGCTTTGAATAAATTTGTATTAAAATCATTTTCACCAAAAATTGCCTGTGTTCCCAATTATTTTGAAGTGTAGCCAAAGACAATGTATTGACAATTAAATACAAGGAGAACAACAAAAGTTGAGGAGGATAGAAATAGGTAACAGGAGAGAGCAAAATCACTTCATTAGTAATCCCAACCTGTGAAGTCTTGAGGTCTAAGATGCTGTAAACTTATTACGGGTAATCTGTAAATTCAAGCACTCATCTACATTGTAATTCTGTTTGTTCTTTACACAGAACTTAGAAATATGTGGTTTTGAAAGAATATAAATATTATGACTGATAAGATACAAATTGTTAGTGCTTAATTAGTGCCCCATATCTCAACTATACATACAGCTCAAAAAATGAACCCCAAAAGTAAACCCTCAAAGACACAACAACCTAATTAATAAATAGGCTACAGACTTACAGGGTGAGTTCTGAGAAGAAATAAGAATGAAGATATATTCAGCATCTCTGGACATAAAAGAAATGCAAATCAAAATAACATTGAGATTCCATCTCACCCCAGTTAGAATGGCCATTATCAAAAAACTAACACTAACAAATGCTGGCAAGGATGCACCCAAAAGATAATACTATTACACTCTTGTTAAGAATATAAACTTTTTCAACAAATCTGGAATGTGATATGGAGGCTCCTCAAAAGAATAAACCTAGAGCTTCCCTATCACCAGGCATTTCCACTCCTGGGAATTTATTCAATAGACCACAAACAAGGCCACACTAAAGCTACTAGCACAATCATGTTCATTGCAGTATTGTTAAGTATAACAAAGATATGGATTTAACCCAGATGCCAATTAGTGGACAAATGGATCTAGGAAATGTGCTACACATACAAAATAGAATTCTATGATTCCATTAGAAAGAATAATGCTATATCATCGATAAGGAAATGGAAAGAGTATTATACTAAGTGAAGGAAGTCAGACCCAAAGAACATAGGTTGTTTTCCTCATTTGTTTTCATACAAATGTGCCTATAAATCTACAAGTAAACACACTGGATAGTTAAAAAAATGCACTGGGACATAATCTTTAGTCATTCACTCAGTGACATCAAAGGAGGGTATTAATAGGAGCATATCACAAAGGAATAATAGGTTTATGCACTTGATTATATAAAATAATACTGTACAAAATGAATTCTAAGAAATGGAAAAATAGATTTTTGTTGTTGTTTTTGTTGGCTTTTCCTTTTGTCTTGTTTGTTAGTTTATTTGTCTTGGGGAGGATAAAGTGAAGCACAGAAAAGGTAAGACAAATGGTGAACAAATATAGCAGTGGTAACTCACTAGAAGCTATGTGGAAAATGAACTATACAATTTGTGGGTGGGTTTTAGAGGGAAAAACTGGGAAAAAATGACGAAAGGGATAAAGTTCAAAAAGAAATATACTCATTATCTGACTTATATAACTGTAACTCTTCTGTATATAACTACTACAATAACAATAAAATGCATTTTTAAATAAATATTATGATTGATGTCAATTAAGTTAAAACTTTGTATTGTATTTTTGTAAATATATTTCCTTAAAATTAATAAAGAAAAAATGTTATCTTGTTTTTGCCCATAGAATATCTTACTCTACATGTATACTTCCTCTTCTTAAACATATTGGAATCTAGGGCTTTGTACAACTGAAATGCATTAGTTATGTTTTCATCAGCTTTTCCACCTAAAGTATAAGTACTGCAAGTATTATTATAACTCTAAGTATCATCAAATAATTGACAACCTTCTTTTTATAATATCACTTGACACTGTCTATTACCTTAAAATTATAATTACCAACATCTTCATCATTAATAATTTTACCATTAATATCCAAACATGATGCTTAACTTATTTCTTCCTGGGAGAGATGCTGAAGAGTTAAGATCAAGATCAACACAGAAGTTTGAGTTACAGGACTCAAACAAAAAAATCAAGTCTATATTTTTCATATACATTCTGCCTCTTTTACCAAAAAAACTTTTATCTCTCAATATCAAAGTTAAGGTCAAACTTTTCCTATTTTTAATAATTTCTAAGTATGCTAAAATTTCTGAAATATTTTACTATCTTTCTTTCATCCTCCAAGAGTCTTACAGTTCTGGCTTGACAACCTGTCAAAGAGAATCAAGTGAAGTTCATCATGAAGCTCTGTATTCCTTGTAGTATGACTTTTATATAGCTCTGAAGGTGATTTGTAATACATAGTTACAAAAAACTTAATCATACTGCAGTGACCTTCAGTAATAATGCCCTCTAAAATAGTGTTTATGAAATGAGATTATTTGTAATGACAAAACTGCCATGTCCATGAGTTATGTTCCCATTCTTATTGCAAATATAGACAAAGGAGCTTTAGGATTTTAACTGGAAGAGGGTCCTTGAGCACTACCTAGAAAATGACTGATGCCATATTACCAAAGTCCAACCAGACTCCTAATGACTGACTCATCTCCATTCTGTGATGTATTTTCCTAAACTTTCACTTCCTGTTCTCAATCCACAAATTTCTGACACCAAGGATCAAGAGATAATGTAAATGTTGCTATTTCCTTCTCCAAAGTAATTTTCAAAGGGATTTGGAGCTACATTCCACAAGTATTTCATGCATTATTTATATGTTATGGCCTTTCAAGTAATATGTTTCTTCTTTAGTTTTTCTGGTGTACTGAAATTTAAGAAGAAATTAATATGCACTTTAATTGTAACTGATTTCTGATAAAAATCTCAACTTTTTTTGAAGATCTCTGACAAGCTAACCCTAAAATCCACATACAAGAGTAAATAAACTTTTGAAGATTATATATTTTAAAATATTAAATAAAATACAGAGGCTGGGTCTGTCCATGTGCACAGGAATGTTTGCCTGCCACATCTGAGGCCATGCTTTTCATTCACAGCACTGAACAAAGAAAGAAGGAAAAGAAGAGATAAAAAAGTAAAAACAATCCTAGTGCCATATTAAGAAAGAAGTTTAATAAACATAGTCTTTCAAATGGTGTAACAATAAAGAAATTGCAATAAGAATGAGTGGGGTAAGATTTGGAGGCTTACAGTTTGAGTCCAGCCTGGGCAGAAAAGCCTGTGAGAGTCCATCTCCAAAGTGAGAAGGAGGAACTCTATGTGGTGGTAGATACATCCCAGGTCATGCATGTTCCCAGGCCAGAAATGAGAATCTATATTTAAATGCACCAGTAAAAACAACCGATCTACAGACTTGTGTCAAGTGTCAGAGCAACTAGTAAGCTCAAGGTGCTCAGTTCAAACCCACTACTGCCAAAAGAAGTCATCTACATTATATACTGTCATGAAACAATAAAAAATGAACAGAGAACAAAGAAAATATAGCAACATTTTAGATTGAATAGAAAAAGGCAAATATAATAAATTTTCAGCAACAAATATATCAGCAAAATTGATTATTCCTTTTCCTATAGTAACAATTGCAAATTGTATTATTATAAAGATATCACAAAGAGTAAGCTAAAGTAACTGAACGGGCAGATATAACCTGAAAGCAAATATTTCAATATCCAGGAGGTAAATGAATAGTCAAAATATATGTAAAGCAATCAGTAAGTGAGTGTGAAGATGTGGACAGAAAAGAACCTTACTTCATTGTTGGTGGGAATGTAAACTTCTTCAACCACTTTGGAAAGCAGTATGGAGGTTCCTCAAAAGACTTCACATAGAACTCCCCTATGACCCAGCAATCCCACTTTTGGGCATTTACCCAAATGTTTACAAACAAGACCACACTAAAGCTACCAGCACAACTATGTTTATTGCAGCATTATTTACCATAGCTAAGATATGGAACCAACCCAGATGCCCCTCAGTAGATGAATGGATCAAGAAAATGTGGTATATATACACAATGGAATTCTATGCCTCCATCAGAAAGAATGACATTGCCCCATTTGTTAGGAAATGGAAAAACTTGGAAAAAATTATATTAAGTGAAGTAAGCCAGGCCCAAAGAAACATAGGTCCCATGGTTTCCCTTATTTGTAATATCTAGTATATGTATGAGTCAAGCAGAAAAGGTCAGATAATGTGATGTCAGGAAAATGAACCCTTAGATGTGTATTTTAATGTTTTTTTTCTTTCATGCATGTGTTTCTAACGCATTTATAAGATTATCTCTTTGTTGCTTTATATGTCCCTCCCCCACAGTATAACCCCTGCTTTCACTATATTTGATGTCAGTATAACTTGTGGAGGAGTTGGGGAAAAACCAGTTGTTTAAGGATACAGGTGGACCTGTTGCAACAATGAGAAGTACAAGTTGTCATGTCCAAAATGAGCTTTACAATGTCGGTGCGGGGGTGGGGGAAGGGGGGAAGGAGAAAGATTGGGATTTGGGGGGAGGGGGGAGGCTGGGAAGGGATGTGAAGGGTAAACAAAGGAGGAGGCTGCAATGCTTGGTAAGAAATGTACGCATTATCCTGCCCACGTAATTGTAACTCCTCTGTACAGTATGTTCACAAATAAAATAAAATTAAATTTAAAAAAATAGCTGAATAATGCAGCAATAAACATAGTCATGCTGGTAGCTTTACTCTGGTCTTGTTTGTGATCATTTGGGTAAATGCCCAAAAGTGGGATTGCTGGGTCATAGGGAGCTCTATGTGGAGCCTGTGGAGGAACCTCCATACTGCTTTCCAAAGTGGTTGAACAAGTTTACACTCCCACCAACAATGCAGTAAGGTTCCCTTCTGTCCACATCCCCTCCAGCATCTGTTGTTATTAGAGTTCTTGATTTTTGCCATTCTAACTGGGGTGAGGTGGTATCTCAATGTTGTTTTGATTTTCATTTCTTGTCTGTTGTCCATCCTTCTTTCTTCTTCAGAGAAGTTTCTCTTTAAATCATTAGCCCACTTATTTATTGGACAGTTGTTTCTTGGAAGGTTTGTTTTTGGGGGATTTAAAGTTCCAGGTATATTTTAGATATGAGACCTTTGTCTGTTGTATGGCTAGTGAAGATCTTTGCTCAATTTGTGGGCTTTTTATTGATGTTGTTATCTATGTCCTTTGCCATGCAGAAGCTCTGCAATTTCATGCAATCCCATTTGTCCAACCTTTCTTGTGTTTCTGTGTCTCTATTAAGAAAATTTTGGCCTGTGCCAAGGAGACTTAGGGTTTCTCCTATTCCATCCTGTAATGTTTGCAGAGTGTCTGCTTTGACTCCGAGGTCTTTGATCCATTTGGATTTGATTCTGGTGCAAGGTGATATATAAGGATCTAACTTTAGTTTTCTACATGTAGTTAACCAATTTTGCCAGCACCATTTACTGAAGAAGCTGTCTTTCTTCCATTCTATTTTTTTTAGCCCCATGACTATTGTTATTACAGCATTATTTACCATAGCTAAGATATGGAACCAACCCAGATGCCCCTCAGTAGATGAATGGATCAAGAAAATGTGGTATATATACACAATGGAATTCTATGCCTCCATCAGAAAGAATGACATTGCCCCATTTTTTAGGAAGTGGAAAGACTTGGAAAAATTATATTAAGTGAAATATGCCAGGCCCAAAGAAACATAGGTCCCATGGTTTCCCTTATTTGCAATAACTAGTATATGTCTGAGTCAAGCAGAAAAGGTCAGATAAGTTTATGGTAGGGGAATGAACTGCAAGATAAGTATTTAAATGTTTTTTTTGTTTTCTTTTCCTTTCATGCAATTGTTTCTAACATATTTACAAGGTGATTTCTACGTTGCTTTATATGTCCCTCCCCCACAGTATAACCCCTACTTTCACTGTATTTGATGTTGGTATAATTTGTGGAGGGGTTGGGAAAAAAACAAATCATTTAACTGGGGATACAGGTGGACCCATTGCAACAATGAGATGTCCAAGTCATTATGTCGAAAAAGAACTTAACATCTTTGGTGAGGTGGGGGAGCATGGGATGGGGGGAGAAGAGGAGCATGGGAAGGGATGGGAAGGGGAAACAACGAGGAGGCAACAATGCTTGATAAGAAATGTACTGGTTATCTTGCCAATGTAATTGTAAATCCTCTGTAGGGTATTTTCACAATAAAAAAGAATTGAAAAAAAATAAAAATAAAAATAAAAATAAAATAGCTGAATAGATTTTCTTCAATTTTAGAAGAAATTACCTTCAGGTTGAATAGAAATGTTAGAAGCTTATGACCCAGGTAAATTAGATAATTATGAAAATAAATGTTCTGTGATATGATTTTCTGTTTAATATATATCCAAACATGAAAAGATTTCATATATCTGCCACAGCTCTCATGTAATATGTGAACAACATTTATAACTAAAAAGTTTCAAGAAATTTACTGTTCTATTTTCATTTGTCATCAAAGCCTTTTCTGGCACTCTACTATTAACTTTTCAGGACCAAATATGAATAAAATCATGGCTATACAACAATAATTCCTGGGTTCTTTTTCATGAGCATTTATCAATTCTATATACCCACCAATTCTACATGAGTATAAACTTCATACACGAAAATGTTTAAGGCACACTGAATAAGTTGTCCAGGTTAGGAAAGTGTTTAACTGGCAGAGGTGTGTTTACATGGAGATACTGGATTAAATAAGTAGATGTGATTCTGGTATGCTAGAGTTAACCCATTTCATCACAATAATCTCGTGGTCCTAAAACAGCATACACCATTTATGTTCTAGTTTTACCCACTGAGACCTGGTTGTCTCAGATTAGTGTCACAATTTATACTACTGTCTAAGCTCAAACATTGTGAAGTCAGTATTCCTTTTACTTCTGTCCAATACTTACCTACATGTCTATCATTTTATTTGCTTGGGCTAGTAACTGCTTCATTTTTCTCATTCAAGCACTCTGTATACTATGCTACTCATTTCAGACTTACAACTAAGAATCTAGGAATCTGTTCATTTGTTGTGATATGTCATACCTGCTGAACTCTCTCTTCACAGGAGGCTCTATATTGTTGTGGAAACGCTACCTTGAAGACAACACTAGCTGGACCTTGACCCTCTCACAACTGCCTATTATTCAAGTTATGACTTATTTCCTTTTCCAATATCCATGATTAATGTAATCTGCATTCATGTGTTCAACTACTGGGTTGCCTGGAGACTATGGATGCAAAGAAGAGATCGTACAGAAGAACACAGCATTTCTCAAAGACAATGTCACCAGAAGGTGTCACCCTGTCTGTTCTAGATATTGCTTTGTTCCACTTGAAGCTCCTAAGGGTGATGGGCAAGTAAACATCCTAGTATCCCTTAAAGACTCTCATTAGTAACTTTCCCTGGCATTTGCTTCCTTTTTCCACATAATCCTTTATCTTAATGGCCCCACACTAGAATAAACGCCATGCCCTAGATCAAAGAATAAACAGAGCTCACAGTACATTTCTCAAATAACCCCATCATTACAAAAGCAATTTTTTCTCAATATCCCTCTGGGAAAATCATTTCTCCTTCTTGCATATCTCAGGCAAAGTGAAAATAGAGCCTCATAACAATATAAAAGAACACTTTTAAAATCAATCTGTATGTGCAGATATTTAAATTTAAAGTGAGCCTCTTGCTTTCCTCAGAGGACAGTGAGTACTGCCTCATCTCATCAAATGTCAGATGAGAATACACCACTGTGAGCTCCCAAAAATCTGCGGAAAGCTTGAAACTATTTCTTAACCCAGGTTGTGGAATTTATGAATGAATGACAAAATAATCAAATGCCAGAAGCTTTCCAAATAGCAGGACAATATTTTGTGTTGGCATATATATGTGGCTTTTATACATGATTTCACATATATACTATTATTTGTACTTACAGGAAATGAAATACTTTATGCATGAATCAAGACATATAGGGATAATTCTAATATACAATAACAAAATAGAAACATCACATGTAATATACGTCTTGAAGATCTTAAGAGTTGTTTGAGAGAATAACAATTGAACTAAGAATTAGGGAAGGAATATACCAGTTTGGGCAAAAATAATAGAGATCTAAAAAAGAAAGCTCAACTAGAATCATTTTGGTAAATACCGATCTTGTTTGTATGAGTGTGTGTGTTCATGTGTATATCAATGTATGTATATGTGTGTGTGCCTTTATTCAATGTTGATAACCTTGAATTCCTCAACTGTTTTCTTAATTCACTAAAAAATTTTCCTTACTTTGTACTATAAGAGAAAAATCAAATGTTAATAAATAATTTTATCCTAATAAAATATAATCTCACTGGAGATGAATTTGTTAAATGGAAAATACCTTTGACAAAACTGCTCTAGGAAACAGTATGATTTTTTGAGAATCTACAAGTAGTAGAAATGTGGCCTTCTCTATAGGGTTAGGAAACCATCACAGCAGAAGCAGTTTTTGTGTTAAAATCTGAAGGCTTAGTTACCAAAAGAGTTCGAAAGCTTTCAATACAAGGAAAGCATCAGATAGATACACCCTTGGTGAATAGTTACTTGGCCTTTCTGAAAATCAGTGTTGTTCAAATGGAAGTTCAGAGAATGAACGAATGTGAAATGATGCAAAAGGCCCAGGACAAGTCCAAATTATACATTTCAGCAGAGCTTTACAAAAGAGCACCTGTGACCTTGTTCTCCCTTTCTCAGTAATTATTTCCCACTTCTTGCCAACTGTAGTAAACATATGAGTGTGTAATGTTTATTATTTGGTTCATAATATTCTTCTCATCTATCTATTCATTAGTTATGACATTGGTGTCATGAAATACATTTCCTCCTGTTTTCACTTAGTATTGGGTTCTTAAAAACTCTTCAATATTGTCATTTATGATACTTCCAGATAAATGCAGGATATTCATCTCTTCATGACATGTTTCCCAAATATTTTATTTAATGCTTTCTTAAAGGTGATAAGTTCTTTGAATTTCTTGTTACCATAACTATGATTTATTTGATAGTCACATATACATTTTTTGCTTGGAAATGTGTGAGATACTTCTTTAACAAATGTATGGCTAAAATAGATCCCTAGATAACAGTGTAGCTAAAAACAAGGTGGTTACACAATGCTTTGAATTTTACTGTCAGGCTTTTCAAATTATTTTCAGTCTTTCCCCAGTTCGCCTATCTGCTGGTCTTGTGACTTCTTGTGGCTAATGACACAACAGCAAACATTTCATTTGCCAAGCTTAGCTTGTTGTATTGATATTTCGAATGAACCAGTCTGAATTAGCATTCTAGATAAAGAGAGATATATGATTTAGTCATCCATTACTCCAGCTACAGAGAGCCAACTATCCAAAGAGGGCAAACTAAAATAGTTGTGAGTATCTGGAAGCACATGAATGGACCAGGTGAAATTATAAAGGTATCTGGGATTACAAACTAAATTGAATGCATTTATTAGCTAAATAAGGATTTGGGCTTTGAAATACTCATGGGGAGTGGTTAAATTTGTTATTTGATAATGCAGTGAGCATTGGGTGTCTAAAGGTGGAGTGATGCCGCAGGAAAAAGTAAACATGTGGGCAGAAACAGACAAAGCATAAAGGAAATGATAAGATGGGTTTGAAATGTAGCAATTATAGTACAAAGCTGCAGGACAATGAAGTATGGAAATTAAACAGTGTTGGAAACTAGAATATTCCTCTAATGAATCTGTCGAACTTTGTGAGTTGGTTCCTTTGCAGAATGTTGAAATGACAATTGGATTATTTCTGCTGTCTATGTTAAGATACTGGAAGAAAAAAATGAGTTATAGTCAGGAATTCTGGAAGTCAGCACTTAATATGTGGAGTTAGCTATGTATTGTGGGGGTTTAGTCTACTTACACATAGCAGGATTGATACTTTCTAGTGACTAAATGCTAGTTATACTCTTTCCCATTGTCATGACCTCAAATTATCATCTCTACAACATGACAAATATCCCCTAATTTGAAATTCACTCTTAGTTGAGAAACATTGAAGAGTAAGTAGCTTTCAGTTTGCAAATATATCTTATAGATAATGTTAAAGGCTCTTCAAGTGCTGGGTTTGAAACAGAAAAATAGCTCTTATTTTTAGTTTGAAAAAGAGTCTCAGAATGAAACAGAATCTCCAACCAAAGATCATAGTAAGCATAGTAAGGTCCTGTAATAAGACTTTGGCCCATATTCAAGTGAGACTTTCCACAGTAAAAGGATTTCTAGATTTCATAATGATCATATTCCTAAGAAACCTAATTATAGACAGGTTTATGTAAAAATATGTTGGCGTGGCTTTATTTCCGTTGGCATATTACATTGTGGTTCTTTCCATATGGATTTAAGAAACATTTCCTTTAAAATTTTGCAGCAATGCCACTTCTGGGCATTTAACCAATTGACCACAACCCAAGCCACACTAAACCTACCAGGACAACAATGTTCATTGCAACATTGTATACTTTACTGGGAAAGAACCCAGATTGCACTCAGTGGAAAAACCGATAAAGAAAATGGAATTCTATACTTCCATCAGAAAGAATGAAGTAACCCAATTCATTAAGGAAATGAAAAGACCTGGGAAAAGAAACTATATTATGTAAAGTAAGCCAGACCCAAAGAAACACAAGCTGTATTGGTTTCCCTCATTTGTAATAAGTAAAATGTGTTTATAAATCTATAACTAAACTCAATGGTTAGTAAAAGACAAAAAATACTTGGATATGATAATGTATTTAGGACTAAATGTTCATACAGTGAAAGCAAAGGACAATATTCTTATGAGAGGATCTCAAGGGCTCAATAGCTCTGGGCATAGGATCATATTAAATGATGATTATCTAAATGAACTCCAAGAAATGGAAACAAGAGTTATTTTTTAAAAAAAAATTTGTGAGTCTTTCATTTGGTCTTTCCTCTTTGCTGCTGTTTTTTTTAGTTCCATATGCTTTGTCTACTATATAAGTTTATCTGATTTGGGAAGTACAGAAATGATGGGACAAAAGGGTCAACTAATTCAACAGTGATACTCAATAAACACTATGTTGAAAATGAACTATATAATTTGTGGAGGAGGGCAATTAGAAGGGAAAAATCTAGGAGAAAACCAGGGAAGAGATGATGTTGTTCAAAAAGACATGTACTCAATACCTGACTTAGGTGACTGTAACCTCTCTGTACATTACCTTTATAATGGAAATTTTAAAAATAAAATTTTTATACAAGAAGACAGTTTTGTTTGTTTTGCTTTATTTTTGATACATGTACTAGGATTTTAGTTTAGGGTCTGGGCTCTGTCCTTGAGCTCTACCATTGAGCCATCTTCCCAGCCCAAGCTTTTTTTTTTTTTTAACCAAATACTAGCACTCTACAACTTAAGCCACAGCTCCATTTCTGGCTCTGTATGTGTGTGTGTTTGTGTGTGTGTGTGTGTGTGTGTGTGTGTGTGTGTGTGTGTGTGTGTGTGTGTGTGTGTGTTTGTGTGTGTGTGTGTGTGTGTGTGTGTGTGTGTGTGTGTGTGTGTGTGTGTGTGTGTGTATGATTTAGTAGAGATAAGAGTCTCAGAGGCTTTTCTGCCTAGGCTGACTTTGAACCAAAATCCTCAGATTTCAGCTTCCTAAGTAGTCAGATCTCAGCTTCCTAAATAACTAGGAATATAGGCTTAAGCCACTGGCGCCTGGCACAGAGCATTCTTTTTTTTTTTTCAGAGTATTTTAAAGTCATGTATTTTAATGAATTAATTTGAAAGGGATAGGCATATTTAATTCAAGAAACTGGGCACTAAAATATTATGAGATGATAGACCATACAAGAAAATGGAATATTATGAAGCCACAAACAGATAAAGAAAATACATATTCTTTTTTTAAAAAAATATTGTAAAGGTGATGAAAAGGGATTACAGTTACATAAGTAGGGTAATGAGTACATTTCTTTTTAACCACTGTTACCCTTTCCCTCATTTTCTCCCACTAACCACTCCCCACTCCCCTTCCCCAAAGTTGTAAAGTTCATTTCCAACTAGTATCTAGTGAGTATCATTGTTGACTTCCTTTACCCTTTGTCCTGCTGTTTCTGTGATTCCCTTCCGCAGATCCCATAAGCTTATATACAAGACAAAGGGAACAGAAAACTAAACCAGAAGGAAAAAATAGAAATAACTCCACACAGGACATAATAAGAACCTCTTGTTTCCACTTCTAGGAGTTCATTTTGATATAATTCATTATATGTGGTCCAATATATTTAGCTATTGTTATGCCTGCTAAAAATATCATAGATATATTCTAGTTATTATAAATAAGGGAAACCCTGAAACCTATATTTCTTTGAGTCTGTCTAGCTTCACTTAATAAGGTTTATCCAAGTCTTTCCATTTCCTTACAAATGGGGAAATGTCACTCTTTCTGATGGAACATAGAACTCCATTGTGTAATATCACATAAGGAATACGGGAAACACTAGGTTCCTTGGCATGTGTTGAAACTTTCTTAATAAAAACCCAGAAACACAATAAATAAATGAAAAATTGGATAAATGGGATCACATTAAACTGCAATTCTGCATGGCAAAAAACATAGCTAGCAAGGCCAATAAAAAGCCCACAGATTGGGTGAAGATCTTTACTAGCTATGTAATTGACAAGGGCTTCATGTCTAAAATATACTCAGAGCCCCAAAAATTAAATTACCCAAAATTAATCTTCAAAGAAACAACCACCCCATTAATAAGTGGGCTCAATACTTCTCTGAAGAGGAAATAAGAATGGTCAATAGACACATGACATCTCAGGCCATAAAAGAAATCAAAACAACATTGAGATTCCACCTTATCACAGTGAGAATGATCATAATCAAGAAATCTAATAACAACAAACGCTGACTGAGATGTTGTGAATAGGGAATGCTACTATACTGTGGCTGGGAGTTGAACAACTCTGAAAAGCAGTATGGAGGTTCCTCAAAAGACTAAACCCCTATGAAACCGTAATCCCACTTCTGGGATTTACCCAAATGACTATATATTCTTTTCAATAAAGCAAAATTTCTAAAAGAAATATTATCTAACTTTTAATTTTTTTAAATTTCAGATTTGATGAGATATCAAAGAAATTTTCAACTCCAACAGAGAAAAGATTGAGTTATCCTTGATGTAAAGACTATTTAAATATCAATTGAAATTCACTCCTTTTTTCTTAAAAGCTTAGATGAAGTCATTAATTAGAAAGGCTTCCATTCATTCTCAATTGATGTTTAACATAAAAGGCAAAGTAATAGTTCTGAAGGGGGATGTATTGTAGTGCATTCCTTAAGAGAATCACATTTTAATAAAATCCCATTGTTTGATATGACTCCTTGGTCTGCTACATTCAAGTTTGACAGCTTTCAGAATGTTTCATTTCAGTTGAATCAAGTTTGAGATGGAGCAATATATAAGCACACCCCAAAGTAGCATAATAAATAAATCATGTAATAAAATTTGTAAACATATATATTTGTAATATCTAGTATATGTATGAGTAAAGCAGAAAAGGTCAGATAAGGTGATGTTAGGAAAATAAACCCTAAGATATGTATTTAAATGTTTTTTTTTCTTTCATGCATTTGTTTCTAACGCACTTATAAGATTATTTCTTTCTTGCTTTGAATGTCCCTCCCCTACAGTATAACCCCTGCTTTCACTGTATTTGATGTCGGTATAATTTGTGGAGGGGAAGGGGAAAAACAAGTCATTTAAATAAGGATACATGTGGACCTGTTGCAACAATGAGAAGTACAAGTTGTCAAGTCAAAAACGAACTTTACAACTTTGGTGGGGGGGGGGGGAGGATTGGGTAGGGGGGGGTCCGGGGGAGGCTGGGAAGGGATGGGAAAAGTAAACAAAGGAGGAGGCTACAATGCTTGATAAGAAATCTACTCACTATCTTGCCCATGTAATTGTAACCCCTCTGTATAGTATTTTCACAATAAAAAAATCAGCAAAAAAATGTAAACATATAGATTAAGGCCTAAATCAATATTACCATTATTATTTTATTAATATTATTATTTTATTGTGCTCAGAAAAAACTTCAATGAATACAGTCAAAGAAGGAAACTCAAATCAATGTTATCTAGAGAACAGGAAAAATTGAATATTTGTTTACATCATTAAGGAAGACACAACCACTGATGACAAATTGAAGTGATTATTCATATTTTTCGGTGCTGAGAACATGAGAGCATTCTGGAATTAAAGATTTCAAGGCAAAATATTCTAATGTATGTATATAATGACAACACATATGTATTACTGCAGTGGCCATCATTTTAAAATAAAATTTAAGGAATTGTTCTTTGGTTTAGCACTGTATTCTAGATAATCCTTGATACTGACAGATAATATACTAATTTAAAGATTGTTTTAATTTGCCAGAAAAAATATTGCCTTGTAATTAAACTTTCTTTGTCCCCAAGGTCTATTTTTCTTCAAAGAGAATTTCAAAAGCTGCATAAATTAACCAAGAAAATAGAACAAAGATCAAAGGATGAAGAAAGACATTGAGCGAAGGTTTTTAATTACTGGTGAAGGTTGAAGGTTGGCCATTGAAATAGTCTAGGATATTTTGTAGAATACTATTTGTTTTCTTGATTCAATTCTGAAAATGGCAACTGGAACCCCATAATGAGTATCATTCAAATTGATTTAATGAAACAACACAAATGATAAAATGGAAATCCCCCTCCCCATCAAGACCTTAGAGATTACCTTTCTCAAGGTTGTGAGAGAGAAAAGAGCAAGAAAGAAGAGAAAGAAGAAAAGCAGGAGAAAGTGAAGGGGGAAGGAGAAGCAAAAACACACAATAGAATTGTATGTGGAACAGAACACCAGAGATAATACTCTCATGTCTTTACAGAAAGACTTCTGAACCTTCCTCAGTCATAAGTTTTTACTTTCTTTGGGGGGGAGGAGTGGGAGCGCGGGGGGGGGGGGGGGGGTTGAACTCTGGGCCTGGGCACTGTCCCCTCAGCTCTTCAGCTCAAGGCTAGCGCTCTACCACGTGAGCCACAGCGCCACTTCCGGTTTTATAGTGGCTTTTATTGGAGATAAGAGTCTCACGGCCTTTCCTGCCTGGGTTGGCTTTGAACTGTGATCCTCAGTTGTCAGCAGTCCTCAGGCTTGCAGTCGTGAGCCACCGGCGCCCGGCATTATTTTTATATTTCTGACTTCAGTGTTTTGTAAAATGTTGAAAATATTTTGCAATGTAATTTTGTATGTTATTTATGAAAGTTATTTGGCAGTTTCCTTTGTTGTTGTTTTTCTTTGCCCTTTCCCTTTTCTTTCCTTTTTTTTTTCTTTCTTCTCTTGCATTGTCTCTGTATCTGATTTTGGTAGCAAGTAATTATGCTCTCGTTAAATGAATGTGGATGGGTTGCACCTCTATGTAATGTCCCCAATAGCCTATGTAGAGCTGCTCTAATTAAATCAAATGTTTGGCATATGAAAGAAATATGAGCTGGTATTTTCTGTGTGCCATGATTCTTAACATTCAGGATTTTCATCAAATATGGTTCTATTCAGGACATCTATTGTATATTCTGGGTAATGCGGAGGGGTGTCTGCAGTAATTTGCATGTCTGTCCATATTGACAAATGTAATGGCATAAAACTATTCACTTATCACTTTTATACATATAGAATATATTTCCTTTTTTATTTCTCATTTGACAATTTATATTTCTTCCCTCTTGCTAAATATGCTTAGAACTCTCTTTTGTTTTTCATTTATTTACTTTCAAATTTCCATCTGTTTAAGGGTATTGGTCATTTTGGTTTTTTTCTTTAAAATTACAATTTGTGCCCTTATTTTTCATATATATCTATGTTTGGTTAAATTTTATTTCCTTATCCTTATCCATTTACTAATAAAATATATTTCTTCGAGTTCATTTTCCTGACATCACATTATCTGACCTTTTCCGCTTGACTCATACATATACTAGATATTGCAAATAAGGGAAACCATGGGACCTATGTTCCTTGGGTCTGGCTTACTTCACTTAATATAATTTTTTCCAAGTTTTTCCATTTCCTAACAAATGGGGCAATGTCATTCTTTCTGATGGAGGCATAGAATTCCATTGTGTATATATACCACATTTTCTTGATCCATTCATCTACTGAGGGGCATCTGGGTTGGTTCCATATCTTAGCTATGGTAAATAATGCTGCAATAAACATAGTTGTGCTGGTAGCTTTAGTGTGGTCTTGTATGTAAACATTTGGGTAAATGCCCAAAAGTGGGATTGCTGGGTCATAGGGGAGTTCTATGTGAAGTCTTTTGAGGAACCTCCATACTGCTTTCCAAAGTGGTTGAAGAAGTTTACATTCCCACCAACAATGAAGTAAGGTTCCTTTCTGTCCACATCCCCTCCAGCATCTGTTGTTGTTAGAGTTCTTGATTTTTGCCGTTCTAACTGGAGTGAGGTGATATCTCAATGTTGTTTTGATTTGCATTTCTTTTATGGCTAGGGATGTTGAACATTTCTTCATGTGTCTATTGGCCATCCTTCTTTCTTCTTCAGAGAAGTTTCTCTTTAAGTCTTTTGCCCACTTATTTATTGGGCAGTTGTTTCCTATTTTAATGTTTTTTTCTTTCATGCATGTGTTTCTAACGCATTTATAAGATTATCTCTTTGTTGCTTTGTATGTCCCTCCCCCACAGTATAACCCCCGCTTTCACTATATTTGATGTCAGTGTAACTTGTGGAGGAGATGGGGAAAAACCAGTTGTTTAAGGATACAGGTGGAACTGTTGCAACAATGAGAAGTACAAGTTTTCATGTCCAAAAGGAGCTTTACAACGTCGGTGTGGGGGGGGAGGAGGGGGGGAAGGGGGGGAAGGAGAAGGATTGGGATTGGGGGGGAGGGGGGTAGCTGGGAAGGGATGTGAAGGGTAAACAAAGGAGGAGGCTGCAATGCTTGGTAAGAAATGTACGCATCATCCTGCCCATGTAATTGTAACCCCTCTGTACAGTATGTTCACAAATAAAATTAATTAAATTTAAAAAAAAAGATATTTCTTCGAATCATTGTTTTGTAAACATCTCACAAAGTTTTGGTTGCTGTGATTTAATATTTTTTGGTTAAAACAAACTATTACATATACTATTGTCATACTATTTGAAAACATTGTAGTCTTGGTATCAAATATTATGAATCTCATGTAGTTAAATATGGTTGATATGTCTCTCAGTTCTAGAGTGGGATTTACTTCTTACTTGATTGTCTAGTTGAGAAAGTAATGTTTGGTTTTCTAATATAATGATGTATTTTTCACTAATGTTTCTACATTTTGTTCCAGAATTTTGAGAATTGTTTGCAATCTCATTGACAAACAATCCATGGAAGAATTGGAAATTTCAAAAATAAATTTATTGTCTATGTAATAAATAAAATATATCAAGTGAAAAGTATCAATTATTATTCTAAAAATTAAACAATATATTTCTAATCAAATGACACAAAAGGATATGAGGTTTAGCAGTATATTTAGTAATAATAACTCTGTAAAAAGCAATAAAACCATTAATTAAAAATTCAAGACAATGAACTAGGAAGTATTGAATAAGAACAGATAAAGAAAGGTGTGTGGACTGCACAGAATAATTTTAGTTTTCAAGTGCACAGCCAGGCATCCATGAACATTTACCAACTGCTAAACTACCTCTCACTCAGTCATCAGTTGACTATAGCTGTTGGTTTAGACAATGACATATCAAACAAAATAATATTTATACATACAATATGTAATATCTTCTAATAAAAATAGTCATATTAAATAAAAATTAGATATGCTTTAATTAGTGAAGAGTGATATCTAATACAGATATCTCTTTGATTTTTTAAAAATTCTCTAATCTTGGTTTTGTTATGATTTTATCCCACCACAAATGAATTGGTACAGAATTAACATAGTTACCGAATCTCTAATCCAAAAACATCTCCCTCACTGCCCTTGGGCAAAAAGCCTAGAAATCCAGTCCCCCAAGTGACGTAGATCTCTTGTCCCTGGCATGGATGCGTATAAGTAACAGCTGGTCCTGGATTTTAATTAGTGTGCTTATTTAGTGTCCTCAAAATTTTTCTTCCAAGTATAGACTAAGCAGAGAACTGTACATTTATTTAGATATCCACTATACTGCAAATAAAGGCTTGAAAACTTATCTTGCTCTAAAAAGAAAGAAAGAAAGAAAGAAAGAAAGAAAGAAAGAAAGAAAGAAAGAAAGAAAGAAAGAAAGAAAGAAAGAAAGAAAGAAGAAAGAAAGGAAGGAAGGAAGGAAGGAAGGAAGGAAGGAAGGAAGGAAGGAAGGAAGGAAGGAAGGAAGAAAACATTAATCCTAAGTAGGAGAAACTTTGAATTGACTGTATTTCTAGTCCTATTTTTGAAACTCATAATAACTGACGCTTTCAATTGTCACAGAAACCTAACAATAATGTCTGCTACACAGAGAAAACACTGCTTTTAAAGACAGAACAAATGGGTATTATTAATATTATGACATTAGCTGCATGTGATTATTTAGTGTGAAATTTAAGGCTGGTGATATGTAGACAGAAATCTAAAGTTTTCTTTATTTAGATTATAATGTGATTGCTACAAAAGTGCTTATGAATTTAAATAACTGAGAATAATAGAAGTGTTCATCTTATAACACTGAAAGTTCCAAATTCTTTTAGACTCAAGATGCACAAGTAACCTATAATTTGACTCTGTTGTTGCTATCATTTAAAGTTTAATTATAGCAGACTTTAAGCCAGCATTTTATAGCAAATGCAGTTTTTGGGGGCTTATGACTCAATGGTTTTAATTCCCCAAAGGACAAAACAGTACACAAAATTACAAGGTTGTATTTACTTTGTTTCTTTAGAAAATAAATGAGTTGACTTATTTTAGCATAAGTGAAAAAATAAATATATAATATACATATTTTCAGACATTTCTATTGTGTTCTTACTGAAAACAAATCAGTTTATTTTTAAGTTGGAATGTTTATTTTCTGAAGATTCACATAGTATTTTTGTTTATTTTTTAATTATATTTTTATTATCCTAGTCTTACAAAGGAGTTTCAACATGAATATTGTTTTCTCATTTAAATTCAGTCTACAAATTCTGTGTGGCCTGTAAATTGAATGATCATAATTACAATTATCATCAATAGTAACTCTTAAATACTACTGTGAACATAATTCTGCTCTAACATGAAGGATATTTTTAAGGATATTGAGTACAATGGAAGAAATTAGAAATACTTGAGATCATTTCCAAAAAGGATAATGAAAATCTAATGACAGCTTGTAATTTCATTTTTAATCACTATCTAGAGAAAACTAAATGCATTTTTTTCTAAAGTAGTACTTTGTTACTCAAAAATGTCCTAGTTGTGAAAATAATATTCCTTTAAAATGTGACTATAAAATGGGGCAACATTTTCTACTGGAAATCAAATCACATTGGACTAATGTTATCAAATACTCAAAGATTAAACATAACCATAAAATTTAAATGATTGATGAACTGATGTCAGAACTATACATATACAAACATAATTATTCAAATATTAAAAGTTATAACACCATGAAGGCAAAACAGATGTGCCCAAAATGTACCAGCAACCCCCCAAAGTGGAGGAATTTTTAATGTCTCTGAACATGCGTGCAAATAGCAGCTTTGTAACCTTGTCTGACATTGTTTGTCAGCTGGTCTTAGCTGAATGCTAAATATTTAGTTAAATTTAACTATGTGCTATTTTTTTTAGGAAACAAGTGTCAAATGAGTATAATTTTAATAATTCCCTTCTTCCATTCATTTATAGTAACACTGGTCTTAACTAAGGTAACTATGTGTATTTTTTAAATCAATCCTGATACAACAGAAGTGATTATTTACATCTTTGTATCAGTTCTCAGCCATTTTGAGCAACATTCTTCTAGGCATTCTCAGGACACATAATCTGAGGATACGTCACATCTGATGGACTTTTGTATTATATTTTGGCAGTTTAGCTGCACGCAAGATCACACCAGGGGAAGGTAGTCAGCAGGGAAATTGATGGGTTACACTTTGTAAGACAGGCTCTGCCTTCAAGTTGTATTCCCTGGTGTTTTTGATCTTCTAAACACTAACTTAAGAATGCAAGGACTTACAAGAACAATAATAATAATGTGGCCAAACGTATGTTCCCACCAGTGGATTAAATAGTTTAGGTGTATGAATTTATTTAATTTTCATATTATCCTTAGGATAAAATAATTGTATTAAAATTGTTGTCTGTGCAAAAATTAAAAGGTAGAGACACTGACTAGTGTTATATAAAATATATACTTATATAGTCATATTTTAAGTAGCATTTCATACAGATAAGGAATTATGTAGTTTTTCTTGTTTCAAGATTTTATCAATGGGGCATTGCTTCATGGTCCAATTTCAAGTATGTAGGACAGCATATAATATTTAATTTTATATGTAATAATGCATTGTATTTTTTCTATTTACTTTCATTGTTCAGTTTGATTTTTTTTTTACTTTGTCACAGAACATTTTACATAATGCACTTAACATTTATTAGTCAGGTTTTTTTGTCCTTTCTACATCTGGCCCAGTTTGTGACTTATGGCTGATCTATCTTTCCTTTTCCTTCCTTCCTTCCTTCCTTCCTTCCTTCCTTCCTTCCTTCCTCCCTTCCTTCCTTCCTTCCTTCCTTCTTCTTTCCTTCCTTCTTCTTTCCTTCTTTTCTTCCCCATTTTCATTCACTTATCATCCTTCATTACTTCGTTTTCCTTCCTTCCTTTTCCCTTCCTTCCCCTTCAATTTCTTCCTTTCTTCCCTCTTTATTTCCTTTTTCATTCTTTCTTTCTGAGTGTAATAAGTCATAGATCTATCAAGTATGCTTTTCAATTATTCATCTATTTCAAACAGCAAAGTTGTTCAATTATTTGGGGTATGAAACTGTCACATTTTCTTTGTGTGTTAGGTAGAATATTATCTATTAAATTTTGTGCACTAATCAAGCAGTGAGTAATCTATATTCTGAACACAAATTTGTCAGTAGAAAAGAAATGAAAATTCTTTTCCAACACCAAAGTGTTTCCTGTCACTGTGTTATGGCTTGGAGACTCCATGTGGGCAGCTCGCCCAGGCCTTCATGCGATCACATCATTCATTTCCCTTCTCTGATGGATAGCACCTCTACCCCTCTTTCTGTTCAGTGTCTGAAAATTGTTGCTTACATTTCTTCCCATGTTCAACTTAACTAAATGTCATTGATCAACGTTAATCCAAAAAGAATGGATATAGAATTTAAAATGCAGCTATTTTTAAAGGAGAAAATTTGTTTTGTTGTAGTTTGTTACTTCATCTTAAATGTATTTATTGTTAAAGGTCTGTCTCTTTATTTTTCACATGTGTTTTGTGTACTCTTCCCAGATTGGAATTAACATTGAGTGAGTTTGTTAGAGCTCTGTATGTTTATCCAGGCAAAAGAGAGAGGTAGGAACATGGACAAGGAATGCAAATGATAAATGATCCCACAATCTTAATGTAACTTTTGGGGAATGTCAAACTCTGTTTCAAATTATTATTAAAAACAATATTTGTTATTATCATTTCCTGATTTTTATTAAAATTCAGAATCTATATCACTAGCCCATCACATTTCCTTCAAATGATCTAATCAAGCCTCTGCCCAGCTTCACATGATATGCTAAATTTTTGCACCACACACAGATCTTTGACTTTTTGAGTGAGAAATGGATATTGGTTCTTTTTAATTTATTTTACTTTGTTTTGTACTAAAAACAGTATAAATTTTACCAAAGAGAAGTCATTTTTCATTAGTTTATAATAGCGCACAAAGGAGTTTCATTCTTTTTCCATGCATGTGTCTAATGAGTTCTGTTCTATTATCAGTGCTCTATTAACCACTTTATTACCTTATTCCTCTTCTTACTTACTACCTCTCTTTTATTTTGTAATTTTAATAGGTTTTGGTACATTATTTTCACAACAATATTTAATGTCTGCATGTAAGAGAAAATATATTTGTATTTCTGAGCTCAGCTTATTTTGCTTAATGTGATGATTTCCAGTTCCATTATTGCCCTCCAAATGACATAATACAAGTATTTTTTGTCTTAGATAGTTTCCCTCTACACTTATAAAACACTTGCACAATTTCTTTTTCCTCCAGCCAAATTGAATGAGTCTTAATGCATCAGTGCTCTACATTTCCTCTGAAGATAATTGGCAGACATTGGCTGTCTCTCCTTTTAAGTAACTGTCAGAGAGTACACAAAGAGGCTCTGGGGGCTCTGGTAAGCCATTTCTAATGATGCCAATAGGTTTAAGTATCAAACTAACAAGGAAGTACTATCCTTGGAACAAAATTATTTAAATCCACCATCAACATTATTCTAGTAAGTGTACATTTACCATTTCATACTGAGATATTATTTGAATTCCTTTATAAGTGTTAATATGAAGTGTATTGTCCTATAAACCAAACATACAATTTATATAAAATCATCTATCAGCTTACTAAGATATGATTTATAAGCTAAGTTTATTTTCTGAACTTCAGGAAACAACCAAGTTTAACATTAAATGGTTATAAGAATTTTTACATTTTTTGTGTTTATGAAGAATAATTACATTTTACTTCATTTTATCATGTTGAAACATTGTTTATATTTGAGTTTCTCCATTAATCCATGTGTACTTAAAGTGTTCAAGTATAAACCACATAATTAAAATAACTTCTCTTTAAATAGGATAGCTAATTATATATGGTATTAAAATCCATAATTACTTGAAACTCCTTATCACTTCATGAAATCAGATTTTAATCATTATTGACAAGCATTAGCTCTATAGTACAAACACAGATTAGTATCAAAGAGAGACTAATTTATGGAAATAAAATTGCTACCATTGTTTTTTAGGAAATAAAGAATAAATAGATCTCAGTTACCAATAGCTCATATATCAAATATTCTACAATTGTCTTGGAGAATAAATTAAAAATCTAACCCTTGGGATGAGAGAATTACAACTAATACATCAGTCATGGCACACTAAGAATAAAGTGAAATAATCTGAATATGGAAAGTTCTCAGACCTTGTATGGAACCAAACTTTTCTCCTACATCATTACTAAACTTATTTCTGGATTTTTATATACAACTTAATTTTAATCCCTCATGCAAATTTCATTGAAGTCACTACATAGAGACTGTTATATTTCAAATGAAGAATCAATAGCTAGGCGCCTGTGACTCATGCCTTATAATCCTTAGCATCAAGAGGCTGAGATCTGAGGATCACAGTTTGAAGCCAGGCTGGAAAGTCTGTGAAACGCCAATCTCCAACTAGCTACCAAAAAAGCTGGAAATGGAGCTGTGGTTCAAATCGTATAGTGCTATACTTGAGCAAAAATGCTCAAGGACAGTGCTTTTTTGTTGTTGTTTTTCTTTTTTTTTTATTGTGAAAATACTGTACAGAGGGGTTACAATTACATGGGCAAGATAGTGAGTACATTTCTTATCAAGCATTGTAGCCTCCTCCTTTGTTTAGCCTTCCCATCCCTTCCCATCCTCCCTCCCCCCCCACCCCATCCTCCCCGCCCAAGTTGTAACGTTCGTTTTTGAGATGACAACTTGTACTTCTCATTGTTGCAACAGGTCCACCTGTATCCTTATTTAAACGACTTGTTTTTCCCCTTCCCCTCCACAAATTATATCGACATCAAATACAGTGAAAGCATGGGTTATACTGTGGGGGAGGGACATACAAAGCAACAAAGAAATAATCTTATAATTGCGTTAGAAACAAATGCATGAAAAAAACATTTAAAATACATATCTTAGGGTTCATTTTCCTAACATCACCTTATCTGGCCTTTTCTGCTTGACTCATACATATACTAGATATTGCAAATAAGGGAAACCATGGAACCTATGCTTCTTTGGGCTTGGCTTACTTCACTTGATATAATTTTTTCCAAGTCTTTCCATTTCCTAACAAATAGGGTAATGTCATTCTTTCTGATGGAGGCATAGAATTCCATTGTGTATATATACCACATTTTCTTGATCCATTCATCTACTGAGGGGCATCTGGGTTGGTTCCATATCTTAGCTATGGTAAATAATGCTGCAATAAACATAGTTGTGCTGGTAGCTTTAGTGTGGTCTTGTTTGTAAACATTTGGGTAAATGCCCAAAAGTGGGACTGCTGGGTCATAGGGGAGCTCTATGTGGAGTCTTTTGAGGAACCTCCATACTGCTTTCCAAAGTGGCTGAACAAGTTTACACTCCCACCAACAATGAAGTAAGGTTCCCTTCTGTCCACATCCCCTCCAGCATCTGTTGTTATTAGAGTTCTTGATTTTTGCCATTCTAACTGGGGTGAGGTGGTATCTCAATGTTGTTTTGATTTGCATTTCTTTTACGGCTAGGGAGGTTGAGCATTTCTTCATGTGTCTATTGGCCATCCTTCTTTCTTCTTCAGAGAAGTTTCTCTGTAAGTCTTTAGCCCACTTATTTATTGGGCAGTTGTTTCTTTGGAGATTTGTTGTTGGGGGATTTAATTTTTTGAGTTCCAAGTATATTTTAGATATGAGACCCTTGTCTTTTTTATGGCTAGTGAAGATCTTCTCCCAATCAGTGAGCTTTCTATTGATCTTGCTAGCCATGAAAGACAGTGCTTAAGACCTGAGTTCAAGAGACAGGAAGGAAGGGAAGGAGGGAGAGAGCAAGGAAGGAAGGAAGGAAGGAGAGGGAGGGAGCGAAGGAGGAAGGGAGGATGGAAGGAAGGAAGGAAGGAAGGAAGGAAGGAAGGAAAGAAGGAAGGAAGGAAGGAAGAGAGGAAAGGAAGAGAGAGAGGAATGGAGGAAGGAAAGGAAGGGAGGGAGGGAGGGAGGGAGGAATGAAGGAAAGAAGGAAGGAAGGAAGGAAGGAAAGAAAGGGAGAGAGGAAGGGAGGAAGGAAACAAGGGAGGGAGGGAGGGAGTGAGGGAGGGAGGGAGGGAGGAATGAAGGAAGGAAGGAAGGAAGGAAGGAAGGAAGGAAGGAAGGAAGGAAAGAAGGAAGGGAGGGAGGAAGGGAGGGAGGGAGGGAGGGAGGGAGGGAGGGAGGGAGGGAGGGAGGAATGAATGAAGGAAGGAAGGAAGGAAGGAAGGAAGGAAGGAAGGAAGGAAAGGAAGGGAGGGAGGGAAGGAGGAAGGAAAGGAAGGGAAGGAGGGAGGGAGGGAGGGAGGGAGGAATGAATGAAGGAAGGAAGAAACAAAAAGGAAGGAAGGAAAGAAAAGAAGGAAAGGAAGAAGGGAGAAAATGAAGATTTTTATTCTGTAAACACATTTTTGAACACTTATTACTAAGTGATTAAAAAAACTGCCAAACAAGAGATTTGTGTATTGTGTATTGTGCTAAGTACTAATATGTGACTACATATGAAAATAAACAATATAAAGTCTAGTGAAGGAAATGAAGCCATATTAGTGTAATGAATCTTGAATAAATGACTATGTTGATTAGACTTCATAGGTCAAAAACTTTTTGTAGAGTGGTCAGACTAGAATGAAAAGAGTTGAAAATGTATGTAGGTATCCAAATGTAGCATATTTTGAATGAGATTAGTGTAATTCGGCTTTAGATTCTGAACATGATTATGTGAGGAAATAAATAAATGGGAATAATGTCAATAGAAGTTAGGTGAAGTAAGTCCAATCTTAGGTATTTTGGGGGAATGAAGACTCTAGAAGAATTGGTGATTGGTTATAAAACTAACATCCTAATATCTGAATCAAAACAAGGTATTTACAACAAGAAATGCCTCAGTCCTCATGGATTAAGTGAAATCCCAAAACAATGACTTTTGCAAAAGTTTAATTAGTATAGAAAGCTGTCCTTGTTTTCTGGTTATATATGTGGCTGAACTCAACCTTTACAATAGCGTGAGACAAGTTTTCTTGGAATCGTTTAATAACCAGTCAATAGAATATAATCTTATGTTTATCATCTTCCAGGCTAAATAATCTTTTACAGTTTTATGTTCTGTCATGTTCATTATTCAATGAATCTTTGAAAGGAAAGTACAGGTGGAAAATTCATTAATGTTTTGCATAAAATTGTATATATCATGATTACCTTCAGTGATAATGGAAAATGTGGCTGTCTGCATTGCTTATATCACAAATTTCAAATGTCCTCATAGAAAGTAGAAGTAGATATTTAATAGCTTCCAAATATTATTGTTTTATTTGTCCTTTTCCTTTCAACTTTCCTGAATCTAGTGTCAGGCCAGAAGTTAAGCAAACAATGTGGTCGTGGAAAAGTTAAGGGAAACAGTGGCCTACCTTGAGAAATACTAAGGACAAATCTGACCTCAGGTAATATAGACACAGAACTTGTGTAAATATCCTGTTTTTACACTTGTGTTCTCTTTATAGCAGGTGAGACTGGTTCATGCTTCAATGTTTTCTTGCCCCTCTTCTCTTTGGGGATCTGCTGCCAATCAAAGTCTGACAGCATCTTCCCCCTCCATAGGAAAGGTCAGCCAGCCTCCTATTCAGTTCTTATTCAAGCAATATACTAAGTAAATATTTCAATACCTTTACAAATCCCCAGTCTTCAGAAATGTCCTTACTAGCAATATAGAAAAATGTCTAGTATTTATATAATGATTTATTTTAAAAAGCATAAATTATCTGAGCAATTCTACTGCAGGAGAAACCAATCATAAAGCAAACTGCTTATAGAACAGTAAATTTTCAATAAATATCAGTAAGAATTGTGTGACCTTAGGGAATGAATATTTTCCAAAAGTGTTTATATGAAATTTTTTAGCACTCCTTGGGTTATAATAAATATTTTGTTCAGAATCATTCAAATCTTAAAAATGACTCAAAAATATTCTGAAGCTATCAAGTCATTATATATTTACTAAGAATTGTTCACTTATACTTTCAATATTCATGAAATACAGCCATTGAGGAAATGTACAGTTTGCAGAAAAAAATGTTTTTGTAGTAAACTTGGATTTGTACAAAATTATTTGAGGCCAGAATATTCTGATTAATTTTAAAGTATTGAAGTTTTAGAAGATCAAGAAATATAAAATTTCCTGAAAATAAATGTAATTGACATGACCACATATAAATTTCTAACTTGTAATATTTTCCATTCTGTTTTGTTTTGTATTATATGTTTTTGTTTTGGTACAGTCCTGGGGCTTGAACTCCGGGCCTGGGCACTCTGAGCTTCTGTGCCTAATGCTAGAGCTTTACCGCTTGAGCCAGTGTTCCACCTTTTTTGGGAGGAGGTAGTTTAATTGATAATAGTCTCACGGACTTTCATGCCTGCACTGGCTTTGAACTGAAATCTCAGCCTCCTTGAATATTAGAATTACAGGCATTAGCCACCAGCACCTGGTTTCTAGCATGTAATGTTATAATTACTATTTTAATATGAATAACCATTTTCAGAGAAAGGAAAATAAATATTAACATTGAAGACATCAGGTTCAAAGTTAATGCATTAATAGGTGAAATAGTCATTCTCTAAAGTTTAAAAACAAGATTCTGTTGCAATATGAAAGCCAAAAACAGGACTTTCAGTCTGTTTAAGAGGACGTGTTTTCACAAACAGTTCCTCACACTCTGAAATTAATTTCAGTGCAGTAACAGGACGGATTGCACTTCAAGAAGGTGTATCAGTGTCAATATGAATGTAATTTACTGTTCACAACACATCACAGGAGTCCCCAGATGGTCTGCAGGACTTGGCTGACCCCTACCATTCCCACAAGGCGTACTGAGATTACCAGGAATTGCATTTGTTTTCTCAATCCATTCAGTTAAAGGACTATCATTTCTTATCATTTTAATGCAACAAGGAATATTTTAGCAAACACTTTTCTCATTCAATATAAAGGAGATAAACTTTCCCCAGGAAATGCTTCAAAAGAGATATTTGGAAAGGGAAGACATTTTAAGTCTTTCTTTTAGAGTATTAGTAACTACAGGCATAAAATATTTCTAAGATAGTCTTGAAAATAACTGTTTATCTTTTTTAGGGTTTAAAGTGAACAGAGCAAGTTTATTTAAGAGAGCAAGGAAAGTTCAGAAAGTAGGGAGACTTTGAAGAGAGAAGTCCTAAACTATTCTTTTTGGGAAAAATACACTTGAGTCATTATTGAGGTTGACAGCTATATACAACTGAATGTTTTGAAAATGTCTGAATACCTAGGAGAACACAGTTCACTCATCCTGCCCCATATGTTCACATACAAGCCCTGATTTGCTCTAGTCACTAAAGAGATGATCTATGTTCCATCTGCTCGTGTCTCTTTCTATCCCAAACTGGATATTCTGGTTGGTGAATTTCAACAGAAAATAATTCAGGATATGGAGCTTCTGGGGATAAATCCATTCACTCATAGTACCCAATCATTTGTGGGGAGAGTCACTTAATCTGACTTTTTCTGATCTACATTTGGTTTTATTTTGTTAAATGTTAAATTTTAATGATCTTGCTTTAATCCTCTAGGGACCAACGTTTGATTCTTCGGTTTGCATAGAGTCCTCATGACAAGCTTGATTTACAATCAGTGGTAGGAGTGGGTTTACAAATAAATATTTGTGTATCCTGAGCTATTCAAAACTTTTCTATTTGATTGTTAAGATGAGTTTCCTTAATATAAAACTTAGATTCTGAAGCATTTTTCTACCAAAGTGTAATGCCTAGGTAGAATTCTCCTATCCGTTGATATTTACAGAAAGTAAAAATCAGCATGAACTAAAGGATTATTTTTACTTTAGGCAACAGAAATTTATAGCAATAATAAATTTGAGAGAATGATAATTTACTTGTAGGGAGTGCTTAGCTATCATTTTTGAGAAAAGAATAAAGAGATAATACCATATGTGTTGTTAGATTAACTTAGAAGTTGTATATGATTTTGGAGAATAAAATTAAGAGAAATAGTTCTCAATCATGATTAGTAGCTCTGGTTCTACAACTATAGTTTTTATCAGTTAAGAGTTTGGGTTCTAACTTCAGATAGATAAGGGTTCAATCTTGGCTATAAGAAAGAAGAGGTGATGTGGAACATAGAACATATGATTTCTGTGGACTATTTTTAGCTTATATATATATATATATATATATATATATATATATATATATATATATATATATATAGGTACTAGGGCTTAAACTTAGGACCTCATACTTTCATTCATCTTTTTCACTCACAAGTAGTGCTATAATATTTAGGCCAAGCATCTAGTCCAGTTTTTGCTAAATAATTAGGGTTTCAGATTTTTCTGCCTTGGCTGGCTTGAAACTTGGATACACAGGTTTTAGCCTGCTAAATAAGTGGGATTATAGACATAAAACATTAGCATTCTGCTTGTGGTAGTTTTTAAAACTTAACTTGCTCAATAGAGATGAGGGTTTTACATAGTTCACACATGTTTTTATACTTTAAAAGCAAAGATGTGTTATCACCACCATTAATAGTGGTTATGATCTGTTCAATTTTTATTCATGATTAAATCACACAAAACGAGTTGCCTAGGTACATTTCTTCATTTCTACTTGCTAACAATTCAGTAAAACACAAAAGTTGATTCTATTTGATAGTACTCTAATAACAAGTTACACCCTTTCCTTTTCTCAAGCATTAATATATGAATATACATCTAGTCTCTGAGTGATGTACATTTAAAGTTGAATGGCATAATATTCCATGTCTGCTAGGCCTGATGCCCTCCAGATAAGAACTCTGTTTACAAGAAGCTGCAGTAGTTAAGGTTAAGAATCCAAAGATCATGAGTCATATGTTCAAAAATACACTAAATATTTAATATTCTCTCAAATATTTACTATTAAAAAAAATCATTACCTACTTTTTCAAGGGATGATTGTGATAGGATATGATGTTAGATATGATGCTATGATATTTGGAGGAGAAAAGATTCACTCTATTCAGAGAAATATGGACTAACTCAAGAAAGTTAAACTAAGCTCAATGTGATCATATTGTAGAACACTTAATGCAACTTTATCTGCAGTACAAAATATGACTGGTTCCTACATTAGGGTTTAATAGAAGAATGGAATTAAGTAACCTACTAAAACTCCAAATGCCTTATTATTTTTAACAGTAAAATAAGAATAATCATATCTGAAGTTTCTAGCTCACTAGCATCAAAGGACAAACTGAAGAAAATGAAAATCAAACATATAAAAGTATATGCAATATTATGTATAATAATTACTCTTAAGTATGGTTTTAAAACTCAGAGGTTTATTAAAAGCATTTGGATTTTGAATTATGTATGTGTAGATGTGTATATAGTATGGGTACTATACATTTACTTCTGTTTACTTGTTTGTTACTTTGAGTGTCTTTCTAATTTCCTCCATAATTTAGCTACTCATCTCTCTTTCATTTCATCATCTCCCCAGAAAAGACTAGTAAGAAGAAGAAAATATGGGTGTGCTATTATATCTTTGGCATCCATCCCTTACTCTATTTTGCTCTTTGATAAGCTTGCATACTAGTGAATGATACAAAAATGGCATGCCTACACCATTTTCTTTGTTGGCGTGGGGTCTTGTTTAATGTTTACCCAGCCTGGCCCCAAACTTTAATTCTCTTGATCTTTGCCTCCCAAGTAGTAAGGTTACAGGTATATAATACAACTGTCCATGTGTTGTGCATTGTTTAATTCATAACCCTTAAAAATATCTTCCCAGTCATTGTGAATACATATTTACTTTATTTTATTTTTAATTTTTTGTCAGTCATGGGGCTTAAATTCTGGGCCTGGACACTATCTCTGAGCTCTGCAGCTCAAGGTGAGCACTCTACTAATTGAGCTACAGTGCCACTTCCAGTTTTCTGGTGGTGAATTAAAGATAAGAGTCTCATGGACTTTCCTGCCAGGGCTGGCTTTGAACTGCTGTCCTCCAGATCTCAGCCTCCTGAGTACCTATGATTACAGGTGTGATCCACCAGCACCCAGCTATATTTACTTATATAACTAAAAATAGTAACATTCTTCGATTTATTTAATGTACTATTATAATGCTGTATAATATTTTCCTTTTTTTTGCCAGTCCTGGAGCTTGAACTCAGGGCCTAGGAACTGTCCCTGAGTTTCTTTTGCTCAAGGCTAGCACTCTACCACTTGAGCCACACCTAAGGCTTCATGCATGCTAGGCAAGCATTCTACCACTAAGACACATTTTCAAACCCACATCTTTGAAAGTATAAAAATATATCTCTAGACTATAAGGGAAATATGTTGTCCTTAAGTTTTTCTGGCAATTACTGAGGGCAATTTATTATAAGCTAAAACAATAAGAGTTGTATGATGATAATTACTATGCATTTTATTTCTGTAGAAGAGGTCTTGAAGTCCAAACACATTTTAGAATCCTTTATACTTTCTCATTTTCACACTAGAATAAAAGAACTTTGAAATGTGCAAGATTCTAGAGTCAACTTAATTTTTTGTTATTATGAAAATACAGAGGAGTTACAATTACATGGGCAAGATAATGAATACATTTCTTATCAAGCATTGTTGCCTCCTCCTTTGTTTCCCCTTCCCTTCCCTTCCCATCTCCCCACATCCCCCTCTGCCCCTTCTTACCCCGCCCCACCAAAGTTATAAAGTTCTTTTTTCTAGAGTCAACTTCTTAAGATGACACCTTAATGATCAACCTATATTTCTTTATAGAAAAGAAATTTATTCAGAGAGAAAAAATAAAGTTAATTCAAGTATCAGGAAATAGTACTGTCCTAGTATTTTCATGTTTCTTCTCATACAACGCTTATCAAGAAAAGACTTCTGACAACCGATGTTAAAGAATGATTGAAAGATAACTAACCCTTGGAAGTTAAATAGAGAGACCTTCAGGGAGATTTATAGACAGTTCTCTCTGGAGCCATTTGTTTACATTTCAGGGTTGTAATCCTTGACCTTTTGTTCTCTCAACCAGTTATTTATATTCCAGAGGAGACAACGATTTATTTCTGTGACTGAAGTGGTAGATGTGTCGGTTACTTAAGCTTTCACCCTCACAGTCCTTTACCTGCTCCATACATAGCTTGTATATGTGTAGTTCACATTTGTTCCCATCTTTTCACTCTATGAAGCTATGGAACATGGAGAAGAGACACGGGATTTTCTTCAGAACAGAAAACATTTTTCTCTCTAATTCCTGAGTAATCTTCATACACACATGATACATATATACATTGTATATAGAGAGACAGACAGACAGACAGACAGACAGACAGACAGACAGATATATATATATATATATAGATAGATAGATAGATACATACATACATACATACATACATACATACATACATACATACATACATACATACTTATATAAACATAGTATTTATACATATATACACATATACACACAAGTTTAATTTGGGTAACATTTCAAACCTTTTTTCTTCATAGTTTCAATCTTGAGGGTAATATTATCTATAATAGCAAAAATACAAAGATGTTGTGTTATAAATATCATAGATAGTAAAACAGCTCACTACAAATAATGCACAATGGAAATGTACAAACTTTTTAAAGAAATAATATAGATCAATAGTCACCACAAGAGAGTATGCTAGAAATGAACTGTACAATTTGTGGGGTGGGGGATTGGGGAGAGGGTAAGTGGGAGATAAATGAGGGAAGGGGTAACACATTCAACAAAAATATACTCACTACCTTATGTATGTAACTGTAACTGTATATCACCTTGACAATAAAATTACATTAAAAAATAGTAACCAGTAAACTATGGTAAATCTCAATGAAATACAATGCGAAAGAAAAAGCTATGTAATAACTCAGATAATGACTTGGTTCAGTCTATGTTAAATATAGTTTGTGTTTGTAGTATTATTTGGGAGTACTCAAAATTGCTTAAAAGACTATTAACATTGCTAAAACATGTAATTATTAAGTAGAAAATGAATCAAATAGAATCTTAAGTGCTGATGTATTTAATGACTGCATGGTAGCTTATGAGATAAAGTTCATAAGATATAATAAATATAGATTTCAAGTAAGTGAGTTTAATGCATGATAAACAGAGATAAATAATGTGATCAAAGAAGAATTATATTTTTAAGCAGAACTCAATATTGAGACTAAGTATGGCAGCAATAACTTAACAGTTGTTACCCCCAAATTGACCATCTGCTGTGACTCCCATTGTTTTCCTGTTTGGTTGAACCCTCATGGGTTGTGTCAAAGAAATAGCTAAAATAACTATGTCATAGTAATAACTGTCAATACTTAACTTGATATCTTTTTGACAGAGCAAGTTTCTTTTTGTTAGCACCTTTACTTATGTTGAACCTCTTATCCAAGTCTTAAATCTGGTCCCCATAGCAACCCTCAGTGGGCAGAAGACTGATGTGGCAAAGTGTGATATCCACATATATAAATCTTGCTCCATTCATGTTTCAACAGAGTGAATTTTAATATTGTCCCACTCCCTTCCCCTTGCCTCTTGCTGTATGATTTTAGTTGACTTTATCAACCATATGATTCAGGAACTTTAACTCAGCCTGAAGGACATTGTGTTTTGGAAAGAGTGATTAGACTCTATGCTTGAGGCTTCCATTACATTAAGATTATTTCCCACATATCAATAAAATACAAGAATTTATCTATTTTCTATATTATACTTGTCTATATTATATTGTCTATATTATATTGTCTATATTATAAATGTCTTAGAAGGCCATAAAGTAAATGAGAATGCCTATCATGAGGTGAAGGGTGACAGTTTATGAGGGTGTTTTTACAAATAATTGTAGTTTCATATGTATTGTTTTGTCTCAAGGTGTCATTGGAGATCACTAAACAATCACAGCACTGGTTTCAGTTTTAGTGTTGATCATTTTTAAAGTCAGATTAAAGTCTTTGATAAAAAATGTATTCCTCTATTATATTTGACTGATTTTCATTACATTGATTCTCATTTGTTTTCCATAATGTATGCCACTCTTGCCTCTAGCTATGCTGGTCTTTGGTTCAACAACTTCAAACCTATTTTTTTTTCAAATCTGAAACCATTTGGAAAGCCCTTTATTCTGGAAACTCTTTTGTTTTCCCTTTTCTCTTGTTTTTTTTTTTTTTTGTTTTTTTCTTTTCAGATAACCACTCATAGACTACCTTACCTTACCTTTATAGACTACTTACTTTTATTTTATTTTATTTTATTGATATTAGATATATGTCCTGAAATTTTTCTTTGGTGCACTTAGTAAGTGTGAATGTTTTACAGGTGTACTTTTTTTTGTGTAGTATGAGTTTTTGTCGTGTTTGAAATTAAAGAGGGTTCATATAGTGTATCTTAGTGACAAGGTTAATAACTATAAATACAGAATGCTAACCCCACAAAGCTATTAGTAAAAGAGGAACATATTAAAAACATTTCAGGTAAATCAATACTTAAATGTTCATCATCAGTAAACTACCACTGAAGGTTTTCAGATATCTTGTACTTAGAAGTGGATAATTATCTGAACATGAAAAAAAACAGAAAAAAATACCTAACATGTGTGGTTAACAGAAAAAAGAAACTACAGAAAATATTCTAACTCATGGAGACTAAAAACCATGAGTTAGATGTACAATGAGTAGGTTGTTGAAGAAATAAAAAGGAAATGCATAAACCTAGAATTCAATGAAAATAAAAACACAACTTTCCAGAACCTCTAGGATATTATAAACAAAATCCCAAAAGGAAAACTCAAATCTATATGTGCCTATATCAAGATAATATGGAGTGTCAAAATTAATAATCTAATGAGGCACTTCAAATTATAGCAAAACAAAAACAACTAAATCTAAAATTATCAAAAGGAAAGAAATAATAAAGTTTAGGAGAGAAAACAATGTGCTAGAAACTCCAATATTACATGAAAACAAATCAGTGCAATGAAAAATTGGTTCTTGAAAATATAAACAAAATTGATAAACTGTAGTCAACCAGAATAAAAGAAGGAAAATAAAGCTAGAGATCATCAAATACAAATAAAATGAATTGATTTCATTTCACACAATTTAAAACATGGTTATATGTAGTCTTTGATTCATTGTTTATCTGGAAAGTAAAACCACTGAGTGGCCCTAGATAATGTTTAGCCATTCTCTCATCACAGGTTCTCTCTTAATTCTCAAATTGTTTTTGCAACACAATCTTAGAGTCTCAAAGGAATAAGATCAGAAAAAGCCAGTCATCTACTTCTACAAAAACTCCTGAAACAGACTTCATTTTTATTCTATTCTGTGTTCACAATGAGTTTCAAGTCCAGAAAAAAAGTCAGTGAATATAGAAATGCAGGTTCTCTTGTAATGGGAGCACATCATTTTCATTATCTGAAGAGATCTGAAATGTCCCTTAGTGTATCATTGGAATAAAATGCTTAAGAACTACCTAGGAAAGTGAAAACGTAAGAAGGATGATGTTCTAGTCAGTTATGGTACCAAATATATTAGATAAGATGATATGATCATAGAAGCTTTTTAACTTTAGAATATCCAGAAAAAACAAATGATTTTTCATCTCCATTACATGGAACATATCTTTAGATGATATAGCACATTATTTTGAAGCACGTATCTTTTACTTTTCTTCAATTTATTCAAAGAAAAGGAGAGAATCATATGTGTTGGTATGTTTGATGAGCAAAAGAAAATAATATGAAGATGTTTTATGAAAGCAAAATTCTATTTCTAATACACATATGCTAAGAGACACATTTGTATCATACTTTGTCTTTATTGTAGAGGTGATGTATAGCTAGTTTACATTTACATAATTTAGGCAATGAGTTCAATTCTGTTTGAACAGTGTCACCTCTTCCCTGATACTTTTAGTTTTCCCTCCCCACATCTCTTCCCAACAAGTTGTATAGTTCTTTTTCAACATGGTATCTAGAGAGTATCATTGCTTCATTTGTTCACTCTTTGTCCAATTACTTTACTCCCCCCTTCCCAAAACAGATAAACTTACTTACAAGACAAAAGGAGGGGCCGGGAAAGTAGCTCAGTGGTAGAATGCTTGCCTTGCATGTATTAGGTCCTGGGTTTGATTCCTCAGCACCACATAGACAGAAAAAGCAGAAGTGGTACCATGGCTCAAGTGGTTGAGCACTCGCTTTGAGCTGAAGAGCTGAGGGACAATGCCCAGGCCCAGAGTTCAAGCCCCATGATTGACAAAAAGAAATAAAAAAGACAAAAGTCACAGAAATCAACAGCAACAAATAAGGGGGGATAAAACCCTATTATTATCCTCTTCTTTCCATTTCTTGGAGTTCATTTTGATGAACATCATTTTATATTATCATACGCCCATAGCTACCAAGTCTTTGTGGTTCTTTCCCAAGAATATCCTGTTTTGGCCTCACTATGAATATCTTGAATCCTTCTTAATTTATTATGTCCATTTTTTTTGGTCTTTTGCCATTCAGTGCACTTCCTTGTAGATTTATAGGTGTTTTCTGGTTATAACAAATGAGGGAAACTATGAAACCTCTGTTACTTTGGGTCTAGTTTATTTTGCTTAATGATTTTTTTTTTCAAATCTTTCCATTTCTTCATGAGTGGGTCAATGTCATTCTTTCTGATGGAAGTATAGAATTACATTGTTTAAATATACCACATTTTCTTTAGCCATTTGTCAACTGAGAGGCATCTGGGTTGATTTCATATCTTAGCCATGGTAAACAATTCTGCAATGAACATGTTTGTGCTGGTAGCTTTAATGTGGCTTTGTTTGTAAAATTGGATAGATGCCCAGGAGTGGAATTGCTGGATCATAGAGCACAGTTATGTATTATAGAAGGGCTTCATATCTAAATTATACATACAGCTAAAAAAATTAAACCCCACAAAAGCATACTTTCAAAGCAACAACAACCCAATTAATAAATAAAAAATACTTAAAGAGAAACTTCTCAGAAGAAGTAAGAATGACGAATAGACAAATGAAGAAATGTTCAACATCTCTGGCCATAAAAGAAATGCAAATCAAAACATTGAGATTTCACCACACCCCAGTTAGAATAGCCATGATCAAGAAAGGTAACAATATAGATGCTAGTAAGGATGTAGCCAAAAGGGAATTCTACTACACTATTGATGGGAGTAAACTTATTCAACCACTTTGGAAAGCTGTTTTGTACTTTCATATTAACTCTTCTCCACTTAGTTATAAGTACACAACAAGCCAACTGAAGTTTTCAGATGAAAGTATTGATAACTATATATTAATATGTGCCTAATATCATATTGAAGTCCTCAATGAATTTTGTAAACATGAAAGTGAATGTCATATTCTTAATATTAGTTTTATTATTGCTACTGTTATTATTTTACTTCTTGTGAATTCAGGGTTAAATTGCTAGACCACATTTGGCAATAATCAATTTGGCAAGTGCTCTACCAGTTATATATATATTCCCTAAATAAAGTTATTGCCATAACTTTACTTATTTATATTTATTTGTCTATTCTTAAAGCTTTAATTTTATTTTAAATATTATATTTTATTATCTTTAAGTACTTGTGCAAGTGAGTTTCCATTAGATAAAACAGTTTATGAATACAAAGTATTCTTCCCCATCTCTCCCCAAACTACTTCTCCCTTCAATTTTCCAAATTTTGTAGGAAATGCATTGAATTTTATGACTCCATTCTTACCCCCTTTCTTCTCTTTATTTCCTTACTTCACTTCAGTGTGATTCCATCCCTCAACTTTTGAGTACCCATTTCCTAGTGTTTATTTTGTTGAGCTACAAGTTAGCCTTTCTAAGGAATTGTAGCATTTGAATTTTCACCTGAATATACCAAATTTTGGTTAAAACATTTTTGTATAGTTGATAATTACAGTGACAAATGAATTAAGAAAACAAGATACACATATGAGCACACTGTTGCACATACACACAGAGTGGAGTTTTACTCATCCATTAGAAAGAAGGCTATTGCATAAGTTGCAAAGAAATTGAAAATAAATCACATTAAACTAAAGTAAGCATGCCCAGAGAAAATGAATCCATGTTTTATATCATACGTAGAAGCTATAATTCATTTATAAACATTTTTATTTATTTTTAAGACAGGGTTTCACTGTGTAGCCAAGCCAGGCTAAAAATTTACAACTCTCCAGCTTCATCCTCCACTGTACATTATTTTAAGAGAAAAAAATAGGTCAAATATTTTAAGGTTGCACTGCTTAGAATTTAGAAAAATCCTAGAATGGGCCCCACTGTCAACATCTTTGGCACATAACTCATGGAGTCAAGAAGTTGGTGAATTTTTCTATAATATATGCCACAATTGCCATTAAGACAGAGATTGTTTATTCAGTCTTGATTTAATTGTGTAAGTGCTTTAAATATGAATTCACTGGTCAGAAGCAGCAGAAGTCATTGATGAATAGCATGTTTGTAATTCAATAATGTGAGATGCTCCTCTTGATGGTTTTGAAGACATAGGGGAAACCATTCAGTGCTTTGAGAAACAGATTAATGGAACTGAATTCTAACACATCTTGAATGAGATTGGAAGAAGTTCTTAATTTCAGGTGAAATACTATCTGCATAACCATGATTTCTACTTGTGGGACCCTCAGCAGAAAAATCTGACTCCCAGATCGTGGTCCTTATTATGTCTCTTAAATAATGAGCAAATATATTGCTATTTATTCTTTATGTTTCCAAAGTTATGGAGTATATTATATCACCAATAGGAAACTAGTACATCGAGAAAGAAGAATAAACAAACTAAAATAATTTTTACCATACTCTTTAGTACTCTGCATAAAATGATAGTGTTTTCAATTTTGGAATGGAAGGGTAGCTTACATGGAGCCTACTTTCTGAACAATTTCTTACCAGTACTTATTGGCCCTAAGTCAAAATGTCTGGCTTTCTAAAGTATAACTGCATCTACTCTTTAGAAATTATGTCACTATTAAATAATTTGTCCTTTGTACAAATGTTAATGCTGATAAATCAGTTTTTCTTCTTTTAATTCAGTTTCCAAAGTATATAACAAACCAGTTTAAATTATGCATGTGAACATTTGTGTTTCCAGTAATGATCAGTTATTCACAAGAAAAATATCACCAAGTTTCTCAATGCATTCTTTAATCTATATGATGACTTAAAAATCAAGTATAATATAGGTGACTGAAAGATTTTAGCACTGAAAATACCACTATATATTTATATGCTTTCAAGCAAGATATATGTCTCCCCCTGAATAACTATTGATCTGTGTAGTACTTTATTTCAATAAGTAAGTACATATTAAATTCAACTGGCTAGTTCAAGATTTTATCACCGTCAGTGTTTCCTATCTTCACTTAAATGGATGCTATTTGTTCTCACATTTCTCCCAGAGTCCAGTTAAAATTTACCTCCCAAATAAAGATTATGCTTTATATTAGTCTATAGTAAAGACAACTCTAATGTACTTTCATTGTTTTATAAAAATAATGTCCCAAATAACATTTCAATGCTATCTTGATTCATATTATACAATATGAAGTGGGGAGTCAAACCCAGGGCCTTCTATGTAAAAGGGCACACAAACTGTTGTTTTGTATAGCAAGAAGTTCTAGGTGTTTTGTATAGAGAAAAGTTCTATAGAGAGTAAGCATAAATGAAAGAAGATTACTAAAAGTCATTGATTTGATGTGAACAGTACAATGATAAAGAATGAGTATTTTTATACAGTACAATGACAAATATTGTAACATTTCTATATACGATTTATATATAAGTGCAGCAGATTAAACATGTTTGACTACAAGGTATATTTTAAAATAAAGATTAATTCAGTTTGTATACTCTAAATGAAGACCTTAAATGGAGGGCCTCAATTCCACACATGCTTAAAGCAATTCACTGTTATGAACGATGTCTGAAATTTTTAATAAACAATCAAAAATAAGCATGGTGGTACCTACCTATGATCCTGGGTACTTGAATGGAAACAGATGTAGTCTAAAGTTTGATTAAGAAAATTTACTGCAAAATACTATCTAAAACAATCTAAAAGGAAAAGTACTGGGTGGCTGACTTAAGAAGTGAAAGGCACAGAGTTAAAACTCCAGTGCCGCAAAAACTACCACCCTCACCTCTACCACCACCACCAACAACAAAACAAATAAATATATAAAAGATATGATCATATCTCAGAAAGATAAAAAAGAACAAACTAAATCCAGAGTGAACAAAACATCATTGGAGAGTATTGTGGTGAGTTAAATGTCAAAAAGACTGGATAGCCTAGAAAAAAGAAAAGATGGAGAGATACTTAGACACATACAATCTACTAAGACTGAATCATGGAAACTAGAAATCTATATTGGTCCTAGACATATACTACTTATTTCAAATAAGGGGAACCTTGGAAAGGTCAAAAGCTATGTATATATAACCATATATGATGATGTTAAGTGAAATGAATCCCAAGACATGGACCAAATGTTTCTTTTTTCTTTTTTGCTATTGTTTTTAAGATATTTATAATGTACTGTGTAATTTTTTTGTTTCTTTTGTATGTTCTTCTCCATGGAATAACCCGTGTTTTCACTGTATTTGATTCCAGTGCCCTGCATCTTTTTTTTTTTTTTTTGGTCAGGTTGTGGGGCCTGTTTCTTTTTGCTTATGTGGTGCTGAGGAATTGAACTCAGGGCCTCTGGCATGCAACGCAAGCGCTCTACCACTAAGCCACCTTCCCAGCTCCAGCCCTGCATCTTGTATATACACTTTTCTAATTTGGGGAGGGGAAGGAAAAAAAACAAAATGCTCAAATAGGGATACAGGTTGACACATTGTAACAATGAGATGTACAAGACACTATGTTGAAAATGAACTTTACAACTTGTGGTGGGGGTAGGGGGGAGGGGAGGATTTGGGGAGATAGGGAGGAAAGGGATGGAAGGGAAAAACAAAGGAGGAGGTAACAATGCTAGATAGGAAATAGACTCATTATCTTACTCATGTAACTGTACGCCCTCTATACAGTATTTTTTATAATAAATAACATATTTTAAAAAGAAATCTATATTAGCTTATATTCAGTATAAAAGATACACAAAGAGTTACACATAAAAGTGTATATATATTTACATGTATCTAGACATATTTCTCATACTATCAGCTTAAGGACATAACAGCAACTACCTATTGTAGTGCTAGTAGCTCTAACACTAAAGTCTTTAGGTCTATTGCTGTTTGTCAATGAAAGGCAATATGATTTCTGGAAGTATAAATTAATATTAGCACTGAGGAAGTAAAGATAAATTATACCAATGACCATTATTTTTAAAAGTGTTTAACACTTCTTTTTAATACCACACATACACATTCATGCTCACAGATGTATACACACAATGAACAGGATATTCTGAGAGGTCTCAGAACTGAGAGGTCATCCAAAGAGCTTAAAATGGCCAAATCTAGAAATATTTCAACAATAGACTACTATATCGAAATCAAGCTGTAATTAAATAAAATGAGGACAGAGGGACAAATTCCCCTTGTAGAATTCTGGAGAAATGTAGTCAGCAACTCCACTGGCCAGGAGGCAAAACAAAACTGTACTTCATAGGTACTTCTCCCATTGGGAGAACTATAAAAAAGAGATACAGGAATAACTTCACAGTGTAGTAGCTGGACAATACTACCTCTGACAGGAAATTAGAGCCTACTTCAACCATGACATGTCATGTTGAGGATATATATCATGGAAATGATAACATAAAATTCCATTTCTTGACCTCCTCCCAAAAGCCAATAACACCAATCCAATCAAGATAGATAGATAGATAGATAGATAGATAGATAGATAGATAGATAGATAGATAGATAGATAGATAGAGAAAAATCCTACTCAATTATGTTCTACAAAATTCCGTTACAAGAAATTTGAGACTGTCAAGGTCATTGAAAACAAGGAAAATTTGAGAAACTGTCAACATTAAGATAATCTAAGATGACATGAGACATAAATGTTATGAAGTATTTTTGATAGGATCCTGAAACACAAAAAGAAATCTAAATAAAACATGCACATTACTTGAAATAAGTCAATGTCAGCTCATTAATTGTAATAAATTTGCCATATTTATGTAGGTATTAATAACAGAGGAAACTTGTAGCCCGGTATTCGGAAACAAGGAGCTCTTTGAATTATCTTCATAGTTTCTCTGTAAATCTCGAATTGTTATAAAATAGTTTATTAAAATTGATAGTGTTATTAAAGGGAAGTTCTTATTTTATTTTAGTTTGTAACCACTCCAACATGCCACTAAATGTATGTTATTTATTTCATTGTTATTTATTTAGTTTTGTAGGGAAAAAAATCTACTCAACTGGTTTTTGCTACTTTGCAAAAGTACTTTGTACTTCAATTTCTATTAGTATATTCTTTTTGACAAGTTATAAAAGTTGTAAGCTTATTCACACAGAGGGAAGAAAACTGGAAAGTAAATTTGATCTACTGATGCTTAGATTGGTTCATTTCCTTCAGTACTTTATGAATTCAAATATCCAACTCACTAAAATTTCCAACCGGAAAATGAGTTTTCATTTTAATTGTATTGCAAAAATTGTGTTTTACTATTCATTTAAAATAAGATACACAATAATATATCACTAGCAATGATTTCTCAATAAGGAAATACTTCGAATGTTGTGAAACTAAAGTAGTACCCAGAGAAAATACCTTATTTAAATGGTCAATACTGAAATTTATCTGACATTCAAAGAGATGTTTAAAAATATCTCAAGGAGGGCTGGGAAGGTGGCTCAGTGGTAGAGTGCTTGCCTTGAATGCATGAGGCTCTGGGTTCGATTCCTCAGCACCACATAAGCAGAGAGAGCCGGAAGTGGGGCTGAGGCTCAAGTGGTAGAGCGCTAGTCTATAGCTGAAGAGCTGAGGGACAGTGCCCAGGCCCAGAGTTCAGGCCCCATGATCGAAAAAAATATACATATATATCAAGGAAATATAATTGCACAATCTGTTGTAAAATATCAAATAAGATGTTAAAAATGAGGGTTGAGTGGGCTGGGAATGTGGCTTAATAGTAGAATATTTGCCTAGCATGCATGAAGCCCTGGGTTCTATTCCTCAGCACAGCATACACAGAAAACAAAACAAGAAAAACAACAACAAAAAAAACATGGGTTTATAGTCAGAAGTGCCCCCTGACAAATTAAAATTTCAGAACTCAAGAGTAGCTAGAGGACAGGAAATTACCAAACATAGGAAGCCAATGCAATTATGTAAAAGGAAGCTCTACCCATATTTTTCATTGGAAAGGTACAGGTTAAGTCCTAGAGAATCAGCTCACTTTTAAAGGAGGGTAGAAGAATAATAAATCACATGATCCAAGAGAACTAGAAAAATATCAGAAAAATGAAGCCCAGGAAAGAAAGATTGCTGTAGAACTAGAGGGTGGAGTTATGGCAGCAAATGATTCCACAATCTATTACCAACAGAGAATTTAGAATGCCCATGGGGCTGCTGTAGAACATATAGGAAGGTAGAAAAAGGTAAACTCACACATGATATAGTTATAAGCAATGATATTCCATATAGTTTTTGGATTTCACTTAAGAAGAAACTTAAGTTTTCCAAAGTAACTTAGCCATGTACTTATACCCTCCACTTTACAGGAGGTTATCCTGTGTATTTCTGACATTTACAATGTATTACACTTTTATGTTGTGATCTAACTCTAGTCCAAACATCATATAAGTTATTTAGTTTTTGAAGTGAATCCACAAATGTTGTTCATCTTGCTGAAGGTTTCTAAGAGTGCTTAAAACAAATAGAATTGTATATTTGCTACTATAAAATCACACAGGTGAATTCCTCTACTCTAAAATTCTCCTACTCAAAAACTCTCCCTTTACAAGCCCTGAGAAAACACAGATTTATTTTCTGTACCTATAGTTTTGGCTTTACAGAGTTCTGTATAAATGGAATCACACAGCAGGTAGCATTTCAGAGTAGCCTCTTCTACTTACATTTACAAATAACAAACATTGCTGAGGATGTGGAGAAATAGAAATCCTTCTAAACCTTGGTTGTATTGCAAATTGGTCTCTTCATTATGGAAATCAGTATGCAGGTTCTTGAAATAAATTAAACTAAAACTATCATATGATCCATGTAAGTGTGTGTGTGTGTGTGTGTGTGTGTGTGTACAAAAAGAAGAAACTGTCTTTCAGTGTGTCTGTTCCACTTTCATTTCTACAACAAATAAATGTGGTTTCCTGCTAGTCTATGTTGATGCTAACCATCAAATTTTTAATGTTGTTATTTATTTGTCTAATTTCCGTTCCAATAGTTTCATAGTAACATTAAACAGTGACTTCAATTTGCATTTCCCCCTGCAACAACTCCTGCTTGGCCACCTTTTAATGTGCATGGGTAACATCGGTTTGGTTTCTTTAAGTGAGTTGTTCAACTTTCACCTATTTGGTGTTGGTACTTTTATTACTGAGTTTTAAGGGTTTTTTTGTATGTTTTAAGATCTTTATGATGCACATGAATTGAAAGTATTTTACCCAAGTTTACAGTTGCTTTGTGTGTGTGTGCTGGTAATCAAGGCTTGATCTTAATCCTTCAAGTTTTGCTCAACTTTTTTACTCACAATTGTTGATGTATCACTTGAGCCCTGTGTCTAGTCTAGCATTTTGCTAGTTATGGGAGATTAACTCCTGGTCTCCACCTCTTGTGTAACTACATTTCAAAACATGGCTGACAAGCATTTGTTTTTCCCTTTTCTTTATATTATCAGTGCTCACACAGAGAGAAAAAACATTTTGTTGGTTTCAAAAGAATTTTTAGTGGTTTCCAACTCAGGTACTATTGATTGCTAAGTAGGAATTTTATTACTGAGGTATGTTTGTGGCCTTTTCCTAAGCTCTTATTTTGGAGATAGGGCCTTATTTTCTGCTCCAGTATGAATCTGGAATGCAATCTGCCTATATTAGGTTGGCATAACTGAGATGTAAAAAATATACCACTTATAGACAACTTTTTCAATTAGGATGGTTTTTTTTTTTTTTAACTTTTCTGCCCAGGTCTTCCCTGGTGTTCCAATTTTCCTGATCTCAGTTCTCCTGTGAGGCTAGGGTGTCAGGTGCATATCACTTTGCACAGCTCTGGGTTGAAAAGATGTTTCTGGGACTTTCTGTCAAGGCTGACTCCAAACAAAAATCCTCCAGCTCCCACTTTCCCAAAACCCAGATTACTAGTCTGTTTTTGCTTTAATTGTATAACTTTTTCATGGGCTGTGTCTTGGATTTATGTTTCCAACCTTTTCCCCTTTCTAGAATCATATATCTTTTCACTTATGTTTATTTCTGAAAGCTTGATAACTTTGCATTTCAAGTTAAGTTTAGACCAATGAATCATTTGAGTTAATTGTTTTTTTTATCAATTGTTTCAGTCAGCCAAAAATCATTTGACAATAAAATCACCTGTCACTTGACAAAACAGACTTGTTTGATTAATGTGTAATTGAGCTATTTACTTTGTATCCACATCATAGTGTGTGTTTATAAAAGTCTAGACTACCAAGACCTTGAAAGATCTGTTGCTTTCTACACAGCAGGCTTCATCTTGACTGTAGAGGAAATCAAGACAGCATCTTGTGTCTAGAGTTTTAAATCTGTGACATGAATTCTGGGTCTTGGTTGTTTATTGGCATATTTAAAGGCTTTAGAGTTTTTGTTTTGTTTTGTTTTGGTCAGTCAGCCTGGGTGCTGTCCCTCATCTCTGTAACTCAAGACCAGCACTCCACCACTTGAACCGCAGCGCCACTTCCGGTTTTCTAGTGGTTTATTGGTTTATTGGAGATAGGAGTCTCACAGACTTTCCTGTTCTAGCTGGCTTTGACCTGTAATGCTCAGATCTCAGCCTCCTTAGTAGCTAAGATTATAGGTGTGAGCCACCGGCGCCCGGCTGGCTCTCGAATTCTCAGTGTGCCAGATTACAAATACTTTCAATGTGTAGCATCTAACCATATCGTTAAGTAATACCACTATCTTATCCTTAGAAGACATCAGATCTGAAATTAGTTTGGCCTTTTTTTAAATTGAAAGTCTACTTAGGTACTCATTTCTAGAGTAGGAATGTGTTTTCCACCTTAAAGATTTGTTCAGGCTAGTATTCTCCCCAGTTTATTAGTTTCCAGAAATTCTTCAACTGCTTTCTCATCAGCATTCACAGACTCCCTACGCATCTGAGCGTTATAAAGTGAATAGTTGCCCTTTTCATCATCCTGCTGCTGAGAAGGACACACTTCTGTACCTGGTTTTATGTCCAGATCATTAAAAATTTCTCTATATCCTCAATTTTCTCCTCCTGAATTTTCTTTTTGGTCTCATTGTTTCAATGACACACATCTTGTTATTTTCTTTTTCATCATAACCAGAGAGAAAATGGAATGACTAATTGGTGACAGCCATTGTTTAAATTACAGCATCATTAGCCCTTCATTACTTTTTTATTTCATTTCCAGGTCAATCACCCAGTGTAAACTTTTTGTGGTAATGCAAGTAATGGATTTTGTATATTAATGGATGCAAAAAATACCACAGAATCAAATCCAGAGAGAATAATGCAAGGAAGAGATGCATGATGGGGCTGTAGGTATAAAGTTAAGTATAGTTTTACAGAAATTTTACTTTTGTGTAGAATTATAGTGTCAAATAATAGTTAAAAGAAGAATAAATACATATGCAGTTATTTATCACCATTATACAGTTACTCACAGAGTATAAAAGGTATACATGGTAATATTCCAAGAAGTTGTGAAGTACTTCAATAAATAAGGATTGAAATATTTCTCTTTATATCTAAAATGCAATTATATTTTATTTGAGCCTAGTATCATGGGGAGAGTATAAATATGAAATGAAACAAGAATCTTTTCAAGTTGGATGTACAAGTTAGAAGAAATCACATGGGCAAATCTGTGAAGAAATACTATTTTGTGTGTGCAAGAATTTGCTTATGGTTAATTTGGGAAGAAACAAAACCATGTAAAAACAGTGGTGCATATCAGTTAAGCATGAGAATGTTAGTGAGGGAAATTTCAATGAACAATAACAAAATGTGATCTATATAATCTCATGCACAGTTTACTTATGAAGCCATAAAATGAGCACACCATCCTCAAAATATATTTGCCCAGAAAGTAAGGATAAAATAAAATAATGCATTAGTCAAATTCAAAATACTGTCTTTCAAAGAAACTATTTTTTCCAAGGGATGAAATATATAGTTTATTTAATGCACTATAGAATAGGTAAAAACAAAACAAAAATTTAATTTTAAAAATATAAGTGATGCTAGGCTTGGTGGCATGTGCTTATCATCCAGCTACTCAGTAAGCAGTGATTCAGAAGATTATGGTTTGAGATATGTGTAGGTTAATGAGAACCTATTTTAGCCAAACAGATGGGCAGGGTGGTATTACATTTGTAATCCCAGTTATGTGGGAGACATAGATAGAAGAATGTTGGTATGAGGTTGGCCCTGTGAAAAAAATGAGGAACTCTATCTAAAAAATAACCAAGTTTTTTAATTTAAATAACTGTTAGAAGGTGACTCAAGTAATAGTACTTACCTACCAAACACATGAGCCAGTATTCAAACTGTAATGCTCCCAAAATAAGTTGTTTTCTTTAAAAGTCAGTATTCAATGGATATGTAGAGTTATTCTAACCCCTTACAGAATAGGTTTTAATACCTTTGCAAAGCACTGTGAAAAATATATTTAGCCTATATTAAAAATAAGATACCAAAATTGGGTTTAATAATTTCTTCTGATTAGTAATGCCCGTTTTGTTCATTTATTTGCTTTGATTCTTAACTACCACAAAAATTCATCTTTTGTGCTTAAGTCTCTATTGTCAATTGTTACTGCCTCAGTGAAAACTATTTCTGACATAGCTCACATTACCTTTCTTAGCTTCTGCCTGGTAGCTGGCCATTTGGCAGGGTTGACTTAGTCACTCTCATGATTCAGCATTGTTCTTTAAGTGAGATTTTTACTAACTTGACTAATCATTTATGGCTATAATAATGTATTGGAACAATGAAACATAATGTGATTATAATAGGATTTACTAAACTGTAAAATGACTTAATTGACCAAAATTAAATTAGTATCTAATATAACAATTAGTAAGATGTTCCCCTAGTATCACTCAGACTCACACCAGGAAGAAAGAACCACTAGAACAGATGAATAGATAGACTGAAATACAGATTTATTGGCTGACAGGAAGATATGCTATTAATTAGATTATGTCATTCAGAAAATAAGGAAGATATACATTTCATTAAGGAGGTTGTGGGGAAGAACAGGCTGGAACTTAACACAGAAGCCAATACTGTGGGTCACAAGAATCTTTCTTCCTCAAGGAAACTTTAGTTCTGCTCTCAAAGTCTTTTCAGTGCCTGTATCAGATCCACCCAGGTTATTAAGAATAATCTGCTCTACTTAAAGTCAAGAGATTGTAGACATTGTTAACAATTACACAACAGCTTCACAAAGTATCTCAATTGATGATTAGTATAATGTCTTTCCAACTTTGTACGTAAAATTGACTACTACACACCCAAATATTAGGATGAAGGTGAGAATATACTCACCTCTCACAGTTTCTGGAAAAATTTTTTAACATCCTAATTAGTGAAATAAGGCAGAAAAAATCATTCATATGTAAAATGGAACAACAGAACTGTCATTTTTCTGGAAACTTAATAGTAATTCAACAAAAATATGAAAATAAAGTACTTATGTAATAATAAATTTATCAATATCAAAATGCACAATTACTTATCATCTGTTACAACAAAAATAAATAAACTTTAAGTTAAAAGTAAAGGCTGCTTATGATGATGTTCAAAACTAAAATATTCAAATAAATCTAATGGAAGTTATGTGGGATTTGTATTTAGAAAAACAGCACTTATGTAAAAATCATAGATCAGAGTTCATTAAAAGATAATATCTGTTCTTTGATTGCAAAAATCAATATTGCTAACCTGTCACACATTCCTAATTTGATCCACAAATTCCATGCATTCCTGATAAAAAAACTCAGCAAGAATTATATAAAATATAATAAATATAAAATATAATAAAATACAGAGCCAGGCACTGATGGCTCATGCATGTAATCCTAGATATTCAGGAGGCTGAGATCTGAGGATAGTGGTTCAAAACCAGCTCAGGTAGGAATGTCTGTGAGACTTTTATCTCCAATAAGCTAACAGAAAACTGGAAGTGGTGCTGTGGCTCAATTGGTAGAGCACTTACCTTCAGCTGAAGAGCTCAAAGAACAGCCCAGGCCCAGAGTTCAAGCCCCATGACTGACAAAAAGTAAATGTACTTATATCTATACCTATATATAATAAATATAAAAATAAATAATAAAACATAAAAATAATAAAAATATAAATAAAATATAAAACACAGCTTGTTGAATTCTAGAAAGCCTTCAAAGCAGAACTCACACCAATACTCCTCCAACTCTTAAATGAAATAAAAATTGAAAGTTCAGTACCAAATTCTTTCTATGAAGCCATAATAACCCTAACTCAAAAACCAGTTAGGGCCTCATCAAAAAAAGGGAACTAGGGCTGGGAAGTTGGCTCAGTGGTAGGGCGCTTGCCTTGCATGCCTGAGGCCCTGGGTTCGATTCCTCAGCACCACATAAGCAAAAAGAAAAAAGCCGGAAGTGGCACTATGTCTCAAGTGGTAGAACGCTAGCCTTGAGCTGAAGAGCTGAGGGACAGCACTCAGGCCCAGAGTTCAGGCCCCACGACGGGACCCCCCCCAAAAAAAGGAACTATAGACCCATTTCTTTGATGAACATTAATGCAAAACTTCTCAACAAAAATTTGGCCAATCAACTTCAACAACTCATCAAAACAATTATAGACCACAATCAGCAGGATTCATTTCAGGGATGCAAAACTGCTTCAATATATGCAAATCAATTAGCATAATTGCTCGCATCAACAAGGGCAAGGATAATAACCACATGATTATCTCAACAGATGCAGAGAAAGCATTTGACAATATTCAACACCCCTTTTATGATAAAGGCTCTGGAAAAACTAGGAATTCATGGAACATCCTCAATATAATAAAGGCTCTGTATGACAAACCTACATCCAGCATTATACTCAATGGTGAAAAGTTAAAACCATTTCATCTAAATTCAAGAATAAGACAAGGATGTCCACTCTCTCCACTTTTCTTCATCTCAGTATTAGAATGCCTAGCAAGAACATTAAGACAAGATGCAAACATAAAGGGGATCCAAATAGGGAAAGATGAAGTAAAACTCTCCCTCTTTGCAGATGACATGATCCTGAATTTAAAGAACCCCACTCCAAGGTTACTCAAGCTTATTCGAAACTTTGGCAAAGTAACAGGATACAAAATTAATCCTGAAAAATCAATGGCTTTCCTGTATGACAAAAATGACAAGAGCACAGCTGAAATCAGGAAAGCTACTCCTTTTGTAATAGCCCCACAAAAAATAACATACCTTGAAGTTAACTGAAAATGTGAAGGATCTCTATGATGAAAACTTTAAAATCCTGAAAAAGGAAATTAACGTAGAACTAAGGAAGTGGAAAAACTTCTCATGCTCCTGGACTGGAAGGATGAACATCATGAAAATGGCAATATTGTCAAAGGCTATCTACAAATTCAGTGCACAATTTATCAATATTCCAACCTCATTCTTCAATGAAATAGAAGAAGCAACCCAAAAATTTATATGGAACAATAAAAGACACAAAATAACAAAAAAAATACTTAGTAGAAAGAACAGTGCTGGAGGAATATCAATACCAAATTTCAAACTCTACTACAAAGCCATAATAATCAAAACAGCTTGGTACTGGCACAAAAACAGATGTGAGGACAAATGGAATAGAACTGAAGACCTAGAAATGAATCCACAGACCTATAGACACCTAATCTATGATAAGGGAGCTAAAAACATAGAATGGAAGAAAGACAGCCTCTTCAGTAAATGGTGTTGAAAAATTGGTTAAACACCAGTAGAAAACTAAAGCTAGATACTTATATATCATCCTGCACCAGAATCAACTCCAAATGGATCAAACACCTCAAAGTAAAAGCAGACAACCTGAAAACATTACAGGAAATAACTAGAGAAACTCTAGGTCTCCTTGGCACAGGCCAAAATTTTCTTAATAGAGACCCAGAGACACAACAATTCAAAGAAAGGTTGGACAAATGGGATTGCATGAAACTGCAGAGCTTCTGCATGGCACAGGATATAGCTAGCAAGATCAATAGAAAGTCCACAGATTAGGAGAAGATCTTTACTAGCCTTACAATGGACAAGGGTCTCATATCTAAAATATACTTAGAACTTAAATAATTAAATCCCACAATAACAAATCCTCAAAGAAACAACTGCCCAATAAATTAGTGGGATAAAGATTTAAAGAGAAACTTATATGAATAGGAAATAACAATGGCCAATAGACACATGAAGAAATGCTCACCTTCTCTAGCCATAAAATAAATGCAAATCAAAACAAATTTGGGAGTCCACTTCACCCCAGTTAGAATGGCTATAATCAAGAAATCCAATAACAACAAATGCTGGAGGGGATGTGGCCAAAAGGGAACCCTACTGCATTGTTGTTGGGAGTGTAAACTTGTTCAAACACTTTGGAAAGTAGTATGTAGGTTCCTCAAAAGACTCCACATAGAACTCCCCTCTGACCCAGCAATCCCACTTTTGAGCATTTTCCCAAACAAGGGTATACCAAAGTTATCAGCACAACTATCATTATCGCAAAATTATTTACTATAGCTAAGATATGGAAACAACCCAGATTCCCCTCAGTAGAAACATGAATGGATCAAGAAAATGTGGCATATATATATGTATAATGTGATATAGATATATAATGTGAGATATATAATATATAATTTATACTTTAAATATATATCTTATATATTATATTATATGTTATATTATATGTAGTATATCAAATATATTATACAAAATATATAAATAATATATTAAAATAACATATAATATATATAATGGAATTCTATGCTTCCATCAAAAAGAATGACACTGCCCCATTTGTTAGGCAATGGAAAGACTTGGAAAAAATTATATTAAGTGAAGTAAGCCAGACCCAAAGAAACATAGGTCCCAGAGTTTCCCATTTTAGCAATAACTAGTATATATCTAGGACAAGCAGAAAAGGTCAAAAGCTATGTACAGATGAGCATATAAAATGATGTTAAGTGAAATGAACCCAAGAACAGAACACAAAGATTTTATCTTTGTTGTTGTTGTTTTTAATTTACTTATAGTGTACTATATGATTTTTTTGTTTCTTTTGTATGTTCTTCCCACACAGTATAATCTCTGTTTTCACTGTATTTGATGTCGGTGCCTTGCTTCTTCTATACATATTTTTCTAATTTGGGGTGGGGAAGGGAAATAATAAAATGCTGAAATAAGGATACAGGTTGACCCATTGTAACAATGAGATGTACAAGACAGTATGTTGAAAACTAACTTTACAACTTGGGGCAGTGCGGAAGTAAGGGATGGTAAGGGAAAAACAAAGGAGGAGGTAACAATGCTCGATAGGAATAGTACTCATTACCTTACTCATGTAACTGTAAGCCCTCTCTACAATATCTTTACAATAAAAATATATAAAAAATTTTAAAAAGCTTTTATAAATTTTGGATTCCATGTCTTGTTAAGTGAGACACCTATTTTGTAACCTACAGCTATCATAGACTGATTCCTTGAATGTATCTGGGCAGCACCACAAATTGAAAGTCCTTAGAATTTATATTTTGATGCCATGATTCATGGATGTAGTCCAAATATCATCACTGATAGGAATTTGGAAGATATTGTTTCCAATCCTGATGTGATTTTCCTTGGTGCTTGTTTGTTTGTTTTTGCCTTACATGAGTTTGAACTCAGTGTCTCCTGCTTGCTAGAGAGTGTGGCTACTGTTGAGCCACAACTTCAGCCATTTATAGGCACTGGCTGTTTTTTGTTTGTTTTAATAAAGTCTTGCATTCTATCCATGTATGCGTCTGATAACTGTACACATATTTATTTATTTTATGTTCTTAGTTCTTTCATCTTTCTTTTTTTAATTGTGAAAATACCGTAGAGAGGGGTTACAATTACATGGGCAAGGTAATGAGTACATTTCTTATCAAGCATTGTTGCCTCTTCCTTTGTTTCCCCTTCACATCCCTTCCCATCTCCCCACCCCCCTCTCGCCTGCCCTGCCCCCCCCCTCGCCAAAGTTGTAAAGTTCGTTTTTCGACATAACGGCTTGCAACAATGAGATGTACAAGACGTTATGCACACGTATTTATACTTCCCAAAAAACTAGAATGACAAGCTGCCACCTCTCTATCCAGCTACTTGTCAAGAAATTATCTTGTGAACACGGTTGTTGTGGCTGCTCTCTGATGTTGATCCTCCCAACTTCAGTCTCTCACGTAACTAGAATTATAGGTAAGAGTCACCAGCACGCAGTTCATGGATACATTTGAAAGGCTGAAAATTCAAGTAACATATTTAACTCCAGTTATGGTAGAAATAGCCAGAGAACTTCAATTACAAACGAGTAGGAAAATATTACTGAATTGCTGCAACCTCATGATAAAACTTAAAAAGATGATGAGGAAAGATTGAGCAAAGAATGTGTTTTATTTTGCCTTTGAGAAGGAACATACTCTCTGTGAAGATGCTATGAGGATCGTCAAAGGAAACCAATGTTTTATGACATGACTAAGCAGTGGAAGGAGTTATAAGAATTAACTCCATTTTTTCAGTCTACTATAGACAGGATGCTGTCAACCATCACATACCACATTGGAATCTTTTGGAAAAAAAGGCATCAATAGGTATAACTATTTTAATTGACTTATTTTTGTTAAAATTCTACCAGCACTCCAAACTTTATCAAAATATTTATCAGTTAACAATCATTGACCCACATCTTGTCTGTCAACCAGCATAAAAGTATCAGCCTTGTCCTTTAGATGCAGTGTCACTGTACATATAATAGTCCACAGTATAGTGTAAAAATAATGTTTGTATGCGGTGTTAAAAAAACACGTGAATTGATTTACTGCTTTATATGCTTTGCAGCCATAATCCGGAACCAAAGCCATAATATCTCTGAAGTCTGTCTGTGCATGCAAATGTACTCTTTAGAGTAAGGCTTCACCAATTGCATGGTACATCTATTTTATAGACCAGCAACACAGAATTGGTAAGAAAAAAGGACATATAAATATTTAGGTCAGATGATTTGTGTAGTGTTGTTAGTAGGGAATTGTGGAAGAATTCATTCATTGAAACCCTTATTTCTGAATCAGAGGGGATTTCTGTCAAATGTGACAAATGTAGATGTGTTTATTTTATATTTTTAAAAGCAGAGATGTATTTCCCCAAATTCTTATTCCTAGCAACTTTTTAAAAATGGGAGTAGTTTTGTTCTTTCTCCTTATGAAATTTAGTCTAACATTTCTCCCACCTTTCACAGCTGTCTGACAGAAAGAATTAGACTGCTGTCTACAGGTATAGATAAGATATTTATTAGAATATATATATTGCTGTTATTAACATATTTCAACTGAAAAAATCTTTTATCTCCTGGTATTTTCCTTCTACAAAATAAAAGCAAATGAGATGATTCAAAGTATGCTGTTTGGTTGAAAGAAAGGTTAGATTTTTCTTTGGAATTTCTAAGTACACTTTAGGAAACTCTAGTTGTCTACATGATGTTTACTGTCACTCTAAGGAGGATATTTCTACAAAATTTACATAAATAGTTTTCAACTTTCTATTCTGTAAATAGAAGATTTCTTTCCATCTTGGTTGATTTCAGTGATTGCTTCTAATTTTTATTCTTCAGTTTCAACAACCAAAACTTCAACACACCATGTATTAGTTGACTAACCCCTTGTTTATGCGGTTAATCTGAAAATTGATTTGTGCATAATTCTCTGAAGCAATAGACTTGATTTTATCAGGCGTTTTGACCACAGTGGCTCACAAGAAGGATCGTTCAAAAGCACCTCACAATGCAGGTTTCTTCATTCCTCATAGCTCTGAGCCTATGAAAAAATAAGTACAACAAACTTCTGTCTTTTTTATTTATATCAATGTTCCTTCTCTAGAAATTCCTTATTGAAAATAACACTCTGTCATTCGAGATATGATAAACAGTTCTCTAAAAGCAAATAAATGGCATAGCATTCAATATATCCCCTGTGATATAAGTATTTTTTTGAGTTTGGATAAAACTAATTCTCACAGAATTTGTCTTATAGACCATAATATCTACTTTTTAGGAAATAAAGAATCATCAGAAGCTACAAGGACACAGATATATTCTGTAGCCACCTAGATATGTCAGGCATCATTCAATGTCAAACACAAAACAGTTGAATGCAAAAAATGAACAAAAGAAATATTGTTCTACAAGTTCATATCAAAATGTTCAACCACTGAAACGTTAGATGAGATAAAAATGTCTTTCTATGTGGTTAATAGAAGCATTGCATTCAAAGAAAGTCATATTTTTCTATTAGAGTTAGTTATTTCTAAAGTTTTCCAGATATTTAGCACAATTACTAATTCCTTAGCTTCTTGGGGGATGAAAGATACAGATATAGGTAAATGTCTTCACTTACTCAAATACTTCCTCTCCTTACTAGCTGTCTGATAGTGATCAATTCTCTTAAAGTTTCTGGACAGTGTATTATTAGGTATCCTTTTATTCCAATGAACCTGATGTGTTTTCATTATTGAGACATAAGTAGAAAAAAACACTTTATTATGTGTGGTTTCCTTCTGCATTCTTTCAGTGTTCTATATATTAATTAGAACTTGATCATTAATTGTTTTAAAGCCATGTTATAACACTGATTTATGTACTGCCTCCCTAACAATCTTTTACTCCTTTTATTTAACTGATGTCTTTTCAAGAAGCCTTCCTGTATATTTTCCTTCTTTACATATCTTTCTATGGTAATGTTCATTTTATTAGCATTTAACACAAAAGGGAAATAAGGTGAGTAAATCAAGATCATATGTATCCAATTAAATTTGAAATCTAAAGAGAAGCCATTTGATGCATATAAATTTGTATTAAATAATGGCAATGAATGTAAATAGGTAATAATATAAATAGTACCTCTTTAGAAAAACAACACCGTGATATTTCATAGTTTCAGAAATGTTTCAATATGACCCCAAATTTTTAATGTAATAACTTCCTAAAAATAAATAATACAATGGGGAGGGTCTCAAGATAGTGAGTGCCAATCCTCAGCCATATTCTGCTTCTACTACAAGCCAGAAATAGATAACAGTTATGCAGCAATAGGGAAGGTAGACATGATAGTAAAGCAGGAGAAGGAACCAATAAAAGAATAGACAGCTAGTAACCACAGAAAGGTTTCAAATGTGCTTTAGATATACAGAATGAGCAGAATACATTGCTCAGTTGAAACCTAAAATGAGCCTGAGGAAGCAGGACCTGATCTCCTGATCTGCTCAAATCCTGGACTCACCATTCCTTGTATCTGTGGCAAGAGCCACCTATTTGGTAGGTTGGCAAACCTTACCCTAAGCAGATGGTCACTTTGACTGCTTGCCCAGGGCAAAAGTCAATCCCAAGAACAAGCAAGCTGGCAGTTAACCCCCTAGCCAGTTATATCCCTAAACCCACTGCCAAGTCTACTGTGTATGTGTTTAGAAAATGCCCCTAATCTCTTTGTAAGACAAGCTGATAAGAGGCTGCTAAGCCTTGTTCTAATTTGCTTCTGAACAAATTAGCCAACACCTGAATGCCCCCTTCAAAAACAAAAGGACACAAGTCAGGAAAATCAGTTATCTCCATAAGTCCACCACCAAGCCCAGTTTTATACTTAAACATACCCATCTATGACTCTATCATAAGGCATTAGACTAGAGGAAACCCGGATGAACAAGTGAAACACTCACTGGAAACAATCCAGGGCTACCACTATATACGCTGTGTATAGCAGAGGTCAAGCTGGACGCGTAAGCACACCTAGCAGAGTGCTCCTTGTCCCTGTGATTATGCCTGGAGCTCCTCCACTACCAACAGCAGCTACATGAGTGTAACTACCCCATTTATTCTATTTTCTTTTTTGCTTCCTTTTAAAATTATTATTGTTCTGTCCTTTTGTAGTCCATGTTAAATTGCCCTCTGCAGTAAGTAAATTATATTCCCTTATACTATAATTTTATTTAACCTTATACCACAATTCTTATCACATTTTCCTCCATTTTTTTCTTCCTTTTCTCTTTCCACAGAGTCCTCTATTTTAGCTTGCTAAGTTTAAATTCCTACAATGCTGATATATTTTTTTCTGAGCCAAAATCATATAAGAATCCTAGGCACATTTGAATGATGTGTCCAACAGTTTTTACTTTAATAAGTAACTGGTTGGTCATTGAATTGGTAAATTTGTTATTGCTGAGTTCTATGCTAAGCTAGCAGTGAGAAATAGCACATCATCCCAGGTTATTCCGATTAAGATACTATATTTTATTCACTATGTATTATATTCTATCTATATTTAATATAGATAAATATTACATATATTAATTTAAATATATTATACATAAATATTTTACATATAGTATTTTATAGGTATTTTATAATCATGGTTGGACCTTTGGGACAATTGACATATGCTAAAATATGAATGATAGGAAAGTTAAGGAGACTCTGTTGATGGAATACTAAGAAGAGAAGGGATTGTTATTGAGAGGGTGAGTGAAAGTTAACAGGATCAATATACATTATATGAACATTGAAAATAGAAAAATTTATCCAGTTGAAATTGTCTCAGAAGGGACGAAGTGGAGAGTTATAATCAGTGTGTTTGATAAGGATACATTAAATTCATGTATGGTAGTGTATATTGAAGCCTCTCATATAACTAAGGTAGTATTAAGAAAAACTCTTGTTAAAATTTGAGTCAAAATGGTCACTTTTTCTGAAATTATTTTTCACTATTTTACATTAACAATGGATTTATTTTAATTGGCAAAATGTAAATTTTTAAATGGTTTACATTACCCGAGCTGATTTGAAAATTTGGCTAAGTAGCAGGGTATAATATTAACCCTCAAAAATCAATGGCTTTTCAGTATGCCAACAATAAGAACAGCACAGCTGAAATCAGGAAAGCAACTCCATTTGAAATAGCCCCACAAAAAATAAAATACCTAAGAATTCACTTAACCAAAGAAGTGAAGGACCTCCATGATGAAAACTTTAAAAACCTGAAAAAGGAAATCAAAACAGAACTTAGAAAGTGGCAAAACCTCCCATGCTCCTGGATTGGAAGGATCAACATCGTGAAAATGGCAACACTTCCCAAGGCTATCTACAATATCTATCAATATCCCAACCTCATTCTTCAAGGAAATAGAAGAGGCAATCCAAAAATTCATATGGAAGAATAAAAGATCCCGAATAGCAAAAACAATACTTAACAGAAAGAACAGTGCTAGAGGAATATCAATACCAAATTTCAAACTATACTACAAAGCCATAATAATCAAAACAGCTTGGTACTGGCACAAGAAGAGACCTGAGGACCAATGGAATAGAATTGAGAACCCAGAAATAAACCCACAGACTATAGCCACCTAATCTCCGATAAGGAAGCTAAAAAAACAGAATGGAAGAAAAACAGTAAATGGTGTTGAAAAAAATTGGTTAAACACCTGTAGAAAACTAAAGCTAGATCCTTATATATCACCCTGCACCAAAATCAACTCCAAATGGATCAAAGACCTCTGAGTCAAACCAGACAACCTGAAAACATGACAAGAAGGAATAAGAGAACCTTTAGGTCTCCTTGCCACAGGCCGAAATTTTCTTAATAGAGACCCAGAAATACAAAAATTAAAAGATAGATTGGACAAATAGGATTGCATGAAACTGCATAGCTTCTGCATGGCAAAGGACATAGCTAGCAAGATTAATAGAAAGCTCATGGATTGGGAGAAGATCTTCACTAGCCATACAGTGGACAAGGGTCTCATATCTAAAAGATACCTGGAACTCAAAAAATTAGATTCCCCAACAAATACTCTAAGAAACAACTGCTCAATAAATAAGTGGGCTAAAGACTTAAAGAGAAGCTTCTCTGAAGAGGAAATAAAAATGGATAATAGACACATGAAGAAATGCTCAACCTCTCTAGCCATAAAAGAAATGTAAATCAAAATAAATTTGAGATTCCACCTCACCTCAGTTAGAATGGCTATAAACAAGAACTCTAATAACAACAGATGATGGAGGGGATGTGGACAGAAAGGAACCCTACTGCATTGTTGGTGGGAGGGTAAACTTGTTCAACCACTTTGGAAAGCAGTATGGAGGGTCCTCAAAAGACTCCACATAGAGCTCCCCTCTGACCCAGCAATCCCACTTTTGGGCATTTACCCAAATGATCACAAACAATACCATACTAAAGCTACCAGCACAACTATGTTTATTGCAGCATTATTTACCATAGCTAAAATATGGAACCAACCCAGATGCCCCTCATTGGATGAATGGATAAAGAAAATGTGGTGTATATATACACAATGGAATTCTATGCCTCCATTAGAAAGAATGACATTACCCCATTTGTTAGCAAATAGAAAGACTTGGAAAATATTTTATTAAGTGAAGTAAGTCGGGCCCAAAAAACATAGGTCCCATGGTTTCCCTTATTTGCAATAACTAGTACATGTCTGAGACATGCAGAAAAGGTCATATTAGATGATGTTAAGAGAAATGAAACCCAAGATAAGGACACAAGTGGTTTTTTCTTTCTTGTTATTCCTAATGTATTTATAACGTACCATGTGAATTTTTGATTGCTTTGTATGTCCCTCCCCCATGGCATTTGATGTTGGTATAATTTGTGGAGGGAAGGGAAAAAACAAATTGTTTAAATAGGGATCAGGTTGACCCATTGCAACAATGAGATGTACTAGATGCTATGTTGAAAAACAAACTTTACAATTTGGGGCAGGGGAGTGTTGTTGTGGAGATGGGAGGGAAGGGTGGTAGGGGAAAAAGAAAGGGGGAGGCAACAATACTTGATAAGAAATGTACTCATTACCTTGCTCATGTAATTGTAACCCCTCTGTACAGTATTTTCACAATAAAAAAACATTTAAAAAGAAGAAAATGGATGATAATGAAAATTTAAGCTATTTTTCAAAACTGGGTCAAGTAACAAAATTCTGTTATCTTTCTAAAATTATTTCTAATTTATGTTTAAATCAATCTCTTCTCAATGTAGTTATTGAGGAAATAAAATCCAATGTCAGTTTAAATAGTATTTGAATATGAGACAACTGATTCTCTTCCAAGTTCATGGTATTTTAATACTTAAAGTTGTTTTTTTCTTTTTCTTTTTCTCAAATGTAACATATACTGTATTATTGAGACCAGTGGAAGGCCAAGTATTTATTTAGGTCCAACCGATATTTTACTGAAGAGAAGATGGCTGATAACTTGGAAATTTTAAATATGACAGATATAGTGCTCACACCTCTAAATTTTATGATCAATGATTACAAAAAGTATTTTCCTTTTATGCTAGTGCAGCATCTGTTAATATTTTATTATATTACTTCACATACTACCTTTCACTTATTCTGTTACTATTGTGAGTCTCATGGCTGCTGAGCTTGCTTACTAGACTATATATTTTTTCTTTTCTTTATTGTGAAAATACCATACAGAGGAGTTAAAATTACATGAGCAAGGTAATGAGTGCATTTCATATCAAGCATTGTTGCCTCCATCCCTTCCCATCTCCCCTCCCCTCCCCACCCCCCACCCCCTTTACCCCCCTCCAGTGCCAAAGTTGTAAAGTTCATTTTACTACATAACGTCTTGTACATCTCATTATTTTTTGAGTCAGGCCTCCAGCTTTATATTTGCTGTATGTTTTGGAGATGGAGTCCCATGGACTTTTCTGCTTGGCCTGGCTTCAAATTGTAATATATTCATCTCAGCCTCTCAAGTAGATAAAGTTAATGGCATGAGTCACAGTGAATTGACATATCTACATTCTTACATCTATTAAATTCTGTGATGAGTTCAGATAAGATGTTCAAGATAGCATACTTAGTCCAGAAATGCTTATATACAGGTATTACTACATGATTAAAGAAACAATCTGAACAAATCCTAAATTTTATTGTGGTCTTTTTTTCCCTTCTCACAGTTCTAAAATCCCCATCTTTATCATAGGAATCAATTTGTCTACTTTAATTTCATAATATATTTTCTCATTTAATAAAATTCAAACAATAGGAAGAGTTTGAAAGGTCAGTTTGTTTTTTTATAATTCATTGAAGATTGGTATCATTCTAGATACCTTATACTTCATATTGACTTATATGCTTGATCTTTCAGTGATTTTTTTATTTTGCTGGAAAAAAAATCAACTTATGGATTAGATTCTATTTAACCAATAGATCTTGATGAAGGAAAGAAGGATGTAAGTGCAAAACAGTATGCACTATGACAAGACTGCCCTTTAGCATTTGTTCCACATACTTTCTCTAAATTCTAGCTTCTGCATGTAAATCCCACACTAGAAGGAACCACTGATATTTCTTCAACTTAGATTCTGGAACTCCACTACTGGACTCTGTCAGGACAACAGTGATGTAAATATGTACTCAGCACACCACAATAGTAAATCATTAAAATTTTTATATTGCTTTATGTTCTTTTTGGTTGAAAATAACTCAAGCACAAAATTTGCCTTTGTGAAATTAGTGTGTAAATGTTAATTATTGTATGCCAGAACCTTCATGAAAATTTCCTCTTAAAGAACATGAGAAATCCAGGCATTTTTTGGTTTATTTTTAAATATATTTTGCAGAGGACATCTTTCCTGACTCTGGAGATGGTAAAGGTTGTATCATATTAACAGGAGTGGAGCAGACAAGAAAGCTTGAGTTCTGAATATACATTGATTTCCTTAATTTTCACTATCACTATTTTTCCAGTTTGAGTGCAGTTATCTTATATGGCTATTTTATTTGTGAAACAAAAGTCTGAAAATGCAAACTAGTTACAGAGTTGACACCGAATATAATTTTTTGAACTTACTTTGTTTATTGCTCACTCATTCATTTATTGTTAAAGAGTTCATTGAATTCAGTGCTTCATGAACATAGAGCCTGAATTTTACCACTAAGCCACCACTCCGAAGATTTCTTATGATATATATTCTGATATAAAATCTAAGCATGTTCTTAACAGATCTTAATTGTAAACCACAGCTGTCTTCTATTATTGTTTGGTTCTTTCATGGGGATAATTCATGATGCGAACACAAGTTTAGAAGGACAAATATTTTCTGTTGATGTTATAATCATTTTTCTTAGTTTTAGCAATTTAGAGATATTTCATAGAATTAGATGACTGTATATTTCCTTTTATATACTTGCAGTTCTACACAATTTCAGAAACTAAAAATATATATGTTAGTGGCTGGGAAGATGGCTCAGTAGTAAAGTGCTTGCCTTGCATGCATGAGGCCTTGGGTTCGATTCCTAAGCACCACATAAACAGAGAAAGCCAAAAGTAGCACTGTGGCTCAAGTGGTAGAGCGCTAGCCTTGAGCTGAAGAGCTGAGGGACAGAGTCCAGGCCCAGAGTTCAGGCCCCATTACCAACAACAACAACAACAACACACACACACACATACACACACACACACACACACACACACACACACACACCACAAAGCAACATATATATGCTAAAGAAAAGAAATGGTAAAATTTATTGTGGTATTTAAAAAAAGAATATTGCCTTAAAATATTATAATTATTGTGTGACTTCAGGGATTTTCTCCTTCACAGCAGAAAAAAAATAAACAGCTAGTAACTGTGACAATTTACAAGGACAAGATTATTAGCAAGTAAATAGGCAGAGCTGAAGTTAACTGAATTTATTTCATTTATATTGTGAAAGGTTTTATGACACTTTCTCATTCATGATTCATGCTTATTAGTAGTGTGTATTTATGTATTTGTATATGTATATGTGTGTGTATTTGTATGGATAATATTTAGTGTAAGTGAATGGCTATACCCAATGAGGAAGATTCAAATTTTTGAATAAAATCAGAACCAGAATTGTTAGAGGGAAGATAATACAACTTAGGAACTGTTCAATCTTCTAGAATGTTGAGAGATAAAGCAATTGGTATGTGCAAGTCTGCTTTAGGTTAAACTTAATGTGCACAGGGCAGCTTTACTCAAGGTAATGATAGAACATAATAAGAGTTCAAGAATTCTGGACAGGTCTGGTAGCCTCTTTATTGTCTCTCAGAAATCTGACCCATGACATTCACACTTTAAGAACCTTGCAAAATGCAAATGCCCTTCATATAGCCCTCAAAGCCATGATCAGTGAGGGGAATATTAGTGTATGTGAAGATACAGTCAGTAGACTTTAAAGAGTAGGAAGCACAATTAGATCAAAAAGGTAGGAACAAGAAACATTAACGGCATTAAATTCATTTTGCTTTTAGATTTGCCTAAAAGGCTGTTAGACCATATAATTAAACCATTTTCTCCTAGATGATTAAATTTATAATTGATAAAACTCTCATTTAAAAGTTATGTATAATGTATACTTACAAAAGCTACCAGATGTAAACATCTAAAATACACACATTCTTTACCTATGTCAATTACCTACCTTTATTCTCCATTTTCTCAAGCAATATGCCATCTTTTTTCTTTAAAGCACCTTTGCCTTCTTTAAGTTAATATAAATGGTAGATTAAATTGCTATAATGGTGAGTCTGTTTATCAAAAAAGACTGGCTAAATTCTTTTTTTACTTTGATATAAAATTCAAATATGATCTTATGTGGCTAAATCTTCAATAGTGGTCAGATTTTCCATGCTTAAAAAATGACTATAAGATAGTTTATAAAGTGTAAGAAGGTTCAAAATAAAGCACTCCATCACCTTGCTTTAAGAAATTGGTTGCAGGATACAAGTAAGATATGTTCCCAAAATTTGAAAACATACAAAACCTTTGTAAAAGATGGTGTAGTATTTTCATATAATGTCACACTTTGTCCCTATATACTTCAAATCATCACAGATTATTCTAAATAACAAAAGCAGTTTGAATTTATTATATCAGTAGTTGTTATACTGAGTTGGTAGCATTACTAAGCAGGAAAACAAAGTCGGGCGTCAGTGGCTCACGCCTATAATCCTAACTACTCAGGAGGCTGAGATCTGAGGATCACTGTTCAAAGCCTGCCCGGGCAGGAAAGGCTGTGAGATTCTTATCCCCAATAAACCACTAGGAAACCGGAAGTGCCGCTGTGGCTCAAGTGGTAGAGCTCTCATCTTGAGCTGAAAAGCCCAGGGACAGCACTCAAGCCCAGAGTTCAAGCCCCACGACCACCACCACCAACAACAACAAAAAGGAAAATATCCATATACATCAAGTGCCATATGTGTCTTATTTCTGGATCTTTGTTCCTTTGTCCTTTAAGTTTTTGAGTGCTTTTATACATTAGAAACATTAAGCATTCTCCCACTTGAATCATAGCTCTACTTCTAGAAATTAGTTGGTTCATCAGAGATAAGAGTCTACTGACCTTCTTGCCCAAGCTGGCTTTGAACTGCCATCCTCAGATCTCAATCTCATGAGCATTTATGATGGCAGGTGTAAGCCATCAACATCCCGCTTTGTCTTTTAAATACACACAATTCAATAATCAGAGAATGTTTTTCCCTATTCTTGGCTTCTATTCTATTCTCTGAAAGTCTTGCTTATTCAAATCCTTAGTCTTGAATAATTTTGCTTTTTAGGGGACTATCTAAACCTGAACCATTCATTAATTTTTCTTAATTAGTATTCTTTTAGATTAACTATAGTCCATTACATTTTGTCATATTTTTAAGAAAATTACATTTGAAGATATCAATGTCTTTTTCTCTATATAAATTTTGGAAAGCATAAGGGAAAGAGAAAGATATATAAATACCATTTCTGGAAAAACAACAGGACACCTTACATAATTAAGCAAGTTTACAAAAATGCAACATATATAAATAAATCTTAAAGATCAATTGCTATCAAATTAATCCATCCAGGTCCAAAAATTATGATCAAGGGATTATAAATGTAAATTTGACATATGACTCCCCTAAAGAGTATAAAAAGGTATGTATGGAGACTTTTGTTTATAATCCAGCCATTAAGCAAATAGATCCAGAAAGCTCACACTTCTCAGGACAGTCTAAGACAAACCATAATACCTTACTTTAAAAAAGAAAAAAATGTATCTAAAAGAACAAGTCTGGGTTCATGGCTGAAGTAGAAAGTAGAAGAATCCACAATTCTTGGTACAGCAAATTAAAATAAATTTATAAATCCTGGACATTTATGTAATAGATCACAAACAATGCCTTGGGAAAGCCATCAGCACAGCCATATTCATTGCAGCACTATCTACCATAGCTAAAATATAGAATCAACCCAAATGCTCCTCAATGAACAAATAGATCAAGAAAATTGGTATATATGCACAATAGAAATTTACTCATCCCTTGAAAAGAATAATATTGCACCATTCCTAAGGAAATGGAGAGTCTTGGGGAAAATATATTAAGTGAAATAAGTCAGATCTAGGAAAATAAAGATTTCCTTCATTTGTAGTAGCTAGAATGAGCCTATAAACCTACAAGTAAACATGTACAGTAGTATGCAAATAATTACAAATATTGATAGACATTACAGAGAGCTCAATGGTATAATTTTGTACAAAGACCAAGTCCAACAAAATAAGCACCAGAAAATGAGTACTTGCAAAGTGGAGCATGGGGCCAAGGGGAGAGGGGTAGAAAAATGAAGGGAAAAGTAGGGATAATGCAAACAATAACTTCTAGTATTTATGCACCACGAAATTAAGAAAATAAGGAAAGTGGTGGGCTGAAGGGGGATGAGAATGATGAAGGAGGTGACATTGATCAAGATGTATTGTATTCATAAACTGCTTTTGCTAAAGGGCATTTTTGTAAGACTTCTTAAAAGTAATAATTATAAACATAAATGTCTTTCATTTACCAACAATTCAGTAGATTTGCAGGCTCCAATACTCCTATCCATCTCTGTCCTACCAATTAGCTATGATTAAAATATTATACACTTGATTAATGAAGAAGAAATATACCAATAGCCATACTAAAGTGTTGTTCATGGACTTAAGGACAAAGCACAGCTACAGCTCAATAATAGATATTTTGCAGATAATGAATACCTTGATTGATTATGACCAAACATATTTTTCCATCCCTTAGACTGCTTATATTATCAATATTCTTTGTTTCATTCATATCTCTCAAACTAAGGTTAACATTATTTGAGAACAGTGTATATAAACAAAAAACCAAAAGTTTTCTATACCTCAACCATTTGATATCAGACTATTCCTCTGACTTTTGTGTTCCTCTCAATTTATAATTGAGTTTCAATAAGTGGATATGGAATTAAAATCAGATAAAAACAACATACACTGTTTCCCATGGCAAGTTGAGTTATTTGATGGAACAATTTTGTTTGGGCAACATCCGTCCAATTTTATTTTCTGTCAGTATGATGTATAAGTCTTTTATTTCCTAAAATTGCATCCTCATAACTTTGTACAGCTCTTTGGTTGTTACAATTCACTTTTTAAAAAGTAAATATTATAAATGATTTGCAGAAAATATCCCTACCCTGCAGGTATAATATAATACAGTCAACTGCACGATGTGCCATGAAGCACATTGCACTGGGTGATATACATGAATGCAATTATTTTGAGAAGATAAATTATTTAATGCATTTTAACTTTTTTTCCGCTAACAAATTAAACCTGAGAAATTTGACTTGAAGTAAATTGAATGTATATAGTTTTAAAATATACATAATATCTTCTTCAAATAAAAGAAAGGTTTTTTTTTTTCTTTCCCAAATTAAGTTCTTTGCATACAAGTTTCAAGGAGGTTACAACATATTTGGTTTGCTTGTGGCTCATGATAATTTATCAGACTCTAATAGATTTGATTTTGTTTCAATACTTTCACACTGCACTGGAATATGCTATGAGCTATAGGTCTGAATAATGTCTAATTTATAATACATATGAGACAAAACCACTAATAGCTGAAAAGCATATATTCCAAAGCATTAGGAAGGTTCTAGAAACAATCAAATACCACAAATACCACAAATACCACAAATACCACACCTTCAGCTTGCACAAATGGTTCATACCTCTGGAATCCTAGCTACTTAAGAGGCTGAGATCTGAAGATTTCAATTTGAAGCCAGCCCAGGCAAAAAAGTCCAGGAGACTATAACTCTAATTAAACAAAAAATGCCAAACTGAAAGTGATAGAGTGCCATCTGTGAACAACAACAACAACAAATGTGGTTGTATAAAGCCCTGAATTCAAATTCGAATACCAGCATGCAAATACACATCTAACACCCTAATCCCCCCACATTCAACATTTTCTGAGATAAAGTGAATAATCAGCAGCCACAAACACACACACACATACACACACATGGGAATCTCAAGTTTCTGGATGTAGGTTTGAAGTGTGGCATTAGTAGACAAAAATGAGCTGTTGTTAGAGCAAGAAGAATCATCTAATTGCTTAGAGGCTAAGTGATACTTGTCAGGTCTGCCCTTGGCCATGCAGGCCCTGTGCACACTACTCTACCTCTTGGTTGTTTCCACCCTGTATCTGTGTTACCTAGGTAACTGGCAAACCTGGAAGCAGTCACCTCCCCCTCCTACTAGGTCACATCCTGGGCCACCCCTGGTCCCAGGCCCTGAAGGGGCCACACCTTTCCCCAACCTGGCCATACTTCTTCCTATCCCTGGCCTAGAGAAGTCCTGGCCCAGGAGTGGGAGCGGGTCCCCCCTTTCAACCATGACTGTCCACCATGCATGGTAGGGGCAAGAGTTCGGTAAATTAACTTCTTTTCCTTCCTGAATAATGTGGTGTTCTCTTCATCAGCTACTTAACGAAAACCACCTAGTAAATATATGTTACATATGGTGCTGTGACTCAGATGGGGTTTTTGAGTTGGAAATGTGAGAATTTCATAACCACCCCTTTTCCAGGAACCAAACTGCCTCAAGACACCACATGAGACTTTTCACCAATGCCATTGCTGGCCTCCATGTCCATGTCCATGCCACTTCTCTACTCTGGTGAGTGAAACTACTCTTTATAGGTTCTCTGTTGTTCAATCTCTCTCCAGATGTGTCCCCATGCCAGAGAGCTCCCATAGCCTTTAGCCAAGTCTCTTGAGCCATGCTTCCAGCCTGGGTCTTAGTTGGGAAATAGAGTCTCAGAGATTTTTTTGCCTGGGCTGGCTTTGCACTGCAATCTTTGCACACACAAAAAAAACTTTATTATTATTTCTGATGAAAGCAAGAAGGAGATCAAATACAAATAAGTAGAGCTTTCCTGACCCTAATGATGCCTAAGTTAACCAGAGTTTACAGGAGCCTCTCCTGGCTTACACCTGTTTCACTAGCATAACAACGTAGCCAGCCTTTTTAGTTCCAGGTCAGATTTATAAGATTTATAAATATAATATTACAGAAAGAATGTCACACATGAGTGTTTGTTTTTGCAAATCCAAAACAATCTTTCACCAGGAATCAGCTGCGTGTGATGGAGTCAAGCAGGAGTCCAGTCTACTTTTATCATGGTGGAGGTAGTCAGGATGGTCTAGGAAGGAATGAGGCCATTTTACAGGTTGGAAGAGATGGACTAGATCTGGACTGCACGTAGACTGGCTGGCACTGAACTATGAATCAAAACTGAAGAAACTTCGGGAATCTCAGACCAAATAACTTAATTACAATGCCAGACATTGTAATTACACAGACACAGACATACACACATAGGTGTGCGCACACACACACACACCATACAAAAATGAATAACAGCCATAGACTCTTGGCATTCCAGCAGTAAGATAATGTTAATTTGCCCAATATTTTAGAACTACGTTGTCAGTGCTAGAATCGGCAACACCAAACAAAAAAGGCAAATCTCAAAACCCAAATTTTTAACAATATGCTAGACATCTTTATTAACAAAGCACATTAGATAGTTGGGCCTCAGTTTCCAGGGCCTGAGAAAAGAAGCAGCAACTTGTTAGCTAGGCATATTGGAGGAGGAATAAGTTTAGTGGAAGGGTAAGGGCCAGATGAGGCAAAACTCTTTACCCAGCATTGGCCAAGATGGTGAACTCAAGATGGTACATTTCTTAACAAGTCATGATGGTAAGAAAATTTGGTGGCGCTGTATTCAGTAAGCAAGCAAGAAGATCAGCTGACATAGAAGCAGAAAGGAAAGGGCGTCCTCTAACAGAGTGTGGGTGCTCTTAAGGAAAGAGAGATTGACCTATAAGACAAGGAAAGTTGTGTTTCTAGAGGAGGTAGCTGGGAGGCAGAGATGAAGGGTTTAGTGAAACAGAGGTCAGGCAAAGAAAACCTGAACATCTGGAAACTCTTATAGTGCTAGAGTAAAATCTTTGGATCTAGAAAGGCCACAAGTATACAATTAATCCCTATATGACTATTTACTCTAAAATAGAGATCAAAAGTGTTAAAAGATAAAATGTCACAAGTGAAGAACTGAATTTCCTACCATATTTCTAGATGAAGTAGAAAATCATGTCAGCCAATACTAGGACGTGATAAATTATACAGGTCTCTAGGCATCCACACACAGTGAGACCAAAAGAGGGTATTCTTAGGAGAGGAGGCTTATGTGCATCTGATCACATAAAATGATACTTATTGAAATGAACTCCAGGAAATGGAAATAAGAGGGTTTTGCTCCTGCTGTTTTTGTTTTTTCCTTTTATTCTTTTTTTAAATCTGTCTTTGGTGGTAGAGAAATGGTGGGACAAAGTGTAAACAAATGCAGCAGTGGCACTCACTGGACACTATGTTGATAATGAACTTGGGGGGGACAGGAGAGAGAAACGGGAGGGGTGACTCTTCAAAAAGAAATGTATTCTTTCTCTGATTTATGTAACTATAAACCCTCTGTACATTACCTTTATAATAATGATTTGAAGTGCATGAAAAAGCCCAAAGTGAATCAAAGAATCAAGAATGTGAGTTAGTCTTAATAAGACACTAGTTCATATTTGCTGTTTCTGACATAACTGGTCCAAAATAAAATAGAGCTACAGGAGAAAAATAAAAACAAGGAAAAGATTGTGACCAGTGAAACAGTTACCAATATTGTGGTATATTTTTCCCCCAGGCTATCACTGAGTCTCAGTCTGTATGGAAATGATTAATCACTCATCCTACGACAATAAAGTTGGGCACTCATAATCACTGCACACAATGCCTACATGCAGTTAGAATTTTTCAAACATTCCAATGAAATTTACAAATCCTTGTACAATAAGAAATAATATATTGTTAGGGCCATGGATGGTACAGTCAGTGGATTCAGAAGTAATCAGTTTAACACAAAGAATAAACCATACAAGAATTCATTATATATTTAATACTGTATATAATATTAAATATAATATAGATGTATACACACACACATATATATATGACAGATGACATAATGAGAATTTTACTTTGTCACGAAAAATCTACATAAAGAAAAGTCTTTATACAATGGAAAAGCATAGGATTTTTTATATTAACAGCTCAATGATGCACTTAAAGTCTGATAAAAGGTAAATGCATCATTGTTGATGAGAAAATTGAGTCAAAAGAAATAAATAATGCTGTGTTTAATAAAAGTGTGGAACTAGTGCAGAAAGGGATTTGGATAAGATAACAGTCAACTATTGTAGACAGTATAGATCACCACGTGAAAGTATTTCATTGTGACAATTCCAAGCATTTATGGTATATAATTGCTTCTCAACCTTTCTATTGCTCTTTGGTTATGCTATCATTCAAAATAATTTAATGGGTTTCATCCTATAGAAAAAATTTTGGTCATATTCATCCTTCTTCATCTTCTTTTTCACCTTTCCTCTTCCCATTTGATCCCTCTCTTGAATGGTCTCCTGATTTCACATCCATATCACTCATTTGTATTTTTGTTCTCTTTTTTTTTTGCCTCAATAATATTAATTTTTTTATGTTTACCTTCCACATATGAGTGGCCCAGGCCATATTTTTCTAACTCTATCTGGCTTATTTCAATTAATATAGTAACTTTCATATCTATTCATTATCCTGCCAGCAACATATTAGTTGTATGGAAAAATATTTTTAATACAAAGAGATATCAATTTACAGGTGATGACCTTCAATGAGACCCAGACACAATGAGGGGAATGTAGAAAACTATGCTTATCTCAGTATTATTTACCATAACTAAGATATGAAACCCACCTAGATGCCCCTCAGTAGATGAATGGATCAAGAAAATGTGATATATATATATATATATATATACATATATGTACATATGAATTCTATGCTTCCATCAGAAAGAATGACAATGACCCATTTCAAAGGAAATGGAAGGACTTGGAAAAAAATCCTATTAAGTGAAGTAAGCCAGACCCAAATAAACATAGGTCCCATGGTCTCCCTTAATTGTAATAATATACATTTGTAATAATATACATCTAGGATAATCTTAGCAAATGATCAGAATAGCTAAATAGCTATGTGCATATGACCATGTAAGATGATGCTAAGCAAAATGAACTCCAAGACATGGCCAGGAGAGGTTTTTCTTTGTTGTTGTTGTTCTCAAAGTACTATGTGATTTCTTTTTACTTTTGTGTTCCCTTCCCCCATGGTTTATCCCCTATTTGATTTTGGTACCCTGGGTATTGAATATATGTATTTCTGAACTATGGAAGGGAAGAGGAACAACGAAATGGTTAGACAAAGGACAAAGAGGGAACCAATGCAACAGCGATTGCATTGGATTGCATTGCATACTGTATGTTGGAACTGATCTGTACAACTTGGTGGGGGGTAGGATGTAGGGAAAGAGGGAGAAAAATGAGGGAAGGGCTATCAAATTAGACAAGAAATGTAATCACTACCTTATGAAACTGTAACCTCTCTGTACATTACCTTCACAATAAAATTAAAATTTAAAAAGTGTAAATGTAGTTTAGGAAATGAGAAGCCATATGCTGTCTTCCCAATTTAAATAAAGGATGTTGAAAGGTAATGGAATAATATCTTTTCAATACCGGAGTAATTGCTAAGCTAGACCATAAGTTTAATGAAAAAGTCTTTAAAAAATAAATTCAATGATTAAAACAGAATAGCAGTAGCAGTAGTCCTACACTAAAGATCATATATTCATACATGTGAATAAAACTTCTCTGAAGTATTGACCTAGAGATATTTTTTGTTTTTTCAGCATTTTCAAATGTGACAAATGAATTAAATTTAATTTCTTAAATCCCCATACACTTTTTGGAAAGGAAAAAGAATCTCACATATATAATATTTTTCAATCAAGGAGAAACTCTATAGAGTTCCAAACAACCAGCCAACCAACCAACAAATAATGTTTGAACTTCCCCACAAATGCTTCACTGCAAGAAAAAAAAAATCAAGCTGATTTCTGTTATTTTGTGGCCCAATGTAAGGAGACAGATTTATATGTATGTTCTATACGCTTTTATTGCTTTCACTGATTCCCTTTCTCCTTTTCCCATTTTTATTCCCTCTCTGAGTTGAAATTCAATTTAAAGAAAAGTAAGGATGAATGAAGCATTGGATCTACCAGCACACCACCAACATACTCAGTGTTTTCAATGGCCAATTTTTCACGGTGCTTGAAGGGAGTGAAATATTAGTATTCACCACACATTGGAAGCAAGCTGAAAAGGCACAGTTACACTTTTCAGTCTGCTTGTTTTTTATTTGAAGTGTAAACTCACAATCTGCAGTTATCGAGAATAATACAAAATACACTGGAACTTGTTTCATTTATTTTCACAGTTAAGTGCAAGATCTATCAAAAAAGTCTTCTAAATGGTTTTACTTCTATTTTAGAATGCTATCCATTTTAATTGTTTAATTGATATTCAGAAAAGCTATTGACAGCTTAAGCAGATATTATGTGGAAGAAAGGGCTAGGAAAAAGTCTTCTGTCTGCTTATGTTATATTAATTCTTTGCATGAGAAATAAGCTAGATGCAATTTTCCTTACCTTTTTGCCATTTAAGAGCTTAATTAAAATAAAATAGAAAACAAAATGTGATAGAATGATTATGGCCCACAATCGCAAATATTTGATACCCGTCTCCTATAAAATATGGAGGAAAAACTATAGCCCAAGATTGTGCAGCTCCTGATCTTACAGAAATAGCACATATGAATAGTATATAAACACGCTTCTGTCCAGCTCACTTGATAAGATCCAACAAAAAACAATATCAGAAAAATAAACTGATGTTTTTCTACTGTCAACTCACCAAAACATGCCACTCTTGGTAAAGAAAGCAATAGCTATTTACTCTCTGATTTTTTTTAGAAAGGATAGTGTATAATTTGCTTTTAAAGGAAACAAATACTATATGATTGAGACTATTTTCAAAGTAGTTTGAAATAGCATCATTGATTTAAATGAAATCCTGAAATTTTTTTTCAATATTTATTGAATTTGAGAAATGCATGCCAAATTGTATACAGATTGAATGAAGAACTATGTATACTTTAAATTCATACATAGCATTGTACAAAATTAGTAGAGAAACAGAAAGCATGATAACAACTTCTATAGTTTGATGAGACAAAGAATGTTTAAGTACAATTGCCTAAATCATGTTTTAATTGGGTTTCCTAGCAAACCTTCTTTAACTGATAAGTAATTGAAGCTAATACATTTTTAACTAAACATTCACTCTAACATATTTGGTTTATATTATTAGTAAGCAAAATCTTTTTATTTTCTCCAATACCTGAAATAAATTTAATTTAATTTATAATTAAAATTAAATATTCTGTGTTAAAGTTTTATTTTTTCATTGTGTAACCCCATCCTTAAATCTCAGTATTAATATTAGAAATAGCAAACCTCAGTATTAATACTAGAAATAGCTTACAGAAGGGCTATTTTGGTTCTGTAGAGTAAGAACTCTTAACCAGCTTACTGACTCATGTGAGACCCAAATTGGGTAATAAAGGAAATGGAGACAAAAATGTTATTAGCACACTCAATAGATAATTTTTCATGTTTTTATTTGAATATCTGTGTCCCATTCGAAGCTTAAAGTGAAATATGACAGTGTTAAAATACATGGTTTGGGGGCAGACTTTGGTGGCTCATACCCATATGACTAATTACTAGGAAGAGATTGGAAGGATGATGGTTTGACGCCAGTCTAAGCAAAGGAGATTGCAAGATCCCATCTCAAAAGAAAAACACTAAGCGTATCATGTGCCCACTAACTCAGCTACAGAAATGTAGGGTGATGAACAGGCTTTCCTATGCAAAAAAGTAAAACCCTATCTAAAACAAAAGACCAGAGCATAAAGAACTATCCAGCAAGGATGAACACTTGATATTAACTATTCAAGGAAAGAAGTATTTCTATTGGAATGGGTTCAAAGCATTCAGTTCATAAGCTTTGGGTTTGTTGTTTCTGGACCTTTGTTGAGGAAGAAATTCATAGGAACATGTGGCTTAGGTTACTCACCTGTGGCACACAGGGAGCAGAGGGATTGTGACTTTTTGTATTTTTGTATTTCATCCTACCTCTCCCTGGGAGAGGTGGTGGTCTTCACATTCAGTATGGGGCTTATCCACATGGGTATCTTTGTGAAAATACTCAGATAGAACTCAGGAGTGTGTGTTGCTAATGTCCTAGGTGCTTTAGAACAATAATCAAAATTAAACATCACTATTGTCTTAGGAAGACAAAGCTAATCAATTTCAGCAGATCTCTGGTTTTCCTGGAATCCACCTGTTATGGTTAGCTTAATAGGATTGGAATGTATACATAGATAGACTAATGTTGTTCAATTAACATCTTTCTGAAAATATGAATTTCACCCTTAAGTACAATGTGGACTTTTACCCTCAAATTTTAACCATTTCATGGCACCTAGACTGCAATAAATGCTTTAAAAACGCCAAATGAAATAGTATATTACCACACAAGTGTGGTTCCCATTATGTATCTCATAACTTACACCTTATGCTCAAATTATATTTTGAATCCTTTCTATTTATTCTTATTTTTTCCCAGCTTTGAAGTAATAATATGCTGGTAGTTAATGTGATATGGCCTTTTGTTTCAATATTGGATTTGAAAATTCCACAGAAAAGATTTTCTAAAGTATATTCTACATAAGGTTGAAAGTATCATAATGTTAAAAGAGCTAGATAAATACTTCATTCTACAAGAAATTTTATTATTTTGACAATAATTGCTCACTCAATGAAAAACTGCTTTATGAAGCCCATCACTTTTCCAAAGGCATCATATTTATTTTTAACAAGCTTACCAGCAAGCCTTTCCTCAAAACATTCTGTAAGTAATCAGAAATCTCATAGCTACAAAATGAATATTGATCAAATCTTTACCCAAACTTTCAACTTAATTGAGAATAAACGACAAACTGCTTGATTTCAAGGCCTTCTAGAGTAAAAAATGTACCAAATCAGCTCCTTTAACAACTCTAATTCTTAAAGAGTATCTTTTTACAATAAGCTGTACCATTTCATCTGTATTTGAATAAATTCAAACTATTAAAGAAAAGAGGAATCTCTTCTCAAATCAGATATTTTTGTTTAGATGAATCACTGAAATATTATCTGATGATCTAGTTTCTCGTTTAATTTCCTAAGTGTTGGAGATGGGTCACATGCAGAAAGGCCAAAAATATTGCAGAGGAATGTATGCTTGAGAAACTCCTGATATTAATATGTATAATAGCCTTCTACCAGTGACTCATAAATGTAGTCTTAGCTTTTCATCAGGTTGAGGTTTGAAGATTACAGTTTGAAGCCATTTTCAAGGAGTAGAACACCAAAAAAAAAAAAAGCTAAGGGTTAGGGCCCAGTCCCTGAGTTAATGCCCAGTACCATTACTCCAAAATATGGATAGTATTTATATCTAAGATCATAGGAACACTGACATTATAAAACATAAAAACTTTAGGTTAATAAAATGAATAAATCTAAATAGTGTTTTCTGACCTTTATCCACAATTTGATAAGCCTTGTGCTTGAGACTGATAACAAGTCAATCATCTATCTAATGATATCCACTAGGCCTCATGGGTATCAAAGACATTATCCATGTCTATTAATTCATGACTATCAATCAACTGCTTTGAATAAGTCTAGCTAATTTCTTTCCCCATGCCATGGGTATCATTAGGATCATATTACTCCTATCACTCAAAAAGCTTCATATGAACCCTGCCATTGTCTGATAGCTTTTACCTCCTTAGCATTATTGAAAGTTGCTCTTTTAATTTTTATATATGCATCTTAATTGTTTTTCAACTGGGAAGATTAAGAAAATAAATCTGTCATATAAATGTAGGAAGTGACAAATAACTCACCAATATTTTAAAAGAACCAATTAGCTTGATTACTCTGAGCATAGGCTGTGACTCCATAAAGAATTTAGTAAAGCCTATACTACTTCTGGCTGTGGGATGAGGAATTTTTTTCAAGCCACTGATTCACATTAGAATTAAGTTTGATCTTTTGCAACAATGAAGAGAAAGTGATTGAATACTACCTCATCACATACTCAGTATATTTCCTGTACTTCTCTGTTAGTGATAATAGTTGGCTTCCTAGATGAAATTGAGTAATGGTGACCTCCATAAACACCAAGAAGATTTAAGGAAATAGTAATCTTCAATAATATTGAAAATATGAAAAAACTGGAGACTTTAAAATTCAATGACATATTTGGGAATAGATATTATAGTTATATATTTTACAATTAATTAAGATCCTTAAAATAAGTTTTGAAAATGATTATCTTAAAATCACCAGTATAAAAGTCATTTTTATAGCTTTGCTTCTTCCTCCATCCATGAAAGAGCAGATCTTGGTGACAAATAACATGTATTGCTCAAACATTTACATTTATGTTATCTCAAGAATTTTCTCATATAGATAAATTATGTTCTATTTAAATTATCCACATTAAAAGATTGTGGGTTATAAGAGTTCATCATTGCCAACCCCTGGCCCTTTGTGCTTCCCCTCAGTCCATTAGTTTCCAGTATTAAGTGCCTAGATTTGTACAAAAGCAAAGTTTCTGATGGCTATCAGGCTGTGAAGTCATCTCCTCCTCATGAGGTACAACCAGTAGGGTTGCCATTGTTACTGTTTTTGTTTTCTTTTCCTTTTGCCTTGTTTGTTTGTATTTGAGAGGAACAATGATGAACAAATGCAGCAGTGATACTCACTAGACCCAATGTGGAAAATTAACTGAATAGCTTGTGGGTAGGGATGGGAGGGAAAAACCGGGAGACAGTGTGAAGGAAAGGGAGACATGGTTAACAAATAGGTGTACTCATTTCTCATTACTTGATTCATGAACTATAATCCCTCTGTATATCAAATCTACAATAACAATAAATTAAAAAGAAGAAACAAGCAGAACGAGGGCCAACTGGGCACCTATAACTCACAAATTCTAGCTATTCAGGAAGCTGAAATCCAAGGGTCATCATTCAAAGGCAGCCCTGACAGGAAAGTTTCCGAGATTCCAATTAATTACAGAAAAAAGTGTGAAGTAGCACTGTGACTCAAGTGGTAGAGAGCTAGCCTTGAGCAAAAGAAGACAGTGCCCAGATCCAGACTTCAAGCTCCAGGACCAGGAAAGGAAGAAAGGAAGACAGGATGAAAGAAAGAAGGAAGGAGGGAAAGAAAGAAAGAAAGAAAGAAAGAAAGAAAGAAAGAAAGAAAGAAAGAAAGAAAGAAAGAAAGAAAGAAAGAAAGAAAGAAAGAAAGAAAGAAGGGAGGGAGGGAGGGAGGGAGGGAGGGAGGGAGGGAGGAAGGAAGGAAGGAAGGAAGGAAGGAAGGAAGGAAGGAAGGAAGGAAGGAAAAGAAAGAGTGATAACCTATTTTAGAAATTTTAAATATAAGTTTGAGGAAGATGGCTTTCTGGCAAGAATATTTCTAAGGGATTAAATGTAAAAATATATGTCTTATCACTACCACTCCCCAGGAGAGGAGGAAAATTCAAACTGGACTTAGGAATGCCTTTTATATGAAGACTTTTTGGAAAAGCATTTATATGTGTATAGAAACACATGCACATGTATACTGATATAAATGTGTCTTAATCAGTTGGTAGTTACCATATTAGAGCACAGATTTCCCTTTGAATAAATGATGAAGGCAAATCTCTGAAACTGCAATCTCATTTCATGACTAAAATGCAATGTAAGCTTCCAAATATTTGTATTTCATATGAACAGGAAAGTCAACAAATTGTCTTCCATTTTATTTAAGTGAAATGCCTAAAAGTTTGTAAGTTTCAAACTTATTCACAGTATGAGATACTTTCTAAAGGCCTTTGGAAATAAGTCTACAAAATGTTTCTATTTGAAGGAAAAATATCTATAATCTAGTCAGGTGACATGTCTTTAGGACTAACAATTTATTCACAAACCAAAAAGTAGAACTATTTCTAGCTAATGACAAGAAAGATGTTTATATATTTTTAAATATTAAAAATATATGAATAGATGTGTCAGATTTCTAAACCAATGTGACATGTTAAATGCTCCTTGAAATACAATAAACTAGATAGCATACAATTATATAATCTGACCCATTCTGAGGTATTCCCACACTTTGAACCTATCATGATAATCAAGAAAATCATCACAACCAAATATTTCTTCTTTCTACTTGGCTACTTAAGTAATTATAATATGCATCCTTATTTTAAATCTCTTCTTCATGTGGGATTACACCATTCCGTATGGATTTTACAAGAATATGATTCCTACCCTCCCATCATTTTCACTACTACTGTCACACATTTCTTTCTGATAAGTATAATTAAAAGTTAACAAATTTGGTTGAAAATGCACATTATTGTTTTAGGAGTGTTTTTAATATAGATTAATAGAAATTGAGCACTTTATGATTTCCTGACATAGCCATCTAACTTCATACATCGTCTATTGAGACAGAAATATGCTGGCATACAATTGATGTTGCCTGCTTCTTTTTCCAGTTCTAACAGTGTTTGCTTCATGAAAATTCATATTTTTTGTTTCCTCACATTGGTTTCATATACTGGTGCTAATGGGTTTTTCATTGAATGCTAGCAGGATTTATTCTGCTGCTCTCCACAGGGTTTCTCTGTAAAAATGCCCTGTTCTGAGTTCTTCCCTGATTACTCAACTTCCTTTTGGGTCCTCGGTTCTCACTCTTTCCACTTGAACTCAAGCTGTCCCTGATGAGTTATCTCATATGTATATTAGAGGTGTAACTATGACAATTGAACAGCTTCATTCATTTCCTGTTTCTCAGTGTTCACAATGTAGGTTTTGTTGATGCTAAATGTTGTGTAACCCATAATTTTACATATTTTATGATGGTTTTAGAAAGGAGTATCAATTAACTCCCTGAAAACCCATCTTTTTTCTATATTGTAAATATCTAAATATATATGAATTTTTATTTTTTTCAATAAAATCAGTTATATGTGTTAGAATAGTTGGGTAAATGAAGAACCTATTCATTAATTCACTATATATTTATTTGATACTTAGTTTGTATTGTTCACTGTTATGGATGCTGGTAAAAATAGTAAAAAAAAAATCAAGCAGCAATCCCTAATTCATGAGATCTTACATTTAGGAAGAAAAGAAAGAATAGAAAATAAATATAAAACAAGGTAAAATAATAATATATTAAATATTGACATATGGTGAGAGGGACAAATGTAATGTTACATTTATCAAAAATTGTCAAATACAAGAGAGAAACAGCAGAAATTTCCAGACAATGCTAGAAATTCTACATATATATGTAGATATATGTGTGCATGTGTATAGACATATATATATATATTACACACTGTAAAATTTAGTGAAGATATCTTAGAGGGATATTAATATTTGACCAAATTCTCAAAGATTAACAGTTAATAAACCAGAAAGTGGTTTCCTGAAGAATATCTTGTATTCCTGAGTGAGGAATATATCTGAAATAATTCTCACAAAATAAATTAGTCTCACACAAAATGAATGTAAGGAAATTGAATCTCCGTAATGTTGTTAAAAGGGTAACTTGTAGAAGCTTATTTAAATCCTGAGCTTATTTAAATCCTTTGTGAATGAAATCAATGCCAAGACTCTTTGCCCTACTGGACATGTGAGGTTAGAGCAGAGGGCTTCTGGGGGTGATGAGGATTGTACCCTCATCACCTACAATCTGCCCATGAATTGATCTTGGTCTTCCCAGTCTCCAGAACTGAGAGAAACATTTCATGTTGTTTATATTATTATACTCAAATCTAAATTACAAAGCTGTCACTTTGAGAAGCTAGTGAATTTACTGATTATTTTCAGTAAATATGCATTGGATCCAAAATTTCAACTCCAGTCTTCTTCAAATATTAATGTTGGGTCTATCTAGAAACATCTGATAAATTACATAATGTACTTAAAAATCTATAGCAAAATAAATTTTTTCAAAAGAAATACTTCTACAACTAAGCTGCATATTCATGAACTAGAGTCCTGAAATACGAACACAATGATATATAGAAATGTGGGCATATTGTGGTTAATAAAATTTAAAATTAATTAACATATAACTAACCATAACCATATCAAAAATGTAAAAAGTGTACATATTAATAAGATATCATGCAGGGTGTCAGTATGTTTGTATACTCTAACCAAACATATCCCCTCAAATATTACTTCTTTTGACAAAAACAATTCCCACTACTGGGCTTTTAATTAAAACATTGTTTCTTTCTAAGAGTCATTTTGTCCATTTTTATAAAAAATCATATGAGTGTTTGCAAGAAATATTCTTCCTTAAAAGTATTAAAACCTTATTGTTGTTCCTTTTTTGCCTTCCTGATTTTGCATTATTTTCCTATTGCAGTTGTTTCTTATTTTTAAATAGGTACACTTTGGTGAATAGTTGTTTTTTGTATTTTATTTAGCTTCAGTAACCCATTAAAATTCATATGTGAGCCCATGATTTCTATAGATATATTATGCATAATATCTACTGAAATAGTCTAGCTTTCCTGTATTTCCTTGTATTGTTATTCTGAATTATAGATAAACCCAAGTAATTCCAATAGTTAAACAGAGAAATAAATTTTGCACTTACCATTAATATAAAAATATAATATTAATGTTACTTCTACCCCATAAATTTCTGTAAGCATTAATAAGGCTATTGAATTTGTAGCTTTATTTAGTTCTAGTAAGCCAAGGATCTTAACGTTATAATTTCAGGTATATATTCTCCATAAATATATAACAGGTTAGCAAATACTTAAACATAACCTACCTCATAGTCTAATTAGAGCATTAAGATACATAGGAAAACTTAGAGCAGGGTAATTATACAAGCCATTTAAGTGGGGACTTCCTAGACATAGGTAAGTGCATTAACTCTAAAGATTTATGCATTGACCCTTTGCTTTATTATATGTTTGCTTTTATAGGGTATACTCTATTTTGTTATCTGACATCTGAACCAAACTTCTATGATTAGCGTAATTTTTGGCAAGAAATACCAGGTACTCAATTCATGTTTCTATAATTAACTGAAAATTTGACAAGAGAAACACATTATATATGCTGTTATTCTCAATAAACATTTGAATTAAAGAGAAAATTAATACACTAATGAGCTTTCAGATTCGTAAACTTGAAAACATTTAAAAATATTGTGTAAGGATAATCTAAAGAGAGGATAATCCCAAAGATAGAAGGACAAAGAAAAATGTTTTGGAAGAAGTGTATATTAGATTCTACCTTATTTAACAAAACAAAAGAAAAGCAACAAAAATAGTCTAATTTCCTTATTGTAAAAAACAGATTCCATTGCCTTAGATAGTCCTTTCATAAGCATTGAGTATCTCATAGCTAGAATATTGAATTTATTTATTCATTCAATTTTCACTTATTTTTAAATTATTAACTTTAAGTAGTTAAAAATTCATATTAGAACAGGTCCTATGAAATCTATTTTACAGAAGAGTTTTACAAAGCCATTTGGATTCATCATGTTAGTTTGTGACTCCAGTGCATTTTGATCAATATCATCCTTTTACCATTCTATTCATCTCTCCAACTCCACTCATCCCTTCAGTTTACCTAGCTCCATTTTCACATAAATATAATGAATATAATGACTGTGTTTGCCACCCTTCCTCTCTCCCTCTGCCCCCCTCCTCTTAATCTCAAACATATAAATGAATACCAAGAAGTTAGACACTATTTTTATTAGTAGTCATTCTATTAACATGTTGATAAATACAAATACCCTTGAACCTTGAAATACATTGAGAAAATGGTTTTGTAAAGATAGATTTTTTATTAAATATATATTTTCTTGTAAAGATACTGTACAGAATGGCTACATCCTCCATCCCTTTCCACCCCACCTCCCCAACTCCCCCCTCCACCCCTCCCCAACTCTCCCCCTCCACCTCCGCACACCCCCCACCCTAAGTTATAATGTTTGTTTTCAACATAGTATCTTGTTTATATCTCATTGCTACAATGGGCCAACCTGTATCCTTATTTGAACATTTTGTTGTTTCCCTTTCCCTCCCCAAATTAGAAAAATGTATATACAAGATGCAGGGCACCAGAATCAAATAGAGTGAAAACGGGTTATATCATGGGGAAAAATCATGCAAAAGAAATTTTAAAAATCACTCAGTACATTATAAGTACATTAAAAACAACAGCAACGAAGAAAACTTCTTGTGTCCCTATCTTGGAGTTCATTTCACTTAACATCATCTTATATGGTCATATGTACTGTTTTTGACCTTTTCTGCTTGTTTCTTTGGGCCTGGATTACTTCACTTAATATAATTTTTTCCAAGTCTTTCCATTTCCTAACAAATGGGCAATGTCATTCTCTGAAGAAGTGAAAGACCTCTATGATGAAAACTTTAAAAACTTAAAAAAGGAAATTAAAGCAGAACTAAGGAAGTGGGAAAGTCTCCCATGCTCCTGGATTGGGAGGATTAACATCATGAAAATGGCAATACTGCCAAAGGCTATGTACAAATTAAGTGTGATACCCATCAATATCTGAACTTCATTCATCAATGAAACAGAAAAAGCAACCCAAAAATTCATATGAAACAATAAAACACCCCGAATAGCAAAAACAATCCTTAGCAGAAAGAACAGTGCTGGAGGAATATCAATACCAAATTTCAAACACTACTACAAAGCCATAGTTATCAAAAGAGCTTGGTATTGGCACAAGAACAGACCTGAGGACCAATGGAACAGGACTGAAGACCCAGAAATGAACTCACAAACCTAAAACACTTAATCTTCCATAAGGGAGCCAAAAAATAAATAAATAACTGGTGCTGGCAAAATTGGTTAAACACCTGTAGAAATGTATTGATAAATATTTGCATTAAAGTTTTGGTGCATAATTTAATAAACCATTAAAAAGTGGGCAGAGAGCAAGGCACCGGTGGCTCACGTCTGTAATCCTAGCTACTCAGGAGGCTGAGATCTGAGGATCCCGGCTCAAACCAACCAGGGCAGGAAAATCCATGAGACTCTTATCTCTAATAAACTACCAGAAAACCGGCGTGGCGCTGTGTCTCAAGTGGTAGAGCGCTAACCTTGAGCTGAAGAGCTGAGGGAAAAAGTAAGGATTGGGATTGTGGGGGAGGAGGGAGGCTGGGAATGTATGTGAAGGGTAAACACAGGAGGAGGCTGCAATGCTTGGTAAGAAATGTACACATTATCCTGCCCATGCAATTGTAACTCCTCTGTACAGTATGTTCACAAATAAAATTAAATTAAATTAAAAAAAAAGTGTGCAGAATAGTAAACTGGATTTGGATTTAGGAAATATTTAACTGTTATGACAATAATACGCAAAGGATATAAGAACTGTTTTGATTAAGTATTTTAATTGAGTGAAAGAATTGTTATTATTAATAAGCTCATAATATTCATAAATAAATAGTAAAAAGACAAAAATACTGTACTGGACTATACTGCGGGATTGTAATACTATTAATAATATTAAGCATCCTTTAGGAATTCACATATGTTCTTGGAACTTTAATGAACTAATGTTTTTGCTCTGTTAGTTGGTGTCTCTCTTGCCAGCTTGAAGGATGATTGCATTTAATTCCTTTAATTTTGGAGGGTTTTGTTCACTGATTATATGAAAAGTTATTATGCTCATTGTCCAAGCACATCATCTCTTTATAGATAGACTGTATGAGGTGTTATATGATTAGAATTCTGTTAATTTTAGGAACTGAGTATTTTAATTAAATAAAGTTATATTAAATATGTTTCTGTATACTCCTTATTCAAACACCTTATTCCCTCCCTTTCCCCAAAGCTACACATGTGCTATTTGAAGGGTTAAAACTCTTATGGTAGTGATAATATACAACTGGAATTTATTCAAATTGCATTAGTTAATATTTCTGTATTTTAAATTCAATGTATAATTATTTTTCCCTGCTCTCAAGATCAAGATGAATAGATATATTATGGTCAAATTCTTATGTCTGCAATAACTTTGTTTTTAGTTTATCACTTTATTGCAATTACTACTTCTTTCTCTCTTTTTTCCATTTTGTTTATTTTGTAGATTTCCTAATTACTTATTTTATATGAGATAATGTAAATTTTAAATACCAAACATGTTGTTATCAAATGAGATTATTTTGTACAACAAATTATTACAAATTTTAGACATTTAAATAAACTCAACAATATTTCACTTGTTCAGGTTGTACTTCCCTAATGCAGTATTTGACAAAAGAAGAAGTAACATACTCCTTCTTTCCACATCTAAAAATGTGTTTCGCAGAAATTTATTTTGGGATAAATGGTTACACTTTGTCAGACAGAGAACCTAGAAAGTGGCAATGTTTTCTTTCTGTTTCTCAGCTATTCTTTTGTCAGTCACATTTTTACAGTGTTCTTAAATATTTAACAATCTATGTAAATAAAATTAGTATTTTTAATTTGAGTAACCTTTTTAAAATATTTTAGGGAAATCTGTAATTTGTACAATGAAATATTTGGCTTGCATAAATTTTGAAGTCAAATCAATAAAATTGTTAACTATTTTAAATTGTGATTGTTCTACATACTAATGAAAATAATTATATTTAGACTCATTTATTTGTAGGATATTTACAGAGGGAAAACTACAGTCAGCTGTGTCAACCTTGAAATTATACAAAAGAGCAAAAGGGACTTGTAAAACATAGTAGTTAATTAGAGAGAGAACTAGAATTAGAAACTAGCTCACTGAATAATATTCTCTTTTGATGTATTTAAAAATAATAACTAGGTCATCTGTAATTAAAGTCCTTGGGGAAACAATCAAAGAGGCATTCAGAGAAGATAAATAAAAGCTTCAATAAGATGTGAAGTCTGAATGACTAACTGAACTTGAGGAAATCTCATGTAAATGTTTTATAATTATTATATCCCTTAAGAAATGAAAAATTTTACCTTGTGAGCTGCCATGAAATATTGTGCGTAATTAGGAATTGATATTAAAACATGTTTTAATCGAAAGTTAGGAATATAAATGACACTTTTGAAGGTTACATGACATATTCTTATGGCAGTAGGATGTGTTTAAGGTACATGTTATTACATTTATGTTTACTATTTGTAATCCAATCTTAGGACCACTTCAGTTACTATATTTACAAATTAAGTTCTTTATACTGCCTCATCTTCTTTTATAAACTAGGATCATTTAGTCACAATAGAAAAACTAAGAATTACAAGGAAGCTAGGTTTTTTCATCTGGGCAACTCTGAGGTCCCTATAACATTGTGAATTTTTTCTTAGATCAATACATAATTGGTCTAAAAATCTTTTCCAATAAGATGTTAAGAGAAATAAAATATTTCCTAAGTTTCCAAAACGATTAAACATTGAGACAAGAATAGCATATGCTGAGCTAAAAATAAGGGCTATTAATAAAGGCCTTTATGTAGTATTGCTGTCATCAAATCCATCTGTCCCTGTGAGGAATCAGCATGTCCCTGGTATTGCCAAGAGACACGTTCTGTGCTGCAAAGACTATGTGACCTCTCCACCCGTGAACGCAGTCATCTCTCTCTATACTGCCAGTTCGATGACAGTGGCCTAACAGAAAGGACACTGTTTTTTAATCTAATGACATTCATTGCAGTCCAATTTTACCCAAGAGTCTTCTGAGCTCCACTATATCATTTATCCAGATAATGCTCCTGTTGCCTTATCGACAAAATCAATCCAGCTAATTTACTTCCAGTGTAACTGTGTTGTTTGTTCAATTAATCTAAGGTAATTTATTTGAAAGAATTATACAATAATATACAAGCTTTACCTATATTGACAAATGGACCCTTTGAGAGAACACAAATACCTACAAGACTGCATCAGCTATGCACACCTGCCATTGAGAGAAACCTCTTTATACTCACTCATACTTACATATGGAAAATCTAAATTAATTCAGAACTAAGAAGAGGCCTGCTCTGTGTCCAGATATTGTTTCATATTAAACAAAAATTTTTTATATCCAATGTGAAGAAATGACTTTAGTCCACACAGAAAATACTTAAAGTTATTTTAAATTTTGTTTCATGGGGAAGCACATATTCTTTATCAGTTAAAAATATCTATGGTACAAAAATACATCAAATGATCTAAAGTGAGAACCAGATACAAACAATGATAATTAAAATAAAATGACTCACATGCTATATTAAGGAATATATTGGGCAATAGGGTAGAGAACAAGGACAATATACTGCCTAGGACAATATTTTGCTCTATTGGAATGGCTTCCCTTACCTTCTTAATGTGATTTCTTATTGCTAACAGAGTATGAAGTGCACTTTCATTCTATTACATATGCCTGTGTGTGTATATACACATATATGTTTGTTTATATAAATACATATGCATGTTTGTATGTATGTGTATAAAACACTTTTGCCACTCAATAAAACACTATTACAATTGAATGAAATATTCATGCATTTGATGTGCAAAAGAGTCCAGGTGTCTATCTGTAATTACAATTGGAAAAGTTCATAGCAGTGTGTACTGTATTTATCTATGTGAAATATATGTTCATAGAATTGTTGATTACATTTGGCCAAGTTAAACATGATATATTGTACACTCATAGTGTTTGTTTCACTAAGGACTTGGGGTGATTGGTAAATTGCTTATATTTGAGTTTGGCAGGATAGATATTAAAAATATTCTAAATCTTATCTACATTAATTTACCGTTTGTTATATCCTGGTAATACTTTGAGGGAAAAAGTAATTTAAAAAGGAGGAAGGCAGAGAAAAAGAAACTGTCTTTCTTGGGAGAGGAACTGAGATTAAAAATTCTGTGGCTGGATGAACTTGATACAAGAACCAATATTATGATTTGCATATAACATCTCCCTTTATAGATACCTACCCCCTACAGTATTGAAAGCAGATTAGATTTCCAGCCCCTTCAACTATCTCTGCTTTTGTCCATCATGAAATGCAGAAGCTCCTCTGCATCATATTCTTACTTCCACGCTGTTTGGCACAAGTGCATGAACTCATGCGACCATGGATAGAACCCTCTGAATCCATGAGCCATAATAAATCATTCTTCCTTTCACTTCCTTTGGTTATACCAATGGGAAAGCTAAAAAACACAAAAAAGAAAGATGGTTAATGAAGATTTATGCAGTATTTCATTATATTTAATCTCATGTCATTGTTGAGCTGATAACATGATGGAGTTTGCGGATGATTTCAAAGTCTTGCCACATTTGGTCACTGAAAGGTGATGACAGGAGCAGTCATCTCTAATACTGTAGAAAAGGATTGTGAAAATCCATCATCTTTACTCTGGAGATAACTGAGGAAAGGCGGTTCTAGATGATGGGTCTGTGTTGTAATAGAGAATATCCAATAAATGAACCAGTGCATATAATTTTCCCAGAATTATTCACTGTGTTTAACCATTTCAGCAAAATTGTTTACTTCTTTCATCTTTTGTTCTTTTTTGGTTTGATGAGTCTCACTATAGTTTCCTGGTTGATGTCAAAACTGTGTTACTTCTATGTTTATTTCTGTAGTGCATATATCCTACCATGCTTGGCTGACATTTACAATACACAAATATGATTTCCCCCCATTTCTAAACAGTAGCACTTCCTATGGCTATGTTATATTAGAAAGTCCATCAATAGACAAGAATAGCAACATAGAAGATATGACAGAAAAAAGAATAAAAATAATTAATAAAATAATGAGTGAACTTTTTAACTTGCTTCAATTGTTTAACATATATATATATATATATATGTTCCTGCCTTCCCTACCAGACCACCAAATATTTCTAGAAGGTAGTCTCCCTACAAATGTTTGTAGATGCAGTTTATGTGTATTTCTTCACAGATTGGATCAATGTTTAGGAGTGGGTTGTTCTTATTTAATATAAATGGTTCAGGATATGTTTTTCAATAGCTTCATGGAAAGTGTCACTCTCAAAATCAGTGAATTCTGAATAACTTATTTAAGTTAAACAGATGTATCATACATCCAACCCAAAATTCATTGCATATCACATCGATAGAAATTGAAAACCAAAGTCAATGGGCCAAATATAAATGTTATAAATTTGGTTCAGCTTTAACCTTTTATAACTCTTTTCACAGGTATATTTAACTTATGTAAGTCCAGAATATGCAGTCTTCATGAAATATTTCCATTATTTTGTTGCTGTTGTTGAATACAAATGCAAGAAAAAGAATGGTAGTTGTATTAGTACATTAAGTCAACCCCCAGATGAACTGGAAATGTAGAACTTTGATCAAAATTTTACTTTTTATCTTTTTTGAAAGTGGTTTCCTAAAGACTAAACTGAAATACCATATACATGATAGGCATGCATTCTACCAATAAGCTACAGCCCAAACCCTTTGCTTTCTCTCTCATCTTTGTCTCTCTCTTACTTATATAGTGTGTAAGGCTACTAAAAACCTTTGATCTAGAAACTGTTTTATTCATATCTATGTTCAGTAGAAATAGGGTCCAGCTAAGATTTACAGCTACAGGACTCAAGGGCCACAACTCCTACCTCAAAAGCCCAATGTGTTCTTTTCCCCACCAAAATATTTTATTTCTTGGTCATAGCAGGTAATTATTCTTGCTACTTTTGTCTCTGAATGTATATTCTTCAATTTCTCTGTTCTATCTCCCTATAACTAAGTCTTACTCTGCCCAGCCCCCCGCCAAGCATACACGCTTTCCTCCCACAGTGGTACTCCTGTTAGCTAAATCCATTGATATAAAATTTAAGTGAAACCTTTCATAAAGGTTTCAAGCAAGAGTTGTTTACATTCCTGAGCCTATACCGTCTTCTTAGCATTTAAGCATTATATTGTCATCATTAGTATACATAATTTTCTCATCCATTAGACTTAGACTTAATAAGAATAGGTAGTGCTAGATTATTAAATGACTATAGAATCTTTTAGTACAGAATCCATAGCTTCTAGAATCCAGTAATTCAATGTATCATGGATGCCTGTATAAATAAATAAATGTCAAAGTAGTAGAATGAATAGATACTTGAAACTAAATCAAATTATATGTAATATATATATATATATATGAGAAAAAACATTAAGACTAAGATTCACCTAGCAGGTATAATTGAATTTACAAATTCTTGTTTTTCAGTGGGATTACCATGTGTAGATGAGAGCTATTTAAGTGCAATCTTTAGTTGAACTTGAAAGCACATCACAAGGTCAAGGCCATCTGGAGTAAATTTAGCAGGAAGAGAACCTCTCTTGAAAACAAAATAAACAAAAAATTCTGGAATTATAGATTAAGTGGCAAAGCATAAGTTTACAAAATTTAAAAAATGCCTATCTTTCTACAGTGTACATATTTAACTGATATAGAAATCTTGGATTTTCTAATGCACTTTGCAAACCCTGAATCAGTGCATTTTCTCATTCTCAGTACATACTTACATGTCGTAGCTTATAGCCATACTAAAAAACAGGCTCTAATGTTGTAATTTAAATCCAGAGATGGGCCCCTTTTTGTCCGCATAAAACTTACTTCAAAGTTCAAATGAGTTAATGTCACTCATTGAACGCTGCCATCATTTATGTGCTGAAGATTTTCTTTTCAATATATCAGAATGGGTCTATAATTGAACCTAGATTTTTTTCCTAATGGAGGGCAAAACAAAATTATTTGACAATATTGTTATGTGATGGTATAATGTGAACCCAGATGTGACTAGAGGAAAGGCAAGAGGGTGTGGAAAGAGAGAGGGAAAAGGAGCAGCAAGCAGTAAAGGGGAAGGTCCTGAGGCTGAACCTTCCCACACTGCATCCAGGAGGAAGGAATCTTCCAGGACTTCCAACCAAGATTCCTGACCTTTAGAACTGAAAGACAATATATTCCTGTTATTTATGACCTGTGGTACTTTGTCAGATCAACAAATATAATAGAAAAATGAATTCAAAATATATCTTATATAATAAATCCCAATTTTTGTACCTTACCTAAATTTTAGTAATGATTTTCCTATTTCATTGATATCTCTCAGACCATATTGTTTTAGCTCATATATTAAATGTCACTGAGAATAGTTTGCTCTTTTTTATTTTCCAGGTTTTTTTCCTCTTGCATGTTTTCAATGTGCTATAAGGTTTGATTTGTTGAAATAGTTTCAGATTTAGAAATATGAATGGAATAAACCCAACAGAACAATGCTTGCACTAGACTTTGTAAAAGACTTGTAAGGAGCAAGGCAATTGAAGAAACCAAGTAGCAGTCAGATGTTTGAAGTCCTCTGGAACATAGTCCGATGACATGTGAAAAACCAATTATTTTGTTCACTTTATAGACTTGTTATAGACTTAGGAAGTGGTATATTTGGCTTTTAAATATAATCAATGATTAATTTATTTGCAACGAAGAGTATCTCAAAATTATGACACTAAGAACCTCATTAAAAGTCACTTGCTGTTTAGTTAATATTGAGCTTAATTGATAATGTAATCATAGGTAGGTTATATAAAGAAATTTACTGCAATTGGCCAATGTTCAAACTAACGACAGGTAACTTTACATTTAATAAAGGTACAAAATATGATAATAAACAACTTGCCTATCCAGTAACATAATGTAGCAAGGGAATAGGCATAGGTAAAGAAAATATTTTGGTAACATCATAAAAAATGTAATAAAAAGGTTGTGTAAATTATTCTCAGAGATGAGGATACTTTTCTTAAATCTCTTAAATTATTAATAGTTAATGCCATTTGTCTCATTATGTTTTTCTAAGATAGGGTCTTATTTTTTAAAATAAAAAGTCTTCGTAGTTAGGTCAGTTGGTCATTTACATTTTTTACTTTAGTGAATATTTTATTACAGAATACAAATTACAAAATAAAGGATAATGCAGATAATACTTGTATATAATTGATTTTTCATGTCTCCCCAATACAGGGAATAGAGAAACACCAATTATTATGCTTGGATAAAGTTGATCAATATCATTAACTTGGTATTCCTTCTAATGAAAAGAATGAGGCAATGGTTGTTTTAAAAGTTACTTGGAATTTGTAGTTACTCCCATGTTGCTAGGCTATTCCAAAAAAATATCACATACTTATTGGATTAAAATAATTTCCTAATAATCCAATAAGCTGCAGGTTAAATTCAAGTTGCTTCTGTCTTTGACTCACATATGGCCAGCTCCTCTCCTTGTCCTCAGTGCATATGCATCCCTGATGTCTGTCCATGTGTCCCATTTCCTCTTCTGATAGGACACTCAACACATTGGATTAAGGACACCCCCATGTTCTCATTTTCACTTGTGAAGTTTTGAAGATGCAACCCACAAATACAGACACACTCTGATGTATGTACATTAGAGCTTCTTCATACAAATTTAAGCAAGAAGATGTTATATCTGAGCCCATAACCAACATCAAAGAGACTGATCAAAAGACTGATTGATCTATTACTTCAGATAGCATTTTGCTTGCATATTTAAGGCCAAATGCTCACTAGCAAATTCATTATTAGACAGTTGTAGTCTTTGGAAATAAAATTACATTCCATTCCCTGAAATTTCTTTCTCGTTAATAAAATGAGAAAAATCTTTATTTTTTTTCAATTTCCTTGAGAAAATTACAGAGACTCTAAATAGCCTTTGTATACATTTCTTTTAATTTCGTATAAGAAAGAAACCTGCTGAGTTATTAGGGCTATGAGCTTAAACCAAGCTTCAGAGTTTATTTGATTTTAGAAGAAGTCTGTGTTATTCACTAGTTGTGTAATCTTATTTAATTTATTTATTTAATCACAATTTTCACTTGAGAGGTAAGTTATTTAATCACAATCTTCACTTGAGAAGGAAAAGTTACCAGAGCAGGTCTGTTTTGGTTCATTCCTGCTCATTGATTCAGCCATCATAGTGGCTTCTCTTAGACACTGTAGACCCCCAAAGCACTGCAATGTTCTAGTTATGATGCCTTTCTAGATAATAGAAACAGTGGACCAAGATAAACCATCTTGCCATGTTTAAAGTAAAATCTAAAGACACACGAAATGCACCTGTGCTTGGCTAAGGTATTACACCATGGCTGATTTCTGACTCTAAGTCTGAAGTGGATTCTTGGAGACAAGGATATCCCAATTATTTTTTTTCTGCAATTTGAAAAACACCCCATAGCTCTCACAGAGGAAATGAGAGAGCTTTTATGGCTCTTTCTGTGCACAGGTAAATATATTCTACTTTGATTTTGTATACTCTATTCTTTCCTGTAGAAAGCCATAACCAGTAATGTAGTAAAAATGGGAAATCTTTGAGCTATTGACTACTGAAATATAATTCTAATACTGATGAATTATCAGACTTATTTTGAGAATTAAGAGATAAATATTAAGTTGGTTTTAATTTTATTAATTTTAACATTTATTAAAATTGTCTGAAAAATAAAATGCATATATACATAATTACTTGGAAAAATGAAATTTCCTGAAAGGAATTTAAGTTCTTATTCAGAAAGTACCCTCTTGCCTAAGGTTTTGTACTGAAAAACTTAATGAAACTGAAAAAAATAATGTCTAAATGATTGTCCTAAAATATTATCAATAGATCAATTGATCAATCGATGGATAGATAGATAGATTTAATATATGAAAAGCAGTCTGTTTATTGTGTTAGACATAAAAGACTTGGATTTGAAATGTATTTACAATTGTTCAATTAATATCAGATAATTTTAATAGGCATTTGCTGTTAAAAACATAAAAGTTTTATTTCTACGTGTTGCTTATCCATGGATAGAAATATACCTTGAGTTTCACCTTATAACATTTAGACAATAACAGTACATTGGTAATCATTTCACCAAAGAAGAGCAAAAGATAATATTCTACTCTAATGAAGAGAGCGGGTTGATCTTCAACTGTAACTAAAAATGCACATGTCAAAGTGCTGACAAGAGCTGGCTCAATGAAATGAAAATGCCATCTGTGCTAAGAAGACATATACCTGTTTCTATTATTTTCTTCTCAATGGTCCCTTGTTTACATTGTAAGTGAAATTTATATTGATATAAAGTGTGAGTTTACTGCTACCAAAGTACATAATGTGGGAGATAGACACACAGAAAAGCCTAAGATTGATTGTCCCTGTAAAAACAGAAACACAGCATGCACCAGTGAGTATGTGGAGGAGCACAGAAGAGCCAGAGGCCTATTTACATTCACCACAGGTTCAATCTTGTGTCATATCTTCCAGACGATCAGATTCAAACATATCCTGCAAAGTAGAAAAATCAATGTTAAACTGACAATACTATTTGATAACAATAGTTCAAAATGAACATTTGATTCTTATGTTCCTTCTAAGATATGACTCATTATCGTAATTGATGTGATAGAGCTTTGTAATACAGTAAAAATAAATAGTATGGATGCACTGGTTGATAGTGTATTTTCCACTTTTCATACTTCACTGCAGGAGGTGAGGAGTACTAATAGTGCCTGGGCTTTTACTAGCTAATTAGTTCTGCACAAGGATCACAGTAGCTCAATAGCTAGGTGCATATGACCATATAAAATGAAAATTATCAAACTGAACTCCAAGAAATGGAAGCAAGAGGTTTTTATAATGTACTCTTTGCAGTTATTTCTTCTTTCTTTCCTTTATGCCCTTTGATTTATACCCCATTGTCACTGTTTTTTGATTTCCGTACCTCTTGTCTTTTGTGCAAGTTTATCTTACCTGAAGAATGGAGGAGGAATCACAGAAATGGTGGGACATAGGGTTTACCAGTGCAACAGTGATACTCACGAGACACCATGTTGGAAATGAGGGGAAGCTGGAGAAATGAGGGAGGGGTAACAGTGTTCAAAATGAAATATACTCATTACCTTACTTATGTAACTGTAACACTCTGTACATCACCTTTACAATTAAAAAAAACTGGTTCTGCACATTGGTCTTGCTTCTCTTCATGATGATAATACTGATATAATGATAAAAATGAGAAGCAGACACTAAGGAAAAACATGGGAGACATGTATATATGTATACATATGTATAGGTTGAATATATTTAACTTATGAGTCTAACTTTTAGCCCAATCATCAGGAAAATTAGGCAGATTATTGCTTTCAAACTTTGTAGGATTTTCTTCATTTCAGATTCTCCTGAATATCCCCTCTTCCATACTGTTCCCTTGGTCCTGGAGGCCTAGATGCTTCTGTGTTGTCCTTGAACCTCATTTATCATCTCTTTAGTATCTTAGTACCCTGTTTGCATTTTTAAATTCTCTCCACCAAAATCCTACCGCGCTTTCTACTTTCTGCAACGCATCTTATCTGTTATATTCACACCTTTAACAGACTGAAATTATTTCTTCCTGCTTCAATTGCAATACAAGTCCATTCAACAAATATTTATTCAGAGCAGAATCTGTCAGGTTCTATTACAAAGGTAAAAGAAAACAGAGGCCTCTGATTAGACAAGCTGAACACAACCTCTCCTAAATATCCCACAGTGGCCATCTGCTGCCTCTCTGCTTTTCCTGTTGAGCTGTCAACACCTACATAACTCTTTATGCATTTTTGTTTGTTGTTGTTTTGGATTTGTTTTATTTTTATGTTTTTTAAAACATATGTCTGTACAGCAGAATGACCTTGAATATCCAATTCTTCCTCAGGCTCCCAAGAGCTAAGATTACCATCAGACCCCACTGTGGCTGGCTTTCTTTATGTATTTCCAAGAGCTTGAAATATAGCAGCTGCTTTCCTCCACCCAATGTCAGTATCTTAATACTGTTTCCTCTAATCCCAAAATGCCAATTCATGCCTTTTTTGATAGCAATAGGTACCTGTTTGTACCTTAACTTATTTAGGAAACATATTAAAGTTATTTTAGCTAATTGGTTTACTGTGACAGATTTTATTCAGTGAGTTTATAATGATGGTCAAAAATCTTTTCTTTTTTTTTTTTTGTCGGTCACAGGGCTTGAACTCTGGGCCTACACACTGTCCCTCAGCTCTTCAGCTCAAGGCCTTCTCTCTACCACTTCTGGTTTTCTGAGTGGTTTATTGGAGATAAGAGTCTCACAGACTTCCTGCCTCAGATGTCAGCCTCCTGAGTAGTTAGGAATACAGGCGTGCGCAACCGAGGTAGTCAAAGAATTCTTATTTTACCAAGTGCTCAAACTTGAGAGATGACATTTAATGTAGTCTCTTTTGTAGTTCTTTACAAGCATAGGCTTTACCTCTATACAAGTTAAATGTGTACAGCATATGTTGAAAAATAGATTACTTTGGATTTAAATGAGAGAGATGTTTCTAGTTTCAATGGTAGCTGGAGAAATTTTGGATGATGTTGTCTTTCCTGGTCACTGGAGTGTGCCAGACACTTATATGAGGCCATGTTATCCTATTAGTGCTTCCAGGAAGCCAGTTGGCAGTAGAAGATGTGTTGAATTATAGGTTACAGTCGTGTGAAATATCTATAGGAAATAGTTGAGCATTATCTGAATGTTCTTCCTCTAATGATAATGGGAAAATATTGTAAAAATATACTTACTGGGAAATATTTCATGTTATGAAACCTTTATAAAGTAATTATCCATAAAAGGAGAAAACTATATTAGACATAAATTTTAATGTTAAACTTAAATATCTAAGAAGTTTGAGGGTGGATTGTAAGTTGTGTTTAATATTTGCTATTCTATCATGTGCATTCAATAGAAAAGGCATCACTTTTTATATCTGAAGTTATTTTCAGGAGATAACTTCATATATACTGCTGTTGAACTTTTGATTAGTTATAACTCTGTGGGGACATTATAATTCACTTACGTCAAATGACTTTTCTAAATCAATTTTACTTTTTTAAGTTCAAGGGTTGCTTGTATATACAGAACGACTGTAAATGTTTTGGCTTTTTTAGCTGAGAATGTCATGTACACCTCACTGGCATTAAATGTGAAAAGGAAATGGCTTCTTTAAATACCTGTTCATTCCTCCTGTAGGATAAGGAATGGAAAACTCCTTCACGGTGCAAATAGCAAAATAAAAAGGGAGTAAGAAAATTAAACAATAAACTGGATTAGTATGACAAGTTAAATCCACCACACAGAGAAGGCTCTTTTGTTTCTTGACTTTCTGGATCATCACCCTGCCTTCATATTACTGCTTAATCCTCTCTGTGCCCTCTTCATTTCAATATTTACCAGTTTCAAATTTTACTGCCTTTCCTATGTGCTTTTATGATCTGATCCTAAATATTCGTCTATGGTCAATAAAATGAACAAGCTAGAAAAGAAACACAGAAGAAAACAACCACTACAGTGAACAACAAAACCTTGTGACGTCAGTGCTATAGAATCATCGCTGGCCAAATACAGGTGCTAAATAAATAATTGGTTAATGAATAAAAGAGAGACAAAATGTCAGGAAAATTAGACTTCAAGAGAATATGCAATAAAGATGAAGTACCTTGGGAAACACTGTAATAGAATCATGGGCTTTGGAGTTGAAGGGGATTGTAAATCAATGGATGAAAAATTTGATTCACACAAAATTGATGAACATGCAACACATTAGGATTACAATCATTATAAACAATGGTTTTCATGATGCAAGAACTACGAGCCAATTTCTATATTACAAAACCTGACATATTGCTCATATAAGAGATAATTTGCTCCTGATTTCAACCATTTTCACAAAGAAAGAGTGAAATAGCTCATTCTGATTCAATCTATTGAGAGTGCTAATGCTGAAGCTGAGGAAAATCATCTCCCGACACAACTTTAAAAGTTTTGATAATGCTATCACAGATACTAAGTCTCAGCTCTTATCTCTCATAGTCTAATTAGCAAGCCATTATTACTATTACTATTACTATTAATTGTGATGAATTATTTTTATTCTTTCGTTGTTAAAACTGCTAGCAGTGTAAGTTCTTTTGAGGGAGGCAATTCATTTAAGTGAACCATACACAGCCTTGCTCTCTACAATCTCACACCATAAATTCTGATTCCCTTAGTCTTCCTTTATGTCTTTGGAACTTGCAGCAATATAAAATCACATCCAGTGTATCTCTGGCAAGAATTAATTGAGTTGTCAATTTTTCTTGATCATAGAAGGTATGACATTCACTTACATTTAATGATCTGAAGTGCTTTGAGGGTATTACTATGTCCATGAATTTTTTCCATGTAATGATTAATATCTCCTTCCAAACTCTCATTTCCTTATTTTTTCTTTCTCCCTTAAAGAATAGTTATTTCTGTGTATATGTATATATTTTTAATATGTAAATGTGTTGAGTGTTGAGTGATGGGATATAAGAGTATTTTGGGATATGATCTGGGGAAATTTATATTTTCCAGAACCAAAGTTGGTATAAACTGTCAATTTTCTGACCATATAAGGGAATATGATATCATAAAGTCAGTTCTTCCTAGATAGGTATATAGATTCTATGGAATCCTGAAGAATAATGGGAAATTATTGTTTAGAAATTGACAAATTTATTATAGATATGAAATTACCAGAATAATTTATGCAATATTGAAGGAAAAAAATTGGAGTGCTGATATTACCTAACTTCAATATTTACTATAAAGCTACATTAATGAAGAGAAGTATAGAACTGGAAAAATATACAAATCAGCGAACAAAAGAGAGAGCCCAGAAATAGGCTTTTAAATATGATCAATTCATCTGTGACAAAAGAGTAAAGGAAATAAAATAAATCAAAGAGAGTTTTAAACCAACAAATGATGCTGGGAAATTTAGACGTCTGCATGTAAAAATGGATCATAAGCCTAAATTCAAAAATGTAAAGCTCCTATAAAATAACATAGGTGTAACACTAAATGACCTTCAATTGGAACTGACATTTTGATCCAACACTAAGTATATATCCAGAATAACAGGGAATTGATACATTAAAATTTAAAATTCCCTACTGCAAAAGGCTTTAAGGAAAAGTTTCACACAACATGATTTTAACTGTATGATAATCTGAAAAAATTATAGTTACAGTAAAATGATCAATACTTGCAAGCAATTAGGAGAGAAAGGATTAAATAAGCAGGTTTGGACATTTGTTCAACTCCATAGATTCCATAACATAGGTGAAATAATATGTTAAAGTAGTTTCAGCAATTATAACAAATTCTCATTGTGGTAGAAAGTGTTAAGGATATGGGGACACATATGGAAAGCTAATAAAAATGAAAATCTTCAGTATATCATCTTGTAAATTCTTCCATGACCCTAAATTTGCTGTAAAAATAAGGTCTGATTTTCTTTGTCATTTGTGCAATTTGAAGTCAGGGTCAGAGCACTGTTTTTGAGCTTTTGTGCTCAAAGCTAGCACTATACGAAATGAACCTCAGCTTCAACTTCTGGATTTTAGAAGGTTAATTGAAGATAAAAATCTCAAGGACTTTCCTGTTTGGGCTGGCTTTGAACCACAATACTATAACATCAGCCTCCTGAGTAGTTTAGGATAGTAAGCATGAGCCACAAGCAAAATCCATTTCATTTAAGACATCAAGGTTAGTGGTTTTGTTATTTATAGCTGAGAATATTCCTGATGATTTATTTATAATTGCAGAAAATTATTGTTCTTAATTTCTTCTTCCTCATGGTTTCATGCAGACTTATATCAACAAGAAAAAAATCACTAATTTTTGGTTAGAAAGAGCAGTTTCTTAATAATTTTAAGATGTCTTCAAATCCAAAGGAGAGATTCAAGTTTGACATTTTAAACTTATTAGAAATTATTTCTGTCAGAAATGTGTCAGTTGTGGGCACTATTTTGTAAATAAATTACATGTACTCCAATTTTATGTATTTAATGGGGACAAGAAATTTTTTTCACTCTGAGAAAAACACTTATTGAAAAATGACAGGAGGTGTGAATGCCGTGTGGCTGGCAATATATTTTCTCTTCCTCTGTAAGCCAAGATGTGTGGAAGTAGAGCCAATTTTTCTTCCGTGCTGAGAAATAGAGACTGGATAGCTAGCGAGAGCTGAGTGCATTCGAACAGAATAAAAATGCTATGCCTTCAAAAGACTCCCAAATAAAACCTTAGCAGAGAGAGTGTGCAATGGCCCCAGCAATTTTCAATACTTATGGATTTATACAGAAGCAGGTGTTAAGATTTGTTTTCCATGGAAAAGTATTTTTAAAAGGCAAGGAGAAGATCAGAACTAAAGAATGAAAATTGAAATCTTCAGAAAAGTATGCTTTACTTTGCTACTTGCACAATCAATTTAAAGCAGAAGTATCTTTAGCAGTTTTAAAATACACTCATAATAATAAAGGATGACCCATTTTAACAATGAGATATACAAGACACTATGTTGAAAATGAACTTTACAACTTGGAGAGAGGAATTGGATAAGGAAAATCAAAGGAGGTGGTAATAATGCTTGATAGGAAATTGACTCATTACCTTGTTCATATAACTGTAACCCATCTGTATAGTATCTTTACAATAAAACATATTTATTAAAAATACATGAAAGCTTGAAAGGGGTAGGAGCTTGTCTCAAGTTACAGAGCTAGCAAGCACAAAAATAATAATAATTGCATATAGAATATACATTTAGTGATGTGGGATCTGGAAATTGTTTACACAACTTTATTTTTTTTATTTTATTTTTTTTTTTTTTGTCGGTCGTGGGGCTTGAACTCTGGACCTGGGAGCTGTCCCTTAGCTCTTCAGCTCAAGGCGAGCACTCTACCACTTGAGCTATAGCGCCACTTCCAGTTTTCTGGTGGTTTATTGCAGATAGGAGTCTCAAGGTCTCTCCTGCCTGGGCTGGCTTTGAACCGCGATCCTCAGATCTCAGTCTCCTGAGTAGCTAGGATTACAGGCGTGAGCCACCAATGCCCAGCTTGTTTACACAACTTTAAAAAGTAGTTTTTGTAGTCTTTATATATTTTGTATATAAAATGCAAAACTAAGAAACTCTTATCTAATGTGGGTATAACTATTTATTTTCAAAATTAAACACAGCTTTTACATTTTACAACCATTCCTCTTTGGATAATATTAACAATTTCATATTAAGCTTTTCCAGTTATTCTTGCCAATGTACATTCAGAATTTTAATTGTTACTTTTCTGTTCATAGAGACCAATTTATTCATTCTTTAATTAAAATATTTTTCTGTTCATAGAGACCAATTTATTCATTCTTTAATTAAAATACATCATTAATACATTAGATGTAACTAAAATAAACACTATGGCCTAGAATAGGTAAATTCTAAGAAGCAATTGAACCAATGGGACACATGGTACTTAGGCACAATAGAAGTGTGTTCACATAAATTCCAAACTGGAATATGTTAAGAGTGAAAAGGGTCACTAACTAGCTGGAAACTGGAAGGTAGGCATGAACTGTGGGAGTTCAGGCAAACCTGCAGCTCTGTTCACTGGATAAACTGAATATTCAGCTATTGAATACACTTTAATAAACAGAATTATTAGGGTCTGTTATAGAGATTAAGGATTGTTTATTATTATATAAGAAGGTTATTATTGTTAAGGAGCTTGTTTACTTTTACATTTGTAAAAAATTATAGAATCAAAATACACATTGACTCACAAAGGGAATTTAGGTTGGAAGATACTTGTTCGATCACTCTTTTCCTTTAGTGAAAGTAAACTAAGGTTCAATAAAAGATAACATAAAACTTATACTCCTAAAATGTTATGGAATTGTTTGCAGCCATATAAAGAACAGAGATTACTCTAATAATGGAATTTGTTGGAGACATTTTTGTCATGCTCCCTGAACAAAACTGACTAGCCTCTTTCTATCCAGAAGAGTCTCTTACTATATATGTCCATGATTCTTTTCTACAAAAGGCCAACATAGTCATGTTCTTAAATATTATGTGCAATAGATTCAGTGGACCAGATGTGCATAACACATTTTCTAGACACACCAACAGGCTATAAAACAATTCAGTTATAGCTGCACGAAAGCACCTCTCTTATGACAGATGAGAATCAATTTTCCTAGTTTGCCTTTTCCATCTACTTTCAGACTTTCCCATTTCAACACTGCGCTATTGTAGCTGTTAAGGCTGATGGGTTACAGAGTGTAAACTGCACTATGTCACATTCTGCTTTTGTGTTTCTTTCTAGTTCTAACTCAAGTAATGGATGATTAGGGAATGCATGGAAAATGAATTAGAGATTCATAAGGATAAGAAAAAGAGAAAGCAAGTGTAGTTCATGATCCAGGTACATCTCCAAGAAGTTTTTTGTTTGCTTTTGTCAAAGTATGCTTTACTTTCTTTTGTGTCAAAGACATAAATATAGTTTCAAAAATGCACAATTCAAGCCTGAAACAAAATGGTTCTCCCATAATAGTAAATTTGATAAACTTAGATGAAGTAACATCAAGAGATTAGCTTTTCACATAGCTTTCTTTAGACCAAATGATTCCTCTCTACTTCTCGTATGAATTCTTATCTGATACAATTCACTTTCATTTTGAATTCACCCCCAGACTTGTACTGAAGCTCCAGAGTTCACAACTGCCATCAGAGAGAGCAGGCCCTCTCAAACCCTAAAGACCTCATTAAAAAATAGCCCTGCCTTCCTTTGCCAGTATCAGAATGTAGAATATTGGCTCTAAAATCAGCACTTTTCAAGCAACCTGAAGACCCTGAATAGCTGAAAACTATTTTGTGTTTCATTCTTCTTTCCATATGTGAAAATGGAAAATCATCTTTAATTAATAATCACACATTTAAACAGCTGATATAAATGTCCTATAAAATGCTCTACGTGTAAGAAAAACTAATATAAACTTATGCCACAAAGACATAAGAAAGTGAATAGAGTTGAAATCATTACAGACAGAATTTGAGCTCTGAATGACACTTGCTAAATTATTTTTTCCTGATGCATTCCTCCAAATTTGACACAATAGCAAATACATATGATTCATGACCCACCCTAAGGGGTGATCTATTTTCTGGTAAATTAATGATACCAATGGAAACAATGGGAAACATTCTTCCTTCAGTGATTCAGGTACAGAATTAATATTATTGGCATCCAGGAAACATGTAAAATAACATGAATTAGAATAAGAATCCTTTCCAGAAAATGAAGATAGTGCACTCATATTTGCTGACCTCTGAAAAATACATATTGTTTGGGGGTTAGATTAATACCAAGAGTAACTAGAGCTATTTTAAATATATTTGATTTAGGTCTGCATTCCACCAGCAATTTATACTTTCCTTCATCTTTCATGCTATTACTTCATACAATTCTGCTTTTTGCATCAATTCAGTGAACCCAGATTTCAAGGGTATTACAAAAAATATCAGAAATGACCATTCTCAATAAATCTGTCAAATATCAGAATGCTTTATAAAACAATCAAAATAAACCATGATGAGAATCAGAAAACAGGCAAAATGAAGCTTGTTTCTTTCTGATATTTTAGTGTATGAGGATCTTACATCATATACTCAAACATTTACTAATTTACAACATACACTCAAGCATTTATCAGATCTCTTCAGTGTCAGGAACATACTGCTACTAAAATCCTTTTAGATAATCAACAGCTCAGTTCTGAATTACTGAAAATGTGTGGATAATGACTTCCTCAATGTTTTTATACTCCATTGCCCTGAGGAAAAGAATATGTTATTTTCAATGGGGAGAAGATTCTATTTGAATTAAAGAAAGCCATGAATTACTGTTTAGGAAAAATAAAATTATTTTTTCATGGACTATCTTTTAAAAATAGATTAATTGCTAAGTAAATCCTAGAAGAGATCCTGGTAATTTTGCATTAATTAAAATTATATTACTTTAATGTAATACATTGTTATGTAGAATGATTTAATATAAAACTCTCAAGCTTCAATTAAGATATACACTTTAGTCATGATTTTAGTCATACTTATTTCTTTTCACATTAACATTATGTAAATAAAATTTAGATTATCTTAGTAGAATACACATTGATTTCTAAGAATTAGGGTCCCAATTAAAAATAATTCAGAGTCAGTATATAGTAAATACAGAAAACATTTTTCAATAAATGCCAATGAAAATGGAAAAGCTGCTGAAACCAGATTAAAGGATTAGCAAAATTGCTAGACTTGTAACACAAATTCACAAACCAATTTTCAAATCATTGTGAAACTGTAAAGCAAAGTTTATTCTTTCAGATTTTAGGAGACTTTTAAAATAACTTATAACTCCTTTATCATTCCCTTAAATTTCAATTTTTTTATTTTCTCAATTTCAAGTGCTTAGCAATACATGTCATTTTAAGTGATCAAACTCACTACCATTAAATTGGATTAAAAATAAAGTAAACTAGAAGCACCATGATAATGAATCTGATAAAAGAAATCAAATACATGTGATGGAAATATAGAATATTAAGGTTGTTGTTTTTCAGACACAAGATCAGATCATAAAATTACCTTAAAGGACTGACTATCAAACACTATGTGGACACTGAAAAGGGAAGGAATAATACTCACCTTTGTAGATTAGAAACATTATTACAGAAAAATGCTAAAAATGCATTTGGAGAGAAACTGGATAGAAAGAGAGGTAGTTTGCAACTGTGAGCACAACAAAAAGATCAAATTCTTTTTCTTTCTTGAAGGAGTGTGAAATTTAATTAATATGGTCTTCTGTTTATATCAGTATTGAAAGTTTTCCTGAATATTAACAACATACAAGTGAGCCCCAGAAATTTGAAAAGAGGATATAAAGATACATCCAGATTCCTGAAAATATGAACCAAAATCTTTAAGTCCCCATTTTAAAAAATTGCAAAAATCAAATCAAATAAATAAAAAAATTCTACAGATACTTGAATTATAATCATGTGAAGGAGTCACTAAGCTAAGAGATATCTATGTATTTCCCAAAATATTATACACTCTCTTTTATACTGTACAAATGTGAATGTTTATATAAAGACCAACCACCAAATATTAAAGTGCAGACCCTTCATCGATTTTTGACTGGCTCATCTATAGTTCTCATTCCATTCTGAACAACAATATTTCCAAGTCTATCCTTCATAATACACCCTGAATCATAATAAGTAAAGCCAATTTCAGGTCAGGTGCACAGTTACCATCCCTACATCATACACTCAATATGTGTGGTACTGAGCAAAATGATGCAGACAGATAGATAACTGGCTTATGATGAGAAAGGAAAGCAATTTTCACTACAGTCACTGACTAAAAGAACAGCTTTTTTAAAACATTTTAAATTGTAAAGATACTGTACAGAGGAGTTACAATTACATGAGTAAGATAATGAGTACATTTGCTATGGAGCATTGTTACCCCCTCCATTGTTTTTCCCCTACTACCCCTACCATCCCCACCTCCTCAACTCCCCTCCCTGCCCCTGGCATCTCGAAGTTGTAAAGTTCCTTTTCAACAGTGTCTTGTACACCTCATTGTTACAATGGGTCAACTTGTATCTTTGTTTCAGCATTTTGTTATTTCCCTTCCCCCTCCCCAAATTAGAAAATATGTATATACAAGATGCAGGGCACAGGAATCAAATACAGTGACAGTAGGGGTTATACCATAGGGGGAAGAACATACCAAAGAAACAAAAAATCACACAATACATTTAAAAACAACAGCAACAAAGAAAAAAAACCTCTTGTGTCTCTATCTTGGAGTTTATTTCACTTATCATCATCTTACATGGTCATATGTACATAGCTTTTGAACTCTTCTGCTTGTCTGGTAAGATTACCCTAGACATCTACTAGTTATTGCAAATAAGGGAAACCATGGGACCAATATTCCTTTGGGTCTGGCTTACTTTGCTTAATATAATTTTTTCCAAGTCTTACCATTTCCTAAGAAATGGGGTGGTTTCATTCTTTCTGATGGCGGCATAGAATTCCGTTGTATACATACTACATTTTCTTAACTCATTTATCTACTGAGTGACATCTGGGTTGGTTCCATATCTTAGCTATGGTGAATAAAGCTGTGATAAACATAGTTGTGCTGGTAGCTTTAGTATGACCTTGTTTGTGATCACGGGTAAATGCCCAGAAGTGGGATTGCTGGGTCATAGGGGAGCTCTATGTGAAGTCTTTTGAGAAAAATTCAATACCAGATATTAAGTCAATATTCAATGATTCCTTCCATTTGAATATAGCAAAACCTAGAGGAGAATTATTTATTTATTTACTTACTTACTTATTGATTGATTCCAAAAGGTCCAGGTGACAATGCTTAAATGTACTTGGGGACCATATAGTCAAAAGAAAAAAAGTGTAGTTTTATATAATTTGACAACTCAGTATTGTAGTGCTATTTACTTTTCTTGGTTTAAAGAAAATTATATCAGTCAAACTAAGGTATGTGACTATTATGAGATGATTTGCTTAGGAAATATTGGGTACAAGCTCTCAGTAGGCAGTTCATATAAATGAACTCATTCTACAGATTTGATACAAGTGTCTGGCAATAAGATTCAAGTCAATTATAAGCAGATGGCTTATTGGGAGGAGCTCACTTTGAAGTGTTGATAACCACGTCAAGAAGACTGCAAAGGGATCCATAGTCAAATTAACTACAATTATCTGTCTCTCTTTAGCCAGTAGTGAAGAGATGTGTTTTAGTTGGGAACCCATTGATTTTAGATTGACATAAATGTTTTCAATAAAAGTAATAGAATTGTCTTGAAGAGATATAGATAGTTCTTTCCTTCTTTTTGTCTTTATTCATGAAATAATACTTGAGTAACTATAGCTAGTGATTTGTATAAAAGTGATATGATTTTATTCAATTATGTAAACACACAGAAGGTCTTACAGTCTTTGACATTTTTATTTGTTTTCTAATAGGTTTGCCAAGAAAAAAGAATTGTCTATCCTTATATGATATTTTACCAATACTTCTTTCTATGTATCAGTATCTTTTCCTCCATTAGAATTCTTTATTTCCTTGCCCACTTAATTTTCCTGTTGAAAAGTATATATTTTGAGGCTAGGCATGTAACTTAGTGTTCAGATGCTTGTCTAGAATATACACAGACACAGCCCTAGGTTCATTCTCTAGTACTGAAAAATCAATGGAGTATAATTCACACTAATATGCTAATATTGTTTTCTTTAACCACTAGCTCAACTCAATAAGAAAATAAAAAAATGATTAACCAGTTGTTTTCTGACATATAATCTAATAGTAATGCTAAGACTGTTCATATTCATATTGCCTATTCCTATGTTATAGAAAAGACAAACTTTAGTGGACATATAAATCAGTTAATTTGATTTGATACTTTGCTTAATACATAGTTAGTTAGATCTTGTACTTCTCAACACTTTTAGTCTACTTTTTAAATAATCACTGCACAGGGATTATTGAACTTCGTTCAAGTCTAGTGGTCTAAATGGGACAAATGAGCATTTGAAAATTATAACCCCTAAAAAAAGATTCCAATAAAGTCCATTTTTATTAACAGACATTATCTCTTAAGTTGCCCAATAGGAAATGTTTTAGAAGAGCCATTTATAATAGCCATATATCATTTATTTTTATAAAAACCTCCATGCATTTAATTAATTATTTTTTTAATTTGCCACATATTTCTAGCAAAACAACGTAGGTAGTTATTACTAAATAGATAATAATTAGTAAATTATTAAGTGCACTAAATGCATTGTGGACCTCATTGTTAGCTTACTTTTTAGCCATATAATAATGATTGAATCATTGATGAGACAATAAAATTTGCATGAATATATGCCTGTTGCAATGAGTAAATTAGCCATGCAGATAAAGCCTGGGCATTTGTCTTTGAAAAGTATTTTATCTGACCACACAATAAAGTTCATTAATTTTCCAATTATTTTCCATGTGGGTGTTCCAAATAATACTTTTCAAATATGTTCATTTGGAATTAACTAACAATTTTAGGAAATGAGAGGTCAATAATTAAGATTTTAATGGTCTTAATCTAAAATTATTTTGTAATTATATATTTTGGTTGTGATAATACATACAAGGTCAATAATACAAAAAATGCTGTTAATTTTTCTCCTGTTTTAATTAAAACAGCACAATATACTCTTTATTTATTTATAGGTTTGTAATGATTTGCCAGAAGTGAATTAGTCAGTGTGTGTTAATTGTATAATTGCTTGACATGGTATTGTTTGCTCTTCATGCTTTTTAAATTCATATGATTAGTATGTCTTTCGCAAGCTTGCTTAAATGATGCACATAAAGAGAGAAAGTATTCTGCCAAACACTATGAATTGCACCAGCTGAGCTTTAGATACTACACAAATGTAGCCTATGAGTAGGTTGAACTCCCACTGCTGTAAGAGCACAAAAGCACATATGAAAGCTGTTGAGTAATGCTGAAGATGAACAAACCTGAAAATATAGAACTACAACGAGAAAATGAATGAACAAAACACATTTCCCCTTTCCCAAAGCAATTTATATGCAATTATTCAGTAGGACCTATGAGTGGTAATGCATAGATATTTTAAGTTATAATTCAGGTTAAACAAAAAAATCCTGAACCAAGACTCTTCATGTAACTAAATGCATTTCACTAGTGATAAACCATTTTCCAAAACCTTATTAGCATGGTTTAAATAAAACAATAGTGTTTCTTGACCTTTACAATAATTTCAAAGGTCCTACAGAATTATTGTTAACTCAGAATATCATTGGAAGTTAATGCTCAAAGTAAAGCATATGTACTTAAAGGAACAAGCATGCAAAGAGCAGGGGAAAATTCAAATGTCACCAAAAATGAATCCTTACAAACCAATAGTATGGATATCTCACAATCAGTAATTGAAAAACAAGTTTCAGCTCTACAAAAGAAAATCTGTTGAATCTTTTGAGTAATGAGATGGTTGCTGATTGAGTAGCACACGGAGCTCTCGCCACTTCATTTACTCCAAATCCCAAACTGAAATTCCTTTTTTTTCATTTATTTTTATTTTATTTTATTGTCAAGATGATGTACAGAGGGGTTACAGTTACATAAGTAAGGTAGTGCATACATTTCTCATTAAATTTGTTACCCTCCCTCATTTTTCTGTGCTTTAATCTCCTCTCCCAAACCCCCAATTGTACAAATCATTTTCAGCATATTTTCCTGTGAGTATTGCTGTTCTATTGGTACTCCTTTGTTCTTTGTCTCACCGTTTTGTTGTTCCCTTTCCCTTTCTTAGTTCAGATAAATGTACACGCAATACCAAGGGTACAAAATCAAATACAGTGACAACAGGGGATAAACCATAAGGGGGAAAAATACATGTCAGAGACAAGCAGAAATGGTCAGATAAGTTAATGTTAAGCGAAATGAACCCAAAGTTAAGGACTCAAATGTTTTTTTTCTTTCTTGCTATTATTTCTAACATATTTATAAGATGATTTCTTTGTTGCTTTGTATGTCCCTCCCCCATGGTATAACCCCTGCTTTCACTGTATTTGATGGTGGTATAATTTGGGGAGGGGAAGGGAAAAAACAAATTGTTTAAATAGGAATACAGTGGACCCATGCAACAATGAGGTGTACAAGAGGTTATGTCAAAAAACGAACTTTACAACTTTGGGGCCAGGGGGTGCTAGAAGGGGAAGATTGGAAGGGATGGGAAGGGGAAACAAAGGAGGAGGCAACAATGCTTGATAAGAAATGCACTCATTACCTTGCCCATGTAATTGTAACCCCTCTGTACAGTATTTTCACAATAAGAAAGAAAGAAAGAAAGAAAGAAAGAAAGAAAGAAAGAAAGAAAGAAAGAAAGAAAGAAAGAAAAGAAAGAAGAAAAAAAGAAAAAAGAAACCACGTAGTACATTAAAAACAACAACAAAGAAAAATCTCTTGTGTCCATTCCTTGGGGTTCATTTCACTTAGTATCATCTTATAAAGAAACATAGGTCCCATGGTTTTCCTCATTTGAAATTTCTTTTTAAACAGTACTTTCATGTTTTTAAGACATGCATGGATTTGAATGAAGAAAAAACCACAATGCAAAAGATCATGGCTATGGCTTATTGGATGAGTGAACCCTCAGATATATGTTTAGATTTTTGATGAAGGATCTGTCAAGTAAATTAATATTTTGTTGATGGTGTTATGCAAGAAAATCAAGCTGTTGATATCCAGGCAGGACTATTAATTATGAGAGAGCAAAAGAGACATGGGCCTGTGACTGACAAATCTTGTATAAGAGATCTAAACCAGAAGATTCTTTCTTCCATACCAAAAACAGTTGCCAAATAAAATCATGAGACTAGCTCAAAAGAAAACCTAGCTATAGGGTTTTTTTTATTATAGGTTTTTTTTATTCTGACACCAGTGGTGCTATTAGTCAAATCATACTTCATAGCTCTTTTCTTTTTTTATTGTGAAAATACCGTACAGAGGGGTTACAATTACATGAGCAAGGTAATGAGTACATTTCTTATCAAGCATTGTTGCCTCCTCCTTTGTTTCCCCTTCCCATCCCTTCCCATCTCCTCCCCTCCCCGCCCCCCGCCCCCTCTTACCCCCCACCACCGGGCTAAAGTTGTAAAGTTCGTTTTTGACTAACGACTTTTACATCTCATTGTTGCAATGGGTCCACCTGTATCCCTATTTAAACGATTGTGACAATATTTAAATTTTCTTACGCAATTCATCTCAGTTCCTGAGTCTCTAGTGAGTTTCAAGCACCAGACTTGCTGCTGCCCTCTAGAGACCAGAAGTAGAACCGCTTTTTGATAAGGAAGACAGCTCTCAAGAGTTAGGAGTAAAAACTTCCTTTCTCTATATTCTTTTTTTTTTTTAACAGATAATTTTAATTGTAAAGATACTGTACATAAGGGTTACAGTTACATGATTAAGGTAATGAATGCATTTCTTATCTTTTGTATGTTCTTCCCCCATGGTGTAATCCCTGCTTTCATTGTTTTTGGTTCCCTTTCTCTATATTCTTGGGAATATTTATTTTTGTTTTGTTTTGGTTTTGATGGTAACCATTTTAACTGGAACAAAGTAGTATGTCAGTGTGATTTTGATGTGCATTTTTCTGATGGTTGGTGATGTTGAGCACGTCTTAATCTCCTAGTCATTTCTATCTCTGGAGAAATGTCTATCAGCTCATAAGTCCAGTTTTATAACTGCTTTTATTACTGCAAGGTTTTGTTTGAGTTTGATATTGAGATGTTTCAATCCTTAATAGTTTTTAATAGTAATATTTATTAGCTAGACCATTTGAATATATTTTCTACCATTCAGGTTGTCCTTTCTTGATTTAATTTAATGTTTAGAAGCATTTTTATATATTTCTATTTATCAGGTTTTGATTGTATATCTTCTGCTTTTAGGGTCATAGTCAAATAAATCTTTGCTGAAGCCATTATTATAAAGTGTTTGCTGTATGGTTTCTTCTAGTAGTTTTTAGTGAGGGTCTTTCATATCAATCTTTTATCCATTTTAGATGGTGTATATAACTAACTACAGACAAGGATCTAGTTTCATTCATATGCATGCAAATATCAATTTTTCCCATCATTTTTAATTTTCCCTAATTGTTGAAGGTAAAGAAACATAAAAGCTTAAAGGATATGGGATGATCATATAAAGGTACAAACTTTCTAAGAGTTTGGGGAAATATGAAAATAGCAGCTGTAAGAAAACAAACTAAACCAGAAAAAACACAACTAAATGGTAAGCAGGATGAATAAATGAGGATATTGCATGTAGATTTACTTTATGTTTTTAAACTAGCAAGTATTAAAAATGTTACAACCAGGAACATAATAAAATGTATTTATAATTGTTTAAAAAACCCAAATTTCTACAGCACATAATGCTAATAAAGAACTGAGAGCAATGTAAACATCATTGCTTGAAGAAAAACAATTTATAAACTTTACCATATTTAAACTATATCTGAGGATAGATGACAAGGTGTTTTTAAGAAAATATAAATACTATAACCCCTGCTTTCACTATATTTGATGTCAGTATAACTTGTAAAGGAGATGGGGAAAAACAAGTCGTTTAAGGATACAGGTGGACCTGTTTCAACAATGAGAAGTATAAGTTGTCATGTCGAAAACGAACTTTACAATGTTGGTGGGGGGAGGGGCGAGGGGGGGAATCGGGGAGGATTGGGGGGGAGGCTGGGAAGGGATGTGAAGGGTAAACAAAGAGGAGGCTGCCCTCTGTACAGTGTTTCACAAAAAATAAAAATAAAAAAAGAAAATATAAATACTAAAAATTAGGAAACATAGAATATTAGAAATATCAGTAACCAAAAGATAATATTAAAACACTGAAATAAAAATATAAGTTTTAAGAACTAAGCAATATCAGTGTTGATAGTGGGAAATGAAAGTATTTGTGAGTAGTAATAAACTTCCTTGAGTAAAATAAAGACAGTATTAATTGTCATCTTTTTTCCCTTCAGCTGAAAATTGATATCAGCAAAACAACAGAAAACAAAAATCAAAAAAAGATTGTTAGGAGATCTTCAAAATGAAATGAAAACAAAACAAGAAAATAATGAGACTGCACATCCCATTCTGAACACAATATTTTTTCTGCTCTCATCTATAGCACAACATGGAAGTTTGGTTTTTCTATTTTTAAATACGTTGTATTCTCTCCTTAGTAAACTCCTATTGGGCTTTGAATGCAAGTTAAAAAAAAAGCTTTTAAAGTTTTTTTTATCTGATTGTTTTGTTGGCTCAACAAGAATTTCTTATTGAATTAAGCAGTAATTACTCTTCCCCCTTTGCATTCTCAGGAGCAGCATACCTGTTTTTTTTTAAAAAAAAAAAATTCTAGTTTGAAATCCATTAAGAAGGAAGAATTATCCTGCCAAGGAAATTGAACTTTTCTCTTTTGTTCTGACCTTCAGCTGACTGGATGAAACCTAGTCACAGACAACATGGAAAGGTAATCTGCTTTATTGGGTCTACTGGGTTACATGTTCATCTCGTCCAAAAGCACTCCCACACTAATACTTAGAGCAATGCTTAACCAAATATTTAGGCACACTGTTAAGACACAAAGTAATGCATCATAATTTCTACACTTGAAACTGCAATAGAGGGTTGAACTCAGACAGTGACTTAAGTGCTCTACCATCTGAGGCACGTTCCCATTCTCCATTGAAAATGTTCTTGCACCAAAACACAGACTATACTTTGAAGGTGCCCAGTTCATTCTGAATTACCAATGAATACTCTTTGGCTTTTCTCCTTCTGAAAGGATGTGATCTAGTTTAATTTTAGAGCATCAGTTAGATTTGTGTTTCTGTGTAAGATTTGTAGACAACAAGAATGGAGTGATCTCCAACACAATTAATAGGTCTAAGGAGATGAAGGACCATCATGTGATTGACAAACCAATACTCACCCTCAAGTAAATTGTTTTGGTTAATTCACCAGCTTAATAGAAACATATCCAAGTTAATCAAAACTACAGTGTTAAGTCATTGTCTATGTCCATGCCAAGAATGAAAGACAATGGACAATTCTGACAATGGTGCAGTGATCAAGAATGAGTGATTATCATCTTTTAGATTCCTATGTCTTTTAAGTAGTTTATCAGGAGAATTATAGCTTTATATATTTACAGCACTTACAACCTAGATATAAAATTATAATTCATCATAAATAGACATGAACTTTCTAAACTCCCATGAACTGGATCAAATTTTGGCCATATCATTCAAAATCTGTGTGTTCTTGGGAAAGCTTTTTAGAATTTCATCACTGCAATTGATTCCTATAAAATTGGTAGAATTTATATTATTGTTATGAGGAATAAATAAGAAAAATATTAAGTACTTAATATTTTTTCATATATACAATGACAGTAATTCCAAATCTGTGTTTATAATGAGTGTATTATGTATCTAAGTATTTCATTAGTTTACTTAATCCAAAACCTTACAAAAATAATAGGCAATATAATTCTGTGCATTTTATATTTGACAAATCAGAGATACAATGATGTGTATTTGCTCAAAGTGTAAGAGGAGGGATCTAAACACAATTGTTTCCAGAACTGCTCTATCACCCCTGTAAATTGAATAGCAATTGCAGGTAGTGGTTTACCAGGTCATATATGTCACAAAGCAAAATAAACTTTTGACTTTTGAAGTTATAAAACAAAGCATAAATTGGAGAGAAAAAATGATTTTATCAGGAAATCACATTTTCAGTTATAAACTTATTATTAAGGCTTCCAAGATTTGTACTTCTTTATTATTCACAGATAGGTTTAGTGCCAAAATTTTCTTACAACAAATTATATTCTGAAGATCCTTCAATATGAATAAGTCATTATGTTCTTTCCAAAATTATACCTTGACTTTATTTCCCATAGATATAAACCCATAGGTCCCATGGTTTCCCTTATTTGCAATGAATAGTATATATCTGAGACAAGCAGAAAAGATCAAAAGCTATAAACATATGACCAGATAAGATGATGTTAAACGAATGGACCCCATGATAGAGACACAATTTTTTTTCTTGCTTGCTATTGTTTTTAACATATTTCTAATGTACTATATGATTTTTTTTGTTTCTTTGTATGTTCCTCCCCCACAGCATCTTGTATATACACTTCTCTAATTTGGGAGGGGAAGAAAAAAACAAAATGCTTAATTAGGGATACAGGTTGACCCATTGTAACAATGAGATGTACAAGACACTATGTTGAAAATGAATTTTACGCTTGTGGGGGTGGGTAAGAACTGGAGAGGTAGGAAGGGAGTGAGGGAAGGAAGGGATGGTAGGGAAAAGCAAAGGAAGAGGTAACAATGCTTGATAGGGAATGTACTCATTACTTGCTCATGTAAATGTAACCCCTCTGTACACAGTATTTGTACAATAAAAACATATTAAAAATGAAAAAACAAACCCATATGAATTAATTCAGGTGTTTCGACAACTTACCATTTTCACTTAAATATGATGTATCAGAATGTCTTTAGCCTAATATATCATTGATACATCTTGACACCTTTTGTACCTGATAATTTAATTTAACTAAATTTGTATAGAGATAAATTGTGTTGCTACTTATAAGTTACATTTGAATATAAAATAGTATGGACACCCTTTCTAGCTCTGAAATCTTTTAGTCATTGACATTTATGATTTTGTTTTATTGACTTTCCCCTGAGCTATTCTGAGAAAGTGAAGTATAAAGTAGATGCAAAAAAAAAAATCACCAGGATTATATAGACTCCTCATAAAAATTGAATTTACTTGGTAAAAGTACTAATGTGGTATAACATATACATGAAACAAGAAAATTACATTCTTAGTTATGACATATATGTATATATTGGACTAGAAAAACAAATACATAGAGAAAAATGTAATTTTCAAAATTAGTGTCTGCAAAATCTTTTGTATACAAATGCTCTTTTCAAGTGCTTTATTTTGCTTATTTTTAGGAAAACATACTTGTAGACACACACATATATCAGAAATATATTTATTTTAATGTTAAATTTTTAATATAAATGAAATTTAATGATACTTAATGACTAATGGAAATAGCTAACATATCAAACTTCATGTAAGCTAATCTACTAAATTAAAATGATCAATATATAATACTTTCTGAGGTATATTCAAAACTTTTGAAGTCTAAAATGATAGGTTGTAAAGTTTTATAATTATGAAAAATAGTGTGTTACCCAAGTACTTCATCTGGAAACATATGGATTGATGATTTACTAGTAAGTTAAATAATTTCTGATTAAGTAAAAGTAGTATGATAGTGAACTAAATTTCATATTTCCTTCAAAGATTTTCAGTTGTTTAAACTGCTTTCCCTCATTTATAACTCACAATATATCTTTTGTCTTTGTGTCATTCATGGGACTTGAACATGATGACTGGTTGCTGTCCCTGACCTCTTTTGTTCAAGGTTAGCTCTCTAACACTTCAAGCCAGAGCACCACTTTCGGTTTTATGATGGTTAATTGGACGTAATAGTCTCACTTATTTTCTTGTCCAGGCTGGTTTTGAACTGCAATACTCAGATCTCAGCTGGCGTTACTATATCTTTGTCTATTTGCTTATAAAGGTAGCTATAAACCCATACATATATACTACGTGAGGACAGCTCCTTAGTAGAGAACTTACTTGGCAAATGTGAGTTTGTGAGTTCAGTCTTTAGAATGTTGTTTATATAGATATTCACAATATTGGAGTAATTAATATTTAACATATTTCATGCAATAGCTAATCTTTGTATGTGACTTTAAAACAAAATACTTGTTTAGATTATGTGTCCTAAAAGCAATGGCATTTTCTTTTGCAGGTAGAAGAAAATTATCAAAAATCAGAATTTAATTTTGATAAGATCTATTATTCTATATTGGCAGAACCTGTGAGGTCACCTACATATAGCGATAATAAAATGTTATCTATTGTTTCAGTAATTAATACAGTGGTATGTATATATTTCATGCATATATATTCGAAACCTAGCAGCTAAAATACCTATGTAACTTCACATGCTAGATGTTGATATCATGTCTCCCACTGGACACTACAATTTCTTTTTCTTCACTCCATTTTCATTTTTGAAGAGTTTATGGAGGCTATTTGGTATAACATCCTTCTATTTGGTTGTGTGTTGTAGCTTTCAAATGAAAATTAACTTAAGAATTTAGGGAAGAAATGCAACTAAAGAAATGCTGTGTTCTCACTGCAACATACCAGGGTCAATAGTACACTGATGTGTTTGTCTTCTGTTGATGGTAGTTAATTCTGACCACTTGTGTCACAAAGTACAGTCTAGGTTTCTCTAGCATAAAGTTAGTTCTGAACATTTCTCTTTAAAGAAAATCTTGTGAGAATATGTTCAATTTTCTCCCATTATACTTAGCAGGTTTCAGGAAATCTTTAATGAGCTGCAGATTTGAATGTTAAAAATGATTCACTATATGATGATATAAAATGGGGAAAATACAATAAGCGTGTCTTATTGGACATAAAGACATCAATATAAATTCATGTTTTTGCTATATAGACAACTATGTCTATAGATTAGAACTATGTCTATAGATAGATTTATCCCCAAGTGATAGAAATGTAAATGAAAGTGTATTGTGTATATACATACACTTGTTCATAGGCATTATTCACTGATGCCCCCATAAAAGTGGGGCCATCCATCATCAAGATAAAACTGTGTAAGTACTTCGTCCACTAAGAGGGAATAGCTTCTCTGGAGATTTGGCCAGTTCTAGAGCCTGAAAAGATCCTAGGCAACAGGTAATTGAATGAGAAAAGAAATTCAGCATCATATTGTATGACATGATTGTAGAGGCTAACTTAACCGGACATAACCTAGGGGAGGCCTCCTATTAGAAAGACCAGGAATGACTTTATCATCAAATAAAACAATGATAAAATCACAAATAAAATAAAATTAAATTTAAAAAAAGAAAAGAAAATATATATATATCACTACATTCAAATAGTAAGTGAAACTATGGGAATATGATTAAGTACAGTTAACTGAATTCATTGAAAGTTGTAGCAGAATTAAATCATTTCAACTATAGAAAACATACCTTAGTTATTTCAGAAAACCTGACAAAAGTCCACTCCCGTAATCAAATAATTTTAAATTCAACTTTCTGAGTGATGACAAGGAAAAAACCGTGTGTTTCCCTGTGATGCAATCACCAAAAGCATTATTCATGTGATGTGCCTGGCAAAAATATTCTGAAAATCTGAATAGAATTTACTAAATAACTGCAGAGAAACTCAAACTGAGGAACATTTAACAAAGTAACTTTTTCAGAAAAATGATCAAGGAGATGAAAATAATGAAAAAATTGAGAAGACCACTGTAGAAGGAAAACAAATGGTTACTTTCGCTAATTCTGATTGTACAAGCCCAGACCACCTTAAGTCAGATTTAAAGCTTAAAGTCTTCCTGGATACTCAGATACTTCCTGGATGACCAGACTAGAGCTTGATATAAAATTTATTTTGCTCATGTCTACGTTAATGCACTCTAATGGAGCATCTTTACCATACAGTGAGGATAGATCATGTAAATTGTAGAACTTGGAGCCTTTTAAGTAGCTACTAAAAGGAAAGTTTCATTTACCTCCCTTCCTTTCCCTAGCAACAGTTTAACCTCAGGACTAACATGTCTGTTTCTTTTACACTCCAAATCCACTTGTTATAATCATATACCTATTAAAGTATTTTTTGAAATGCCACCATACTTTTAAGGTTAAATCCACATTGTTTAGTTATGGATATATATCCTGGGAATTGGCATAATCATTAGAACGATATTTGGGCCCTTTGTTAGAAAGCATGCCTCTCTTTCAAGAGAAAATGGTTTCTAGGATATCTTTTCCAACATTTGTTATTTACAGAAAAGACAGATTTGTTAGACATAATAATAAGGAATGCTCACATTGTGCCATTAACTTTCCATTCTTTATTAAATAGGTGTAAATAGTGTAAAATCTGATATTGATATGTGGCAGTCCTGCCTTCATTCTCTACAATATTCAAATATATTACTTCAAGTCTTTTATTTGTAAGCTGCTTGATCATCTTTCATTAGTGTACATCTCACATTTTCATATATTTTTGAAAGTTAGATTAAAGCCCTAAATATCTACCTCACATGTACCAAACATTCAGTTCAATCCACACTTGCTCCTTAGATTTAACTTCAGTCCACACATTCAGTGTATACTTGTCACCCATTTTTAGTTTCAGCTGACACTTTACCCTGGGTAACCCAAACAAGTCCACTGACATTTTGCAGATTAGATTATCTGATCTAGTTTCTGTTCTCCCCTGCAAAAATATTTGGACAGATTCCCCCAATAATAACTCTACATCCACTTCTCTTTGCCATAGTTTCAGGTATTTGCTATATTGACATTCACATATATAAAGTACAATATCTAAATGTTTAATTTTGTTTCCTAGGACAATCAGCTTGCTTCAAATTGTTAAATTCGAATTACTGAAGTATATACCAATTGCCTTCTGAAAATCTGAATAAGGAAACATTGTTACAGTTCCCTAGTTTACTGGCAATATTTATTTAATATGATTATGACCACATTGAGAAGCTCAGAACTTCCACTCCACAAGAAAACTCTAGGAATTCTGCCAAATATTCCATGATTTGGCTGATAGTCAAAAAAAGCTTTATGGGGCACAATTTTATTACACCATTCTGTGTGACTTTGATTTGCCTTTGAACCCAAATAAAGTCCATTACTCTATAACTCACATTAATGGGTATATATTTAGGAAATTTCCTGACCACGGCATTATTTCGATCATTATTTTTATTTATTAAATTTATTGGATTGCCCAAAATGAATCAATTTCTATGGGCTCTTCAGAGAGCAATAATGGATGATACTGAAATATGTATATCATTGCAAACCCAGGATGAAATAGAATATAATACAGCTCACAGAGTATTGATCATCTTTATCTGGATTTATATAGTTTTTAATTAAGCAAGATAATACTTTGTTCAAAACTGAGTAATTTTTAAATACAATGATGTAAAGTAACTGTCAAACCTGTAAATGGCTGCATACTTTAATGTAATCTTTTATATGCATAGGTATTCAGTTAAATTTTTGACTGGTTTATGATGCAACAATTTTTCATGTAGTACCTGTCAGAAAAAAATTTAACAAAGAGAACTGAATAGTGCTGATTATCTTAACTGAAAGCTTTAAAGTGACTCTTCTTCAAATACCCACCTGTGTGCATGTTCAGCCACTAATCAAAGCCGTGACTTTAAGAAGGAACTGTGTTACATCAGAACACAATCACAGCGAATGTACCAGGGGATTGGCAAAGAGATCCACTACACCCCAACTAATCAACCTGTAGGTAATGTGCCGGAAGAAAAAAAAAGAAATAGAAATTCTCTTATATTGAACACAGAATGTTATGTTAATTTCTAATAGAAGAAGAGAACACACAAGGTTGAAGAAGAGTAGGAGATGGAATTTTGCTGCAGGGCATATCATGTAATCACCACATGCATTATGCAATTGCGACTTACTTTCATTGAAGAAACTGATTTTCTTAGCTACCATCCAAAAAGATAACCATCTTCCTGATTTCTCACCACACAGATTTGTTTACCCTGATTTGGTTTTCATGTAAATGGAATATTGACGTACATGTTACATCTAGATGCTTTCACTCAACCTGATGTTTACAAGAATCAGCTCTGCTAATATACACAGTGATATTTTTCATTTTATTTACTACTTAACATTCTATCATCTACATGTGCAAAAGTTCAGTTTTCCATCTTATTCCTGATTGTTTTTGTTGTTGTTGTAAATATTAACATAGGTAATGTTGACAGGAAGGTTTTGCTGTTTCACTGGACTCCTCAGTTTTTATTTTGGAATGTCCTTTGCATTTATACTGAGCTTCTAATTTCTAGCTTATAAGGTATTTCACTGTTTGGTTTCACTAGACAGTGATTGAAAGTTTTCAAAGTGTTATTACTCTCACAAATAAGAAAATAGGATGCATTTTGTTATTGACGAAATTAAAATTAAAGTATGTGATTCAACTTTAGCCATATCATTTGCAACCATCTTAATGCACAGTAACATATAGAAGTATCTTTTGTTGTTCTTTCAATATTTGATCCCAAATAGAGAGTTCTCTATTTTGAGTGTTTTTTTTATTTTGCTGATCCATACAGATTATTCATATAAGTGTTGGATTTTTATTATTTTCATTTTTGTAGTCATTTTGACCATCATGGATCTTTCTTCCCAGGCTGTCTTTGAACCACGATCTTCAGATCTAAGCCTCCTGAGTAGCTAGGATTGCAGGCATGTGCCACCAGTGCCCAAGTGACTCAGCTTTTATATGCTGAAGATATATTTTGTTTTGTATTCAAATCTAGGATTTCAGTATTCCCTTAATGTCACAAAGACATTACCTTCCAACATTAATTTCAAACAAGGATTCAGAGTTTATCATAATCTTTTTCTCCAGATGCTTTTTATTATATTTACCATTATTTTTAACATTTTTATTCTGTGTGTAATTTTAGCCTAGTTTTCTTCACATTTCTGCTGTCTGCTATTTGCTGTTTAACTAAATTTGGGAATTTATGGGTTTAGGATTTGAGTCCAATGTTGAAAATTGTTGAGTCATTGAACACAGTCTTTTGCAGCCTTTACCCTGTGAACTGTAACTGCACACACATAAAGTTGCTTATTATTGACCTTCATCCAATGATGGAACACAGGTCAGTTTGCTTTGGCCACTTCTCTTTGTTTTTGAAAGTTTGTATTTGTATGCAATATTTATATAGATATTAATATCAATGTATGTTATTTGTGGCCACTGGTTTTATCCAACTTCAACATGTCATTTGCATCCTTCTATTTCCCTATGGTCCTGTTTCTCCACTTTATTTAACCTTTATTTTTTTTCTTTCTATGTTTTTCTGTGTGTTTCAGCAGGGATGAAGGGAGTGTTCTGGTGTCCTGGGGCTTGAACTCAGAGCCAGAACCTGTCCCTGACCTTTTGTGTTCAAGGCCACATTGTACCACTTGATGCACAATTTTTTTGTAGTTAATTGTAGATTAGAGACTCAAGGACATTTCTGGATTGGCTTCCTTTGAAGAAAGATCCTCAGATCTCAGCCTGTTGAGTAGCTTAGAGTCATAGGACTACATAAGAACTACTTACCAGTGCCTGGTTCTGACATGTTTTTAATTGCTGCAGTGATAGCCTTGTCCAATATTCTTATTCTTTGCATTGTGTCTAGGTGTACAGTTATTTTCAGATTCACCTCCTATTTAGAATTGTTTTTCCTACTTCTCTGCTTATTTGGAGATTGAACAGCACACAAATTAACTTTACATGGATAGATTGTTGAGAATGGTGTGGGATTTTTTTACTGTCCTTAGCATTTTTATGTTATGTCATTAAGTTGCTGGCAAACAAGGTGTATTTTGAACCTACATTATGCTTAAAATCCCACCGACAAATATAGGCATGAGACCAGGTATAAGTTGGCTTTACTACTAAGGCAAAAATGCTTCTGTGTACTTTAAGTGATTTGTAGTTTGTTGGTAGGATTTTTCCACTCTGGCGATGTCAAACTCTTTCAAGCTATGAGTTTTGTCCTGCTGTGTGCAGAAGTGTTTGTATTAGCCTTAGGTGTTTTTTTTCCACAAGCATACACTGTACAGTCCAGAAGAAGACACAGAGTTCTTGGCAAGGATTTATTCCCTTCAATACTCAAACTTAGTTTCTCCAAATGTAGAGCAGCCTCCACAATTCAGACCCCATTTCTGTGGCTTCTCCTTCTTTCCAGCACCAAGCTGAGAGAGCTGCATCTCACTGGGGTATCTCACTCCCTCTTTCAAGGTTTATTTTTCTGTTTTCCAGACTCTATAAACCATTGTTTTATTTTTTACTGCGCTTTCAATTATATAAAGATGACAATTGATGAGACAAATTTTGACTAATCAAACAGAAAGATAGAACAAGTCTTCTGTTTTCTCTATATAATAATGTTATATGTACGTACTTCTACCTAAAGGTTAAAATTAAAATTATAGAATATCATTAGAGTATTGAATAATTAATACGATTCTCTTAATACTTTTGTGTTTGAAAATAAACATATAGATAGATAGATAGATAGATAGATAGATAGATAGATAGATAGATAGATAGATAATGAGAAGAGTATCAGCTATTTAAAGATTTTCCTAATTTTCTTTTGTTTATTGTCAGCCTTCTTAAGGCTTATAAAATTCCTTGGTCATGTGTCATTTTTTTAAATTTTTCTGTTGTTTTCGTCTTTTATTTAACCAAAGATGTTGTTGTAAGGTAAATCATCCCAGAAGCCCACACTTTAAAATATAGAATATTGGAGTCTTTATTATACAGTTAAGAGGCTGCAGGCTGCCAGTTGTTACAAAGGCCTGCAGCATGCAAATACACATAACCCAGCCAGGAAACATGCTAAAGAGGATAGAAAGAACAAAAACAATACCAACAAGCCAACAAGCCCCAATGGAGAGCTGAATTGGGACTCCTTGATGATTGGAGACGAGCCGGGAGATAAGACACAGAACACTATCACAGAGATACATGGAGTCTGACAGCTAAGCTGGTAGGGGCCTAAATAGGTCAACACAGGGGACAGATCCACAGGAAATTCCCAGTCCCAGGCACTGGAGTGCCAGATTCAACCTGCCTGCCCCTGCCTCCAGGGGTCCGGGCACACCCATTACAGGTGTGTGTGTGGGGGGGGGGGTTCCCTCCCCCAGCATGAAGACAAGATGCCAGACCCTACCATTCACCATTTGGCCAATATGGTGCTGGCCAGGCCTAACCTCCTTACTTCAATGTGGCCCAACTGGTCAAGTTTAAGCTTTCACAAAATATAAATGTGTCACAACCACAATATAGAATTTTGAGTAAATACACAATGAGAATTTTCTCTGCTCAGCTTTCTAGTATATTTCCTCAATGAAAGTATATAATCTTCATTAGGTTTCTCCTCTTCTCCAATCTTGTTCCAATCTCTGGAGTGTAACAAAGGCACCATTTCTCATTTGTGCAGTATCTTTTTCTGTGAACTTGAAACTCCTTATCCATGTCACCTCTGAGTTTTCAAGGCTGTTCTTTAAAACACTGAAAGAAAAATTAGCTTTATTATTACAGAGTTACCAAAAATATGAGCTTGTCATATGCCCTCTAAAATAAGAAATTGTACAAATCTATGGCATTTAATAAATTCTCAAATTGTTTTAGAAATTCTCTCATGATTTCTATAGAAATATGTCATTATACTAATCATGTAATCCTTGAGCCAAGAAAAAAAATTATGCTGTTAAACATAAAACCAATTCTACTTTCTCTCTCCTTAGGTCCCTTAAAGTATGGAAAGGGATGCCTGAATGATAGTTATGTGAATTTCCTGATCTATCATTTTATTAACTGATAATGATTTTTATACAGTTGGTATTGATTCCTGTAAGTTAGTTGCCAGATATTTCTCTTGCTCTCTTCAAATGCCTTGCTATTACAACACTTAGAATTAGAGTATTTGTTTCAGATTGCTGTGTTTTGTAAATGAACCACTACTAGATATCCAGGATCTCATAAATAATTACTGTGCTTGACTTACTATTCTTTCAACTCCTCAGCCAAACTGTTCTTTCAAAACATCTCAAAATATATCTCATTGAGTCTGTGAACATATTCATTTCCATCACTTAAATTACTGCACTTGTGTACTCTGTATCCTCCTCTCCCTTTTATTTCATTCTTAGCGAGTAATCTCAAAGATCTGTGTGGCTTGAAATAGGTTGTACTTCTAGATAAATTGTCCTATGGACCTGGCACATCACATAGAGACTCTGCGGTGTTAAATGCTTTGTAAGCATTAGCCAAACTATGCTTAGAATCTGATACTGAGAAAACAGTAGGAAGTAATTCTGAAAGTCATCCATTTTTGAATAATCACAAATGCCTGCAAGTGAATGAAGCCAAATTCACTTGCTTGTCATCTTTTACAATACCAGTTTTAGACAGTCCTATTGCTTTTGGAAATTTATCCAAAGAGGAATGGTTTACAAGTGATTAAACCAAACATTAGAGTAACAGTTGGAGTGTTATCATTAATCATTAAAATGTAAATAATAAAATCTATTATTCTGGTTATTTAATTTTTTCTAGATATTTTCAAAAGTCAAATAAATAAAAGTATGTATGGAATATACCCATTAAAATATTGTTGAAAGAAATTTAATATAAGTAGATATGCAAATTAGATATAATACTTATGTGTATTATTTTGTAGGTTTAACATTATACCCCAAAACATCTTCATGTGGTTGTTCACCAACTAAACATATAAGAATCAGATTTTAAGGAATTTCAAAGTGTTAAGAGATACCTGTAACCTAGTAGGATATATCTACATAAGTCTTAATAATTTCAGTCTCTCTTCATCCATTGTGTCACTGATTTAAAAAAATCATATCTAACATAAACCATTACAATAACTGAAAGCATCTGAAACAATACAGAAGGATAATAATGAGGTCCTTGATCAGCCAAAGAAAATAAAAATTAAAACACAGGAAACAGCCAGTAAATATTACCAAATATAATGCTTAAAATAGTTTAATTTGAAAATGTGAGAAAAAAACACAAATCTGTGTAACTTCCTTCACTATAGGAAGAAGGAGAGCCAGAAACAAGAAGTACTAAAAGATAGTAGACAAGAAAGAGAGCCATCTAAGTACCAGAGAAGGAAGCAAGTAACCACATCATATCTTAGTTTTATGACTTAACATCCACTTCCTCTCCCTCTGGTAGTGAACTATACTTCTAAATAACACTATTAAAATAAAGCAGTATGTTGACTATAGAGTTAAATAATAATTTGATAGGGGCTGAGAAGGTGGCTCAGTGGTAGAGCACTTGCCTTGCATGCATGAGGCCCTGGGTTAAATTCCCCAGCAAAAAGAAAAAAATAGCCGGAAGTGGCGCTATGGCTCAAGTGGTAGAGCGCTAGCCTTGAGCTGAAGAGCTGAGGGACAGCACCCAGGCCCAGAGTTCAGGCCCCACGACCAGACCCCCCCAAAAAAAAAGAATGATTTGATAATAGAGGTGGTGGTCATTTAAATAAAATAATCATAAATGTAAAAAAATAAGCAAAATGTAAAAATAAAGTATAAAAACATTATAATGTAAAAAGTTTTTTATTAATCTTCAAACCTAGAAAGATTTTTGTTTCTCAAAGATTTTAAAAATAAAAGTCAGTATGTGGAAGGATGCGATGGGAAAGTGGAAAAGTCCTGTGTTTTCTTTCACCTTACTTGCTTTATTAATTTGCAGTCTGAGACTTGTATGCATAGTTTAACAAAATCACTTTAATTCCTACCTCAAGTTTTCATTACTCCAATTTGAGAGCTAAGAAAATAATACTTCTGAACATATAGAGACAATACGAATAGATCATCCCCCCCCACACCTTGGTCATATAAGCCAAGATTATTTTAACTCAAGTAACATGGAAAATGATAGTTGAAGATCAATGCTGGGAATCAAACAGCTGTCATTAAAAGACAATCTGGGCATTTTATATGATTATAATATGAAAAAAGCTAGTTTACCTGGACTCATTAAGTGTGGCACCTCTCACAAATTCCCTCTTTACCTTCACAGGAAAGATGCAGATTTTTACTTTCTATCCTCCATCACACAATCATTTTTAATTTCCCAAGATACAATAGCTCAAAGGAAACCATTGATCTAAATGGGAACCATGACTTGAATAATAAGGAGATTAAAAAAATAGCAAAAACTTATGTTTTTGACATGAGTATAAAGAAGTTGTGTTTTCCAATCCTGGCTGCAAAGACCATCCAAATCCTTAGCAGTGAATTCCTACCTAAGCTTTGATTTTTCTGCAAACATAGGGAATACCTTATCTTCTATATATTAGGATTTATGTGCTATGAATTAAGAACAATGATGTGATTTCTATCACCCCATTTCTCAAACTGAATATACTTTTGTTTCCTTTTATACTTATATATGACTTTTTTGTTGGTCGTGGGGCCTGAACTCTGGGCCTGGGTGCTGTCCCTCAGCTCTTCAGCTCAAGGCTAGCTCTCTACCACTTGAGCCACAGCACCACTTTGGCATTTTTTTCTGCTTATGTGGTGCTGAGAAATCAAACCCAGGGCCTCATGCATGCAAGGCTAGCATTCTACTACTGAGCCACCTTCCCAGTCCCTTTTATATGATTTTTATTGTTTAATAAATATACGATTCAACTATATATTGTCAGATATATGTTACTTGCATCTGAACTAGATATTGCCCAAACTCTTTGGAACTGGAATAGTATATTGTTACTAAATGAGTTTATTATACTTGCTTCTAGAATTCAATCAAAGTTGTATTGAAAGGTAATATATGTTAGTGTGGTAATTTGAAGTGTTTTTTTTTTCTTAGTATAATTGTTCACATATTTCTTCAAGTTAATAACCATAGTTCAACCATATAATGAAAGTATCTAATTTTCATTTGGTGATATAAATCTCATTTTCATCTAATTTCAGCCAATGTGGCTTCAGGAAAGGGGCTAGAGAGATAATATTATAATGAACCAACACAAGGACATATGATATAACCTACTGCAATCAAAAGAAATCTAAAGCCATTTGTTAGAGATTACAAAAAATAAATTTCTGCTGTTTCCTGTTTTCAGTTTTAGTGTGGTTTGGTATTGTGTGGTGGTGGTGGTGGTGGTGGTGGTGGTGGTGGTGGTGTGTGTGTGTGTGTGTGCGCGCGGACGCGCGTGCATGCGCGCTTACTGGGGAGTGAAGCTGGGTCCTCATAGTCTTGCTTGGCCACTTCTGCTCAAAGTTAGGGCTCTACCACTTAAGCCACACATCTACTTTCATATTGGTTGTCTTAAAGGATATAAAATGAGAAGCTTTATAGAATCTGATAATAAACTCAATTGAACATAAATGTCAATAGATCAAGAAAACTGAGCCCCATTTTTGTAGGAACACAGTATTACCTTTATTGAAGTACATTTATTTCTAGCATTCTTGGCTAAGCAAGATAATGAATTCTGTTATTGATTGAGCTGGTGTGAATTGGATGTTCTGCCTCAAACAACTTGGGATATGTAACAAATAATTAAGAAGTAAAACATGTAGGAAAATAATTGTTGTGTGTAAATGTATTTGCTCTGTTAATGATTAATCTTTTGAGTCACTGAAACTTCTAAGGAACATGTCACAATAATCTTCCTCAAATATCCTCATTTACCTGTGCTCTTACTCATCACTTCAAAAACTATAAACAACTATATATAATACATATGTTTTTATATATGTGTAAGCACAGTATACCACTGAAAATTAAAATATACATTATCTCCTTTCAAAAGTCACGAAGATATCTTTTTATCTCCTATTGCATGGAATAAATACTTTCAATGGGCAGTGCATTCAAATGATTATTATGATAACGGTGGGCCTATTTGAATGTCCAACACAATCAAATGATAACAACCTCTAAAAATGAAAGCCCTGTGGAATTGCTGCTATTGACAATAGAAAATCCCTAGAATCAACCTTGTGATATGCTTATTAAAACTGTGTCCAAACCAGCATTCTCTCTGCTAGAGCTGAAACTGAAATGCTTACCTTCAAAGACACTAGATTTCAATTTTTAGAGTGCAATACATTCTATGCTTTGGGAATTGTCCTTGGACTATGGAGCCAGAAATACTGTACTTTTGGCAGCCTTCTAACCCCAGGGAATTTGCTTAAATAAGAAGTGGTTAGAATACTGGGGTGCGAATTGCAAAGAATTTAAGCAGCTTGTTTTGGATTCCTTCTTGGGAAAAACAGAAAGAATGTAAATTTGATTTTGGCATTATGGGTATTTACACACATACTGGCAGGAATACTCATAAAGATTATTGTATATATATTTAATAGTTTCAATAAAATAGCTAACAATCACAATGAAACTGATTCTATATCAGGTATTCTGAAGATCTTACTTTATTTGATTATTTTAGATTTTATGTTGTTTTAGAGAGAAAGTCTAGGTTACTGTTGTCAGCTGAGAAATCAATCAAGATGTACCTGGAATGAAAGAGGTCTATTTTGGAAACTGATTCAAAAACCTCCCAAGGAGGTCAGGATTTATAGATTATCATGTACTCTTTGAGGACATTTGATATAAAGCATAGAAAAGAAATGCAGACTTATCTAATGAATAACCAACTATCTGAAGGCAAGAATTCTTAAGCCATAACTCTTCTTTAACATTAGGAGAGAAAAGATATGAAAGACTATAGCAAACAGAGCATATTTGATTTTGTTATATTTGATTTTACTTTCACTTTTAAAGTACCTACTTCTCCCAAGAATTTACTTATGTTTATAAACATACAACTTGTACCAAACTTAACTTTATCTAATATTTAATGGATTCAAAATAAAATATATACAGAATCCGGGCACTGGTGTCTAATGCCTATAATCCTAGCTACTCAAGAGGCTGAGATCTGAGTATCACAGTTCAAAGTCAGTCTGGCAGGAAAGTCCATGAGACTCTTACCTCCAGAAAACTGGAAGTGGTGCTGTGGCTCAAGTGGTAGAGCATGTGCATTTTGCTGAGGAGCTCAGAGACAGAGCCCTGGTCCAGAGTTAAGCACCATGACTGATCAAAAAAAAAAGTATATCCCTCCCCCACAGTGTAACCCCCGCTTTCACTATATTTGATGTCAGTATAACATGTGGAGGAAATGGGGACAAACAAGTCGTTTAAGGATTCAGGTGGACCTGTTGCAACAATGAGAAGTACAAAATGTCATGTCAAAACCAGCTTTACAATGTCGGTGTGGGGGGGGAGGGGGGTATAATTGGGTGGGGGGAGGGGGGTAAAATTGGGTGGGGGGAGGGGGGAGGCGGGGAAGGGAAGTGAAGGGTAAACAAAGGAGGAGGCTGCAATGCTTGGTAAGAAATGTATGCATTATCCTGCCCATGTAATTGTAGCTCCTCTGTACAGTATGTTCTCAAATAAAATAAAATACAATTTAAAAAAAAGTATAGAAACAGTTAAATGTAATGTAATTTACAAAGACATTACATGTGATATGACTACAAATGGTATAAAACAAAAGTGAGTGCTTTGTTCAAAATATAGTAAGAATATCTGTAATGCACTTAAGTGCAATTAAATGAAACAAGATTTATACAGCCATAGGAACTAGGTCATAATTCTTAATGATACTGATTTTTAAAGTTTTTATTGTCTAAAAGAATGATGGGGTTTTATTGAAGTATATTAAACTTTATTAAAATTTTGAATGGTTAATATTGGAATTAATGGTTACTTTGTTTTAATTATGTACTTTTCAGAACTTATAAAAACCTCTTTTTCTTAACTTGTATATAACCATTACAAAACCAGGAAATAGTTTTCAATAATGTTAAATCAATTGTATATTAACTGTGCATGTCAAATAATGTACTTGTTGAATTATTTAAATTTGAAACAATAATACATTTTCATGTGCAAAAAGAAAAAAAGATAAAACATAAATAGGCAGTATAAAAATTGGTAAATGAAAATATTGAAAATATGCTGACAGGTTCCAGTGGCTTGTGCATTTTTCCTAGTTATTCAGAATGTTCAAATATAGAGAACTGTGGTTCAAAAACATTCCAACCAGCAAAGTCTGTCAGAATCTATCTCTAATTAACCAGAAAAATGCCAGAGACCTGGAGGAATTGCTCCAGTTGTAAGCAAGAAAGCCACACAAAAACATGAAGACCTGAGTTCAAGCTCCATTACTGGCAAGTCAATCAATCAATAATCTATCAATTAACCAATCAAATGGAGAAATGTTGTCTTGGGGGAGAGGGGTAAAAATAATTTAAAAAATAAAAATTTTTAATCTAATGTTAAGAAATCAGTCTAACCTTTTCCGCTTGACTCATACCTATACTAGATATTGCAAATAAGGGAAACCATGGGACCTATGCTTCTTTGGGCCTGGCTTACTTCACTTAATATTGAAAAAAAGCATTGAAAAAAAAAACAGAAATTTGCATGAATAAAATGGAATCATGGTCAAGTGAAAGCTTGGAACATCTTTAAAGTTGTAGTTTTATTTTTAAATCTGGATGCTTTCATCTATTTCTATAGGTATCAAAAGAAATAAAAATAAGTTTCCCACGATAAAAAAAAAAAAGAAATCAGTCTAAATAGAATAACTCACTCACTATTGGAAACATCGCAAACATATTGATAAAAGTAAAATGAAAGAGTGGGTAACAATGTTCAACAAGAAATGTACTCATTACCTTACTTATATAACTGTAACGCTTCTGTACAGCATGTTTACAACAGCATAAAATAATAAAAAATAAAAATAAATATATATTTTTTTCATTATGCATATTTGTTTTTTTTAATTGTGAAAATACCATACAGAGGGGTTACAATTACATGGGTAAGGTAATGAGTACATTTCTTATCAAGCATTGTTGCCTCCTCCTTTGTTTCCCCTTCCCATCCCTTCCCATCTCCCACCCCCCCACAGTCCTCCACCCCCACCCTTCCCTCTCCCCTCCCCAGCCAAAGTTGTAAATTTTGTTTTTCAACATAATGACTTTTACATCTCATTGTTGCAATGAGTCCACCTGTATCCCTATTTAAACGATTCGTTATAATTTGTGGAGGGGAAAGGCAAAAACAAAATGATATATTTATTTTTATAAGTGTCTTTTGCTACTTTCTAAAAGCTCCCTTCTTCCTTAATGTCTTGCTATATTCCACAATACCTTTAAGAGAAGTAAGCATTAAGCGAAAGATATGTTATTTATGTTAATGTTAATAATCCATATATTGTTAGTCATTAATATCTAAATCAATGGAAATAATTATTCTTGTGAATGAGTAATATATATAGCTAGACAGATAGATGTAGATATAGATTGAACTAAGTAAATATACATATTTGTGTATGTATGTAAATGTGTTTGCTTGCCAGTATCAGGGCTTGAAACACAGAGACTTGTACTCTTGTTTAACCTTGTCACTCAAAGATAGTACTCTACCAGTTGGGCCATGTGAAATAATCTGGTTAACTAGAATTGAGTTTCTAGAATTTGTCTGTCTAGGTCATCTTCAAACCAAGGTTCTCATATCTCAGCATTCTGAGTAGGTGGTATTGCAAACTGAAACCACAAGTACCCAGCAAATGCATACATTTATAAGTGTCTTGTTGAATACATATTCACAACCACTTCTATAAAGTGTTTGTATATAAGACAACATGTATGTAACTCCTACATATATGCATAAGTGAATGTGTACATATATTATTTAAAGAATTGCAGTAAAGAAATATGAATTCTTTTTTTTTTTTGGTTTGGTCTGTCATGGAGCTTGAACTCTGGGACTGGGCGCTGTCCCTCAGCTCAAGGATAGCACTCCACCACTTGAGCCACAGCACCACTTCCGATTTTCTGAGTAGTTTATTGGAGATAAGAGTCTCATGGACTTTGCTGCACAAGCTGGCTTTTAACTGTGATCCTCAGATCTCAGCCTCCTGAATAGCTAGGATTATAGGCATGAGCTACCAGCACCCAGCTAAAAATATGAAAAATTTTAAGTTGCCATAAATTATGGAAATGTGTGCTTTTCTTTATTCAGTGTGCAACGTTTTTATATCAATGTAATGAATATAGACGGTTTCAGTTTTTCAGGTACATGTGTCTGTGTTACATATTAATAAATGCATTCAACTTATTGTACATATATAATGCCATGCTTAAAGTTATGTTTTAATAATGTGCACACATTTTAACTTCTATTTACAAAATAATTATATGAGCACATGTAGCATATACACCAATAATCTTTAATTTCTGTCCATATTTGAATCATCTACATTGTTATTTGCATTATATATAATATTTAAATGGTATAGGGGCCGAGAAGGTGGCTCAGTGGTAGATTGCTTTCCTTGTATGTATGAGGCCCTGGATTTGATTCTTCAGCATCACATAAATAGAAAAAGCCAGAAGTGGCGCTGTGGCAAGTGGTAGAGAGCAAAATAAATAAATAAATAAATAAAATAATAAAAAATATGTATGGAGGGTGTATCATTTTTATGAAAATAATCTGTCTTGCCACATCAATATTTGTTGTTATTAAACACCATTATGTTTCCTACTATTAAAATTGATTACCTAGAAATTAAACATCTGAAGTCATGAAGGACAGTAATGTTCTCTATGATGTTCCAGGGTGGAGAAACTCAATCCTAAAGCAAAATAAGTTTTTCTCTGTAGCTGAGGAAAAGTAAAAGCACTTGCAGTTTTTGGCCTGGGACACAGAAAAACACAGAACATTCGGCAAAGATATAAGCAGGGATTATTACAAGGTTGAGTTCACTGGTAGAGCTCACATTAATTTCCACTGCAGAAAATAAAGGAGTGTCTTGAGAGCAAGGGCAAAGTTGCCTCATAAGGAGATTTTCTTTTATTTTGTGGAAACTGCTTCAATACTCAAAGCTTAAGGGCATTTTACTCCAGCATTGCTTTAAAATGTTCCCTTCTGCTTCAGTTACCAGAGGAGGCCTAAACGGACCTTAAAAGTGTTTACAGACATTCTTCTGATGTTCACAATCCATCAAAGGCTCTTGCTGCCTCATTATAGATCCGGGCAAACTCTTAGGGCAAAAGACAATGGAATTATTCTTTCACTAAGCTAAACTTTCATAATATCGTCATTATTTTTATATAGTTTGTGTAATAAATGAACTCTTACAGCATAAGCCATGAAGTTACATAATACATCATTACAACAACTACGTTAAAGCTTATAGTTCCAATTACAGACTATGGTTTTGGCCAGAAGTTTCTATAAAATCTTTGATATAGTCTTTGATTCATGTCAAATATACTTTATCTCTATTTAGTGATTACAGAATTTTTCTCTTGATTCAAACTGATGAATTAGTAAAAAGTCATATCTAATGTAGATATTAAGCTAAATTGAGTTTATCATGTTTTCATCTGTATCATTTGATAGAGAGAGTGAAATAATTTTGATGATTTTCGATTGTGAAAGAACTCAATTATGTCCAAATAAGAGCATAGCCCTGAAATCAATAGCTCAAATCTGGATGCAAATGACACCTGGCTAAATCAAGGGCCACAGACCATCAAAGACTAGCCATTGCCCTTGGTTTTTGTTTTTGACAGAAATGTGTTGCATCGTATAAAAAGATTAGGATCATATCTGAAATATTCAATAAAAAGTTACTGGATGGAAATGAATTAGAATTGCATAAGACGGAAGGATTTTTTTTCTTCCTGAGATAATATTAACTAATTTTGATTGAATTAAGGCGTATCGTATAAAGGCAAATATGACTGTTTATTTCTTCTGCTTCTAATGTAACGTTAGACTTCTTATTTTTGATGTCATTATTTTGCCTAATTGTTAAGCTTAGTAGTGTTCTCAGTCTTTAGGTTTCCATGGTATTCACCTTAATTTACTTGTTTATCTCAGAGGCTGGATTTTGTTTTCAAAACCACATCCCTACCATGAGTGACTTTCTGTAAAGAACACCACAAGATGGCAGTGTTTCAGAAAATACTCCAGAATGAGATATTTCTATGTATTACCTAAAATAATGGAATATATCAATGACTAAAAATATTTACTTGTCACTCCTAGAAATTAATAATTAATGTTTCTAGAATGCCTGCATAATAATAAGCAAGTAGTTTCCGTTAAGTAATATAACTGTCACTTTGATTGTTCCAAAACATTAGCAAGCTTCATCAACATATAAATGAGTTGATGCTCAAGAATTGTCAGTAGATTCATAAATCTCCTAATTGCTTACATGTTGGTCTATAACTGTAGTCATATTTTTAAACTGTTTGAAAAAAGTAACTCATTCTAAAAGACATCAATGACATTTTATTTCGGCATAATTCCTTAATAGTTACTTTAGGACAAGGATCAGAAATTAACAATCACATGAATTAAATACATCATTTATACTTTTCAGTAACGGTTGGGATTTCAAGATCAGAAAGCTTCTCAATTATAAATATTATAAAGTGCAAAACTGTTTGAAAGAAAATATAATTTCAAACACAGGAAACAAATTAATTTAAAATTTACAAGTATGTAAAAATGCAGAGGCTTAAAAAGGCAGAAGGATTCTTCGTTGTTTTGTGTACAATTTTTTCTGTACTTAGCATTTTGAATAATTCTTGAAATGGTTTTGAATTTTGTCAAGTGATTTTGCTTCATCTATTAAATGATTACATAAACTTTCATGTGTATTCTTTTAATTTTTCTTGATTGGCTGGGTGATAAAACCTATATGTTTACATATATTCATGACTTCACATGTATACACAATGCTATAATATAAGAATATACACACAGGGAAAATTGTGATTATAACTGTCAAATGCAGCTTAGATAGTCATATTAATGTACTTCACTTTGACAAATCCATACATATAAATATTATGGTTTGACTATATCTAGCATCAGGAATACCCTCTCTAACCTTCCTGTCCTTGAAGTGGGTACTTTCATTTCTTTATGTTCAATCTCACCATCCTAACATAGGTTTTGTAAATTATTTGTCACAGCATTTAAAGCATTTGTAGACTGTTGATGTCAAGGGTAGTCAAGTTAACAACTTGTATATCCGAATAATACCAAATTACAAATATATTGCATGTACCATGCAATTCTCAGATTTCCACAAAACAATACACTGATCATTCCATAAATTCTCTAAAACTTTATCTATTTCTGTTGAAGTGTTCTGCTTAATATTAGTCACTGTTTGAATAATTTGAGTAAGTATTTTAAAAAATAAATTATGGTCTTAAAATAGATAGGAAAGTAAATGAATATTGTGCTAACGGTGAACAAAACACAAGGGAAGAGCTTCCTGGCTAGATGCATAATCAAATAGTCCCACAGAGGGTTCTTAGGGCAGAGCAAAGTAGATTTAGTATAGTTACTATTCTTTATATGTCATTACTTCACTGGAAGACAATATAGACTATTTCTTCATAGGACTTAGATTTTTTCATTGCTATCTCATGATTCATAGGATTTTTCTGGATATCGTCTTATTATACATTACTTATAATATGGTTCATTGTGTATGCATATAATTGGATCTTATATATATAAATATATATGTGTGTGCATATAATTAGATCATGTGATGTAATTATCCTAAATTTTAAGGTGGAATATTCATAAAAAGATTGGGAAATCTGTGTCAAAGAAGGTGAATTTGTCTTTCATTAGTAGTTCTAAAAATTGAACTTGATGGCCTTGAACAGTTAACCATGCACCCTACTCCCAAGATACATATGACTTTTCTATTTTTACTTAATTATCCAATTAAATTAGCCAATATGTATAGCAATTTTCTAATAATGTAATTTGAATCTGTTTTCCTTATGTCTACTTTCTAACAACCTAATCCACTTCTCTATTCTTTGCTTAGGGATTGCAGGGAAGTTTGTATTCTACACATTATTTCTGGTAGTCCAATTCTGAATCACTTTACATTTGAAATACACACCTGAATGCATGTCAATGATGGCAGACCTCCAATTTCATTAAACATTCACCTTCAAATTATAAATTTTCTGATGTGAATTCTGAATGATCATTATATTTTAGGTGGAATGTCCTTAATCCTCAAGATATGTGAACTATAGTTAACACTATCTTCATCTATATTTGATACAGCTCTCTGATGATTATCTTTATTATTTTTACTCTAAATGTGCACATATAAATAATGCCCACTATTTTTATTCAACTAAAGGAGAAAGTAATATATATATATATATATATTATTGTTTTGTATTCTTATTCCTGAAGCTACACAGCAATCATCAAATAAAATGTTCATATCATAGTCGCTGACCACAGGTAAATAAATTATCTCACCTTAGATACAGGAGAAAGAGATTCTAATCCCAAACCAAAAGGAGAGAGAAAATACATTCAGTCTCTGATGCTATATTTTTTTTAAAAAAGCTTATCTTCTCATACTAATCTTCAGTTAACTAAATATATTTTTCAAGGGCAAGTTAAACCCTAGCACATCAAATTTCTAAGACCCCTGTCATGCTTCTAGGCCCTGCCCTCAATTTCCCTGGAAATAGAAACAGGTACCTTTGAGTTAAGTAAATCCCCTGAGTTTCCTCACTCTCTTTGCTGTTTTATAAATTAATTTCCCAGGGCTCAGTATTTAAGAACATAATTATATTGTGAACCAATTTTACCTACATATACTATAGTTTACCCTCTACTTGGTAGGCTGGTAATTATTCCTTCTTTTTTCTTCTAATTTTGATTTAATTTCCTCCTTAATTATGATACTATCAATAAAATGCTCTATGATTATCCTCAAACATTCTAAATTCTGTGAATATAGATTATTAGCTACCTTCATGGTACTGTTAATGTAATGTGTAAATGCCAAGTGAGCATGAGTCTCATTAATAGTTAAATAGGTTAAAAAGATTTTCTTTTTAAAAGATAATACATTATGCTTTCACTTTTTTCTAATCTTTCTCTGATGTTAGAATTATAGCACACATTGGCCTAGACTTTTCATTCTGCCTTTTTCATCTTCTCCAGCTTCTTGGTTTCCAGCGTCACAGCTGAACATCTCCAACAACTGTTCATCTCCACAGATATTAATTTGATGGGTATTTACATTTTGTCTGATGTTAGATATTTCAACTTTACATTTAGGTTTATCCACTTAGTGTGTTCTGCTAAACTTTATTTTTTATCTGACTCTTTTCCATTTCTATTACACACTCATCAATAGGTGTTTTTTTTTTCCTTTTTACATTTCCTTAATGTTTTCCAATATTCTATTTCCTGGTTGTTACTCTTCAGTAAAAACTATCCTATCTCCAAAGACCTACTTTCTTTGGAATAATTGTGTATATTAGATATATTTAATATTTTATTTTCTTCATTTTCATTTGGAGACTTATCACAATGATGACTGCATTTTGAGACAGTTGTTCTCAGGTGACACATCTGAGACTCTTGCCACTATGTCTCCTGATTTGAGGAGTGGATAAGTTTCATCCAAAGTGCTAGAAAACACTATTATTTTATTTTTCTACTTGTTTTGTTTCATTGTTGTTTTACTTTGTTAAAATCTGAGTCTTAGTTCCAACTCACTATCGTTACTTTTTCTATCAGGAATTTCATAATTAAGATTGGTTATTTGGATTTAACTACTTTATTGGCATAAAATTTATAAAACTAATTTATTGGTATAAAATACTTTTAGTTAGGGTTATTTTCATATTCTCATACTCTTTTCTCCATTGAATTATTTATCATCTTGTTTGTAACTACTCCTTCACATTCTTTATACAGAACATATGTACATATATAAATATACTTTTTATTTAGAAATATTCCTATATATTATAAATGTCAAGATAATTTTCTCTACATTTCCTAAGAAATAATAGCTAAATACACCTGACACCCACATGCATACATCTTTGTGTCTGTGTATGCCTATATGGAATTTTATGTATGTATGTATGTATGTATGCATATATGCATGTATGTATTTGTGATAATGCTGATGCTTAATCTCAAGGGCCTGGGCACTGTCCCTGAGGCTGTGCTCTCTATTACTTGAGCCACAATTCCATTTTAATCTTTTTTGTTGTTAATTGGAAATGAGTCTTACAAACCTTGCTGCCTAGGATAGCTTCAAATTGATCTTCAGATTTCAGTTCTGGATTACAGGTGTGAGCCACAAATGCCTGGCTATCTTTTATTTCAGCAGCTCATTGCTTATCCTGTACCATGGTTTCAGTCACTCAGAGTAAACCTATTGTTTACCTGATTTTGTTAGCTTGATGACACAGATTCACAGTCAGAAGTTTGAGGCAAAATGATAGCAAGTTCCAGGCCCATCTGGGTCACTTTAGGAAGCCTTGTTTCAAAATAAACAAATAAACAACAATAAAAATATCTTCTTTTAAAATTTTAGCTGTTATGCTAAATTTTTATTTCATTGTGCTATTTCTACACACAGAAAATTTTTACTCCTTTCTGCTTATTATTACCAAATTCAATTTAGTCTAGCCAATGAATTTAGTAACTCAATAGCTGGTCTTACAATTTTTTATGACCGTTAGGGGCTGGCCATTAAATAGTGCATCCTTAAATCTCTTACTATAGCAAATATCTATGATATTATTTTTGTTCACAACTGTTGCTTTATTATTTGATTATATGCATTACTCCAGTTTTGCCTCTTTGTCCAAAGAATAAAAAGTGTCTTTTAAATAATATGTAGGAATCCTGAACTTCTTCAGTATCCTTCCCTCACATCTTTAGATCTTCCCTAATAGATGTTTTGGTTATAAAGATGGAAGTTTCTGGGACTCCTCTGCATAAGATATTTTTATTCAATCGCTGTTTAGCTGCCAAACTCCCATCACCACTATGCTTTATCCCAAGTTAAAAAAATGCATCAATATTAGGTAGACTAGTTTGATATTATGAATATATTTTCTGCCCTTCATTTCTATCAACAATGTATAAGTTGCTAAACTTAAAGATATTAAAAGGCCTACAGTACAAGGAGTAGTTATAGATAACAAGTACACACATTTTCAGAGTGGCATTCATATTTATTTTCATTCAACAATCTCAGTAATTAAAATAAGAATTGTGATGAAAACTAGAGACCTACTAGTTAGACATAGTTAGCTCCTGTGTGACTCGGTTATCTTTGAATTTCAGTAGGTGTATTAGTGTGTCCTTCTAGGATTATTTTCTTTTTCTGGTCTGAAAAAACCATTAGAATTACTCCACTTTTTAGTATATTAGCTTCACATTTAGAATATACCATTAATAGACTAGCTGATTCACCTTAAAAATGTATTAGGGATGGATTCAGAGAAAGATGGTGGAGGAGAAGCTGGAGGCTAAACAAGTTCTCACATAGAAAGCAGTTTTAGTGTTCTAGTAAACAGTCCTTAGCTAGAGAATCACACCAAGTGTGCCATCACAGTACAGAGAGTTTGGCCAGAGAGGGAAAATCCAGGCAGCTTGTTCAAGGATGTAGATCTGAGCACTTGACAGTAACTGAGGCTGCGGTGGGTATGGCAGAAGCAGCCATACCAACAGAGAAAGTCTAGGACACAGGCGCAAGACGCAGCATACAAGTGGATTCTACTCACTACAAGCAAGAACTGATAAGGAGCAGAAATCTTCATCCTGCTGATCACAGACCAGGGACGGCCCAGGAGCTGAGTCTGATGTGAGTAGAACACAGACATCCTCAATCCTTCTCATGGAGCCTTGGTGGGAAGGCAGCCCCTTCCTCACAACCAGAGAAGATCTCCATCTTTGATACTGAACAAAGGCCTGGCCATCAGCTAGGTCCAACTTAGGCCTTAGAAGAAAACAATTGGAACTATTAGCAAGTCACAGGAACTTGACCTGACCTGCCAGGCTCAGCTCCACGCAGAGGAAAGTCACCCCACTCAGGCAGAGTGGGATCTGCCCCTGAAGGAGTGACTTTTTTCACTGGGTAAACAGATCCAGAGGCTGCCTATCCCCACTGAATCCTAGACAAGCAATTGAAACTCAGTAAACATAAACTCTGAGAATGGCTCAGGCTGGGCTCTGTGAGTGTCTCAGGAGATAGTCCCTCAGGGAAAAGCTACTGATTGCTGATAGGCCTCAACTCTACCTAGAACCTAGCCTCATCACAGCAACTGCTGCAAACTAGAGGAAACAGCCATCTCCCTCTTTGGTGATACTCAAAGTAGATCTCCCTCCCACTGAACTACCCTGGGAGGAGGATCAAAAAGTCCTAGGTAAGTCACAGTTGTCTGCCTGCTCAAACAAACTGATTTAAGAAACCAATCAAACCACAGGAAAATCAAACACCACAAGCAGACCGGAGACTCCACCAAGACACTGGTTACAGACATGGTAGATACTAGATCTCCACCCCCTCCCACCACACACCAAAAAAACCCCAATGAACTCTTTTTTCTTTATTTTTATTATTTTTGTTTTCTATTTTTTTCTTTCATAATGTTTATTTAGGAGTGTATATGTGTGTGTGCTTTATTTAAAAATCTCTTTTGACTTTTTGGTCCTTTTTTGTTTTTCTTTTTTTATCTTTTCTCTTTCTTTCTTTTTTGCATAATTACTAGACCTTATTTCTCATTGTGTACATACTTAATCCAAAAACTTATTACTCAATTCACAACCTCTTAGGCTTAACTTTTTAATAGTAGTATTATTTATCCCTATATAACTTTCAAATATTCCAAATATAAGAATTTTTTTAATTTTCATTTTTTCTTATTATATTTCCCCTCCTCTCTTCTATCCTTATCATCTCCTAATATCATTTCTTTATACTTGTATAATTTATAAGTGTTTCATTGTTTTACATTTAAATTTTTGTTTTTCTGTTTTTTCTTTTTTTTTTGTTTTTAATCTCTCTCCTATCAGTCTGTCCTATAGATTTCCCTCTCTGAGATTAGGACTTGGTTAAATTCACTCTCCTTTTACCTCTCGACATTCTATTTTTTCCCCACAATTCTCCCTAAACCTAATAATTTCTGGTTCGCTGAATCCCTCTTTGATGTTCTTAACCCATTAATCTATAGTTGTTTGATGTTGAATAGATTGTATCTGTTGAACTAGATTGTATCTGCAACCATTTTGACTGTGCAACTACAGGACTCTGGTTGATGTTTGCCTTAACATAGTGTTCTAGCACAAAATTGGTGTTATTTTCATACCAAATGGGCAGAACAAGCCGGAGAAACACAAGAAAAATGACAAGTGTGGGTATCTCAGCTCCCACTCAGGATAATCAGGGGACACACAGTTAATGAATAATCCAGAGGAGAGTTCCCAAAAAACTCTACAAACACTACTGGTAAACATGGTGAATGAAAAGATTGAAAACCTGCAAGGGACTCAGTGTGAGCAAGGTAGGGAGCAAGACAAGGCAAACCAAAGATTAATACAAGAACTGCACAAGCATGCTGAGGCTAACCAAAATTTAGTACAGGAGTCTCATGAACATAAGGAAGCTACTCAAAGATTAATACAGGAATTGTGTAAGCAGGCTGAGAACAGTCAAAGAGAAATACAGGAATTGTGTGAACATGAGGAAACTAATCAAAGAGTAATACAGGAATGGCATGAGCAGGATGAGAATAGATAAAGACCAATAGAGGCATTCATGGAATCCATAAACAGAAAGTTGGAGGAATCCAGGGAGACCACAAGGGAATGCTGAATGGAGCCCATCAGAAGGAAAGGGAGTCCAAGGAAACCATAACCAATAACTAGGTGATTTGAGAATAAACTTTGAACACCAAATTAAGGAAGGAAAGAAGTTCATACCAGATCTAAAACAAGCTTCAACAAAGAATGTGAAGCCATCAAAGCCTACCAATTAGAAGGAAAGGGGGAAAAAAAAGTAGAAAACCTTGACAGTAAGTTAGACCATGCAGAAGATCGAATCTCGGGGATTGAAGACAGCTTAAATATTATAGAAAAAGGACATACAACTATCAAAAAATCCAAGAAATATGATAGATCAGTTCAACATTTGGAAGACAAAATCAGAAGACCTGATCTGAGGATAATGGGTGTAGAAGAGCACCTAGAGACAAAAGTTAATGGTCTAGGAAATTTATTTAATAGGATCCTAGCAGAGAACTTCCCAAACATGAAAAAGTTAGGCTTTTTCAGATACAAGAAGCTTTTAGAACCCCAAATAGACCGGACCAGAACAAGACATCCCAATATCTCATTATAATCCTCACAGGATCAATTCAGACCAAGGAAAGGATTCTTAAAGCTATTAAGGAGAAAAGATCAATGGCCTATAAAGGGAAATCAATTAGAATCGCCTCAGATTTCTCAACAGACAATTAAAGCAAGTAGAGCCTGGAATGATGTATGCCACGCCCTAAAGACAACTATCAATCAAGAATACTGTACCCAGCAAAATTCTCATTCATAACAGAATGTCAAATAAAAAACTTCCATAGCAAAGAAAACCTAAAACAATATATGTCCAGTAATTCAGCTCTACAAAAGATATTTAAAGATGTCCTACTCATAGAAAACCAACAAGACCACAATAAAGGGCAAGAAACCACACCCAAACTGAGAATCCAAGAACCATAGCAAGAGCCTAGTTATCACAACCCCCAAGAAGGTGGATAGCATGGAAGGAACTACAAAACACTTCTCAGTCCTAACTTTCAACATTAATATAATTAACTTTCCGATTAAGCGACATAAATTGTCTAGTTGGATTCAAAAACGAGATCCTTCTCTCTGCTGCCTTCAGGAGTCACACCTTGCCCATAAAAACAAACATATTCTGAAAGTGAAAGGCTGAAATAAAATCTATGAAGCAAAAGGCCCCCATAAACAGGCAGGAATTGCAACCCTAATATCAGATAAAATACACTTCAAATTAAAATTAGTGAGAAGAGATAAAGAAGATCACTACATTCTTATTAAGGGATCTCTCCTTCAGGAGGATATTACCATTCTAAATATCTATTCGCCAAACAACGGAGCACCCAAATTTATCCAAGAAACACTACTTTCCCTCAAATCTCACATAGATCCCAAATTGTTGGGAACTTTAACACACCACTATCCCCACTAGATAGATCAATTTGGCAAAAACTCAACAGAGAAACTGCAGATCTAAACAACTGCATAGATCAACTAGATTTAACAGACATCTACCAAATATTTCACCCAGTAGCATCAGAATACACGTTTTTCTCAACAGCACATGGAACATTTTCCAAAATAGACCACATTTTAGGTCACAAAGAAAACTTGTCCAAATTCAGAAACATTGAAGTTATGCCCTGCATTCTCTCAGACCACAGGGAATAAAATTAGAACTGAACACCAAAAGCTACCAAAGAAAGTCGTGTAACACATGGAGACGAAACAACACACTGTTGAATCACTACTGGGTCATGGAAGAGATTAGAAAGGAAATTAAAATGTTCATGATATTCAACAAAAATGAACACACAAATTACCAAGTTCTCTGGGACATGGCAAAGGCAGAAGCAAGTTTATAGCTCTGAGTTCCTACATCAACAAATTGGAGAGATCTGAAACCAACAATTTAATGAGACATCTGAGCCTCCTTGAAAAAGAGCAGCAAGCTAAACCCCAATCCAGTGAATAGAAAGAAATAATTAAAATTAAATCAGAATTAAAGGAATTAGAATCCCCAAAAACCATAGAAAGAACCAACAAATCAAAGAGTTGGTTCTTCGAAAAAATTAACAAAATTGAAACTCTTACCAAATCTTATCAGAAAAAGAAGGGAACACACTCAAATAACCAAACTCAGAGATGAGAATGGAAACATCACCACAGAAAAAAACCAAGATTCAGAACATTATAAGTCAATATTTCTCAAACCTTTATGCTAATAAATTTGAGAACTGGAAAAAATGAATGATTTCCTAGCAAATATCGACATGCCAAAACTGAACCAAGATGAGTTAAATCAACAGGACCATATGAATCATTGAAACAGAAACAGCAATAAGAGACCTCCTATCTAAGAAAATCCTAGGACTAGATGGATTTACAGCGTAATTCTACAAGGCCTTCAAAGCAGAACTCACACCAATACTCCTCCAACTCTTCAATGAAATTGAAAGAGAAAGTTCACTACAGAACTTTCTAAAGCCATCATAACTCTCATGCCTAAACCAGGCAGGAACTAATCAAAGAAAGAGCACTATAGACCCATTTTTGTGATGACCATCGATGCAAAACTTAACAAAATTTTGGGCAAATGGCTTCAACAATTCATCCAAAAAATCATACACCATGATCAAATAGGATTTATTTCAGGGATGCAAAGCTGGTTCCACATACACAAATCAATTAATATAATTCATCACATTAAAAAGAGCAAAGATAAGAACCACAAGGTTATCTGAATAGATGCAGAAAAAGCATTTGACAAGATACAACACCCCTTTATGATGAAGGCTCTGGAACATTGCTCAATACAATAAAGGCTATATATGACAAAGCTACAGTTAGCATTCTACTCAATGGTGAAAAACTAAAGCCATTTCCTCTTAACTCAGGAATGAGACAAGAATGTCCACTCTCTCCACTTCTCTTCAATTTAGTATTAGAATGCTTAGCTACAGCAATAAGAAAAAAGAGGCAAACATAAAGGGGATCCTAATAGGGAAAGATGAAGTAAAACTCTCCCTCTTTGCAGATGACATGATCTTGTATTTGAAGAATCCCACGGACTCCAATCCCAACCAACTTGAGATGATTTGAAACTTTGGCAAAGTAGCAGAGTATAAAATTAACCCTCAAAAAATCAATGGCTTGAGTTCCGGGAAGATGGCAGAGGAGAAGCTGGAGGTTAAACAAGCTTTCGCATAGAAAGCAGTTTTAGTGTTCCAGTGAACAGTCCTAAGCCAGAGAATCACACCAAGTGTGCCATCACAGAACAGAGAGTTAGGCCAGAGAAGGAAAATTCAGTCAAGGAGACAGATCTGAGCATTTGCCAGCAGCCGTGGCTGCGGCAACAGCTGTAGCCACCATACCTGCAACACAGAGAGTCTCGGACAAAGGCGCCAGAAACGGTGGGTTAGAGGATTCTACTCAACACCAGCAAGAACTGACAAGGAGCAGATATCTTCATCCTGCAGTTCGCAGACCAGAGACGACCCAGGAACCAAGACTCCCACATGAGTAGAAGCTTGACAACCTCACTCCTTCTCAGGGAGCAAAGGAGGGAAGGCCACCCCCTTTCCCCCGCCCTGCCCCTAGAGATCTCCATCTTTGATACTGGCAAAGGCCTGGCTGTGCAGCTAGCTCCAACTCAGGCCTTAGAAGAAAACAAGAGTCATTTAGCAGGTCACAGCCTGCTAGGCTCAGCTCCACCCAGGGAAAAGTCACCCAGCCCAGGCTGCCAGCCCCAGGAGTGGCTTTCTGCACTGGGTAAACAGAGCCAGAGGCTACCCTTCCCTACAGCAGCCTTGACAATCAATTGAAATTCAGTAAACATAAACCCTGAGAATGGCTCCAAGCTGGGCTCTGTAGTTTCTCAGCAGCTAGCTCCTCAGGGAAAAGCTGCTATTTGCTGAAAGGCCTCAACTCTACCCAGAACCTAGCCTCATCACAGCTTCTCCAAACTAGAGGAAACAGCCATCTATCTCCCTCTTTTGTGATACTCAAAGCAGATCTCTCTCCCATTGAACTAACTTGGGAGGAGGATCACAAAATCTTGGGTAAAGCAGAGCATTTTTCTGCCTTCTCAAACAAACTGACATAAGAAACCATCCAAGCCACTGGAAAATAAACACCACAAGCAGACCAGAGACTACAACAAGAGACTGGTTACGGACACAAGGGAGATACAGGATCTTCCCATCCCCCCGCAAAAAAAAATCAACTCTTTTTTTTCTAAATATAAAAAGATATTTATTTCATTATATAACCCAAAGCAGAAAGCAATTTTTTTACATTTTTATTTATTTTTTATTGAGAAAATACTGTACAGAGGGATTACAATTACATGGGCAAGATAAGGAGTGCATTTCTTATCAAGCATTGTAGCCTCCTCCTTTGCTTCCCATTCCCATCCCTTAAAATCAACTCTTTTTTTTGTACCTTTTATAAAAAAAATTTTTTCTAAAAATTTTTTAATTTTCAATTTTTAACTTAAAAAATTTGTTTTCTATTAACTTTTTTTCTTCCTCTTATAATTTTTATTTTAGGGGTATATGTGTGTACTTTTTTTCTTTTTTCTTTAAAAAAAAATTTTTTTTTGTTTAGCTCTCCTGACCATTTGATTCTTTTTTTTCCTTCTCATTCTTTTCACTTTTTCTTCTCTTTCATTCTTTTTTGCATGACTTAATTGCTGTTCTGTTCATCCTCAGATATGCCCTTAGTCGATTATTAGACCTTAGCCCATATTTGTGTTCACATTTAATCCAGAAATTTATTACTCAATTTAAAACCTCTTAGACTGAAATTCTTTAATAGCAGTACTATCTCTTTATACCTATATAATATTTTAAGCATTTTTATTTTTAAGTTTTTCACATCTCCTTTCTGTCCCTCCCCTTCTCTTATTCTATCCACGTTCTTCTCTGAATATTATGTTTTCAAATTTACATAATTTTTTAAGTCTTGTACTATTTAATTTTTAATTTTTGTTTTTCTATTTTTTCTTGTCTTTTTTTCTTTCTGTCTCTTCTTTTTTTCTCTCTCTGTGCTATCATTCTATCCAACCTATTTCCCACTTTGAGATTAGGATTTAGTTAAGTTAACTTTCCCACTGCGTTTCGACATCCCTCTATGCCTATTTTTACCCACATCTCTCCCTAAACCTAATAATTTCTGTTTGCCAAATTCTTCTTTGCGGTTTGTAGCCCATTAATACATACTTGTTTGGTGTTGAATAGATATATCGGTTGAACTAGATTGTGTCTGCAGACTTTTGACTGTGCAACTACAGACTTTGGTTGATGCTTGCCTTAAAATAGTGTGCTAGCACAGAACTGGTGTTATTTTCATCCCAAATGGGCAGAACAAGCCGGAAAAACACAAGAAAAATGGCAAGTCCGGGTATCTCTACTCCTACTTACGATAATCAGAGGACAGAAAAGATAATGAATAATCCAGAGGAGAGTTACCAAAAAGCTCTACAAACACTATTGGTAAACATGGTAAATGAAAAGATTGAAAACCTGCAAAGGATTCTGTATGAGCATGATAAAGAGAGAGAGGAGGTAATCCAAAGGTTTATACAGGAATATAATGAGCATGAGGAAGCTACTCAAAGATTGATACAGGAATTGTGTGAGCAGTTTGAGAACACTCAAAGAAAAATAAAGGAATGGCGTGAGCAGGCTGAGATCAGTCAAAGAGAAAGTCAAGAATGGCTTGAGCAGGCTGAGAACACTCAAAGAGAATTATAAGAACTGCATGAACGAGAAGAAGCTAATCAAAGAGTAATACAGGAATTGAGAGAGTGGAATGCAAATACAGAAAGATCACTAAAGGCATGCATGGAATCCATAAACAGAGAGCTGTAAGAAGTCAGGGAGACCACAAAGGGAATGCTGAATGGAACCAAACAGAAGGAATGGGAGTCCAAGGAAACCATAACCAATCAACTAAGTGATTTGAGAATAAACACTGAACACCAAATTAAGGAAGTAAAGAAATTCATACAAGATCTACAACAAAGCTCCAACAAAGAATTTGAAGCCAACAAAGCCGACCAACTAGAAGGAAAAGAAATAAAAAAACAAAATAGAAAGTCTTGATAGTAGGTTAGACCATGCACAAGATCGAATTACAGGGATTGAAGACAGCCTAGATATTATAGAGAAAGAACATACAACCATCCAAGACAAGTCCAAGAAATATGATAGATCTATTCAACACTTGGAAGACATCATCAGAAGGACTAATCTGAGGATAATGGGTGTAGAGGAGCACCTAGAGACAGAAGTTAATGTTTAGGAAATTTGTTTAACAGGATCCTAGCACAGAATTTCCCAAATATGCAAAAAGATAGACCTATTCAGATACAAGAAGCTTTTAGAACTCCAAGTAGACCAGACCAGAATAGGATATCCCACCCTCACATTATAATCTGCACAGGATCAATTCAGACCAAGGAAAAGATCCTTAAAGCTGTCAAGGAGAAAAGATCAATCACCTATAAAGGGAAACCAATTAGAATCACCTCAGATTTCTCAATGGAGACAATCAAAGCAAGAAGAGCCTGGAATGATGTATGCCATGCCCTAAGGACAAACAACTATCAACCAAGAATTCTGTACCCAGCTAAACTCTCCTTCATAACCGAGGTCAAATAAAAACCTTCCATAGCAAAGAAAAATTGAAACAATACATATCCACCAAACCACCACTACAAAATATTCTTAAAGATGTCTTACACATAGAAAACCAACAAGGCCACAATAAAGGGCAAGAAACTGCATCCAAACTGAGAGTACAAGAACCATAGGAAGAACCCAGTTTCCACAGCCCCCAAGAAGGTGGATAAAATGGCAGGAACTCCCAAATACCTCTCAGTCCTATCTCTCAACATTAACAGAATTAACTCTCCAACTAAGCTACATAGACTGTCTAGTTGGATTAAAAAACAAGAACCTTCTATCTGCTGCCTTCAAAAGTCACATCTTGCCCGTAAAAACAAACACATTTTCAAAGTGAAAGGCGGGAACAAAATCTACCAAGCAAATGGTCCCCATAAAAAGGCGGGAGTTGCAATCCTAAAATCAGATAAAATACACTTCAAATTAAAATTAGTGAGAAGAGATAAAGAATGCGCTACATACTAATTAAGAGATCTCGCCTTCAGGAGGATATTACAATTCTAAATATATATTCGCCAAACAACTGAGCACCAAAATTTATCCAAGAAACACTACTTTCCCTCAAATCCCACATAGATCCAAAGAAAATAATTGTGGGGGACTTTAACACACCACTTTCCCCACTAGATAGATAAACTCGGCAAATACTCAACAGAGAAACTCGGATCTAAACAACTGCATAGATCAACTAGATTTAACAGACTTCTACCAAATACTTCACCCAGCAGCATCAGAATACTCGTTTTTCTCAGCAGCACCTGGAACATTTTCCAAAAAAGACCACATTTTAGGCCACAAAGCAAACTTGTCCAAATTCAGAAACATTGAAGTTATACCTTGCATTCTCTCAGACCAAAAGGGAATAAAATTAGAACTCAACACCAAAAGCAACCAAAGAAAATCCTGTAACACATGGAGGCTGAAGAACACCCTACTGAAGCATGAGTGCGTCATGGAAGAGATTAGGAAGGAAATTCAAATGTTCATGATATTTAACAAAAATGAGCACACAAATTACCAGCTCCTCTGGGACACAGCAAAGGCAGCACTCAGGGGCAAGTTTATAGCTCTGAGTTCCTACATCATCAAATTGGAGAGGTCTGAAACCAACAATTTAATGAGACATCTGAGCCTCCTTGAAAAAGAGCAGCAAGATAAACTCCAATCCAGTGGACAGAAAGAAATAATTAAAATTAAATAAGAATTAAATGAATTAGAATTTTAAAAAAACATAGAAAGAATCAACAAAACAAAGAGTTGGTTCTTCAAAAAATTTAACAAAATTGATAGACCCTTAGCAAATCTTATCAGAAAAAGAAGAGAACTCACCCAAATAAATAAACTCAGAGATGAGAATGGAAATATCACCACAGAAACAACCAAGATTCAGAACATTGTAAGGGAATACTTCTCAAAACTTTATGCTAATAAGTTTGAGAACTTGGCAGAAATGGACCTTTTCCTAGAAAATATTGACATGCCGAAACTAAACCAAAATGAGTTAAACCATCTTAACAGGCCCATATCAAGCATTGAAATAGGAACAGCAATAAGAGACCTCCCATCTAAGAAAAGCCCAGGACCAGATGGATTTACAGCAGAATTCTACAAGGCCTTCAAAGCAGAACTCACACCAATACTCCTTCCACTCGTCAGTGAAATTGAAAGAGAAAGTTCACTTCCGAACTCATTCTATGAATCCATTATAACCCTCATCCCAAAACCAGGCAGAGATTCATCAAAGAAAGAGAACTATAGACCATTTCTTTGATGAACATTGATGCACAACTTCTCAACAAAATTTTGGCCAATCAACTTCAACAATTCATCCAAAAAATCATACACCACGATCAAACAGGATTCATTTCAGGGATGCAAAGCTGGTTCAATATACGCAAATCAATTAATATAATTGATGACATCAACAGGAGCAAGGATAAGAAATACATGGTTATCCCAATAGATGCAGAAAAAGAATTCGACAAGATCCAACACCACTTTGTGATGAAGGTTCTGGAAAAATTAGGAATCCATGGAAGATTCCGCAATACCATAAAGGCTGTATATGATAAACCTACAGCCAGCATTATACTCAATGGTGAAAAAATAAAGCCATTTCCTCTTAACTCAGGAACGAGACAAGGATGTCCACTCTCTCCACTTCTCTTCAACCTCGTATTATTATGCCTAGCTACAGCAATAAGACAAGATGCAAACATAAAGGGGATCCAAATAGGGAAAGAAGAAATAAAACTCTCCCTCTTTGCAGATGACATGATCTTGTATTTAAAGAATCCCATAGACTTCACTCCCAAATTACCCAAGCTGATTCAAAACTTTGGCAAAGTAGCAGGGTATAAAATTAGCCCCGCAAAATCAATGGCTTTTCTGTATGCCAACAATGAGAAAAGTGTGGCTGAAATTAGGAAAGCAACTCCATTCGTAATAGCCCCACAAAAAATAAAATATGTAGGAATTAACTTAACCAAAGAAGTGAAGGACCTCTATGATGAAAACTTTAAAAACTTGAAAAAAGAAATCAAAACAGAACTTAGAAAGTGACAAAAACTCCCATGCTCCTGGATTGGAAAGATCAACATAGTGAAAATGGCAATATTTCCCAAGGCTATCTACAAATTCAATGCTATACCTATCAAAATTCCAACCTCGTTCTTCAAGGAAATAGAAGAGGCAATCCAAAAATTCTTAAGGAAGAATAAAAGATCCAGAATAGCAAAAACAATCCACAACAGAAAGACCAGAGCTGGAGGAATATCGATACCAAATTTCAAACTCTACTATAAAGTCATAGTAATCAAAACAGCTTGCTACTGGCACAAGAAGAGAACTCGGGAGCAATGGAATAGAACTGAAAACACAGACATGAACCCACAGACCTATAGCCATCTAATCTTCGATAAGGGAGCTAAAAAAATAGAATGGAAGAAAGACAGCCTCTTCAGTAAATGGTGCTGGCAATAATGGTTAACTACTTATAGAAAACTAAAGCTAGAACCTTAAATATCACCCTGCACTAGAATCAACTCCAAATGATCAAAGAACTCAGAGTCAAAACAGACACTCTGAAAACATTACAGGATGGAATAGGAGAAACCCTAGGTCTCCTTGGCACAGGCTAAAATTTTCTTAGTAGAGACTCAGAAACACAACAAATCAAAGATAGGTAGGACAAATGGGATTGCATGAAAGTGCAGAGCTTCTGCACAGCAAAGGACATAGCTAGCAAGATAAATAGAAAGGCCACAGATTGGGAGAAGATCTTCACTAGCCATACAACAGACAAGCATCTAGTATCTAAAATATACCTGGAACTCAAAAAATTAAATTCCCCTACAAAAAATCTTCAAAGAAACAACTGCCCAATAAATAAGTGGGCTAAAGACATAAAGAGAAACTTCTCTGAAGAGGAAAGAAGGATGGCCAATAGACACATGAAGAAATGCACAACCTCTCTAGTCATAAAAGAAATGCAAATCAAAACAACATTGAGATACCACCTCACCCCAGTTAGAATGGCAAAAATCAAGAACTCTAATAACAACAGATGCTGGAGGGGATGTGGACAGAAGGGAACCTTACTGCATTGTTGGTGGGAGTGTAAACTTGTTCAACCACTTTGGAAAGTAGTATGGAGGTTCCTCAAAAGACTCCACATAGAACTCTCCTATGACTCAGCAATCCTACTTTTGGGCATTTACCCAAATAATCACAAACAAGACCACACTAAAGCTACCAGTATGACTATGTTTATAACAGCCTTATTTACCATAGCTAAGATATAGAACCAACCCAGATGCCCCTCAGTAGATGAATGGATCAAGAAAATGTGATATATATACACAATGGAATTCTATGCCTCCATCAGACAGAATGGCATTGCCCCATTTGTTAGGAAATTGAAAGACTTGGAAAAAATTATATTAAGTGAAGTAAGCCAGGCCCAAAGAAACACAGGTCCCATGGTTTCCCTTATTTGCAATATCTAGTATATGTCTGAGTCAAGCAGAAAAGGACAGATAAATTGATGTTAGGGAAATGAACCCTAAGAGATGTATTCAAATGTTTTATATTTCTTTCATGCGATTGTTTCCAACATATTTATAAGATTATTTCTTTGTTGCTTTGTATGTCCCTATCCAAAAGTATAACCCCTGCTTTCACTGTATTTGATGTGGGTATAATTTGTGGAGGGGAAGTGGAAAAACAAATCTTTTAAAGAAGGATACAGGTGGACCCATTGCAACAATGAGATGTACATGTTATATCGAAAATGAAATTTACAACTTTGGTGGGGGGGGAGATTTGGGGAGGAGGGGAGGATGATGGGATGGGAAGGGTAAACAAAGGAGGAGACTACAATGCTTGATAAGAAATGTACTCATTATCTTGCTCATGTAATTTTAACCCCTCTGTACAGTATTTTCACAATAAAAAAGAGAAAAAAAGAAAAAAGAAATATCACAAGAATAAAAAAAAAAGAAATGAACAGACCTATAGCCTCTTAATCTTCCATAAGAGAGCTAAAAAATAAAACAGAAGGGAAGAAAGAAAGCCTCTTCAGTAAATGGTGCTGACAAATTTGGTTAATCACTGGTAGAAAACTAAAGCTAGATCCTTATATATCACCCTGCACCAGAATCAAGTCCATCAAAGATCTTGGAGTCAAAGTAGACACCCTGAAAACATTACAAGATGGAATAGGAGAAACCCTAGGTCTCCTTGGCACAGGCCAAAATTTTCTCAATAGAGAACTAGAAACAGAACAAATCAAAGGGAGGTTGGACCAAAGGGACTGCCTGAACTTTCAGAGCTTCTGCATGGCAAAGGACATAGCTAGCAAGATCAATAGAAAGCCTACAGATTGGAGGAAGATCTTCACTAGCCATACAATGGACACGGGTCTCATATCTAAAATATACCTGGACCTCAAAAATTAAATCCCCCAAAAACAAATCCTCAGGCCCAAAGAAACATAGGTCCCATGGTTTCCCTTATTTGCAATAATTAGTGTATGTCTGAGACAAGCAGAAAGGGTCATATAAGATGTTGTTAAGTGAAATGAACCTCAAGATAAGGACACAAGTGCTTTTTCTTTCTTGTTATTGTTTCTAATGCATTTATAAGGTAAGACGCGAGTTTTTTGTTGCTTTGTATGTATCTCTCCCTTTGTTTTCACTGTTTTTGATATTGGTATAATTTAGGGAGGGGAAGAGAAAAAACGAATTTTTCAGTAGGGATACAGGTTGATCCATTGCAACGATGAGATGTACAAGATGCTATGTCAAAAAATGAACTTTACAATTTGGGGAGTGAGGGGAAAGTGTAGTTGTGGAGATGGGAGGGAAGGGATGGAAAGGGATAAACAAAGAAGGAGGCAACAATGCTTGATAAGAAATGTACTCATTACTTGCTCATGTAACTGCAACCCCTCTGTACAATATTTTCACAGTAAAAAAAATGTATTGGGTTTTGGTGCTGAAAGCTCATGACACTCAGGGCAGGCTATGGTTTTAGAATATTTACTAAGGTTACAGTGTTGATATAACCTAGATCCTTACTACTGCTTTCCCAAGCTAAAGGAAATGTTTTGTTTCTATCATACACTTTTCAGGTAAAAACATGTTTTTCTACTTTAAAATTTTCTCAAAACATCATGCTCAGGAGCAAGTTTTAAATACATAGTTGCCCCATTTCTTATCAACAACACATTATTACTTTTGAGAACTGAGGTGAAAATATTATCAAACTAGTTCACATTTGAAGGTACTAGGTAAAACCATTTTTACCTGTGTGCATACAAATTAGACATATTTCAAGTAAGTTATATTAAAAATATTAATTTCAACAAATAATATGTTTTCACAAAGTGATCAAACAATCTACAGGACTAGCCTTTTATAACTCAACCCTTGCTGTTGCATTTGACAGGAAACACATTGTCCTGTTTTTCTTTTAATTTGCAACTTTTAGTGGCATACAGTGGTATGGAATATAGAAATGCTCTGATTATGAATGCTTTGAATATTCTTTCTCTTTTATGAAGTGTTTTTGAGTATTTTGCCCATTTTCTATGTGTAAGTGTTCTTATAATTTTGGGTAATTTTGATTATTAATTTCAGGAACTAGTTTCAATAACTTGTTTAAATTTTGTTGTTTACAGTCATAATTTTAAATTTATTCACATTTTTAAACAATTTGAAGCATGTTTTATTTAGTACCAAAAGCACATTTTTCCTAAGTTTATAAAGAGTGCTTAAAAGTGGTTCATTATTCAAGATCAATAAACTAGGTGCAGTTTATAATTTTATTGTCAAATATAATATTCCTAATTCCTTTAATGTTTTTGTTCTTTATTTTGAAAATAAATTAATTAATATTTATATCTTCTTTGTTTTGAGGAAAAGGAAGTATACAACATGATACATCTTTAAAATATTCATATCCAAACTTAAGTGACTTTCTCAAGTATATCTGAATAAATACAGAAACAAATGAAAGAACTAGTTTTGCTTTAGTAAATATTCATAATAGTCACCTGGCCATACTAATTAACAGATAATGCAAAATATTAACAAATTATTAAGATAAAATAAGTGATTTCAAGTTAACACCATGGCCTTCGTGGACACATTTTTATGAAGATTGTTAGCATGACTTGAGAACTTCACATTATTGATAAGGCAAATAGTGGAGCTATGATTTAATTATAGACTTTCAAACTTAAATTGCTTCTGCTATATTACTTTGGTTTATGTTACACAATAGGGCATTATTTGGATATATAGCTGATAGAGGATCTGTTTATAAATACTCAAATCTATTTAAGGAAAGAGATAAGGAAAATAAACAAATCAATACATGTTTTACATAGAATCTGAGGACAATATAAAAGCTCACAAAACAATGATATTTCTTTTTTCTACTGAAATGTATTGTTTACTTGAATTTTGGAGGTATTTGTTCCCTTATGTATAAAAATATAAATTTTTCTTTGTTTTTTTCTTTTTTCATATAATTTTATTTTAATAAAACTGTACAGAGGGATTACAGTTACATGAGTAGGGTAATGACTACATTTCCTATTGGTAGAATGATATTTCTTGACAAATGAATACTATAGGTGATATAAACAACAGGATTTTGAATGGAGGTAGTTAACCAAAATCTCTATTTTGATCCTTGGGCCATCCACAGAATTGGAATGGCCTCATGGATTTGTACTCCATCAGGCTAATTTCTAAAATCAGCCATTAACTTCAGTCTTTCCTATTTAAAGTTTTGCCATTGCCTCCAGAGGAAAGTTTATGGGATGTTTTGATATTCTATTTTTATTATGTGTTCTCTCGTGTACTCAGTATAATTTTATATAAACTCTGTCAGTGTTCACTCCTTTCACTCTTAGGATCTTTCTGATGTGAATATAATCATCAGTTGACTTGCATTGTGTACACTATCTTACATATACAGAATTACATTGTTACCCCATAATTTAGCTAAGTGAAGCTGGGTAAGTCTTTTATGATTTTCTTATACTGTCTATAAGAAATGTACACTACAGGATCTTAATATAGACTACAAGGCCTTAAAATAGACTAAAAGGTGTTACTGTATTTGGGCATTAGCTTTAGGTCAAAAGTAAAAGAACAAATGGAAAAATTCTGTCAAGGTAAACTAAATAACATCACGGTAATAATAAAACCTTAATTTGAATTCTATAGTTGTTCATTTTCATGTCTACCATAGCTCTACATGAGGGCTTGGATCATCAGATACCCAGACAGATTGAGCAAACAGGAAATCCTATGTTGCCCACTATGTTACACAAAAGAAAAATGGGTCTGGAGAGTCTGTAATATGCTATTTCTTCATATAGGCCAAAAGTGGCATATAATTATTTAGATGTGAAATGACTGATCATAATCATCCTTTGGTTCCCACAACAAGGGGATTTTTTATTGGCACTTTTTTAATATGGCCTTGCTCACAGAGTCTATTTGGTAGGAACTAAGTGGGTCTATCATGCAGTGGTAAATATATGTGGATATGGAACATAGTGAGCTAGAAAGTGTTGATCATTAGATCAACTAAACTAGTGTTGGGGTCAATCTCTACTTCGGATCTTTCATTCTGTTCTCCAAGCCTTTAGCAAAACTGCATTGTTTCTAAAATTGTATGTACAGTCTAGATTTTTTAAAATTTCTGATGTTCTCTCCAGTAATTATATATGCACCTATTTATATATGATATACATATAGGTGATGTAAAACTTCATATTTTTTCTTTTACTCTTTTCAAAAGAAATATTATGTACTCACAAAAAGTAGAAACATCCAAAAAACTATAGAAAGAATCAACAAAACAAAGAGTTGGTTCTTCGAAAAACTTAACAAAATTGACAGACCCTTAGCAAACCTTATCAGAAAAAGGAGAGAACACACCCAAATTAATAAACTCAGAGATGAGAATGGAAACATCACCACGGAAACAACCAAGATTCAGAACATTATAAGGGAATACTTCTCAAAACTTTATGCTAATAAGTTTGAGAACTTGACAGAAATGGACCTTTTCCTAGCAAATATTGACATGCCAAAACTAAACCAAGATGAGTTAAAACAGCTTAACAGGCCCATATCAAGCATTGAAATAGAAACAGCAATAAGAGACCTCCCAGCTAAGAAAAGTCCAGGACCAGATGGTTTTACAGCGGAATTTTACAAGGCCTTCAAAGCAGAGCTCACACCAATACTCCTCCAACTCTTCAATGAAATTGAAAGAGAAAGCTCACTACCGAACACATTCTATGAAGCCATCATAACCCTCATCCCAAAACCAGGCAGGGACTCATCAAAGAAAGAGAACTATAGACCCATTTCTTTGATGAACATTGATGCAAAACTTCTCAACAAAATTTTGGCCAATCGACTTCAACAATTCATCCAAAAAATCATACACCATGATCAAACAGGATTCATTTCAGGGATGCAAAGCTGGTTCAATATACGCAAATCAATTAATATTATTCATCACATCAACAGGAGCAAGAATAAGAACCACATGGTTATCTCAATAGATGCAGAAAAAGCATTTGACAAGATCCAACACCACTTTATGATGAAGGTTCTGGAAAAATTAGGAATCCATGGAACATTCCTCAATACAATAAAGGCTGTATATGACAAACATACAGCCAGCATTATACTCAATGGTGAAAAACTAAAGCCATTTCCTCTTAACTCAGGAACAAGACAAGGATGCCCACTCTCTCCACTTCTCTTCAATCTAGTATTAGAATGCCTAGCTACAGCAAGAAGACAAGATGCAGACATAAAGGGGATCCAAATAGGGAAAGAAGAAATAAAACTCTCCCTCTTTGCAGATGACATGATCTTGTATTTAAAGAATCCCATAGACTCCACTCCCAAATTACTCAAGCTGATTCAAAACTTTGGCAAAGTAGCAGGTTATAAAATTAACCCCCAAAAATCAATGGCTTTTCTATATGCCAACAATGAGAAAAGTGTGGCTGAAATTAGGAAAGCAACTCCATTTGTAATAGCCCCACAAAAAATAAAATACCTAGGAATTAACTTAACCAAAGAAGTGAAGGACCTCTATGATGAAAACTTTAAAATCTTGAAAAAGGAAATCAACACAGAACTTAAAAAATGGCAAAACCTCCCATGCTCCTGGATTGGCAAGATTAACATCGTGAAAATGGCAATACTTCCCAAGGCTATCTACAAATTCAACGCGATACCTATCAAAATTCCACCCCCATTCTTCAAGGAAATAGAGGAGGCAATCCAAAAATTCATATTGAACAATAAAAGACCCCGAATAGCAAAAACGCTCCTCAACGGAAAGAACACTGCTGGAGGAATATCAATACCAAATTTCAAACTCTACTATAAAGCCATAGTAATCAAAACAGCTTGGTATTGGCATAAGAACAGACCTCAGGACCAATGGAATAGAATTGAAAACCCAGAAATGAACCTACAGACCTATAGCCATCTAATCTTCGATAAGGAAGCTAAAACAATAGAATGGAAGAAAGACAGCCTCTTCAGTAAATGGTGCTGGCAAAATTGGTTAACTACATGTAGAAAACTAAAGCTAGATCCTTATATATCACCCTGCACCAGAATCAACTCCAAATGGATCAAAGACCTTGAACTCAAAGCAGACACTCTGAAAACATTACAGGATGGAATAGGAGAAACCCTAGGTCTCCTTGGCTCAGGTCGAAATTTTCTGAATAGAGACCCGGAAGCACAACAAATCAAAGAAAGGTTGGACAAATGGAATTGCATAAGATTGCAGAGCTTCTGCAGGGCAAATGACATAGCTGGCAAGATCAATAGAAAGCCCACCGATTGGGAGAACATCTTTACTAGCCATACAACGGACAAGGGTCTCATATCTAAAATATACTTGGAACTCAAAAAATTAAACCACCCAACAACAAATCCTCAAAGAAACAACTGCCCAATAAATAAGTGGGCGAAAGACTTAAAGAGAAGCTTCTCTGAAGAAGAAAGAAGGATGGCCAATAGACACATGAAGAAATGTTCAACATCCCTAGCCATAAAAGAAATGCAAATCAAAACAACATTGAGATATCACCTCACTCCAGTTAGAACAGCAAAAATCAAGAACTCTAACAACAACAGATGCTGGAGGGGATGTGGACAGAAAGGAACCTTACTTCATTGTTGGTGGGAATGTAAACTTGTTCAACCACTTTGGAAAGCAGTATGGAGGTTCCTCAAAAGACTTCACATAGAGCTCCCCTATGATCCAGCAATCCCACTTTTGGGCATTTACCCAAATGTTTACAAACAAGACCACACTAAAGCTACCAGCACAACTATGTTTACTGCAGCATTATTTACCATAGCTAAGACATGGAACCAACCCAGATGCCCCTCAGTAGATGAATGGATCAAGAAAATGTGGTATATATACACAATGGAATTCTATGCCTCCATCAGAAAGAATGACATTTCCCCATTTGTTAGGAAATGGAAAGGTTTGGAAAAAATTATATTAAGTGAAGTAAGCCAGGCCCAAAGAAACATAGGTCCCATGGTTTCCCTTATTTGCAATATCTAGTATAGGTATGAGTCAAGCGGAAAAGGTCAGATAATGTGATGTTAGGAAAATGAACCCTTAAATATGTATTTTAATGTTTTCGTTTCTTTCATGCATGTGTTTCTAACGCATTTATAAGATTATTTCTTTGTTGCTTTGTATGTCCCTCCCCCACAGTGTAACCCCCGCTTTCACTATATTTGATGTCAGTATAACATGTGGAGGAGATGGGGACAAACAAGTCGTTTAAGGATTCAGGTGGACCTGTTGCAACAATGAGAAGTACAAAATGTCATGTCAAAACCAGCTTTACAATGTCGGTGTGTGGGGGGGAGGGGGGTATAATTGGGTGGGGGGAGGGGGGTAAAATTGGGTGGGGGGAGGGGGGAGGCGGGGAAGGGAAGTGAAGGGTAAACAAAGGAGGAGGCTGCAATGCTTGGTAAGAAATGTAGGCATTATCCTGCCCATGTAATTGTAGCCCCTCTGTACAGTATGTTCTCAAATAAAATAAAATACAATTAAAAAAAAAAAGTAGAAACAGGACCCTTGCTGTAAGCATTAAAACATCAAAGGACTCTTTAGGGAGTACAAAACCCTCTAACTTTTTCTTACAAACCTTTTCCTTATATACATTCTAATTTATCTTTACATTGATGAATATATACAATCAAGATTAAGTATTTTGTGCAATTTGTGTGACTAATTGATTAGTTTCATCATCTGAATGGTTCACTTTTTTGTCAGTTCTTTTCTGTAGGAAAAAAATTCTTCAGATGATTCACAGTATAGTGTGGTAAAAATAGAATTAACTAATTTTCCATTAGATAATGCACCTTTCTGCTCTATTTTTGCTTGCTTTAAAATGTGTGCAGTTTTACCTAAAATGAAATTATTATACATTATATTATTGGAGTTGCATAACTCTTTAAAAATTTCAATTGCTATAAGCTGAAATTTTTCTTCCTATATAATTAAAGGGTAAATCTCTTTACAATTTAATGTAGCAATAGTCATAAGCAGAATCATGATTCTTACCATTATACTGTGTTTGGCTAAGTCACTCCAGAAATCTGTGTCAAGTTTCCAAGCAGTAAAATAAGAAAGACAATATCTATTAGCAAGCTTTAGATTTATTGTTATTTTTATGAGATCTACAAAATACAGTTTTTCTATAGATTTTTAAATAAATATGAATTTTAGCATGTAAGATATTAAAATGAACTGAACAGTATCAAAATACATTGTAAATAGTTAACAGCAGGTTGTACTAGTAAAATTTTATCAACTGCATGAAGAAATTTAAAAATGGAATGTCTGTACACTGATCAAATGTGTGTATGTGGGTGTATGTATGTAAAACAGTGAAGGTGATAGCAATTTTTAGTCCGGCACTAACATATGGTACACATTTGGAAATCATTTCATGTGTCTGGATCCAGTAGTTCATGAATATAGAGCATATACATAGAGTGATAGAGAATCACATAGTTCTAACGTTCATCATTGTTGCCTTTATTTACAGGCCCAACCAAAATAATATGGATTTCTTAATTTGGTATTTATATTTGTAGGTCCATCAATACCTTCTGGAAAAAGTATCCCTGATATTGACACCCCATTGGCAATCAAATAAATTAAAAAATGATCCATTCTAATAAAAGTCCTTAAATGTATTCTAAAATAGGAGTAATTTGTCTTTGAATAAATTAGCATTTTAAAAAATCTTTGATTACTAGATCACCAATGCAGTTTTGCTTAGAATAAATGAGGTCATTCTCACCATACCTCATACTGTAAACTCACATGAGTTTGAAAACTAAGATTTGTATATCGAGTATGTCAGGTATTTTTTCTGCTTTTTTACTAACCACACACTTTCTAAAAATTGAATATATCCACATCATCTTTGTATAATTTGATTTGATTCAAGCAAGTGGATATCTAAATTCTCAAGTGCTAAAAGCATGCTAGGAAGAAATTTCAAAGCCAGTAGCCAGTGTTGAAGCCTCTAATCCTAGCTACTCAGGAGACTGAGACCTGAGGATTGCGGTTCAAAGCCAGACCAGGCAAGAAGGTCTATGAGACATTTATCTCCAATAAACCACCAGAAAACCGGAAGTGGCACTGTGGCTCAAGTGGTAGAGCGCTGGTCTTGAGCGGAAGAGCTCAGGGGCAGCACCCAGGCTCAGAGTTCAAGCCCCACGGCCGACCACCCCCCCCAAAAAAAAAATCAGCAAAAATTTTCAATGCTTTATAAAACCAAAGCTAAATGACACCTTTAACATAAACTCTGGTTCAACCATGTACTTCTATTACAATGATATGAGTTCCACTGATAAGGGGAGGATAACTGTAGTAATTATTAATTACTTTGCTTTAGTAAATCATCCCTTTAATTTGATTTGCATAATTAATATGGAAAGTAATGAGTTCTAAGACAATTCAAGCTAGGCAAGCTATGCTTTATATTTAACTAGATAAATTGTTGAAAATCTTCAACTTTTTTCTATAAATGTGGTAGATAAATCTAGACCCCAAATATTTTGCTTTTTTGTTTTTTTTCTTGTCTAATTTAATTTCTCAGGAGAAAGTTTTGGAGCTTATCAGGTCTTTTCTACTAATAAAATAATTTCCAAGTTATAATATGTTCTCAAAATTAACATACTTTTTTGTTTATTCACAATCATTTTATTTATTTTAAAATGCGCTTCTTCCACAATCTGAAACAGTAAATTTGACAAGAAAGCCACATTACTATTTTAATATTTGCCTGTAGGTCAAATAGCTTTGCTTGAGTAGGGTTAATTGGTGTGGTTACACAGAGTTATTTTCAGTGTTATTTCTATCAGTTTGGGGACTAAAAGCAGTCAAATTAGTATTTATTTTTTAAATTGTTTAGGAGATTCCTTTTCATCTCTACTTATAACTTTGACATTTGTTTCCTTGAGTTCTTCTCTTTTATTGTAATAATTTTCAATCTCAATGAAGAACAATTAACACTAACTAGCACTCTGTGTTTTTCAGACACTTTCTCTAGAGCTATATGCCCAGGAAGCAGTTTGGTTACAACTAAGAACAAATATAATGTGGAACCAATAGAGACCACCTCTAATTTATTTTGCTTCCTATTTTTCCAGACTGCTTGTCTTAATGCCACATCATTTTAGATTTAATATCAGCAGCAATCCAGAATGAATCCAAAATTCTGAAATCTGGAAGTAGATTAGAGTCTATAACAAAAAAGACTCAAATTTCCAGTACACCTAGAGAGCAATAGGATGTAAGATTTTATTGAAATCTGAAAACTAGGACTCAGCATATAGCTCATTATAGAACACTTACAATTATGCACACATTCTCTGGGTTTGATCAGCAAAATGTGACCCATCCACCTTGAGATTTAAAAACAAAGTCTAATAAATAAGCAAAGTTTGCTTCCATATCTGGAAACAGCAGTATAACTAGGAGCACATTTATCCTCTTGCCTTCTTCAATTTTAAAATATAAAATAACAATTTTAGATATTAGACAAGTCTGTGAACTGAGAGAAGATAAGAAAATATGAAGTGAGCCACTTATTTTCAGAAGCATATTTTATTCCTTAGTGAATTTGGTAGGTACACCAAAATTGAACATGTTAAGATTGTACAAATTCCTAACTGGCTCATTTTCAATATATCAGCCAATTTGCACTTATCCATGTAAACTCTCATTACCAAGATTCATTCAAAAGAAGCAAATGAGTCCTGCAATACACTCGAGCTTTAGTGGGTGTGATAAATATTTCTTGAGATTCAAAGATTGAGAATTCAGATGCTATAATTTATGAGGGTGAGAAATGTATGTATTATGTTAACTTGCTGTGTTACCATAACCTTCTTTGGGTTTATGTTGTTAATGAGTAAAGAACAGTTCCAGTAATACTAGGCAATTATTTACTGATATCATTCATAGTGGAGAAGTTACCAATTAATTTCCATTTAATCAATTAGTTCTCACCACTCTAAAATATGGTATCATTTTAATCAGTAGGCAAAAGGGCCAGATTTTCATCCCTCAATTTATAGTAAGCTTGACCTTTATTAGTATTCTGAAAAGTATTTTCAATTTTATGTGATTCCCCATGCATATGACATAGCATTATTTTTAAAATAGTCATTGTGCTTATTATTAAATATATCAACAGTTGACTAAATAAACCAGAATCGAGCTGGAATTATTAATTGGTAGCAGAGCCTACTGTGTACAAGACCTTTTTTTCAACTTCAGTACTCCAAATAAATAATAGTTACTAAATGTAGTAATATATTTACTTAGTCCAAAAGGTTGGTATGAATGATGAATGAGAATTGTGCTTTAATCATGAAGCTGAAGTATGTAGTGGAAGCTATCATGCGGTACCATTAAGTATCAAGAAGTGGACATCAAGTAGCATAGGACTGTGATACTTGGAAGAATAGACCTTAATGAGCTGAGTCCCACAATTCACATTCCATGACTGTCAACCATTTCCAGATTGTGACACAGAGAGATGAAATCCAAACATGGTACCATTTTCTCACTGAGAGGAGAATGTAGACATCATATATCAGAGTTCTTCCTTAACAAAGCCTAAAGCTAAACTCTAACAGTATGTCCCATAATGTAGAGTACAACAAATGTAGAAAAGTTTGAAAAACAAAATATAGGAATGAAACTTCAAAAATTCCAACTGAGATGGGCGCCGGTGGCTTACACCTGTAATCCTAGCTACTCAGAAGTCTGAGATCTGAGGATCATGGTTCAAAACCAGCCTGGGCAGGAAACTCCATGAAATTCTTATCTCCAATAAACCAGCAGAAAACCAGAAGTGGGATGTAGCTCAAGTGGTGGAGCGCTAGCCTTGAGCTGAAGAGCTGAGGGACAGTGTTCAGGCTGAGTTCAATCCCCATGACTGACACAAAAAAATTCAAATTGATAATCCAATATTTACCTACTGTATCTAGAGTTCAAATGACTTGGGGAAAAAGGGGAACATTCAGAATCTCTAACAATATACTTTGATCCTTTAAAAATTAAGCATTTATAAACAAATGTAAAATCATGATGCATAATCAAGAAATACAAAACCAGGCAGGTGACAATGAAATCAAGGTAAATTAGATGATGGCAGAATTATCAGAAAAATAAAATAGTACATATTAAAGGCATATTTGCATTTGCATAAAATATGTTTGAAATAGGCAGAAGTCCTTTTTGTTTTGTTGGCATGAAAATTTTAACTTGGAACCTCACAATGTTAGGCAGGCACTCTACAATTGGAGAGATGCTCCCAATCTGTTTTGGTTTTGTTATTTTTCTTATAAGGTCTTATGTTTTATGCCCAGAATCTGTACCTTACACCTAGAAGGTACAATTATTAGTAATTAAAGTATATTTTAGTTATGAGACCCTTGTCCATTGTATGGCTAGTGAAGATCTTCTCCCAATCATGGGCTTACTATTGATCTTGCTAGCTATGCCCTTTTCCATGCAGAAGTTCTGCAGTTTCATGCAATCCCATTTGTCCAACTTTTCTTTGATTTGTTGTGTTTCTGGGTCTTTATTCAGAAAATTTCAACCTGTGGCAAAGAATACTGTACTTTCTCCTATTTCTTCCTGTAATGTTTTCAGGGTGATTGCTTTGACTTCGAGGTCTTTGACCCTCTTGGAGTTGATTCTGGTACAAGGTGATATATAAGGATCTAGCTTTAGTTTTCTACAGGTGTTTAACCTGCCAGCACATTTTGAAGAGGCTGTCTTTCTTGCATTGTAACTTTTTAGCTCCCTTATTGAAGATTAGGCATCTATAGGTCTATGGGTTCATTCTGGATCTTCAGCTCTATTTCATTGGTCTTCAGGTCTGTTCTTGTGCCAGTAATAAGCTGTTTTGATTACTATATTTATTGCAGCATTATTTACCATAGCTAAGATATGGAACCAACCCAGATGCTCCTCAGTGGATGAATGGATCAAGAAGATGTGATATATATATATATATATATATATGCATATATATAATCGAATTCTATTCCCCCATCAGAAAATATGAGACCACCCTATTTGTTAGGAAATGGGAAGACTTGGAAAAAATATTATATAAAGTGAAGTAAGCCAGGCCCAAAGAAACATAGGTCCCATGACTTCCCTTATTTGCAATAACTTGTATATGTCTTGGACAAGCAGAAAAGGTCAAAAGCTATGTGCACATGATCATATATAGACATAGCTAAGTGAAATGAACTCCAAGATAGGGACACAAAATTTTTTATCTTTGTTGAAGTTGTTTTTAATGTACTTATAATTTTTTTGTTTCTTTTGTATGCTCTTCCCCTTGGTATAACCCCCTTTTTCACTGTATTTGATTCTACTGCACTGCATTTTGTAAATACATTTTTCTAATTTGGGGAGGGGAAGGAAAATAACAAAATGCTGAAACAAGGATACAGGTTGACCCATTGTAGCAATGAGATGTACAAGACACTAAGTTGAAAACAAACTTTACAACTTCGTTGTTGGGGGTGGGGAGTTTGGGAGGTGAGGAGGGAAGGGATGGTAGGGAAAGAACAAAGGAGGGTGTAACAATGCTCAATAGGAATTGTACTCATTACCTTACTAACGTAACTGTAACCCTTCTGTACAGTACCTTTATAATAAAAATATATATTAAAAAAACAAATGGTACAATGTTACAAGAGGAAATGTGTCTATAAAAAGACAATTTTCTTAATTGTCTTTTAAAATTAACTACTTATAACAAAAATAATTATCTAGATAACTATGTAAAACACACATGGACATGGGGCATAAAAGTAAAATTTAAAAGTTGTGGATGTTGCATTTGTGAGGTGGTAGGTGACTAGCAGGAAATGGAATCTGAATGTAGGAAATAACATAATTTGAGAAGGGTGAAATGTCAGATACAAAGTGTAAAGTTTAAAGAGATAACTAAAAATAAACTGTGAGAAGATAAGGAGGCTTATTGTTAGCTCTGGAGAAACTAAAAATAGTAGAAAGCAATGTGTAACTAAGGAGATGGTAGAGGAAACAAAATGCAACTTACAAAACATTGTAAAGTCGGGTGAGTGTAACTGGCAAATGTTGGTGCAGCAAAAATGCCCGGGCCTTGCCACCCCATCCCCAGTCTGAGGTCAGGATTGCTGGAAGCTGTTCTGTCAGCTCTGTAGATACAGACTCTGTGGGATTTGGCCAGTATTAAAAAGAATGCTGCTTCTATGCGCCACCACTGCAGGCTCCAGTGTCTCAACATGGGCAGAACTCTTTTGCCTTAAGGCAGGAGTCAAGAATCACACTTAGTGCCTTCCCAATCGGCACGACAATCTGCACCTTGCCCTGGATAGACCCCACTTTAATTTGCTGAACTGTCTTCTTCATGTCATGAACATCATGTGAATTCCTCCTAGAATTCTCCATCCTATGTGTCTTAAAATAGCACCTTAAAATGAATAGAAGAGATTCACCAGTTCCTGCAATTCTTGTAAAAATTGCAATTTTTACAAGAATTGCTTGACTTCTTCCTTTTCATCAGCTATAATTTACCAGCCACCAAAATTATGGATTAATTAGCATAAAATCAAACTCATCAACCACTCCAGCCAATTACTGGAGGACAACTGATCACTCCAGTGCTAAGGAGATGTCCAAGGACTCTGCAGTGGTAGAGAGATTGCCCAGAACCTGGATTCTGGACATCATTTGGATGCAGTTGTTTAGCTGACTGCTTGGCTAATAGATCTGAGAGTCTTCTTGAGGCCAAGATTGTGGTAGAGATGTGTAATGGGAAGAAGTGGAAATAACATCATTTTATTGTATTCTGGAGCTGCCCTCCTCACACGATTGTGTTTTGTTAATCCTCTGAGATCATCAGCCAAAGTGTCTGGAACATGTGCTGTGGTAAGTTTTCATGAAAAAGTATAAAGAAGATTGATTTCCACTGCCTCAAATTCCATTTAGTCCAGGAAATATTTGCTATGTATGGTCTAGACATTCTGCATATAGCATAGCCATTATTCATGGAGAAGAGTCCTGGGCTGGTGATATCCCTGCACCCTCCAGTAACAGAGCAAGTAGAAGATCAGGTTATATCAAAGTCATTATGAACCTCAGTGGCTTTCTGAGGAGAGATAATAAGAAGTGTCAGCAAATATAGTCAGAACAATAGAGGTAATTCTGCATGGAGTGAAGACCTGAAGTCATTGGACCTGGGTAGATAGCTGTGTTTCTTAGTGCCACTTCCTGAAGGGCAGCTAGAAGTCAGGTGGAAAGTCTGGTTGCTCATCTACTTTCTGAACCCTAGGATCCCAGTTGACTGGTAAGTGACAGGGAAGTGTAGGGCAGCATCCTGACATAACCCACTTATGTTCTCAAAGTGACCATAGTTGTGTGATGGGGGCCATGAAGTTGACTTGTAAAATTGTGCACATAACCCTCAAGAGTATGTTCTCAACCAAACTGGACTGGGTTGTAGGAGGAGGGGCTGCAGGAGCCACTCTGACTCTATCCATTCTGCTTAGATCCCAAGATTCTGACCTCATCCCTATTTTTTGTGTTTTTCTCTGACCAATGAGATACAAGTATTGGGGCTATGACCACATTCCGTGATACCTATTATCATTGATATCTCTTTATTGGCTTATACCACTATCAGCAATTGAGAGAAGTAGAGGTGCTTGAATGAAAGAAAGGTGGCGAATGAAAGAATTGAGGTGATTTTAGAGGTACCATAGGAAGTAGACAAAATTGGTGGTGACTGTGAGAATAGAGGTGATTTCAGAGAGCCTGGAAATGTGTCTGGCCTACTTCACCATCTTAGTGCTTAGATGTCTGAGCAAACAAGACAAAAAAAATAACTGCAGAAAAGAAAGTACTGCAGGAATACTCACAGTGGATTTTCCCAGGAGGATCTGAAGAATCCAAGAAAAATAAAATTAAAAAGGTAGGTAACCCCAAGACAAACACCAGTCAGGAATATAATTCAATTTAGGGTGTGGTCAAAGGCCATGCAGACCCTGAGCTCACCTTTGGGCACAGTCAGAGCTTCCTGGGTCAAAAGTGTCCCATGTCCCAATAACACTAATGATCTAGAAAGGTATTACCAAATCCTGGTATTTGCCCTGGACTCTAGCAGAATATGAAATCAGCAGCTCTTCAGTGAGATTGAACAACTGAAGTGTGAAAAGAAAGACCTGTAGGAGCAACTGGGAAGAGATAATGAGAAGATGGTCTGTGTGCAGGAAGCACTGAAAACAAAGCTGGAGCTCAACATGCTATCGATACAGATGTTGGTTTCAGAAAAATCCAATTTACAATCTGCCCTGGCCCACATGTAGCAAGTGGACAATAAAAGAGAACTGGAACACAAAGGCTTCCCAACCTCCTGCAGGCTTCACAGCAGTGCATCACAGAGCTAGAGATGACATTGTCTGCAGTCTCCACCATGCAGAATAAGCCTCACAAGAACAACCTAGAGCTCCTTAAAACCATGAATGATGTGAAGCTGCAGATCCACGAAAAGACCTATGACGACTGGAGGAAGAAAACACTGAAGACACAGGAGAGGCTAGAAATGCTTGTGACACAGAAAGCCAACATGAAGATGAAAGTTCACATTTCCACAAGCACTAGTAGAGCAGACAGAGTTGGTAAGACAGCTAGATGGCATGGAAGCCTTGGTGATAGAATTAAAGCTGGAAAGGGACACCTTTGCAGAGGACCTGAGGGTAGAAAGCTCTATGTGAAAGGAGAAGGTCCAGTAGCTCTTAGAGAAGTGAACTAGCTGAGTCAAGAGGAGAATGTAAGGGATGAGGCAAGTATTGGACCTAAAGATCAACCTGGTGGATCTGAGGAAGCAGCCATCTTAGGCTGAGCAGTGGCTGCAGGCTCAGGCCTTCTAGTTGCAGAAGGACTTCAAGAACCAGAAGGAACAACTTTACATTCAGACACAAGAAAACCAGAGCCTTGGTCTGCAGAATCTGGAGTATCAGAAGCAGAGTTAGAAGAATGGAAAGAGGTGGTTGACTTTAAGAACCAAGTGGCTCAGAATTTGCAAGAGCTGCAAGGCCAGTACCTGGCCCAGCTGCAGGAACTCAGAGACACCTGCGAAACAGCATATGACCTCAGAGAAGGAGACCCTGAAACAGCACCTGCTGACTCAGACCCAGCTGCTAGAGCAGCTGAAGCAGGAACAGGGGAACAAGTTAGGGGACCAGATGATGCTTCAAAAGTTGTAGGATACAATGAAATGTCTAGAAGCAACAAGACTTGGGGCAAGCAGATGTAGGGCCAGATGAGTTTCCTGGCTTTCCCTAGGTAAGGTGAAGGTCTGAGCAAAGAAGATGAAAGGGGCAAGGAAGCAACTCACATTGATGTCACTGTCCCAGAGGACGTAAACAACCCACAAACCTTGTGGGATTTTTATCTCAAAGCACTATCCTTTGCTGAATCAAAGAAGGTGAAGCTCACCTGGACCCTGCAGGTGCAGCAGGCCTCTGAGGAACTTGACAGCCCAGCGCCAGAGGAAAGGGGAGAGCCAGGCTCTCCTTCCAAGAGCTGGATCAATGGCCTGTTTAGAATGAGGCATCAAGACACAAACCCAAGCAGAAGCTGTTCAGCAACAAACTGCCCCACATGGTGGACTACCAGAATCAAGTGGAAGACCTCCAATGTCTACACAGTAAGCTATCAGAACACTTGACCGCCTTTGATGAGTCCATTGCTTTCTATCTGAAAGAGGTGGATGAACTATATCGGGAGAAACAGGTGAATGTCAGCCGGCTGTCCCAGGAGAAGCGGGATGAGTAGAAAGAGCTACAGGAGCTGCTGTTGCACCTTGCAGGTGAGGGCACAGAGTGCCAGGATTAGACGGTGGCCCCCTCAGACCTTTCAGGCCCCACAAAGATGGAAGTTATGAAGGAGCAGCACGGTTTTGAAGAGGTGCAACTTAAGGACAACGTGAACCCTGTTCATGAAGAGGCTGGGATCCTAGATCCCTGGACAAAACTACCACAAAGCAGATGGTTCCGCTGCTTCCCAATATCCAGCACCATGAAGAGCTGGTAGGCTTGGACGATGAGCCTTTCTTCCCTTTCTTCTACAAAACTGATGCACTCAATGACTTTGGGATAATTACTATCTAAAGACCAGGAAGCCACTGCCTAGAGAAGTGGGCTCCAGTCCTCTTGCTTGTGCTTTGGGACATAGCAGCTAAGTGGAATTCTCCCAGGTTTTGCTATAATAGGTGATAGGAAGGGGTGACAAGGCCAGACAAAGCAGAGGCTGTTGGGAGGTGGCCCAAACTCTAGGGACATCTAAGAGTTCATTGATTTCCAGGGAAAGGACCCGCATGATGTTTATTATGAAGAGTAAATTTTCTCTTAGCATATTGCATTAGTGGTTATTTTATAAATGACTACGTTATTAGCATACTATGGTGATTTATGGAGTAGATTTCATAATTCTTCATCTTCTTAAAGAAAAATTCATATCATTTCCTCAAATGAGTTATTTCATTATTTAACATTATATGTTGGTGCATTCATGCATTTTTAATATTCTGCACCAGCAACACTGAATTTTCTTGTTATTATTTTAATATACTTCAATGGTATCACACTAAGGTGAAAAAAAATACAAACTGTGAAAAAGAAGAAAAGGTGATTAACACAAACAATTCGAAAAAAAGAAATAATATTAATTGAACAAATGGAGGTGTCTTGTAATTGAAGAAGATACAATGAAGTGACGAAATGAAATGCAGAATAATAATAAAAACACAAAATTTTAGTACATCTACAATGAGAATGCCAAGCATCTCAATTTTTCATTTATCAGTTATTCAAGTGATAAACTTGGCATATTGTACATTGCATCAAATAAAATATTAAACTTAAAAATAATAAATTTCAGTGTAGGCAAGAAAAAAATGCCAAAATAAAACACAATAAAGAATAATAAAATTCACTGAGAAGTTAATCTAACCAAGCTAGAAAGTAACTGCAAATCTCTATTTACTGCCCCTCAACTGAATTTTTAAATCATATCTATAAGTTGCTTATAAAATATGAATTAAAATAAGATATACAGACAAGTTGTAAATCACTCAATTTTTTTTCATAGAGGACACAAAATTATGTGAAAATGCAGACTCATCTTAGTTAAGTCTAGAGCAAACAGTCTCATAACCATGGATGATACAATTATGTCACAACTAGCTATAATAGAATACAGATTTAAACCTTAGGTATTTTATAAAAGCCATGTTTTTTGGATAAGAATTAAATTCTCTGAACCTCTGGTATTTACTTGAAAATGGAACAATTATTTACATCATAAGGATAGAAATAGATTGTATATTTTAAGCACTTGTGAACTGAAAGCAATACACAAATAAATAGTGTTATTAGAGGTGATTAGGTGTAAACTTGAATATCGTAGGTGAAATGTGGATGAGAATATTATATTCAATTCTAAAATCACTGTAGAAAACATTTGGAGCAAAAGAGAAATAATCAGTTATATCATTATTGAAGTAAATTTTCAATACATTTGTTAGAAGAAAAAGAGGGAAAAAACCTATGAACTTTAAAATTATATGAAAAAATATTTTTACTGGAAGTTCCTTGTGGGATTACTTAATTCCAGTTTGGTGATAATGTAGCTCTAATCAATAATATCCAGTGCCAAAAATTAAAAACTCTAACAACAACAGATGCTGGAGGGGATGTGGACAGAAAGGAACCTTGCTTCATTGTTGGTGGGAATGTAAACTTGTTCAACCACTTTGGAAAGCAGTATGGAGGTTCCTCAAAAGACTTCACATAGAGCTCCCCTATGACCCAGCAATCCCACTTTTGAGCATTTACCCAAATGTTTACAAACAAGATCACACTAAAGCTACCAGCACAGCAATGTTTATTGCAGCATTGTTTACCATAGCTAAGATATGGAACCAACCCAGATGCCCCTCAGTAGATGAATGGATCAAGAAAATGTGGTGTATATATACACAATGGAATTCTATGCCTCCATCAGAAAGAATGACATTGCCCCATTTGTTAGGAAATGGAAAGGCTTGGAAAAAATTATATTAAGTGAAGTAAGCCAGGCCCAAAGAAACATAGGTCACATGGTTTCCCTTATTTGCAATATCCAGTATATGTATGAGTCAAGCGGAAAAGGTCAGATAATGTGATGTCAGGAAAATGAACCCTTAGATATGTATTTTAATGTTTTTTTCTTTCATGCATGTGTTTCTAACGCATTTATAAGATTATCTCTTTGTTGCTTTGTATGTCCCTCCCCCACAGTATAACCCCTGCTTTCACTATATTTGATGTCAGTATAACTTGTGGAGGAGATGGGGAAAAACCAGTTGTTTAAGGATACAGGTGGACCTGTTGTAACAATGAGAAGTACAAGTTGTCATGTCCAAAACGAGTTTTACAATGTTGATGCGGGGGGGGGGGGGAGAGGGGGGAAAGAGGGGGTAAGGAGAAGGATTGGGATGGGGAGGAGGGGGGAGGCTGGGAAGGGATGTGAAGGGTAAACCAAAGGAGGAGGCTGCAATGCTTGGTAAGAAATGTATGCATTATCCTGCCCATGTAATTGTAACCCCTCTGTATAGTATGTTCACAAATAAAATAAAATTAAATAAAAAAAAATAATATCCAGTGCCAAACAGTATGTCTTTCTACAAGAAATATTGAAGGAATTCAACAATGAAATTAGGGATGTTTTTCTAAATCATTTTTAGTTATGTCATAGGCAAAACAACACCCTAATTATGACTCTTGGAACATATGCTGTTATGTTGAAAGAAAATAATTCAAGATATGTAAGGTAACAGACATTAAGCTATGGAGAATAATTTTAATTATCCAAATGCAAAAAATGTAGTAATATGAAGTAAAAAAACAGGGCTGGGAAGTTGGCTCAGTGGTAGAATGCTTGCCTTGCATGCATGAGGCCCTGGGGTCGATTCCTCAGCACCACATAAGCAGATAAGGCCAGAAATGGCTCTGTGGCTCAAGTGGTAGAGCACTAGCCTTAAGCTGAAGAGCTGAGGGACAGCACCCATGCCCCGAGTTCAGGATCTACAACCAAAAAAAAAAAAAAAAAAAAGAAAGAAAGAAAGAAAGAAAAAAAGAAAAAAAAGAAACAGAGAACATTTTTCAATTAAAGCAAAAGGGAGATGTAGCTACAGATGTTGAAAAGCCTGAATTAAGAAAGATTTGTTGTATTGTTTCTACTTTGAGAAGCAAGTCCCAAAGACCCCAAGGGAGGATCAAAAAATAAAACATATTCTGCAACTGATGACAAGCAAGTGAATGAATGAGAGGCTCCATACCTAAATGGCCCACCATTTACTGAAGAGACTCTCTTTCTTCCATTCTATTTTTTTAGATCCCTTATTGAAGATTAGATGTCTATAGGTCTGTGGGTTCATTTCTTTGTTTTCAGTTCTATTCCATTGCTCCCGAGTTCTCTTCTTGTGCCAGTAGCAAGTTGTTTTGATTACTATGGCTTTGTAGTAGAGTTTGAAATTTGGTATTGATATTCCTCCAGCAGTGTTCTTTATGTTAACGATTGTTTATGCTATTCTGGGTCTTTTATTGTTCCATATGGATTTTTGGATTGCCTCTTCTATTTTCTTGAATAATGAGGTTGGAATATTGATAAGTATCGCATTCCAGCACAACTATGTTTATTATAGCATTATTTGCCATAGCTAAGATATGGAACCAACCCAGATGCTCCTCAGTAGATGAATGGATCAAGAAAATGTGGTATATATACACAATGGAATTCTATGCCTCCATCAGAAAGAATGACATTGCCCATTTGTTAGGAAATGGAAAGGCTTGGAAAAAATTATATTAAGTGAAGTAAGCCAGGCTCAAAGAAACAGGTCCTATGGTTTCCCTTATTTGCAATAACTAGTATATGTCTGAGACAAGCAGAAATGGTCAGATAAGTTGATATTAAGTGAAATGAACCCCAAGTTAAGGACTCAATTTTTTTTCTTTCTTGCTATTGTGTCTAACGTATTTATAAGATATTTCTTTGTTGCTTTGTATATCCCTCCCCCATGGTCTAATCTCTGTTTTCAGTGTATTTGATGTTGGTATAATTTGTGGAAGAGAAGAGAAAAGACAAATTGTTTAAATAAGGATACAGATGGACCCATTGCACCAATGAGATGTACAAGATGTTATGTCAAAAATGAACTTTACAACATTGGCATGGGGAGGTAGGGGGAGATGGGAAGGGATGGTAAGTGGAAACAAAGGAGTAGGTAACAATGCTTGATAAGAAATGCACTCATTACCTTGCCCATGTAATTGTAATCCCTCTAGACAGTATTTTCCCACACACAAAAAATGAATGGCCCCCCCAGTCAACATGATGATTTGTCCTTGAGAAACCAAGACTAGAAAAGCTAATTCCTTCAATCTGAGCCTACCAAATTCTGAGATATCAGTGGACACCAAACATTTAAATTCATGAAAATGTATAATGGCAGTGATAGAAGCTAATATAAGCTGCGGTCAAAGAATAATGAATAAGGACAATGAACTAACTGATTTAAAAAAATGGCCTCTGAGCTGAGCACTGGTGACGTACAATCCATTCTATGACAGGAGGTTGAGGTCTAGAGTATCAGAGTTTAAAGCTAGCAATATTTCCAAATTTCATCTTCAAAATCACTAGCCAAAAGCAATATCCAAATCAGATAGCAGTTGAAATTCAATTCATCAACTAACCTGGGATAAACTGCCTGGAACAGAGAGGTCAATGGGGATCAAGTGTTATAACACATAAAAACCACGTCTGTGAAAGGACATTCTATTCTAAATGTTAAAATATAACACTGAAAACTCTGGAGAATGAAACATTCGTGTTAGGAAATGTATTTTCATTTCAAACCCAAAGCATAGTCCAGTGGTAGCTGTGCCTCTGGAAGAGAGAGAGAGAGAGAGAGAGAGAGAGAGAGAGAGAGAGAGAGAGAGAGAGAGAGAGAGAGAGAGAGAGAGAGAGAGAGAGAGAGAGAGAGAGAGAGAGAGAAGAGAGAGAGAGAGAGAGAGAGAGAGAGAGAGAGAGAGAGAGAGAGGAGAGAGAGAGAGAGGGAGAGGGAGAGGGAGAGGGAGACAGACAGAGACAGAGACAGAGACTTGGAGAGGAAAATGGCAGCATTCAACATTTTTTAAGATCAAGACAAAGAAAGAGGGCTGGGAAGGTGGCTCAGTGATAGATTGCTTGCCTTGCATGCTCAAGGCCCTGGGTTTGATTCCTCAGCACCACAAAAGCAAAAAGAAAAAAGCCGGAAGTGGCGCTGTAGCTCAAGTGGTAGAGCGCTAGCCTTGAGCTGAAGAGCTGAGGGACAGCGCCCAAGCCCAGAGTTCAGGCCCCACTACCAGACCACCACCCCCCCCCCCATAAAAAAAAGACAAAGAAAGAAGTCATTTTAAGTTCTGTAAAAAACTAAAGAGATTCTCAGTATTTAAAAAAAGGTATAATATTCCTCTTCACATAAAAATATCCCACCTATTAAAGAAATTGGGATACTTGTACCAAGAGACCACAGTATTGATTTTTATTAAGCCTAGAAAACTGTCCTAATTTTTCTGTTTGTCCACCGATGCACTTATTACTGAAAATAACATACTTTACCATCTAAGGCATAAGAATAGGTGATATCATAAAATGCTATTTGAAGAAAATAGAACATGGTAATCAAAGCATTACAGAGATATAAAAGTTCCCTTCCATTTTTCAACAGTGGGAGAAAACACTAAATCTCTACATAACTATCTTTAAGCACTGATTGACATTAAGAAACACCTCCAAACCATTATGTTACACAGTATTTAGGTAAATAAGAATCAGGAAAACAATTATGAAAAACCTCAATGAAATATGAAAGAAAAAAAAGAATTGCCAGTATATTCAGATACTCATTACAAAATACTCAAGGGGATTAAATTAAGCACAAGTAGGGATAAAGAATATTGGGACATGGGCTGGGAAGGTGGCTCAGTGGTAGAGCGCTTGCCTTGCATGCATGAGGCCCTGGGGTCAATTTCCCAGCACCACATAAGCAAAAAGAAAAAAGCCAGAGTGGCACTACGGCTCAAGTGATAGAGCGCTAGTCTTGAGCTGAGGGACAGCGCCCAGGCCCAGAGTTCTGGCCCCACGACCGGACCCCCCCCCAAAAAAAAAAAAAACAAAGAATACTGGGACACTTTTTCTCACTCAGCAAGCAAGGATAAGCACACAGGCAGCTGCTTGACTTTCTCTGGGGCAAATGCTGGCTTCACCAGGAAGGTCGGGGGCTCCACAAAGTCCAAAGTCTCCACAGGGCTGTCCTTATTAAGGGTGCAGATGGGGTAGTTTTGTGTGTGTGTGTGTGTGTGTGTGTGTGTGTGTGTGTGTGTGTGTGTATGTGTGTGTGTGTGTGTGTGTGTGTGTCTCACTGGAAGAGAGCTGTTATTTCTACCAATTTCCGTCTGCATATGCAATCTCTCCACTTCTGGCTAGAGAGAGGAGTCATGTGCACACATATATGGCAGAACTGGAACTTGAACTCAGGGTCTGGGTGTCTTAACTTTTTCACTGAAGGCTAGTGCTTCGACCATTTGAGCCACACCACTATGTCTAGCTTTTTAGTGGTTAACTGGAGATAAGAGTCAAGATAAGGAAGGGGGTAACAATTTCGGAAAAGAAATGTGTTCACTGTTTTATGTATGTAACTGTCCCCTCTGTATATCACCTTGACAATAAAATAAAATAATTGAATCTCAAAAGAATATTGGGAAAAGAAATAAAAGTAAAACAGAGAACAGGAAGACAACAGTTCAAGAAGAGAGATACTATAAAAGGAAGTCAACTATACAAAATAATAATTTATATGAGGAGGAAATAAAAGGTCTAACAGAACTCCATATTCAACATATCAATGAAGATATTTCAAAATAAAGGGAAGAATAACTATTTCCCTTTGAAAATTTATTCAGAACTAGTAATTTAGAATTATTTCATAACAATGTTGTATGGAATTGAATGTAGACAGTATAATGAGGCTGTATAGTGAGAATCCATCAACAAAGATGGAGAGCACCAGAAATAATCAGTGCAGCTGAATATATATTTTGCTTACTTAAAACAATAGTGATAAGTACTCAATAGTGACAATAATAATAGAAAGAATTGTAAGTAGAAGTTAATAGGGTATTAAAGGTTTTAAGCTATGTGAAATTGTATAAGATTTAGATATTTTATATTTATTTCAAATTCTGAAGAAAGTGATAAACAAGCAATAGCACAATGAAAAAGTAACACTGAGGTTGGAAAGGTGTAAAAGCTCAAATGCAAAAAAGAGAAGAATAAAATATAAAAGAAATTATTATATATAGGAAATATACTATAAGGAAAAGATACAGGTAGATAAACAGTAAAAAATGGGAAAGGAATACATGAATCACAATAACTGTGGAATGACTTGTTAATGTCATGCACAGTGGGTTTCCGATATTAGAAAATGGGAGTTGGTTTCATCAATTAAGGAAGAAGCCTATTCCATAATCATTTTTTTTTAAAAAGTAGCGTGGTAGTATCTGTGATGCTGAGAAGTGGTTACATAAAGAGTATACATTTTAAAGATACATGTTTGATAGTATTTTCTGATAATTTGAGAGCACCTAGCTCTGAAAGATTGATTCCACTACTTCTGCCTTAAAAAAAAAAGAATATTTCTGTCATTAAGTGAGTTGGATAAAATCACATTAGTTTTGTGGATGTTAATATGAAGTCTTATTTTATATAAGTTGAGTAGACATCCAAGTGGAAATACTCTAGTCTATCAAATACTGGAATTGTAAATCTGAAATTGTAGGTAGCTTTGCATGAAAACAAAACCATTCAATGGGAAATATAAAACTTTAAAAACATGAATTATATTCTCCATATAAAAAGCATCCAATTTCCAGAAAGAAAAATATATATGAACAGGATAAATGTGAAGACAAGAAATAACGGCAAAAGAATTTTCCAGAATCCATTGCAGGAGGAGTATGACACTATGACTAAGTAATATAATATATATTAAGCCAGATAAAAGTCCTTTTGAATGTTTCCCTATTCAGGATATTCATAATCATCATTGTTACCATCTGTGGCCTTAAGCTTCATCAGTAAATGTCAGAGAAGCTCTAGAATAGGTTCATCAAATTACTGGCAATGTAAAAAAACCCTGATATTTCCATCAGTATGATAAAACTAATTTCAGATGTAAAATGTAAAAGATTATACAATAAGGATATTATATAAGAATTTATACAGGATGAAATTTATGATGAATGCAGTGACTGAGTAAATGAGAAGAAATGGAAAGCAAGATTTAATGTAGCAATAAAACATGCTAATAATGTTACAAGAAATAGTTACTAATTAAATAGTAATAATAATAATGTAATATTAATAATTTTAAATAATCAGAAAACAACACTGATTTAAAATCAAGTGTGATACAATCGTGTAGCTCCCCAAAGAGTTACAATATGAACATTCTGTGTGAATTTTGAGCAACTTTAACTAGCATGATGCAATGGTTAGAAATGTGAATTGTTACAAGCAGCACTTTGAAAAAGACTTTAAGTACTAATATCAAAGTTTATATAGCTTATATCTCAACAATTCAATTCTAACTACATACCGAGCAGAAATGCCCATAAGTATTTCTAAAAGAATCACAGCATAGTTTCAATAGTCCCAAATTGGAAAAGGCTCAACCACTGAGAAATAGTTGAATAATTAAAATCCTGTGATAAATATGGAAGACAAGGTAGTAATGGCAACAAATTAGATAAAATTAAACACAAGACCACAATAAAATCTCACATACTTGTTTGAATAGGAAGCTAGATATTAAGTACCAACCATAAAATTGCACTCAGATACAATTCAACAAAAAGTAAAATTTATATACCAAATCCTAAATCAGAATAGCATTTAAAGGCAGAAGTACTTACTGGAAAATATATGAGTAATGCTTATGAGTGCTGGTAATATCTGTCCTGTGATTATTGGTGTATTCATTTTGCAAAGATTGATTTAGATATGGACATCTAATTTATTTCTCTGTATGCAAAATATCTGTAAAGTAAAATAAATATAATTGTTAGCAGTAGAAATAGGAAATAATAATTTAAGAAATACATTTTTTCAGAATCAACTTTATTTGGAGAGGACAAAAAGTGACATAGGGCTGGAAGGTGGCTCAGTGGTAGAGGGCTTGCCTAGGATGCATGAAGCCTGGGTTCTATTCCTCAGTACCACATAAACAGAAAAAGTCCAAAGTAGTCCTGTGCCTCAAGTGGTAGAGCATTAGCCTTGAACGAAAGAAGCTCAGGGACAATGCCCAGGCCCCTGAGTTCAAGCCCCAGGATTCGCAAAACAAAAGAAAAAGAAAAAGAAAAAAGAAAAGAAAAGAAAGAAAAAAAGAAAAAATTTAATATATTAAAAACTGTACTATTAGATTTGATATAGAATATAAAGTCACAGTGGTGGTGGAATAGATATACTTTTCTCTATTTTCCATCTAAAGTAAAAATAAGAATCTAATGAATGAATTATTGCATAAAATAGATTCTTGAAAGTTGGATAGAAGAAAGCTAATCATAGAGATCAGAATCTGCAGAACATATATAGTGAGGTCCTTTCTTCTCTTATTTTTTTCCTTTTTTTTCCCATTTTGCCTCATTTATTCAGACTCTTCCCTGATAGAGCAAACGTTAAATTTCAGATGTAATTTTATGTGTTTGTTTCTTACAAGCAGGAGTAAAAATGTGTCCCTGCCAAATGTTTGCTCTCTAATGATAGAAAACTTTTATAAATTAACATCTCTACCCTAGCCAGACATTGCCAGTAAATCCAGAGTTACCTCCACCAAAGGCATCACAAGCATATCTCTGAAATTAGAATGAAGAGAAGGGCTTCCATATGATCACTCCCTACCTTTGATTTGAAGAGTTTAATCAATTCCCTCAAGAATATTATTAGTAGTTAAGGAGGTATTACTTCTATTTTGTTTATTCTTTTCTGATTGTATTTTGGTCATTTGCTCCTTTCTTCTCTTCTTGTAGGCTTACATTGTAATTGAATGACTTCCTGTACTTGTATAGATTTTCATTCTTTAATTTTGTGTGTGTATCTGCCATATGTTTTTCTTTTGTCATAACAATAAATATAATATAAAACAACTTACACTTACAAGTGTATGTTAAGCTATAACAACATAAAATATTAATGTAAATATAAATATTAATGTTAACATAAGATATCCTTTTCCTCCACCATCCCAATATTTTTAAATTTGATATCATATATATTTTCTGATATTATTTCCTTAAATAAATTTTAGCTCCTTTGTCTCCCACCTTTCCTTCCTGAACTCCTAGAGTTTGAAATGTTCTTTCTCTCTCTCTACACCAGTAATGTCACACCCATATGGTTATTATATAGATCTGGCAACTCAATGATCCCACTTGACAGATTACAGTTAGTTCCTTAGTAATCAGCACTGTGGATGCTCACATCACTAGTGGTGGTTGTTTGTCTTTTGGTGGCAATAGGTGTCTCTGCTCTTGGAATCTAGGTTATTCTTGCTGCCAGTAGCTTCTCAAAGATTAGGGAAAGGAAAATGCTGCTTTCATTTAGCATTTTGTCAAAAAAACATTTCTCCTTTATTTTATCATTAGTAATATTCTGTTGCACTCAATTATTTATTCTATATTATTATGTTGTCAGTCAGATGTGAGCAAGGTTTCCATGTTGTCTGAGTGCAACTCAAAACATTAAAATGCAACTGATATCTCAGATTTCCTAATTCCTTTTGAACCTCAGAAGAGTATTAACCACTGAGAATATCTTGCTACTTGTTAAGGCAAAATATTAAGCCAGACGCAAAATCTATCTCAGTTTTGTGCCTTTCGCAGGCTGCCTTTGGCACTGGAGGCTGTGTTATTATTTTTTAATCTATGATCTCTGTCATTAAAGTGCTGGAACTGATACACAGGCACAGATGTAAAAATTGATGGGGAAAGATGAGGCTGAAAATAAGTACCAGTGATTTAAAAGAAAACACCACCGTCTCAACAGCAAAACCTCAAATCTTTATGAAGACAAACTACAGTACAATTGAGGTTTTGTTGAATACTAAAATGACTTGACTATATGCCACTAACAAAAATTATTTGTCCAGAGGTTTTCAAAAGAAAAAAATGATTACTAATGAAGAATTCTCTTTAAGAATGGTTCCTAATTGCTCAAATATTCTTACTTGATTAATAATTTTCTGTTGAAGTCTATATTTGAATATTAAAAGAATGATGGTTTGCTGGGCTTTATTACTTTTTAATGGAAGAAGGCTCGAGTAATTTTCCTGTAGTGTTTTTCTGTTTCTTGGTATCTAACTAGATATTAATTGTGATTGTGGAAATCTTTGGGATCAAGTAACAGAAAATACTGATTTCGTTTAGGAATATATACGTTTTTAATTTTTTTAAATTCTTTTTTGGGTCCAGTCGTGGGGCCTGAACTCTGGGCCCGGGTGCTGTCCCTCAGCTCTTCAGCTCAAGTCTAGTGCTCTACCACTTGAGCCACAGTGCCACTTCTGGCTTTTTTCTTTTTGCTTATGTGGTACTGAGGAATCGAACCCAGGGCCTCTTGCATGCAAGGCAAGCGCTGTACCACTGAGCCACCTTCTCAGCCCAGGAATATATAAGTTTTATAGAAATTAATTTTGTGTTTCTCCTTTAAAATTTTTGGCAATAAGGTTAGTACTATTCAATCTGAATTTGAATCACTGAAAGATATTCACTAGGGCAATTTAAACATTTTCTGTTTTTACCCCAAGAAATAAACTCATCTGCATGAAAATTCTTCCACAATGCTATTTTGCTTTTCTATGGGTCACTGTTCTAAGAAATGCATCAGAAAATAAAGATCATCCCACAAGGCAGGAATTTCGCCTATCATCCTGGGCACTCCTGAGTTTTTCTGATCCTACTCATTCTCTGGAATCCAAGCATTGCCACAGCCTCAGGACAAGGAAGGCTTTGGTTCCATTGTCAAGTAACTTGACAATGAAATAGATTTTCATGAAAGAGATTAATGAAGTTCAAAATGAAGTAGTGGGTTTAGTTCTGTGTAATTTGTATAATTCTGTAAAGCTTCTCCTTTTTCCAAAGACAAAAGTGTTCAGTTTCCCCTTGTCATCTTTCCCCTTTTTAAGCTTGAATGGCCACTTCATTAAGTGAGCCAATGCTGTTGCCATCTATCATCTACCAGGCTTGTAATTCCCCATACAGCCTGGGCGGGGCACTCCCAAGGGTAGGCTGCTTCTTCCATCCTATCTGCATTATGAATCCATAATAACTAATATCCATAACTAATAATCCATAATATCTAAGATTGTTAAAAATGCTATTCTAAAAAAAGAGACTACATGTTTCATTTTTCCAATCCAGTTTCAAATGTTAAGCATACACCTTTTACATTTATTTTACAGAAAGAGATCATTGTTCTTTTGTTCACTGATTAATTCCATTCACATAGTGTCATTCCCAGCACACAGTGGCCCGCAATATACATGTCAAGTAAGTGGTAATAAATCTTACACTTGGAAAACACAGACATGTGACAAGTTTTCATACTATGAAATATTTTCACTTACGTTTAAGATGCTATTGAGAACAGATTCATAATGTTATCAAGCTGTTTCTTAGAATAAGCATGATTTGAACAGGAATACCATTGGATCATAAACAGAACACATAAAAATAGATCTAAGGAATCAAAAATGGAAAGTCTTGAATGAAAATAAACAACAAACATATTAGTTGAAATTTGGCATTGTTTCATGTGCTGGAAATGTATACCTATGTTAGCTCTTCTTACTCTGGGGGATACTATTGCTATTCCAAGTTTAACACATGCAATTATTTTTTATTATTTGACTTTGTGGTTATGTGATTTCTTGGAATATTTGAAAGTGCTAAAATAATCAGACTTGAACTAAATCAGATCAATAATTTAAACCTCTTCTTCTTGTCCACTGTAAAAAAGTGAAATATGTAAATGCAACTGGAAACATAGTTACATAATTTATATAATCTGATTAGTGGATTTATTTAGTCTAATTGTTTGACCTGTGTAACTAAATCATTTGTTTCTACAAGGAAGAATATGGTACCCCACATCGACCATTTCTCTTATTCCAAGATAAAAGCAAATCTACAGCAGCTTCATTATTGAGAAAACTAATGGAGTTTAAGCGCTGATGATGACCCAATTAATGATCAAAGCACTTCTCATAATTCAAATGTAGAGATGAAGCTATATAGCAAGTAATTCACATAGCATCAACTGGGGAATGTAGGATATGACCTATTGTCTTCACCTCTTTAGAAATTCTAAATGAAAAGTAGGTACTCATCCCTCAGTGGTCAGTAATCAATGTCACTAAAAGTGATATAAGTTAATGGCAGCTCCATGACCTTATTCTAGCATTAAAAGGAGAAAGCTTTCTACCTTCCCAAGTGGCATGCATCCTTATACTGTAACTCAAATATTTGTCAGAAAATTCTGACTTTCAGGATTCTTATTAGTTAGTAAATATGCTACTTAAGAATATGATCATTTTCAGAGTAATTCATGGTGATGGTTATTAAAATTTAACTGGAAAGGGATTTTCATTTCCTCCCTTCCATACATCTTGACCTCCAAATACACTCTTTCAAAATTCAAAGCATATTTCCCTATGATTGCATTTTTTACATAATATGCGTGAATATCTTTCTTTGTCAATATGTGTAGATTTCTCATATCCTATGCAACTGCATCCAAATATCCCATTGGAAAAACCTGCCATAATCTGATGTCCTGAAAGGGGTTATATTTTTTTAATTTTTTTGTCATACAGACGGGTTACAGTTACATGCGTAGTGAGTACACTTCTTGTCAAACATTGTTATCCCATCCCTCTTTTTTCTCCCACTTTCCCCACTACTTTGTACAATTAACAAATGCTAAATGTTATTCTCAAGGGGTGATGCACTTACATAGTAATCATTTCTAAGTGTCTCCAAAGAGTATTTTTATTGATTTAAAAATATTATTTAATCATTTTCCCTCTCCTATTTCATAAATGATTTCCTTTCTTAAGTTTAAGGTTATTATGATTTTACTGTACTGTTAATTTTTTGTACTTTAAGTTGTGTGTGTGTGTGTGTGTGTGTTTTATTTTTGTTTTTTGTTTTTTGCTTTTTTGTCATGGGCTTGAACTCTAGGCCTGGGCGCTGCTCCTCAGCTCTTCAGCTCAAGGCGACTGCTCTACTACTTGAGCCACAGCACCACTTCCGGTTTTCTAAGTGGTTTATTGGAGATAAGAGTTTCAAAGACTTTCCTACCGGGGAAGGTTTCGAACTGCGATCCTCACATCTCAGCCTCTTGAGTAACTAGGATTACAGGCATGAGCCACCAGTGCCTGGCTATACTTTAAGTTTTAAAAGACTTGCCTTTAATTTGATGTCAAGTGAAATATTGGGAGTATTTCAACATAGTATCTAAGCATGTAGAGTTTAGGAAAGCCCACAAAATTATAATGTGTGCGCCTTTGTTTTGGCCTAATTATTTTGTTCTGTTGTATGCATTTATTCATTTATTTAACGTTTTGTTAGCATATTACTTGTATAAAAATATTTATTGGGGTATTTCCATAGGTGAAAGCAAGATATTTTGATCGAGTTCACTACCCTCTATTGTTTTTCTTATGGCCCTTTTCTTTTTTAAAAATAATGTTAAGTTTTCATTATTCTATTTCCATGTGTTTGTATAAAATACTTCTACTATGTAGAAGTGCTTCAACCTCTCCTTTTTATTTCCCACTGGTATTCACTCCAAACAGAACCTGCTCTATATTTTATCCTTTCCCTCCACATTTTTAAATCATTTTTATGAATTAGTTGTTCAAGGAGATTTTTTTAATATGTCCATGTTCCTTGATCAGATTCACACATTAATCTGATATTTTCCTTATCCTCACCCTCTCTCAAGCTATTTTCAACAAGCTTCTTTTATTATTTTCACAAAGGCCTACCATGAACACACTAAACACATTTACTATGTTTCCTATATAATTCACATCAAACTATGTATTTTCTCTATGGGCAATATGCTTAAAGAATATGAATTTATGAAGGCAGTGAAACTATTCTTCAGCAAAACAATTTCTCTACCTCCTTCCTCTGAAGAATATGAATTTTAGGAAACTATGTTAATCACCCTTTTACACATTCTAGTGGAAGGTCATTTCTCAGTTTCCTGCTTCTCTGTTAAAGTTAATCCAATAATCATTACTACTCTTCTATGTGACATAACAAATGGAGGAAATGGACTGACTTTCAATCACTTGGATCAGTAATTCATCTTACAGCCCCTAAAAATACTAACAGTCTAGATAATCATATACTTCCCCTTATAAACAGCTCCTCTTATTTCAAATTCTGTGTTCTAGGTTTCCTTCCCATTGATAATCTATCTCTATGTACTAGTGTAAGTTTAAGGGTAGGGTGTATTCATTTTCCAGATGATAATATGTATTGAACATATGGATATATGTGTGTGTTTCCTGAAAGTCTTAACCTAAATTCAGTTCTAAAATATGTTGAACTACTACTTCTTGATGAGATATTTTCATCTCCAATAAATCAGGTAATTTCATTTATTAGTAAGCATATATTTTCAACTTTAAAACATCTGTTTCCTATCTTACACTCCTACTTTTTCATCCTATTTTTCCTATTTAACATTTTCCTTTTATCAAAAACATGGTTTAATTTTTTGGTTGCTTACAACATTTGTTATGGAAACAAGCACACTAACATTTGTAATTCTTTCACCTCTATTTATCTATGGCTATATGTATTACCTCAATTCTTTTAACACATGAAAAGAAAACAGTGACAATAATGATCTAGCACCTCTCCAACGGTTATAGTGTTCTATTTTTTACTTACAACTATGGAATGACTGTTCTTTTCAGAGAGTAATCTGTCAACATAAGAATGCTGGAAAGACACCAATAGGGTTTCCTATTGACATTGTTGTAAATGAAGGGTAGTCTAAGTGCCAAAATAAAGTGTTATTGTTTAAATTACAGATGAGATTATTTAAACAAATAGAAGGAATATATTTAGATACTTAAAGTATAGTACTCAGGAAATAATTACTATAGTAACAATTTCATTAAAAATAAAAATGAGCTCATTGAATTGAATTACTTGTAATTGCTAATCAATTAAAAACACTTCCAGAAAGGTTATGGCATTCTTAGATTTCAAGTTAGATGATTCGCAGGGGGCAGACAACTCATGAACAGTTCCATATTTAAAACGATCTATGATTGCAGAGATTTATACAATGTTAAAGATTTTTAAAATAAATTATTAAGAAAAATGGAAGATTCCCTACCCTCTCCCCCCAAAAAACATACTGATCACCACCTATACTACTCCAAGTAGAATATGCTTTATTTCTAGATAACATGGAGCTAGAAATATAATTCCTAACTAAAATGTCATTTGAATTTTATTCCATGTGAATTTTTGTGAAAATCACATATCCAGTCAATGACATAATACTGGCTACAGTTCAAGTTCTCTGAAGCAAATCTGAGTCACATGCACACACTTGGGTATAACCTTGGCAAATTAATTGAATATTGTATGTTTCAGTTTTCTGAGCTTGACATGAGACTGGTAATAGAAACTCTTAGTCTGTGAGATAGATACTGCAGTCTTACAAAGTCCTGCAAACAGCTATTGAAATTGGCACATTCAGTAAATGTTATTGGCTGCTCCTACTGGAAAAATATATAAGAAACAACTCTTGATACCATTATTATTCACTTTGATCTCTGCCCATTTGGACATTTCATTTTTGGGTTTACATATATAGCGTAATTTATCATTTAAAGCTACAAGTGCAATCCATAATTTCCTACATGTACTTACCTAGCACTTCTTTCTGCAGAGATAGAATCCTTTTGAGGACCTCTTATTGATTACCTATAGCTCAGATGGGAGGAAAAAGTTTTTAAACAAGCATGAATTCCGATTGTGTTATGTGTGTTTGCTTGTTTTTCTCTTTGCTGATACTTTTAGGACTTAACTTCGGGGGAGTGTACATTCTACAATATAAAATGACATGTCTAGAAGTTCCCAGCACATGCGCACACATGCGCTCATGCGCGTGCGCGCACACACACACACACACACACACACACACACACACACACACACACACACACACATTTCTCTCTCCCTCCTGTCTTTTGAAGTTTTTCTCTCTCTTGAGAATTACTGCCTCTGCATACACGTGAAAATTTGTAGGTAGCTAAAAGTTCAATGCTTTGTCTAGAAGAGAAATAATCAGCAAACAGCTAGAACAGGTTTGGCTGCTTGATCTTTAAGCCATCAAAGACTGTTGTTGTGAATCAGTGGATAAAATTGAAGAAAATTTAAAACTACCTTTCCCAGGTACAATGGGCCTAAAGCCACAAAGAGAGAGATTAAAAAAAAAACAGAAACACAGAAAGATAGAGAGATAGAGAGACCAAGCGAAGAAAAATAGAAACAATTTACTCTGTAATGAAAAATCTTGTGAAGTGCTTTACAGGATTAAATTGCTCACCCTCGCCTCTCTGTGCATTTGTGTGTCAGTTTCAGGCACACATTTTCTGTATTCATTTATTTCAAGCAAGAAAGCCTTTCACAGAATTTTTATCATTTTAATCAATTTATACTATGTAATCAGAATTTTCATAGTTTGAGTAGCATGTCTTAATGTACCAATTGAATGCCATTAAAAATATTTTAATGAGCAAAGGCAGAAGTTCTATGTCACAAATGAATATTCAAACAAAAAATTCTAAACTGATTTATTTATTTATTTTTACTTTCCAGGTGATGTACAGAGGGGTTACAGTTACACAAGTAAGGTAATAGTATATTTCTTGTCAAACTTGTTACCCTTTCCCTCATTTTTCTCCTACTTTCCGTCCCTCCAATCCCCACCCCCCAGTCCTACAGATCATTTCCAACATACTGTCATGTGAATAACACTATTGCATTGGTTCCCCCCTTGTCCTTTGTATCACCATTCTGTTGTTCCCCTTCCCTTCCCTGATTCAGATAAATGTATATACAATACCAAGGTACCAAAATCAAATACAGTGATAACAGGGGATATACCATAGGGGGAAGAACATACCAAAGGAAAAAAAATCTCATAGTGCATTAAAAGCAACAACAACAACAAATAAACCTCTTGTGTCCATGTCTTGGAGCTCATCTCACTTATCATCTTATATGATCATATGTACATAGCTAATCAGCTATTTTGATCATCTAAGATTATCCTAGATGTATTCTGACAATAGCTGAAAATAAGCAAATTTTTTGTTTTGTAGGTTGTGGGACTTGGAAAACTTCTATTATTGTCTAATAGTCATAAGGATTATTAAGAGTTCAAGGAGATATATTATTTAAAAATTAAACATAATTCAAAGAAAATACATTAAAGTAGCTACATCCAACCACTATGTTTTCTGAAATCTCTGAAACTGTGTGTGTATGTTTGTTATGTTTGTTACAAATTTTTGATTTAGTTAAAATATTTACCTTAGATAAGAAAATTTTAGTATAACTCTAAAATTGAGAAGTAAGCATTGTGGTATATGCCTGTAATCCCTGATACTTGAGAAGTAGAGGTAGGAGAATCATAGTGCTAGTCCAGCCTAGGCAAAAATGATTGAAAACCCCACCACAAAAAAAAAAAAACAAAGGAATATCAGGTGGGTGTGGTGACTCATGCTTGCAATGCCAGCTATCTCTGAGATAGAGATTATGTTCTGAAGAACATGGAGCAAAAGTACCAGACCCTATCTAAAAATAAATAAACAAACAAATACTAAATCAAATTCAGTAGCTCAAGCCTGTAATTGTAAGTTCATAAACCAATGTTTGGGCCAGACAACATGAGCCACAGTGATTGAGTAGATCTGTCATCCTCAGACAAAAAAAAGAAGGAAACACAAATAGGAAGATAAAAGCTCAAAACACTCTCCACACCCAGCACAATGCAAGATGCTAACTCAAAATCAACTAGCTGTGAAAAGGGACTGGGGATGTGGCTCTAGCCACATTTGTCTAGCAAATTTGTCTTGAATTCAATCCTTTGTACTCTTGCTGCCTCCCTCCAATAAAGCTGAATCAAAAAAAAAATTCTGAAAACATGATTCAAATGGTAGATTGGTAAATTAGCAAGCCTGAAATACTAAGCTCAAACCCAGTACCAGTAAATAAATAAATATTAAGTGAGAGGATGATAACATTTTAAAATGGATTGAAGAAATGGATGATGAGGTGATGTTTGGTAGGTTACCAAAAGATGGACAGTAATTTCTTCTTTCTCCTCTTTCTAGTTCTGTGTTTTCTCACCAACTACATTCTCAACATCCGTACATATAAACTATTTATTAAATATTTCTCAAATGGAATGAAAACCTATTACTGATTGTCTTTTTGTACTGATTGATAAAAAATAAAGTACATTTAAATGTATGGTGTGATATGATTAAAAATATATAACAATAAAGCCAGGAACTGGTGGCTCACGCTTGTAATCCTAGCTAGCTACTCAGGAGCCTGAGATTTGAGGATAATGGTTCAAAGCCAGCCAATGTAGGAAAGTCCGTGAGACTCTTCTCTCCAATAAACCACCAGAAAACCAGAAGTGGTGCTGTAGTTCAAGTGGTAGAGCACTTGTGTTGAGCTGAAGAGCTAAGGGACAGCAGCACCCAGGCCCAGAGTTCAAGCCCTGTCATCAACAAAAAATAAAAAAGTAAATCAGACTCAGAAGAACATTGGCATATCATATCCATGTAATTGTCTACAATTTTTAAGTAGGATCAATTTATAAATGCATTCTTTTTCTATAAGAGGTAAGTGCTTTTTGAGAAGCATTAATGGAGAAAAAATTTCCTAAATCCACTGGAGAGATATAATCATCATTAATTTTCTTTTATGTCAATGTGATTGATTATGAACATTATAAATGTAAAAAGTATAGTATTCAAATTTCCTTTTTGGCCTCACATTCAGTTTTCTCTATTCTTAATATATTATTATGTAGATTTACTACAATTTTTAAAGTAAAATAATGATGTGGGCTAATAAATTCTAAGAGATTCTCAGATTCTTTAGTTATTACTAGTATCTGTTCTGTTGCAATATTCTACCTAGAACACCACATCACATTTTTTTGCTTCTCTAACCTCCTCCTCCTTGCGATAATTTCATAGCTTTTCTTTTTGGTTATCTTGACAACAGCCATAATGTCATAAATGTGTCTAATCATTTTGTTTTGATCATTTTGCCAACTCTGAGAATTACTGGTTAAGTATTTCATAGAATGTTCTTGTGTTAGGATCGGTCTTGTGTTTGTTTGTTTCCTTATGATTTGACTAGGATTGTGTTTAGGGAAAGGAAGATCATAATGTGAAGTGCCATTTTTCTCATATTGTACCAACATCAAAGTTTAATATTAATGACAATAGTTGAGGTCATGGTTGTTATTTTATTTTACATTGGCAACTTACTCTTTCTTCTTTTCACATTATAGTCTTTGAAAGAAGGGTAGCTCATATTTAAGTGTTGGGATTTATGATCTAATTTCACAAGCAGAAGAATTTGGACACATATATTTGGAATTTGCCAATACAACTTTTCTGTACTAGTTATATTGAATAATTTACCAATATGAATATATTTTCAGAGAAGTTTGATGTCTGATGTAACTAATCTCTATATTTAGACCAGACAATATTTCCTTATTAATATTGTGGTTTATATTTCATAATTTCAAATATGAACCATCATAAACCTCATTTGACCATGATATATGATATATAATACATCAAGAATTTTTTAGTTAAGTTGTTAATATGCTATGATGACTTATTTTTAATTTGTCTTTTCTTTTTTTTTTCTTTTTCTTTTTTTTGGTTCTGGGGATCAAACCCAGGATGTTGTTTTTGCTAAACAAGCACTTTACAACGGAGCTACATCCCAGCCCATATGATTTATTTTGAATGTCCGATTGAAGTGTTAATAGATTGATAAGCACTAAAATAGTTCAAAAATTTCTGCACTATTTTGAAGAAATTTATTAATCTTAGTGTAACATCAACAAATAAAATATTAAAATAAAAATATTTTACCTGTTTAAAGAATTTCACTATAAAAGATAATATGAAAAATGAGTCTAAGAATAAGAAGCAGAATATCATAGCTATGCCCTGGTTTTTAAAGCTTGTAATCTAGCTACTCGAGAAGTTGAGAAATAGCATCAAGTTAGAAGTCAACCTGAGCAGAAAAATCTTTGAGATTCCATTTACAATCAACTAGCCAAAATAACATGAAGCATGGAAGCAAGCCACGAACAAGAAAGCTACGTAAGAACTTGAGGCTCCAGGTTCAATTCTTGGTATCAGTACACACACACACACACACACACACACACACACACACACACACACATGAGAAAGAGAGAGAGAGACAGAGAGAGAGAGGGAGGGAGGAAGGGAAAATGTGATTATAGAACATGTTGTAAGAATCTTAAGTAATTTTTATCTTAGTTTTACTTTTAGGAATCTTTTGACTAAGTCATAACGTTTTTTAAATATCTAAATGTTCTTAATTTAAAGTTAAATTGTTATTACAATATTGTGACACTTTTCAGCATTTTCAATCTGTTATTCAAGTATACATCATTGGTTTTTAAATAAATACTAGAGCTATTTTCATTTTGGTTGTCTTGCTTTGCTCATTACTTTTTGTTTTCCCTTTCCTTTTTTATAGTATGCTAATTTTTTATTATAATTTTATTATCTTAAAGTAGATGTTAAAAAGGGTTACCATTGGGTTTTTATCTTCAAACAAATTCATCAAGAGGCCTTATATAGGTAGCTATACCTAAATTCTTCCATTTTTGACACTGCCTGTGATTTAGCATCTTAGCTGGGTTTGTCATTGCAGTGTTTAGCAGCAGATAATTGTGTTAGTACATTGATTGCAGTGGTCCAGGCCTAGAATTCTAACTCTAGGAGCCTTAAGCAGGAGGATTATGTGTTCAAGGTCTTAAATAGTAAAATCGTATCTATCAGAGAAAAGATGTTAGGGTAACTTTATTTTTGAAGCATTCTATATTCTTGTATTTTTCACAAAAATATTATTTCTGTGCTTTGAAATACACATAATTATGCATATTTACTGAGTGTCATTTCATAATATGAAACATATACATCTACCAAGAAAGGCTTGAGGTTGTATTGATTAACAAGTTTTTTGTATCGGTTTGTTATGAAACAATTCTTTCTCAAAGTTGAATTTTTATATCTTTCTATGATAGAATAAAAAGGATGATAAAAAGTCTACACAGTTGTACTTCTATTTGTTTGTTATTATTATTGTATTTACTTTGTATTTTATTTACATTTCCTGCTAGTTTTTAATTAATTTCTCTGTGTCTTAAGAGCTATTTTGATCCTTGGTCTGAGATTACATTTCCATCCCATCTATTCTCTTTCCATTCTATTAAATACATATTTTATTTTTAAGGTAAACATATTATTATAATAACTTCAATCCTCAAATCATTTGTAGAAACTGTTACATCAATGTCAACCTCATTCAACTGCATGTAAGGTGATCCTGGCTTTAATTTGCATTTACCAATTGGCATAGATAACATTCTATGGTTTAAGCATGTCAGCAAGCAAAGCAAACACCAAGACCTTGTTGTCACCATATCTTGATTATTTGTTTCCCCTATTTTGTTATTATCAAGCACATTATTTTCTCTGTTATCCACATCCTGTAGACTGAGACAGCCTGACAAGTAAAGACAGTAGCTCTGAAGACACAGCATGCAGTCTTGTTAGAAAACCTGATCTCTGTTTTGGTTTTTATAAGGATGTTAAGTGCTCACACTGTGTCCTCAATTCCTGCCAAAGAACCTGCTCCATTGTAAGCTCTTAATAAATAAGATTGAATGAAAGGATAAATAAATATCTTCGACCAAATTACCTGCCATATAATTGGACAGTTTTTAACTATCTACTATAAATTATTGCCCAATTCATTATGAAATTTGAAAATCACACCTCATTTACAGAGAATTAGAGGATGTATGCAATAGTGCTTATAGAAAATTTGCATTGGCATACCACTGTGTTCTCTCATAGCTTATTATCCTGAGTGAGTTACATGACTAAGTTTGATATTCAAGAATATAGAATTCATCTACTAGGAAGCACTGGAAATGACTGGAAAGTAATGTATACTTAGAATAGTGTGAAAAGGTAAATTATTCAAGACAAGAATGCAATTCACCTTAAACTGATCGCTGCTTTCACATAGCTCAACCCTTCTAGAATTTTCCAGAAAGAACAAACGATAAAGGTATAGGCTTGAATCTTTTTTCTTCATAATTTAAGCACATAACTTTGCAATTTGTTAGGAAATTAACATCATAGTAGTGTAGTTAATTTGAACCATAGACATATAGAGAGAGACACAAGGAGAGAAACAAAAAAGCTACTTATTGTTCAGATACATGAGCAAGGTGATGAGTCCACTTCCTATCGAGCAATTTTTAAATTTAATTTTAATTATTCACAATTAAAGAATTTTGACCCCCAAAACACGGTACAATAGAATTAGGGAGACAGGGGCCTAAAAATTAACATAAATTTAAAGACTTTATATAAACTAAAAATGGATTAAAGACCTCAACATCAAACCTGAAACTCTGAAACAACGACAGAACAGAGTAGGAGAGACACCAGAATTTATAGGCACAGACAGGAACTTTCTGAACAGATCCACCGGGCACAACAGATTGGAAACTTGAGAAATGGGACTACTTAAAATAAAAAGTATCTGTACTGCTAATGCCATAGCTACAAAACTAGAAAGACAGCCAACCACTTGGGAAACGATATTTACCAGCAATATATTGGACAAAGGTCTAATATCCATTATATACAAGAAGCTCAAGAAATTAATCCCTCCCAAATCTAACAAACCAATCACTAAATGGGCCAGTGAGCTAAACTGAGACTTCTCAGAAGAAGAGGTAAAAATTGCAAAGAAATACACGAGGAAATGTTGGTCATCCTTGCAAAGGAAATGCAAATAAAAACATCACTGAGATACCACTTACCCAGTCAGAATGGCCTAGAACCTAAATTCAGCCAATGACAAATGCTGGCAGGGATGTGGAGAAAGAGGAACCCTAATGCACTGCAAGTGTAAAGGTAAACTAATGCAATCACTCTGAAAAACGTCTGGAGATTCCTCAGAAACCTAAACATGGACCTTCCCTACCACCCAGCCATAACACTTCTAGGCATCTACCCCAAGAAATAGGAACCAGGATAGAACAAGGATACATGCACCTTCATGTTCATTGCTGCACTGCTCACAATAGCCAAGATATGGAAACAACTCAAGTGCCCCACCACAAATGAATGGATCCAAAAATTGTAGTACCTATACACAATGGAATATGACATAGCCATTAGAAAGGTTAAAATAGCAGGGCACTGGTGGCTCACACTTGTAATCCTAGCTAATCAGGAGGCTGCTGAGTTCTGAAGATTGTGGTTCAAAGACAGCCCTGGCAGGAAAGAAGTGAAACTATAATAATCTCCAATAAACCACCAGAAAACTGGAAGTGGCACTGTGGCTCTATCCTTGAGCTGAAGAGCTGAGGGAGAGCGCCCAGACCAGAGTTTAAGCCCCATGACCAAAAAAAAAAAAAAAGGAAAGAAAGAAAGAAAGAAAAAGGGGAACAAAATAATGGCATTCACATGGAAATGGATGGAACTGCAACAAACCATGTTAACATGTTGAGCCAGATAAGCCAAGATCAGAGAGACAAGTGGAGCATGTTCTCCCTGATATGCGGATGTTAGATTCAAAATGCAAAAAGATAGGACAAAGTAAACAAGACTCAAGAAACAAAAGACCTCTTCTTAATTTGTCATATAGTTTCTAGATGACTATGTTCTTAAATGCCTATATAGTGTATAAATGTGCACAGCTGAAGTAAGCTACGAAGAGGGTACAGAATTGGAGGCAAACTGGTGAAAAAATACAGCAGACGCGTCCATCAGTTGCATTGGCATTGATGGAAGTGAGCTAAGCAACTCAAGGGTGCAAATGGGAGGGAGGGAATGAGAGAGAAAGGGGGAACACCTTACACTAAACAAAAAGAATGGAATGCACAAATCACCTGATGGGGAAGAAATAGTTTTATTTTTAAAGTTTGTAGAGTTCATAAGCTTTGTAGATCAAGATAATGACAATTTGCATTGTGAAGGTTACAATGTATTTGTGACTTTAGTTACGTATAACTATGCTACAATACTGTGATTATTTAAGCCCAATAAAGACTTTAAAAAAGATTTAAGATAAAATGAAGAAATGTAAGGAAAAGCATAAAAATTACTCTAATATTTTAGACATAGAAAACACAACAGTAAAATTAGATATTGAACTAGATAAAACAATAAATTAGAAACCATGGAGATTTCCTCTCAGAAATGAAATTGAAGTCATTAGTAATGAAAAATATCCACATAGAAACAAGGACAGTAAAAGAGTTTAAATATGAATTGGAACTCAGTCTTACTGGACAATA